>NW_026606567.1:1695000-2375000 GCF_029890125.1 Rhinichthys klamathensis goyatoka
TCTACACACAACATGCTGAATTGTGGTTTATGAGGTCACTCTACACACAACATGCTCAATTGTGGTTTATGAGGTCACTCTACACACAACATGCTGAATTGTGGTTTATGAGGTCACTCTACACACAACATGCCGAATTGTGGTTTATGAGGTCACTCTACAAACAACATGCCGAATTGTGGTTTATGAGGTCACTCTACACACAACATGCTGAATTGTGGTTTATGAGGTCACTCTACACACAACATGCTGAATTGTGGTTTATGAGGTCACTCTACACACAACATGCTGAATTGTGGTTTATGAGGTCACTCTACACACAACATGCTGAATTGTGGTTTATGAGGTCACTCTACACACAACATGCTGAATTGTGGTTTATGAGGTCACTCTACACACAACATGCTGAATTGTGGTTTATGAGGTCACTCTACACACAACATGCCGAATTGTGGTTTATGAGGTCACTCTACACACAACACACAAACCTAGCCTCATCCTGGTTTAAGGGGACTGACAAACATTACAAGGTCTACTATCACAATTTAAATAAAAGTATTTATAAAAAATATATATATTTTTTTTTTAAATGGTACTTTTGAATGTAGTTTCCACAAAAAAATATGACAACTGTAGTAATGATGCTGAAAATTCAACCTTCAATCATAGGAATAAATTATAATTTATGTGGTCCATAAATTATATATTTAAACTATATTCACATAAAAAACAGTTATTATAAATTGAAAATAGTTCACAATATTACGTTTTCTATTGTATTTTTGACAATTAAATTAATTAAAATTGACAATGGAATGATGATAATCTTGGATATTTGAGAAAACGTACACAATTTACTCTGAACAGAATTTTGGATCAGTACGCCGTTTTAAATGTAAAAATACATGTGCAGATATTTAAAAATGTATTTAACAAAGTACCAACAGATGTTGAATGCTAGACATACTGAAATATCAAGCTATGAACTAAAAAGGTTTAATGCTTTAAATAATTAATTCATTAATAATAATTTAAAATATACACATATGCAAGTTTAGGACTGTGTTAATGAGTGAGTGTTTGATTGTTTAGTTCAACTAATTAATTCAGACGACTGATTCATTAAAGAACGAAGGCAAGTGCCTGTCTTTATGAATGGATCATTGAATCATTGACTTGAATAATTCATTCAAAAAGCTGAATCATTCAGTTAAGAAACACCACTGTGTGTTGCTCAGAGATGCGTGACTGTTCTGCAGTGATCTTTTTTTTTGGAAATAATTTAAAATGTATTCTATTTAAAAGTGTAAGCCACTTATTGCAATTTTGTTTATTGAGTGAATAAAATCAATGTTAAATCTGCAATCGTGCTGATATCCGGGAAACAACACTACTGGCCGTCTCATGTTGCTTAACTAGGCTACATCATAAGCTATAAATGTAAAAACTAAATTTGAACAGCAGTGTTTGTTCTATATGTTTCTTTGTCTGTACTAATTTTTTCTGATTTCTCCACGAGATTCTCTCACGTCAACTGGTGTGACTGTTACTGTTACAGTTTTTTTCAATCGCTAACAAGCGCTTACCCATACTTCAGATACTTTTTCTAAACTCTTAACACAGACTCACACCTACAAAACACAATTGGCCAAATGGATAATTTTCTTCTCAAAAACACATTTTGTTAAATATATACTAACTCTTCATTTTAAAATAGAACACATCTTTCTCTGCACACACTAACTTTACCAAAACACTTGAAATCTGTCTCAAAATGAAATTATTCTGTCAAAGAATAACACTTGTTTTCACTTCACAAGGTACATGCAGTCAATCAAAGTACACCAGGTTTCAAAATACTGGCTGTTGTTAACATTAAAAAACTGCATAGACTTTGATGTTTCAGTTTTACAGGTATTTGCATGCAAAACATGCAATCCACCGTTTTTACACTACATTTCTTGGTTGGGAACTGTATGTCCACACATGTCCAGTAATGTTCACATTCAAAAGCATTCCAGTAAAAAGCAAATCAGTTTTTTTCACCTCTTACTGCATCTCTCACTGCATCTCTCACTGCACCTCTCACTGCTCCTGCATCTCACTGCTCCTGCATCTCACTGCTCCTGCATCTCACTGCTCCTGCATCTCTCACTGCTCCTGCACCTCTCACTGCTCCTGCATCTCACTGCTCCTGCATCTCACTGCTCCTGCATCTCTCACTGCTCCTGCACCTCTCACTGCTCCTGCATCTCTCACTGCTCCTGCATCTCTCACTGCTCCTGCATCTCTCACTGCTCCTGCCTCTCTCACTGCATCTCTCACTGCTCCTGCCTCTCTCACTGCTCCTGCCTCTCTCACTGCTCCTGCACCTCTCACTGCTCCTGCACCTCTCACTGCTCCTGCATCTCTCACTGCTCCTGCATCTCACTGCTCCTGCATCTCTCACTGCTCCTGCACCTCTCACTGCTCCTGCATCTCACTGCTCCTGCATCTCACTGCTCCTGCATCTCTCACTGCATCTCTCACTGCACCTCTCACTGCTCCTGCACCTCTCACTGCTCCTGCATCTCACTGCTCCTGCATCTCACTGCTCCTGCATCTCTCACTGCTCCTGCACCTCTCACTGCATCTCTCACTGCTCCTGCCTCTCTCACTGCTCCTGCATCTCTCACTGCATCTCTCTCTACTCCTGCCTCTCTCACTGCTCCTGCACCTCTCACTGCTCCTGCACCTCTCACTGCTCCTGCATCTCTCACTACTCCTGCACATCTCACTGCATCTCTCACTGCTCCTGCATCTCTCACTGCATCTCTCTCTACTCCTGCCTCTCTCACTGCTCCTGCACCTCTCACTGCTCCTGCACCTCTCACTGCTCCTGCATCTCTCACTACTCCTGCACATCTCACTGCATCTCTCACTACTCCTGCCTCTCTCACTGCTCCTGCACCTCTCACTGCTCCTGCACCTCTCACTGCTCCTGCATCTCTCACTACTCCTGCACATCTCCCTGCATCTCTCACTACTCCTGCATCTCACTGCTCCTGCATCTCTCACTGCATCTCTCACTGCATCTCACTGCTCCTGCATCTCTCACTACTCCTGCCTCTCTCACTGATCCTGCCTCTCTCACTGCTCCTGCACCTCTCACTGCTCCTGCATCTCTCACTACTCCTGCATCTCTCACTACTCCTGCACCTCTCACTGCTCCTGCCTCTCTCACTGCTCCTGCCTCTCTCACTGCTCCTGCACCTCTCACTGCTCCTGCATCTCTCACTACTCCTGCATCTCTCACTGCTCCTGCACCTCTCACTGCTCCTGCATCTCTCACTGCTCCTGCATCTCTCACTGCTCCTGCATCTCTCACTGCTCCTGCACCTCTCACTGCTCCTGCCTCTCTCACTGATCCTGCCTCTCTCACTGCTCCTGCACCTCTCACTACTCCTGCACCTCTCACTGCTCCTGCCTCTCTCACTGCTCCTGCACCTCTCACTGCTCCTGCCTCTCTCACTGCTCCTGCCTCTCTCACTGCTCCTGCATCTCTCACTGCTCCTGCACCTCTCACTACTCCTGCCACTCTCACTGCTCCTGCCTCTCTCACTGCTCCTGCACCTCTCACTGCTCCTGCACCTCTCACTACTCCTGCATCTTTCACTACTCCTGCACCCCTCACTGCTCCTGCACATCTCACTGCCTCTCTCACTGCTCCTGCATCTCTCACTGCTCCTGCACCTCTCACTACTCCTGCCTCTCTCACTGATCCTGCCTCTCTCACTGCTCCTGCACCTCTCACTGCTCCTGCACCTCTCACTGCTCCTGCATCTCTCACTACTCCTGCATCTTTCACTACTCCTGCACCTCTCACTGCTCCTGCACATCTCACTGCCTCTCTCACTGCTCCTGCATCTCTCACTACTCCTGCCTCTCTCACTGATCCTGCCTCTCTCACTGCTCCTGCACCTCTCACTACTCCTGCACCTCTCACTGCTCCTGCACCTCTCACTGCTCCTGCATCTCTCACTGCTCCTGCACCTCTCACTGCTCCTGCACCTCTCACTACTCCTTCATCTCTCACTGCACCTCTCACTGCTCCTGCACCTCTCACTACTCCTGCACCTCTCACTGCTCCTGCACCTCTCACTGCTCCTGCATCTCTCACTGCTCCTGCACCTCTCACTGCTCCTGCACCTCTCACTACTCCTGCATCTCTCACTGCACCTCTCACTGCTCCTGCCTCTCTCACTGCTCCTGGACCTCTCACTACTCCTGCCTCTCTCACTGATCCTGCCTCTCTCACTGCTCCTGCACCTCTCACTGCTCCTGCACCTCTCACTGCTCCTGCACCTCTCACTGCTCCTGCACCTCTCACTACTCCTGCATCTCTCACTGCATCTCTCACTGCTCCTGCCTCTCTCACTGCTCCTGCACCTCTCACTGCTCCTGCATCTCTCACTACTCCTGCATCTCTCACTGCTCCTGCATCTCTCAATACTCCTGCATCTCTCACTACTCCTGCACCTCTCACTGCTCCTGCACATCTCACTGCCTCTCTCACTGCTCCTGCATCTCTCACTACTCCTGCACCTCTCACTACTCCTGCATCTCTGACTGCTCCTGCATCTCTCACTGCTCCTGCATCTCACTGCTCCTGCACCTCTCACTGCTCCAGCACCTCTCACTGCTCCTGCACCTCTCACTGCTCCTACATCTCTCACTGCTCCTGCATCTCTCGCTGCTCCTGCATCTCTCACTGCGCCTGCACCTCTCACTGCATTTCTCACTGCATCTGCACCTCTCACTGCATTTTGTTTGTTTATTATCAGCTGAGATATATTGTTTTTGAACTGATATCATTGCAGAAGCAGAGGTTTTTATACTGTATCCAAGGTTTGGAATATTGTTTTTGCTATTTTGGGATGGTGTGTGTTAACATTTGTGAATACTACAAAAACAATCCATAATTTTGTTGGGAGGTATAGCTTGTCTGTTAAGAAAATGTAAGCATTGTGGAAATGTATTCACTGACAACATATTGTGTGAAAACGACGTGAAATGTGTGAATGGTATGGCCACAAAAGACCGATGCTGTGCTAATTGTGTTTAGAGTTTTGAAAATGTGACAACTGGTTGGACAAACGCTTGTTAGCGACTGGAAAAAACTGTAATACATTATTCATGATCAACTGAGGCAGTTCAGATGTTTGTATTTCTGTATTTGTTTTTCTTATTTAAATTGCTGATTGTTTTTTTTTCTTGGTGTTTAACAAAACCTTAAAAAATTAAACAGCATCAGCAGGAGAGTAAAAACGTTCAATGGAAAATTCATTTTTTTTAAATGGGTAAAAACAATTGTCACTCAGTGACAGGAATTAAAAAGAACATTGTCACTCAGTGAGTTAAAAAAAACATTACTTGTAAAATCAACAATAACATTACATGTCAAACCTTCTCCTCCACCAAAAAAGCAAAACAATACCAAAAAAACATAAACAAAACACAACACATCCTAAATACACACCATATATGACCTTAGTTAACAATTATAATAATACCAACAATGGTAATCAAATACATACAAGGTAAAATAAGACATGAATACATGGAGACATGAATACATGGATACATCTATGTTAATACCAACAATGGTAATCAGAATACCTACAGGGTAATATAAACAGACTATGAATACATGAATACATCTATGATAATACCAACAATGGTAATCAGAATACCTACAGGGTAATATAAACAGACTATGAATACATGAATACATCTATGATAATACCAACAATGGTAATCAGAATACCCACAGGGTAATATAAACAGACTATGAATACATGAGTACATCTATGATAATACCAACAATGGTAATCAGAATACCTACAGGGTAATATAAACAGACTATGAATACATGAATACATCTATGATAATACCAACAATGGTAATCAGAATACCCACAGGGTAATATAAACAGACTATGAATACATGAATACATCTATGATAATACCAACAATGGTAATCAGAATACCTACAGGGTAATATAAACAGACTATGAATACATGAATACATCTATGATAATACCAACAATGGTAATCAGAATACCTACAGGGTAATATAAACAGACTATGAATACATGAATACAACACCACAAAATTAAACCCTGCCCACCATGTAGTGTAACAAGACATGTAAGCTTTAGCGTTAAGTTCTGTCAGGAAGACTCAATTGCTACGTCACTTATTACCTTCTCATCTATCCAATCGCGTCTAATACTTGCGGTATAAAAGACCAGTACTTACACATGTTTGAGTTCGCAGATGCTGACGCTTCCATTCACCTCCATCCTCCCCACCACCACCAGGATGGTCCCTTCCCCTCCATCCTCCCCCACCACCACCAGGATGGTCCCTTCCTATACCTCACAGGGGGTCGGCTGCGCCCCTGCCTTCGTCTTCAGGCAGGAAATGCAGAGTCCGGACCCTCGGATTGCGAGCTATGGACGGGGCCTACGCCAAAGAACTTTATTGCTTGCTGGGCTATCAATAAATGTATTTATTGTACAGTATTTATTCTCCCGAGTCTTTCTGGTAGAACTTCTGTTTATAGAGTACAGTGACGGGAATTAAAAAAACTGTTACTTCTAAAAACAATAACATTACATTTAGAACATTTTCACTTAGTGACAGGAATTACAAAACGTTACTTCTAAAAACAATAACATCGCGTTCAGAACATTGTGACTCATTGTCACTTTTGTCATTAATTAAACTCCATGCACTTAAAGGTAAGCCCTCGGTTCCTAACAAAGTCTCTGATGTTTTGAACTGTCCTGTTTTGTAGCACTGGATGCTCACACCTTTTGCACACCTCACATTCTCTCATTGAAGCCAAGTGACCTTTGCTAATGTGAGATCTGAAGTGATGCATTACTGCATTCACTTCAAATTTTGTCCATGGTCATTTGGGTGTCCGCTTTCCTCTGCTTGAGACTAAAAACAAAAAAGATGTTAAATTGTTAGCATTGCTGACAACCATTTTTAAGTCATGTGCCTTTTAACCAGAACTTGTTCCATGGTTGAACTAATACAAATATATGTAAGCATTTGACTTGCGTAATTAAACCTATTAAACAGTGTTCCGTTTCTTTTTTCTTTAAACTATTGTTTTACAACACTTGTGTGTGTTTACTCATGGTTTGTGAGGATATTATTCGGTTTATGAGGACTCATATGACTATTGTATGTGACTCAGCAGTAGACTATTGTTTTACAACACTTGTGTGTGTTTACTCATGGTTTATGAGGACATTATTCGGTTTATGAGGACTCATATGACTATTGTATGTGACTCAGCAGTAGACTATTGTTTTACAACACTTGTTTGTGTTTACTCATGGTTTATGAGGACATTATTCGGTTTATGAGGACTCATATGACTATTGTATGTTACTTAGCGGTAGACTATTGTTTTACAGCACTTGTGTGTGTTTACTCATGGTTTATGAGGACATTATTCGGTTTATGAGGACTCATATGACTATTGTATGTTACTTAGCGGTAGACTATTGTTTTACAACACTTGTGTGTGTTTACTCATGGTTTATGAGGACATTATTCGGTTTATGAGGACTCATATGACTATTGTATGTTACTTAGCGGTAGACTATTGTTTTACAACACTTGTGTGTGTTTACTTATGGTTTATGAGGACATTATTCGGTTTATGAGGACTCATATGACTATTGTATGTTACTTAGCGGTAGACTATTGTTTTACAGCACTTGTGTGTGTTTACTCATGGTTTATGAGGGCATTATTCGGTTTATGAGGACTCATATGACTATTGTATGTGACTCAGCAGTAGACTATTGTTTTACAACACTTGTTTGTGTTTACTCATGGTTTATGAGGACATTATTCGGTTTATGAGGACTCATATGACTATTGTATGTGACTCAGCAGTAGACTATTGTTTTACAACACTTGTGTGTGTTTACTCATGGTTTATGAGGACATTATTCGGTTTATGAGGACTCATATGACTATTGTATGTGACTCAGCAGTAGACTATTGTTTTACAACACTTGTGTGTGTTTACTTATGGTTTATGAGGACATTATTCGGTTTATGAGGACTCATATGACTATTGTATGTGACTCAGCAGTAGACTATTGTTTTACAACACTTGTGTGTGTTTACTCATGGTTTATGAGGACATTATTCGGTTTATGAGGACTCATATGACTATTGTATGTTACTTAGCGGTAGACTATTGTTTTACAGCACTTGTGTGTGTTTACTCATGGTTTATGAGGGCATTATTCGGTTTATGAGGACTCATATGACTATTGTATGTGACTCAGCAGTAGACTATTGTTTTACAACACTTGTTTGTGTTTACTCATGGTTTGTGAGGATATTATTCGGTTTATGAGGACTCATATGACTATTGTATGTGACTCAGCAGTAGACTATTGTTTTACAACACTTGTGTGTGTTTACTCATGGTTTATGAGGACATTATTCGGTTTATGAGGACTCATATGACTATTGTATGTGACTCAGCAGTAGACTATTGTTTTACAACACTTGTGTGTGTTTACTCATGGTTTATGAGGACATTATTCGGTTTATGAGGACTCATATGACTATTGTATGTTACTCAGCAGTAGACTATTGTTTTACAACACTTGTGTGTGTTTACTCATGGCTTATGAGGACATTATTCGGTTTATGAGGACTCATGACTATTGTATGTTACTCAGCAGTAGACTATTGTTTCACAACACTTGTGTGTGTTTACTCGTGGTTTATGAGGACATTATTCGGTTTATGAGGACTCATATGACTATTGTATGTTACTCAGCAGTAGACTATTGTTTTACAACACTTGTGTGTGTTTACTCATGGTTTATGAGGACATTATTCGGTTTATGAGGACTCATATGACTATTGTATGTGACTCAGCAGTAGACTATTGTTTTACAACACTTGTGTGTGTTTACTCATGATTTATGAGGACATTATTCGGTTTATGAGGACTCATATGACTATTGTATGTTACTCAGCAGTAGACTATTGTTTTACAACACTTGTGTGTGTTTACTCATGGTTTATGAGGACATTATTCGGTTTATGAGGACTCATATGACTATTGTATGTGACTCAGCAGTAGACTATTGTTTTACAACACTTGTGTGTGTTTACTCATGGTTTATGAGGACATTATTCGGTTTATGAGGACTCATATGACTATTGTATGTTAGTTAGTGGTTGACTATTGTTTTACAAAACTTGTGTGTGTTTACTCATGGTTTATGAGGACATTATTTGGTTTATGAGGACTCATATGACTATTGTATGTGACTCAGCAGTGGACTTTAGTTTTACAACACTTGTGTGTGTTTACTCATGGTTTATGAGGACATTATTCGGTTTATGAGGACTCATATGACTATTGTATGTGACTCAGCGGTAGACTATTTTTTTACAACACTTGTGTGTGTTTACTCATGGTTAATGAGGACATTATTCGGATTATGAGGACTCATATGACTATTGTATGTGACTCAGCAGTAGACTATTGTTTTACAACACTTGTGTGTGTTTACTCATGGTTTATGAGGACATTATTCGGTTTATGAGGACTCATATGACTATTGTATGTGACTCAGCAGTAGACTATTGTTTTACAACACTTTTGTGTGTTTACTCATGGTTTATGAGGACATTATTCGGTTTATGAGGACTCATATGACTATTGTATGTTACTTAGCGGTAGACTATTGTTTTACAGCACTTGTGTGTGTTTACTCATGGTTTATGAGGACATTATTCGGTTTATGAGGACTCATATGACTATTGTATGTGACTCAGCAGTAGACTATTGTTTTACAACACTTGTGTGTGTTTACTCATGGTTTATGAGGATAATATTCGGTTTATGAGGACTCATATGACTATTGTGTGTTACTCAGCAGTAGACTATTGTTTTACAACACTTGTGTGTGTTTACTTATGGTTTATGAGGGCATTATTTGGCTTATGAGGACTCATATGACTATTGTATGTGACTCAGCAGTAGACTATTGTTTTACAGCACTTGTGTGTGTTTACTCATGGTTTATGAGGACATTATTCGGTTTATGAGGACTCATATGACTATTATATGTGACTCAGCAGTAGACTATTGTTTTACAACACTTGTGTGTGTTTACTTATGGTTTATGAGGACTCATATGACTATTGTATGTGACTCAGCAGTAGACTATTGTTTTACAACACTTGTGTGTGTTTACTTATGGTTTATGAGGACATTATTCGGTTTATGAGGACTCATATGACTATTGTATGTGACTCAGCAGTAGACTATTGTTTTACAACACTTGTATGTGTTTACTCATGGTTTATGAGGACATTATTCAGTTTATGAGGACTCATATGACTATTGTATGTGACTCAGCAGTAGACTATTGTTTTACAACACTTGTATGTGTTTACTCATGGTTTATGAGGACATTATTCGGTTTATGAGGACTCATATGACTATTGTATGCTACTTAGCAGTAGACTATTGTTTTACAACACTTGTGTGTTTACTCATGGTTTATGAGGACATTATTCGGTTTATGAGGACTCATATGACTATTGTATGTTAGTTAGTGGTAGACTATTGTTTTACAACACTTGTGTGTGTTTACTCATGGTTTATGAGGACAATATTTGGTTTATGAGGACTCATATGACTATTGTATGTTAGTTAGTGGTAGACTATTGTTTTACAACACTTGTGTGTGTTTACTCATGGTTTATGAGGACAATATTCGGTTTATGAGGACTCATATGACTATTGTATGTTACTCAGCAGTAGACTATTGTTTTACAACACTTGTGTGTGTTTACTCATGGTTTATGAGGACATTATTCGGTTTATGAGGACTCATATGACTATTGTATGTGACTCAGCAGTAGACTTTAGTTTTACAACACTTGTGTGTGTTTACTCATGGTTTATGAGGACATTATTCAGTTTATGAGGACTCATATGACTATTGTATGTGACTCAGCAGTAGACTTTAGTTTTACAACACTTGTGTGTGTTTACTCATGGTTTATGAGGACATTATTTGGTTTATGAGGACTCATATGACTATTGTATGTGACTCAGCAGTAGACTTTAGTTTTACAACACTTGTGTGTGTTTACTCATGGTTTATGAGGACATTATTTGGTTTATGAGGACTCATATGACTATTGTATGTGACTCAGCAGTAGACTATTGTTTTACAACACTTGTGTGTGTTTACTCATGGTTTATGAGGACATTATTCGGTTTATGAGGACTCATATGACTATTGTATGTGACTCAGCAGTAGACTTTTGTTTTACAGCACTTGTGTGTGTTTACTCATGGTTTATGAGGACATTATTCGGTTTATGAGGACTCATATGACTATTGTATGTTACTCAGCGGTAGACTTTAGTTTTACAACACTTGTGTGTGTTTACTCATGGTTTATGAGGACATTATTCGGTTTATGAGGACTCATATGACTATTGTATGTTACTCAGCGGTGGACCACTTTTTAACAACACTTGTGTGTGTTTACTCATGGTTTACTCATGGTACGGTTAACACACACAAGTGTTTTTAACAATAGTGTACAGCTAAATCACATTTAGTAGCAATAACAGAATTTCACTTAAGATCATGTTATAACGCGTGTGAAACTTAATTGTCAAAAGTATTAACAAATCTCTTCAGGAGATGTGACTTCACTTCCTGTCAAGGCTGGAGCGTCAGGCTCATGGACAAGCTGGAAGACAGAAACAAGGAGAAAGGAGCAATCTGAAAGAAATCTGAAGCAACTGGATGATAATAGTATAATTTTTTTAATAACTTTTGGAAATATTCTACCTTGCACGTTTTCTGCCCACAGCGAGAACGCCATGGCAAGTCATGTCCTCCATAATCATAGGTTATCTCTTCACCCTTATTGATGTCTTTCACAGTAAATAAACAAAGATGAGGCTTTCCTTCCAGTTCAATTTTCTTCATTTTGCCATTTGGCTTTTGACTGTCATTTACCAGTCTCCAGAGTGAACCGTCATCAGAGGAGGCATCAATGCTATATGAGAAAAAAAAGTAGTTGTTACAAATGTTCACTAAAGTAATGCTCTAGAAAGGAATACATAATTGGTAATCATTTTAATCTGCCCCAAAACTGTGTGTGGTATTTGGTTTCAGGGTTGAGAAACACATTTCAAAAGATGCACAGGAATTTACATAGAGCAAAATACAGTCTACTTACCAGTAGTCACATCCTCTGTGTTTGAAGTAGTATGTATAATCATTTGTTGTTTTTTTCAACTTCCATTTTTCTAATAATGTTCCCCTATATTGAACAATAAAGGAACCTTTCACGATACGTGTTGTGGCAAACACACCCCGACCTAAATGAAATAAAAATCAAGAAGAAACTGTTTAACAATTTAAACTACGTAAAGGCAACAGCAAGCATAACCATAGCAAGCATAATCCACCATCCCATGATCACTCTGCAAAGCCATGCCTTCTCAAACACACGAACGCGCTCAGGTAGAGCAGAGACTAACCAGTGACACGGTGAGAGACAGCGTTGGCGGAGAATTGAATGCATTGCTGAGATAAAAGATTATCTCACGTCTCATTCACCCACCGGTGAGAAAACATTGCACAAGACTTTGTTCATTTGTTAACCATTGTTAATGTTAATTTCAACATTTAGGCTACTAATAGCCTACATTATTGAAATAATTGTTTTTTATTTGTTAACATATGCACTGTGAAGTAATATGAACGAGCAATGAACAGCTGTATTTTTATTAACTAAGATTAACAAAGATTAATACAGCATATTAATAGCAATAGAGTGCCAAGCAAAAAATGCGGGGACAGGTCGTTCCGCTCTATTGGCAGAGCTAATTATACGTCAAATATAACACCGCATACACCATCGCCAAAGAAGAGCTTGCCTTCACTAAATTTAAACCTATGTTGCAGCTCATGGAAGAACGGAGTTGCGATTAACATGACGTATGCAAATGACAAATCATGTGCCAATATCATCAGGGTGAGAGATGATATAGAGCCAGAAGACCAAATCTTGGCCACAGGATGTGTAAAGCCCCAGTGAAATGAAATCTATTAATTAATACAGGGCTCTAGAGTGCGACCAAAATTTGTAAGGGTGCGACGAGAATTTTTCCTAGGTCGCACCAGTGCACCTAACGTTCTCGCATGATCGCATCCGTTGCCTCTCCACAAACGAGTCTTTTGTTCTCCTTGCACGCATGGTTGGATCATATCGTGGTCTAAACCAATCAGAGATAGAGATTGGGTGGGTCTTTGCCTCTGATTGGCTGTGGTTCAGATATTCCTGTAGGACTAAAATGCTCTGTGCTGTGTGATTGAAATAAATGGCGACCTGTCACCTGTCCTGAGCACCAGAGAATCAGTTACGGAAATCAGCAGCATCAGCTAAATAAACGCAGGAAAACAGACGACGAAGAAACTTTTAAAAATGTAGGCTACTTGAACTAGGTAAAACATATTGATTTCTCGATTTTAATCGATTCTCATTGATTTTTACGAACCGTTGGGCTATGCTGTTTTCAGTTAATGAATGAATGGAACATTGTAGCGAGCATCCCATCCAATAAATCGCAATAATCTTTGTGCTTTGTTACTATTGATATGAAACAAAGTCTCAGATTTCAAATTTGGTCAATTTTCTTACGAAATTCAAAAACATAAATAGTGTATTGACGCTGTGGCGTGAGATCGCTCTGGCTCAGCTCAGCTCAAGAGAAGCAGCAGCGCGGAGCGCACATGATCTCCTCTTCCGCCTTAATAATACCAGTTACAGCGCCAAATAAACATGAACGAGCATCTGAAAGTGTGTTAAAAGATAGAGTACAACTTATCGAAATTCGTATCATGTCACATGGAATCGCTCAATCAGTGTTTCAACCGTGGAAAGACGTCAGTAAAACGCTTGTAAACAATGTAATGTAACGTCACATTTACCTCAGAAAAAACATATCCAGTGCCCATAAACTCGTTAGCTAGCTAGAAAAATTAACTCTAGAGGAGCATTGTGCCTAATATATGCACCATATTACATATTCATTATAATTTTTAATGTTTTTCAATATTGAATGCATGTTGTTTGAAAAAAATCTGGCAAGTTTTTATGCAGCCACCATTTAAATGTTTATATTTCATATAACTTTATTATTATAAGTGTAATTTAAGTGTTTGTGTACAAATCAGGTAATTTTTACCTTCAGTATTATAGTAGGCTAATGAAGCATAGTGGGCTACAACTGACTCCCAGTTTACAGCATTAGTTGAGATTTGTTTTTCTTGAGAAAATTGGCCATGTATTGTACCTGATATCCAAAATAATCAATATTGAATCGAATTGTGAAATTTGTGTCAATACCCTGCCCTAACTTGAACAATGTAAAAACAGCACTTTACTTTTTTTTTTAAAGGTTTATATTTTTAAATACAGTATAATTGTGCTTCAAATAATAAAAAAAACGACACCTTATTCTTGTTTAAAAGCATTTACATAATATATATGAATACATGGAGCGTGATAAAAAGGTGATCTTGAAATTGTGGCGTTAAAGGCGACGCGAGACGAGGAAAAATTTGAGTGCACCTAAATTTTGTGCTGGTGCACCTAAATAAAAAAGTTAGGCGCACCAGTGCAACCAAGGCAAAAAGTTAGTCTGGAGCCCTGTAATATATAATTTGTAGTTGTGCTGCTCCTAAATTTTTGCTGGTGCTCCAAACTTTTTGAAGTTGGGAGCACCAGTGCTAGCAAGTAAAACAGTTAATTTTGAGCCCTGTTACAGTACAAAGCACATAATATTTAGGGATGGGGCCAATCCGATCCAGTATCGGGACCGATACCAGCGTAATTCACGTATCGGATTTTCCCAATCCAACCTGCGGAGATTTCCGATCTCCATGAGCCATGTCTGCGCTTTAACGTTGTCTGCTGAAATGACTCCAAAAGTGATTCCCGCTGGCTAGTCTGCTTGCTGCCTGCAAACTTTGGAATGGATTTCCTGAACGGAGGTGCGGCTCAATGAGACAGACACAGAGTTATGAAACACGCCCCCGCTCAGGAAATCCATTCCGCAGTTTGCAGCCAGCTTGCAGGATCGCATTGAACAGCATTGGGTCTGTTTACAGACGTTAAAGGGATACTCCACTGTGTTTTCATATTAAACCATGTTATTCACTTAACTAAGACGAGTTGATACATACCTCTCTCGTCTCAGTGCGTGCACTATATCGCTCTGTATTGCCGCAAAACTGTGTTAGCACTTAGCTTAGCCCAGTGCATTAAATATGGGCCACAAAGAGAAGCCACCAAACTCTTCCTCGTTTTCCCTATTTAAACACAGTTACTCGAGTAGTGTAACTCGACCAAGTCTGGTGACAAAAAATAAAACGTTGTGTTTTCCTAAGCGTTTAAAGTTGATGACTATATTGTATGGCGGAATACCATCAAAAGTGCTTTTGAGCACGTCTTCGACTTGTCGCAATAACACCTTCACTCGTGAAAAGTCCTCTTACCGGCTCCCGCTTCCTCTCCCCCTCCCTCTCATTTCCGTCAATAAAACAAACGTGACTTTTACTAGCTAACGTTACCTGTGCTATTAGCAAACTGTAGAACATTTGCAATGGCGGACTTTCTAGATGATGATGACTTCTTTGTAGCAGACCCAGAGCCATATCTGTTTGAACCCGAGTACACGGAGGAGGAATTAGCTCTTATGGACCGTGAGAGGGAAGAAAGATATGATCAAGAACAGACCGGAGCTGGCGAAAGACCACGGGCAAACAGCAATTGGTGGTGCAAGTGTGACTGTTGCGAACAGATGCCGACCGAAATTGAGAGCCTGTGCTGTTTAGAATGGGACCAGGTATTGCCATCGAAGGTGGTGGTCAGTGTCGATCCAGAAGACCCTGGACAAATCGCATGTGTCGCGGCAAGCGATGCGTTTGCAGCGATGATTCACCCGGCAGTTGTAAATTTTTTCTTTCATCGTGACAAAGTCAATTGGAGGAAACGACCAACGCCGAGTGGACCAGATGGACAGCTATCATCAGAGTAAGTGCTATAACCATTTAAATAAGTCTATTTATCATGTTTTCACTTATTAATGTATAAACTTAGTGTATATCTGTCTTCTCAGTCAAAATAGGTTGGTGTGCTACCGGATAGTGCTGGAATGGGCCCTACAGGGTGAAACTTTGGGCAGAGGCAATCGGAAACCACTGCCATCATGTGTGGTCGGGACTATACGACAAAGATATCCTTCAGAGTCCGGTGTCTATGTTGGATTTCAAGAACTAAATGAGGCAATGGATATGTAGTCATATGACTGTTACAGTTTTTATATATTTATTTTTATTACAACCATAATGTAGATGTGTCTATCACTTTTTTATTTTCAATGTCCTTATTTGTATTCAGTTCAGTAAACTATATTTTTTTGTTTAAATAAAACTTTGGAACCTACAACATCTGTAGTGATATTTTTATCTCGTTCGATAAATCAAATGTCTTCTGCTATAATCACCCACGCAACATCCAGGATTTTTTTTCAATTAAAACACCAATTAAATTTGATAGGCCATGTGTTCTATAGTCAAAAGTTGTTTGGACAGATTTATTCAAACATTAGTGAAGTCACAAATTTGGACAATAATAAAACAAAATATAACAACAAAAATATTAACTATAATAAATAACATTTGCCTTCTACACTTGCTATGCAAGAAAAAGTCCCCTTCTTTGTTTTTTCAATGGCACATGTTTTCTTTTCATGTCAGCTGTAAAAGTTACAATGGCTCCGATGGACCTTTGAATCTCGATGTGTGTGACTGTATGACCTCCTCTTTGCTGGGCTTTGTTTGCAATGCAATGTTGGCAGCTAGGCGAGGCACTTGGATACGGGATGATGGGTCTTTGAATCTGATTGTGGGGTCTAGTCTTCTTTGGATCACTCTGTCCATGAGATCATCTCGGAAATTTTGAGTTGTTTTCACATATATTGGTCTAGCAATCCACTGCTTTGATTGCTTTTGAAAGACAACATTGTGTCTTGTGAGGCCTGAAATCAAAAATATTATGAATGAATGAATTTTTTAAAAATAATCTTAAAAATGAATAATGTTCGTGCCAGCATTTATTTGAAGATCATGTTCATGTATGGATGATACAGAGAAGTGCTGAAAAAAACACTTTTACATTATAGTAATTTGCATTCCTTTAGTACTCACCGGAGGCTGTTGTTGCCTGTTCCCGCTTTGTGGAGTGATTCTCATTGTGATCCATAATGGCTAGCATAGTGCGTGCCTTCATTGAAGGGTATTGAAAATGAAGTCGCTTTGGACAGTACTTCAAAAGTGCATTGTGAAAGACCTCAAGTTGTCCTAAGAAATTAAAAAAAAAGAAAATGTTTTGCAATGTAAAAACAAGTGCATGAAAAGTTCTGTTCTTTCGATGCACTGTGCCATCATGAATAGGATGCATAGTACTATTATTCAAATGTGAGGTGACAATCCCCCCCTCACACAGACTTATTTGAAAATAGTTTTGCATAATCTATTCTCACTAAGACAGACTTGACTTTAACCATATTACTATTTAGTTAACACACATACCTGTGTGTTTGAACAGTGTCATCTGTTGTAGGTCTTTTATTAGACGTGTGTCCGTAATCATTGTTTGAAGGGCTTTGAAGGCAGGGGAATTCCCTTTTAGCCACCTCTTTGTTCTTTGCTCCTCTGCTGACAATTCCTGATGGAAACATCTGTATTCCATTCCGTTTTCTTCCCAGCGATGGATCCCAGTGATGTGGTGTTGGAGAGACATCCATCGTCGGAGCAGCTCCTAAAAATACAAAAGCAGAGGCACAATTTTAACCGTCTGTAATACAATTAATTTGACTTGCATGTTGAAGACCAAAATTTGGATGGACATTTCAGCTGCATATAGCATTTGATATATTGAATAGCACAGAATATAAATTTGTGATGAGCTTTATCTGTATGCTTGGTTACCTGTGCATCTCCTTTGGAGGTGCAACAGCTCCACCACATATGGTTGCTGACACTCCTGACCCAAGGAGAAAGATCCTTATATTCTTTTCTGTTGGATGCGGCAACCATTTTTTTTTTAAATCCTGAAAAAATATAGAAAATAAGTACACTGGGTAATCACATATATTACATAGACTACGGTGGCGCACCATTTCAGCCATATCCGTTACATATATACTTGTGTTTCATTCTCTTTTGTCTGTTTTTGCCTTTTGCAACATGGAAATGAGTACACTGCACACATTATACAGTCCCAAAAAATAATAATTTTTGAAAAAGTGCTAACAGAAAATAATGTATATAAAATATTTGTATTTGTTTTATATCTATACGGCTTAGACTAACAGTAAACTAACCTTTGGCAACATGCCACGGATCAAACTGATGAATTATAGAGGGATATTCTTCTCGCATAATTTTCCTTATGGACGGATGACGGTCTGTGGTGACCACTTTTACATCAATGCCCTCATCCAGGATCTTCTCCAGGGCTTTCTTGAAGGCCAGTGGTTCCATTGCGACTGAACTTGAAGCCTGGGAAACCTAGAGAGCCCAAATCAATGCATGTTGAAATTAAAAAAATATATATTATATAGCTTACCATATATTTGTGGAAAACATTGTCAATTTACCTGCATCAACTCAAACCCCACGATCTGGTTGGTGGAGTCATCCATAAAAGAATATGTGTTGTATTTACTGGAGTGTCCGGGGCTGTCACTTCTGCCGTCTCCACTTAGATGCACTCCATCTCCATCTTCACTTTGGCAAATTAATCTTGCTTTGACTATATTCTCCTGTTTTGTGTATGATTTCTCAATCACTGGGAGCAGGTAGCTAGCCTGTATGCTGTAATAAGTTGACTCCAGTGGCAACTGCAGGTTGAAAAGTCCAGCCCAGTCAGCTATATCAGTGTACGTTGAGCCAGTAAAGAGAGTGGCAGCTGCTGCAAAAAGGTTGTTTTCTGCCATTCCACGTATATTGGGACATGATTCCCATTGTCCCAAATGGCCATTGTTGCATTGCCAATTTATATTTATTCTACTGCCGCGATGTGTTACTGTGTGGTTCAGCTCACACATCGCAGCACCACAGGTAGTACATTTCTGAAAGAGTTCCATGAGTTTGGACTCATTTACAACCCACTTCCTCTCCTTCCAACCTCTGGCTTGTCCATAGATGCTTGAAGAACTTCCTGTGGTGGTGGTGGAGGGGCTTGAATTTGGCACAAAGCTGGTGTCAGCGGTATCAACAGCAGGCTCGGAAATCATGCTGACATCAAACAATGAAGTTGCACTAATATCCATCACAGTACCTTCTATGTGGTGTGTTTCCTGTTGTACACACATAAAAAAAAAAAATTAGTATTTGATTTTCAGATCTGATGTCACATAAGTGTAGGTCATATTACAATCATACAGTAAGTCTGTATAAAACATGAAAATTCATTATCTTACTGATTGTACGGTCCATGTGGGAGCCAGGGCAACAGCTGGTTTTCCTGAACGTAAAGGACTGGTTAGCTGTACAGACAAGGGGACTTTAAATGCAGCAGTAGGCTCTTCAGCTCTGTGCTTCTGGGGGGTTGATTGAAGTACACCAACAAAAAAGTTTTCCTCCTGTTCTGGCAGATCTTCCTGTACATCACTCAACTCTGCCTGAATAATAATTGACACAATTATGGCAGAAAAAAACAATGACAAGAATTATTTTCTTGGATAACAAATACAAACACAGACATAATTTATAATTATATATTATTTACATTATTCAAAGTAAGAATGAAGTATTATTACAGGGTATTACATAAGTAGAGAGTAGCCTACTCTTTCAGTGTTTCACCTGAGACAAAAATACTCCTCCCTCCTACAATTGTCACACATGGCATTAGCATGGTAGAACTAGCGTCAGTGTTTCACCAGAGACAGAAATACCCCTCCCCCTACCATTAGTCAAAGTATTAGAATAGTAAATGTATCCTTGCTGTCTCAAGATACTGAGAATCACATATGTTGCCACTATGACGTTATACTAAGGAGTTATACGGTTTTAGGCTTATACTAGCTACATTTTTTTTATCTGAGCTCAGTCCTTGTGTACATAAAACAGTCACTTTTTATTGACTGCCTCAGAAGCGTACTGATTTCACAGATATGATACTCAGCTAAGGGTAACGTTACTGACACTTCCAGGAAAAAAAAATAACATGCAAAGGTAAGTTACACTTACAGGGTTGGGTGATGATCCTCTTTCTTGGGTAAGTGTTCTGAATATTGATGGTGTAGCCTCTTCCTTTAAAAGTCTTCCTGTGCTGGTATAGTCCTCCTTGGTGAAATGATCGGAGCAAACACGCCACTTTTTTATAGTCAGCAATGGTGTTTTGGGATTCTTGTTCAAAGCAGCTAACCAAGCTCTCCGCTGTATGTGATGTGTTGGAACACGATGAAAAATGACAGCACTGTGTACATTCTCCTTATTTTCACAACCTTTTACGATACACGTTTTCACCATGACTGCAAACAAACTAGCTTCCAACAACCTGTTAGTTCGTCAACTCCGCTCAAACTACTACTACCGGCGCATGTCACGTTGGTTGTATTGACGGAAATGAGAGGGAGGAGGAGAGGAAGCGAGAGCCGGTAAGAGGACTTTTCACGAGTGAAGGTGTTATTGCGCCAAGTCGAAGACGTGCTCAAAAGCACTTTTGATGGTATTCCGCCATACAATATAGTCATCAACTTTAAACGCTTAGAAAAACACAACGTTTTATTTTTTGTCACCAGACTTGGTCGAGTTACACTACTCGAGTAACTGTGTTTAAATAGGGAAAACGAGGAAGTGTTTGGTGGCTTCTCTTTGTGGCCCATATTTAATGCACTGGGCTAAGCTAAGTGCTAACACAGTTTTGCGGCAATACAGAGCGATATAGTGCACGCACTGAGACGAGAGAGGTATGTATCAACTCGTCTTAGTTAAGTGAATAACATGGTTTAATATGAAAACACAGTGGAGTATCCCTTTAAGACACAATCTTCTTCATTTAAAATAAAGAAACGGAAGGATCTTACCAGTGCTGTGACCGCTATCTCTTATTGCGGTCTTTGAATTTGAAATTAGCTAATAATCAATAAAATGTAGCTCATAGCTGTTGCTTTCGGTGAAGAACTTGATTAAATCTGCATATAGCACGGGAATTGAAGATCGGATTTATATCCGTTTTGCGAAAAAAAACATTTATGTGAACAGGTGTAAATGGAATCGTTTTGATTAAACAATCCAATCTGAGAAAACGCATGAAGTGGCCAGGTGTGACTAGCCAACATGTCCGCTGAGTGGAACTACTTCACACTGGAAACACCACAGAGGAAGACAGCAAAATGCAATGTTTACAAAGCCGTAATTCAGAGAGGCGGAAGCTCTCTTGCGTCGTACAAGACAATAAACGCAATCAAAAATTCAACACCACGTTAAAGAGCACAAGGATTTTTTTAGCCAGGGGGCAGAAAGAGAACGGGAGCCGTCAGGAATCAATTGTTTTCTTTTGAAGAATAAGGTAGACTCTCACGTTAAGCTTAATCCAGGTCATCTTCAGTGACAAACCTCTTACTATACTTGATTTGTGCTGTTCAGATGCACACTGTTACTCATGGTTTATGAGGACAATATTCGGTTTATGAGGACTCATATGACTATTGTATGTGACTCAGCAGTAGACTATTGTTTTACAACACTTGTGTGTGTTTACTCATGGTTTATGAGGACATTATTCGGTTTATGAGGACTCATATGACTATTGTGTGTTACTCAGCAGTAGACTATTGTTTTACAACACTTGTGTGTGTTTACTTATGGTTTATGAGGACTCATATGACTATTGTATGTGACTCAGCAGTAGACTATTGTTTTACAACACTTGTGTGTGTTTACTCATGGTTTATGAGGACATTATTCGGTTTATGAGGACTCATATGACTATTGTATGTTACTCAGCAGTAGACTATTGTTTTACAACACTTGTGTGTGTTTACTCATGGTTTATGAGGACTCATATGACTATTGTATGTGACTCAGCAGTAGACTATTGTTTTACAACACTTGTGTGTGTTTACTCATGGTTTATGAGGACATTATTCGGTTTATGAGGACTCATATGACTATTGTATGTTACTCAGCAGTAGACTATTGTTTTACAACACTTGTGTGTGTTTACTCATGGTTTATGAGGACATTATTCGGTTTATGAGGACTCATATGACTATTGTATGTGACTCAGCAGTAGACTATTGTTTTACAACACTTGTGTGTGTTTACTTATGGTTTATGAGGACTCATATGACTATTGTATGTGACTCAGCAGTAGACTATTGTTTTACAACACTTGTGTGTGTTTACTCATGGTTTATGAGGACATTATTCGGTTTATGAGGACTCATATGACTATTGTATGTGACTCAGCAGTAGACTATTGTTTTACAACACTTGTGTGTGTTTACTAGGGATGAGTCGCGATCTTCGAATAGTCGAATAGTCGAACTGCGTTCGAAATTCGATCATAAAATTGCTTATTCGAATATCGTTATATTTTCGCGCAATTCCAATGTGACATAATTGACGGCGCGCCTACTGTCCTAGATCGCGCAGCAGGGTATTTTCCTGTCAGGGACACAGGTGTCACTAACATGAATGAAACCCCCTCCTGCGCGATCTAGGATACAAGCGTTTTATACATAGTGTAAACAAACAACAGAAGAAGAGCATTGTCGTGACCGTTAACTCTGCGCCCAACAGAGGTGGGTAGTAGACTAACCTTTACTGTCTATGGTAGTAACAAAGTAATCTACATTTACTTCACTACGTTGGACGACGTTCCTCTCGTTACTTTATTTTAATGCAATACATGTTGTTAAATGCGTAGTTTATTCCAAGCGCGCTGTGTCTTTTTTACGGGCTTGAGCGATGCTCCATTCACAAATGAATCACTCTTTTGAGTCGATTCTGTTCAAAGACTTCATCAAACAAGTTGGCAGATCTGTCTAAATCGGTTCGCGAATCAGTTTGAATGATCCGTTCAGTTCCTCGCGCACTGAATTGTCTGAAGCGCTTTATTCACACTCGACACGGAGTCGTAACAGGAAGATTTAAGAACATCAAGAGCATTGGATGAAGTGGCCGTGGACCTACAGTACAGTCTAGTGAAAGCAAATCTGCAAATGCATCATATTTTTGCCAGCGATGAAGATCTAGTTGAACATCTTCGTATGATGTCTGTGAATGAATGATTCCACAGGACGATACATTCTAGTTCATTTCATTCAGGTAATACATTTTACAACCAAACAGATTATTACTCAACGATGGCACTACAAGTATGACGACATTATCCGTTTTTTGGACATATACATTAATTTATAGGCTACATTAAATAAGCTACCATTGTCCACAGTTTATGAAATGAACACCCGCCATCCCGCGGTAATGTGGCATCACACGAATAGTTTTGATTGCAACTAATTTGTTTGAAAAGTAACGTTAGGCTTTTGCAGTAACAAGGCAGGTTTGCATAAAATCATTATGACATTATTTTTTTTCTCTAACGAGCATCTGGTTTGGCGATGCAAAAACGGACTGTCGTGCTTATTGTTTTTTTCTTATATGTTAACTACCGGTATGTTAAAAAAAACGACAAAAACATGTTCAATGTTCGAATAATAAACAGTTTGTTTGATGACAAATCGCTAAAGATGAAATTGGCCTCCCTTTCTGTAATTGTGAGTGTGCGTTTTTCTTTCTTTCTTTTTTTTCGATTTTCGAACGATAATCGACTTTTGCTCCTCGATTTTCGAATGTCATTTTTGGCAGAAATTCACATCCCTAGTGTTTACTCATGGTTTATGAGGACAATATTCGGTTTATGAGGACTCATATGACTATTGTATGTTACTCAGCAGTAGACTATTGTTTTACAACACTTGTGTGTGTTTACTCATGGTTTATGAGGACATTATTCAGTTTATGAGGACTCATATGACTATTGTATGTTACTCAGCAGTAGACTATTGTTTTACAACACTTGTGTGTGTTTACTCATGGTTTATGAGGACAATATTCGGTTTATGAGGACTCATATGACTATTGTATGTGACTCAGCAGTAGACTATTGTTTTACAACACTTGTGTGTGTTTACTCATGGTTTATGAGGACAATATTCGGTTTATGAGGACTCATATGACTATTGTATGTGACTCAGCAGTAGACTATTGTTTTACAACACTTGTGTGTGTTTACTCATGGTTTATGAGGACATTATTCGGTTTATGAGGACTCATATGACTATTGTATGTTACTCAGCAGTAGACTATTGTTTTACAACACTTGTGTGTGTTTACTCATGGTTTATGAGGACATTATTTGGTTTATGAGGACTCATATGACTATTGTATGTTACTCAGCAGTAGACTATTGTTTTACAACACTTGTGTGTGTTTACTCATGGTTTATGAGGACATTATTTGGTTTATGAGGACTCATATGACTATTGTATGTTACTCAGCAGTAGACTATTGTTTTACAACACTTGTGTGTGTTTACTCATGGTTTATGAGGACATTATTCGGTTTATGAGGACTCATATGACTATTGTATGTGACTCAGCAGTAGACTATTGTTTTACAACACTTGTGTGTGTTTACTCATGGTTTATGAGGACATTATTCGGTTTATGAGGACTCATATGACTATTGTATGTTACTCAGCAGTAGACTATTGTTTTACAACACTTGTGTGTGTTTACTCATGGTTTATGAGGACATTATTCGGTTTATGAGGACTCATATGACTATTGTATGTGACTCAGCAGTAGACTATTGTTTTACAACACTTGTGTGTGTTAACTCATGGTTTATGAGGACATTATTCGGTTTATGAGGAAAGTCATAAACGTAAAAACTCTTTTTCGCGTATAAATTGCACGATAGACACAATGCGTGCTATAGAGACGCATTTAGTGTGATCGGGTTGTCGTTGCAGATAAGACACACCGGCTTTGCATTTACAAAACTAGGAAGGATGAACGCATAGTTGTCTTTTTATTATTCTTTGTATAACTATTTTCGCTGTCAACTTCCCTTTTTAGACTCTTTGATAGTGCCATTTTCTCTCACCAGCTTAAATGTTAACACGACGTAATAGCGTAAAAAAAGTAGCTATGCAGTTTAGTAGGCTATGCGAGGATGCCAAGGAATAATTCTAAGTTTAAAAGTAGTCAACGTCAAATAATTATTACAATAAGTTAGACTCCATTGTGTAACAAGCAAATTAAAATGATACACATTTATTCACAATATGGAAAGAGGAAATAAAACATAGTTCGTTAAGAGCATGACTCAAAAATGCCATTAATGGGCTTATTCAAGTCCTCTTTTATTTTTTTTAGTTATTTTTATCCATTCCGCATCTCCCACATGTGTGTTTTAGCAAGGCAGGATGTGTTGCAAGATGCCGCAATATATCGGGAGACATGTGGGTCAGACATGATTTTGACCACTTCATTAAGTTTTGTTTTGTAGAAAGCCTATCTAAAAATTTAATTTCGTTTTGTATCATTTGTATCTTATTTTTAATCAATGTTTTATCAACCAATTGCTTGTATTTAATAAAAGCAAATATAGCAGACAATATAATCGGACATGGAGGCGCCGGCGAGATTGCATTGCTCGTGAACTGGAGCTCGTCTCATAAATTAACCGAAACTCAGCGTTTAAGCTGCCTCACAGACACGAAAATATATAGAAAGCTTAAAAATGTCTAATTTTAAACGAAACAATTCAAAACGAAAAGAAACCGACTACTCTCTGCTTATGTAATCCATATGAAATGTGCATTTCTCTCTATAGGCGCGTTAACTACTGCGGTCACTATTGCAGCCGACTGAGCCGACACAAGACACTTATAAACAATTAAAATGTCTCCTTGCTATATTTGAAACATTCATAATCATTACTTTTGCCGGTTCCTTGTGACAGCTTTTGCGTTATTGGCAGCGTCACCCTCTGGTTACATGAACACGGCGTCCCCACCGAATCAGCACCGAAAACATGGGAATTTTTTTAGACAATAATCCCACGACCTATTCGATATTCTATAATTAAATCAACAAATCGAATATTCGAAAATCGTGACTCATCCCTACTGCTTTATTAATGTATCCAGTATAAAACCCGGACACTGCCACACTGACTGTCCTACTACAGTATTTAACACAGAGTTACAGCTCACTAACATTCTAGTTGCATTTTTCATCAATTAATTTCTTAAATTATCCATTGACTATGTTCTGGCCCGCCATCTAGAGTAAAAATGTTTTTTTGGCCCGATGCCAACCTTACTTGCCGACCCCTGTTTTAGCTGATGATCAATAAAATGCATCTCATCACCGAAAGCAACGTGCACTCCATTAAATCTGCATATAGCGCGGGAATTGAAGATCGGATTTATATCCGCAAAAAGAAATGTATGTGATCAGGTGTAAATGGATCGTTTTGATAAATCAGATAGCTATCCTTTATTGAGAAAACGCATGTAGTGGCCAGGTGTAAACAGCCCCTAGACATCGGTGAAAAACTAAATATAGATGCATTTGTTAATGTAACACATTAACATGTTTACTCCTAGGTATTACATTGTTATTAACAACTGTTATTTTGTGAATTCTAAAGTAATTGTAATCTATTTGTTTCCTCTGAAAATCCACTTTTGTTGATATCTAGTGGCTTCTTTCTTGATTCTGGCTAATCCCCCCCCCCCCCCCCAAATGAATGCAGATGGAATTAATGCAATAAACATATTTTTTGACAAAGATTTCAAATCGTTTGTGGTCTATATAACCTGCATCAGAATGAGGTTTGCAATGGTGCGCCCGAAGGCACGGGTTGAAGACCCAGTCAGTGACGTCACGATATGCAAATTTGTTTAAATTCATACCCATGTAAATCACCAATATTTAACTTTTTTTTTTAACATTGAATCTTGAAAATAAAATAAAAATAGGCCTACCTACCGACCCTTTTTTTTATTTTTTTTTGCTGTTACTGCAAACCAAAATATTTTTAAGGATGGCCTCACACTAGTCAAACAAACCGGGCTCTGGGGGTCAAACGTGCTCGGGCACAGCTCAGATCAGATCATCTACTGTGAGTACACCCTAGGTTCCATCTTCTTTGTGGTTAGATCTGACACTTTGGTCTATTTTGAAATGTATTATACTCCATTATTAGATTATCCAAGGCATGCATGTTACACTGTACACGTCAAGATATTGTATTTCTGGTTGAACATTGTGTATCTAGTATAATAGAAGTCGACTAACTAAGGTTTATGAAAAAAAAAGAAGAAAAGAAAACTTACCTTTGACAGGATTTATATATCTCCGGTTATTACGTCATTGTCCTTACCCAGCTTTACATTGATTTCTGCATCTTTTAGAGGATTTGGTCCTCTGATCCGATGACTCAGTATCACTACAAAATATCATCAAGTCAATCTTTACAGATAAACAGTATAATTTTAATATTAATAATATTAATATTATATATAAACACTATAAATACAAAAATAATACTACAAAAATTTTGATGTTAAATATTCACTATTATGATGTTAAATATTTTTAAAAGCTTTTATCATTAGCTATGGCTCCACACTAGAGAGCTGCTTAATGGCAGAAAACTTTACTAAAAAGTTAGTAATTACAACTAAAAGCGACACTGAGATGCAAAGATAGAGTGTGAGACGATCCACGCATGTTAATGATAAGTTTGTGAGGAGCAGAGTAAGTTAACTTACTGTGAACAGAGCTGCTCTGGCATGCACACACGTAACGTAACGCATGTAAATAATTACATTGCATACTGTATATTGCATATATTTATTTAAATCATAGGGTTTATTAATTCACAATAGCATTATGCTTTATTATAATTTAATAATAATTAAATGGGTTTAACATATAATGCAGCCTTGTAAACCGTCTAATAATGCTTTTAATGTTTCCTCGTCCGTGAAATTCGCGGCAGTTGTTTGGGTGAGAAAATAGCTCCAGTCTCAAGGCCGTGACTCCTCGTGTTAGGAGTGCACCTCAGCCGGCTAAACCTGCCAGCTCTCCCGCTCAGACCGCCGCAACCGCACAGACAGCGACATTAGAGGAGATTGGGCTTATTCCGATGTCGATCTACTGTAACGTATTATTTGAACTTTGATAAACTATGAAAATATATATCGCAGAAGTATTTTCTTATTAGACGCAATGACCGTTTAGCAGTGTGCTCTGCCCAAGGCCACTTTATTTCACAACGATATATTTAATTTAAATTGTATTTTTTAATGATTACCACATTCGTTGCGATCTACATCATCTTTGCGTCTCAGAGCTGATTCTACAAGCAGTGCTCCTCTCACGCGCCATTACTACAGTTTAAGTGATTAAAGTACATCAAATAAACATTTGACAACTGAAACTAACGCTGAGGAATCAAGGATTTCATATTTATGTTAAAAAAAAGAAGTTATTATTAAGTACTTACTATTTCACCATAGATCCAGCTGCTGCGTTGTTCACTGAAGCGCTGCAAATCTTCTCTGCCGTAAACAACCTGCGTTAATTTGGCGCTAATGTGTGTGTAATTTGGCGCCAATGTGTATACTTTGCAATACTAATTCCCACCTACAGGGGCACTGTTCCGAGTACACACATACACATCATGGTTTAAGAGGACAGTGTTTGTAAAGGTTATAAAAAAGGTAGGGAGTGTCATAACAGTGCAATAGATACATTAATTAACACAAGTAGTAATGTAGAAAACATACAAGCATTATTTTTTATTATTATTATTATTAGTCAATAATTATTACAATAAAAAATTTCAGAATTACGAGGTCACTAAAAGTGGTCTCATAAACCGATTGGTCTTGTAATGCTGGTATGTAAACCTGAAAATTGGTCTCATAAACCACAAATGCCTACACACACACACACACACACACACACACACACACACACACACACACACACACACACACACACCAGTCTTCATATTTGAGCTGTTTTGAATATGACCACTAGATGGCGCCAGACACTTGCTTGAAAGTTTGATTGTTGTCAGTGTGTCTCAGTTGCTGTCAAAAGATCACAAAATAAGAGATAAATGTATTTAACCAGCCAGGTAATGATGAGACCCTTAGTAGCAGGTAATTTAGTATAACAAACACAAGTTCTTTTCATAAACATTTCAACAATGTCTAGTCCTTATTTAGAATTATTCAAAAGTCACCATCATGTTTTTGGAATGAGCCTGCTGGATTATTTGAAGAGGTCTGAGATGCTTTTGATCGGGATCCTCTCAAATCCCTTATGATAGGCTGCGTTGGGAACTTGATCAGTGGCAAAATGCAATATATTAAGTCATTGATGAGATGTTAGCCGAAAAACTGGTGGGGTTTTAATCGCCTCAAAATTGCCTGGTCATTTTTTACCAGCATTGTATACCAAATCCATTAATTATTTGTATTGTTATATTATTTGTAGTAGCAAGTTTTATTTCTATAAAATTTTTCTAAAACTCAGGATCACATTAAAAAAGACAAAGAAAGAAGCTTATCAACAAATATTACTCAACATGTGCACCCAAAACCAGCTTCTATGCTATAATCTTCCACAAGTGTTTGTAACATTCACATCCTTCCGTGACTGAGACACCTCACAGACGCAGATGTGATTCAATACTTTCTAAAAGCATCATTTGTTTCACACACACTTGAGTATACATCCAGTCTTACAAAACATGTACCATCAGAAGTGCTCAACCAGGCAGAGTATCCTGATAACATATTGGTAATGTCAAGAAAACTCTGGGGGCCCATACTGGTCTCACAGCTCCATTTCAAACGTGGTTAACCTTAGAGGTTATTTATCACCCAGTGGGTCATGAGGCATGAACAGTATTTACAACAGGACACGGAGACTTTCATCTGGAAATCAGTGGGGTGTATTTGAGGGGTTAACAATAAAAAGACTTTGGATGAGCATACTAGTACTGCACAGAATAGATGATCTACTACATTTGAGCAGTATATACTTGCTTACTTATAATGGTGCATTCAAGTCCTCCAGCAGGGATGTGTGTATTTTATGAGTTGGGAAGTCGTAATTAAGACGTCAGGCATGTTCAAATAACTTTGGTCGGAGCAGGATGCCAGTGTACCTTTTCTACATAAAATTCATCAAGGTTTTTTTAACTCAGCATCTACAAAATGATGAATGCGCATTGGATGTTTTTGCTATTTTATGTTTTTAGTCAATTTATGAAGGTGCAGACAGAAACATAGTGTTGGCCCAGATCTGGGCCGTGTGGAATCCAATGGCGCTTTTCCACTGCATGGTACGGTACAGCATGGTACGGTACGGTACACTTTGGCGTTTTTCCACTGCATGGTACGGTAAGGCTCGGCTCGGTACGGCTCACTTGTGGCGCTTTTCCACTGCATGGTACGGTACAGCATGGTTCGGTACGGCATGCTTTGGCGCTTTTCCACTGCATGGTACGGTACGGCTCGGTTCGGCTCACTTGTGATGCTTTTTCACTGCATGGTACGGTATTTTTCACTGCTCGCTTCGCCTCGCTTTAAATGGTACCACCTCTATTGAGGTTCCAAGCGTACCGTACCGATACTAAAATGTGACGTGAAAACACTGCAGATCACTGATTGGTCAGACAGAATCGTCTACCAGCGTAATTTGCGAGACATCAAACCCGCTAGATTTAAATAGCCAGTAACAGCCACCGCTGTAGCACCTGTTTTAAAACTACTTGCTTGACTTGCTTGAAGAAAAAAGAAACAAAAACAACTTCCAAAAAAGAAATGGCTGAATCGGTCAGTGGACGAAGTGCAGACGTTCCTCTCGTTGGTTGCCGAGGAGTGGATAAACTATAACGATCAGACTATAATCCCACCCACTTTGAAGCGGTACTAACTGCAGTGGAAAAGCAAACCGAGCGAAAGCGAGCCGAGCCGTGCCACGCCGCGCCGCGCCGAATGTACCATGCAGTGGAAACGCGCCACATGTGTACCAGATGTGGGCCGGATCTGGGCCGACACTATGTTGCTGTAAACGGTTTCATTATGCTATTGAAATTGTACAATATTATAGTATTTTGTACATGCAACTTATGTAGTTTTATTGTAAATAAATACCCCCCCCCCCCCCCCCCCCCCAACTCGGAAACTCGGAGCTTAAATGAAACCTGAGATTTTACATAAACTTGTTTCTTGTACAATTACCAAATTTATTGTGGTATTATTGGGCTGCTCAAATGAGGGCTGCAATGTTCTGGTTCTCTAGAGATATGCCTTGGTGTTGAAATGTTGGCTGCAAAAGGCTTGACACTTGACAGCTTTTTACATTCAGCACCCCTTAAAGAACTAAAAAGAAAAACAGACAATCCATTTGTGAAAAATACCATTATGGTCTGGTACGAAGTTCATAAATTTCTTGGAGAGGCCCCATTGTTGTCTTGCTTCTCCCCGATCTGGAGGAATGAATATTTCACTGATATGGGGTTTAAACTATGGTTGAATAAGGGAATAGTTAGATTGATGGACTTATATGAAGACAATATTTTAATGTCATTTGACAATCTGGTATCAAATACCCCGGAAAATTTTTTTTAAATACCTGCAGCTCAGAAGTTTTATTTTTTCAAAACTAAAGAATTCTGTGCAACTCCCTTCATTATCCACACTGGAAGCCTTTTCCACACAAGACTGTTTCAGTAAAGGGCGAATTACCCAATTATATAATATACTGATACAGAATCATAAGAAGCACTGCTCACACAGAAGTTAGAATCCGTGAATCCATATGACCACCAACTTAATCCCGTCCAAAATTCCCAGATTGCGTGGATTCCTAGTAAATGACTGGATTTTGCCCTGCAAAAAAATCAGCTGAATTTGTAAATGTGACCATGTACGTAATTTTATTGTATCCCATATCCGCCTTTAAAACAAAAAGCATTTTTTTTACTGTGATCATTCCTCTTTTATTGGTTTGAAGGCGTTCTGATATGTTAACATCTTAAAGTCACATGCACGTTTCATCATGTGCTTAGCAAACATATTGACATGGAGTTGAAGTAGAACGGGACCTCTGAAGGACCCAGCGTGTTCTTTCTTTTCCCGTGAACCCTCCTCTTTGATCCCACATCAACTGAAGGAAACCTGAAAAGAGCATCTCCGGTCAGCTGGGAACCCTCCCCTTACGCCCCTCTTTCAATGTATGGCCTTTTCATCCCAGGCGTCCGTCTCCTGGAACAAAAGCAGTCCATTTAGATCTTAGTAAATGATATAGAAAACGGGGAAACCGCGTATATTCAGGCCTGATTTCATCATGCCCATAAATCTCAGACAAATCAAAGCCCAGCCCCTCCCGCACTCTTTGTCTTGCTAATACACATTAGGGTTCGGCTGGCTGGTCGCTTTGACCGACGTTCGAGCAGCTTCAGACGCCTTTGAACTCTGACCCCGCCACTTAAACCACCACTGGAGTGAGTGGAGGAAACTCTGAACACCCAAGAATCTCTCGGCTCCACTTCCAGCCTCCAGGGAACTGAGACGCGGATATCTGACTGCTGATGGGGAGGAAGATAAGGCACAGAAAACAGGAGTTTGTCTCCTCTTAAGAGCCTACACGTTGGCACCAACAGAGGGATAATAACCCTGCTGCCGGCAAGGATCGGAATGCATTTCTTGGAGAGCGTGGAGAAGAGGCTTTTTTCAGAGGCGCTAAATAACCCATCTTGCAGGCCCTCGCTTTCTTTTCTTCTGGATGACCTCTTCGCCTTCCGTTTCAGTTCGTGAGTTAGGCAGCTGAAAGAGGACAAAGCATTCCTCCACAGTCAGCTAAATTGAGTGATCTGGGGAATGTTTCTTGCAACCGTATTCTTGAGCTTTATGACTTTCAAAAGCTCTGAGGAGCTTTCTGTTCTACAGACAACACCATAGGGTTGTCTTTGCAAGTAATGGCAACAAATAGGCTAATTGACTGGTGTTTTTGAGCCCCAAAGAAATTATTAGTTGTTATTCGCTTTACACTGAAAATGAAGACTTTGCCAGCTCAACATATAGGGAGGAGTTTTTGAAAGTTTGATAAATCACTTGTGCTCCAAACCATAGAACTATTTTTAGACATAATGAGTCTGCCATCAACACATTACATGAGTGAGTTGGTGTAAAGTATAACGGAAAAGAAACTGTGCTGTTTTTTCTCCACACCTGGATTTACACCTCACACTTTCTCACTTTGTCTCAGGTGGACTTTTGGAGCTCCTGCAGATTTTGTATAAAAAACACCAGTCTTTGAATGTGTTTAGATCAAAGGCTTATTATTTTTAGATTATAAAAAATAAAATAATAATAAAATATAATTTGAAAAAAACATTCGGAGGGTAGCGGATCTGCATTTCCTGCCTGAAAATGAAGACAGGGGCGCGGCCGACCCCCCGGGGGAGGTATGGACAGGGACCATCCTGGTTTTGGTGGGGACGATGGGGTGAATGTTTGCGTCATCATCTGCAAACTCAAACATGTACAAGTACCGAACTTTTACACTCCAAGTATTAGATAATGATTGGTTAGACCAAAACGTAATGGTATGTCCAAATTCACAGTATGACCTCCTACTTCTGGCAAGATTTGGAAGTACGCATCAAACACTTTACTATCCCATGAGGCCACCGGAGAGGATTTGTGAATGAAAGAAAAGCGAAGCAACTGACGCCGGTAGGTCACATGACAATGACAACATGACAAATGTAGTATGTCTGGATTGGATTTATACTACGCACATTTATACCACAGGTAACATGCTTTTCTAACAGTCACAAAGTAGTTTCTTATTCAACAAAAGTACCTACTAAGACAGGATGCGATTTTTGGATGCAGCCACAGTCTAACACATTTAAATGATTTTAGGCTGTTTGTTTATGTGTAAGATCATGAATGCAAACCAGCTCTTTTTTTTTTTTTTTTCTTCTCTTGAACCAGGAGCAGAATCAAGAGAAATGTTGAGCACAGCTCCTACATCCCCAACCAGCTGTCAGTTGAGATGTCTGTAATCCTCCTCTGGTTGCGGGTGGTGCGGGCCTCTATTCTGTGCCCTAAGATTGTAATTATGGATCGCTATGTCTCTCTTATTTTCTCTCCACATATCTAACTGAAAGTGGCAGCCTGGATTTCAACTCCTGGGGGTAGAAGATATACAGTAGCCTACATTAACTAGAGGGTTTACCGCATCTTAGCTGCATTAAACATGTACTCATTTAGAATACCACAAAAATGTGTTGATAATACAACATTGTATTTTTAACAGGCTTGTGCAACGTTTTTCTTTTTATTCACACGATACAGTGAAATTTCAGTACATATAAGGAGGGAATGATCTGCATTAATATAAATATAGTTACGTAAAGCTGATTTGCATAATTAAATGTAGGAAATGTATATATTTTTTTGAATTTTTATGTGAAGCACTTTGGTTCAACCTTGGTTGTGTTTTAACAGTGCTATATAAATAAACAAGAACAAGGAAATATGTTGCTGTATTCAAATTATCCCATTTTCATTTTTTTCTCTGATTCAGTTATTGTGGAAGCTGGTTTCCATCACGGAATGAAAAAAAAGTCATTTTATCTCTCAGAATTGCGTGATATGAACTCATGTAATTACATGTAATAAAGTCAGAATTGAGTGATATGAAGTCGCAATTGTATGTTCTAAAGTCAAAATTGCATGATATAAATTTGCAATTACATGTTAAAGTCAGAATTGTGAGATATAAAGTCGCAATTGCAAGTAATAAAGTTAGAATTGCGTGTTATAAAGTAAAAATTGCAAGATTTAAAGTTGCAATTAAAAAAGTCTGTTTGATACAAAAGAAGTTTGTATCTCGCAATTATGAATTTATTACTCGCATTTGCAATTTTATATCTCACAAATCTGAGAAAAAAGTAAGAATTGCAAGATGTGAACACAAAGACGTAATTACTTTTTTATTTTATTTTATTTCATGGCGGAGACAAGCTTAGTTTTTTTCTTTGTACATATCAAAACGATAAATGATTAAAAGCGCTGTATTATTCATGCCAGGACAGTAGTTGGCGATGTGACTTTGTAAAGAGACACTGCCTATATATTGAAAGCGTAATATCCATTTTCACAGATTCACGTTTTTGTAGTTTACACAGATAACAGTATCGTTTTCAAAAACTTGCACCTTGAAACACTTTTTCAAAAGTTTGTGTTTTCAGGCCCCCCAAAACACCGTTGTTGTGTCAATGAACCGCCAAAACACAAAAAGATTTCCGGTTTTAGTTGAAAATGCTGTGGTGTAAACGACCTCTAACAGAGTGTGATTCAGACAAGATTCACTGGTCTTTTGGCGGAAAATATCCAGCTGTTGTTGTTGCTGCTATGAGGCTATGCTAAGGTGAGTGTTTTTAATGTTACTGTGCCATTGGTATGTTGTTTTGAGTGGTTGCTAGGGCATTGCTAGGGTGTTAGAATTGTTGCCTACTGTAAAAAATGGGATCAAAGTAATTAATCCTTAAATTCTATGGGATTTGTTCAGCCATTTTATGTAGCCCCGCCCCATTTCCTCGCTGCACTTGTCGTGTTCTGTATCCGGTTTGTGTTTCCACAGCATTGAGGTAAGATTTTACGGATTTATGAATGAACCACTCGTTTTAAAATCTTCCAGTCTACTGACATTTATTATGAAATCCGCCTCAAACATAACAATGGCCATGCTAACTTTCGTTAACTCTACAGTAAGTAAATCCACTTCACCAGCTAAATACTATTTGAAAGAAATGCCATAGAAATATATATACAAGACTACCGCAAAAAAAGAAGTTCAAAGACAAAATTCTTAAAATGGCTGCTGCGCTCTTATTTCTCTGGCGCACAAGGTCTATTGTGTGAAAAAGGTGTAAGAGCACACCTTAAATCCTCAACAAGCAACATTATTTGAGGTATCATTCATGTAGAACAAACAGTCCAAGTAACACATCAAAGTTTATTACTTGGGGATAGGGGGTTTGTTTACATTTCTAACCTTATGAGCAATAGTAATCGGCTTGATTGGGGCCGTCCCTGCAGGACTACAATGCCTCAATTTAATTCCTTTGCAGTGTCGTTGCTATATGGGTCGTTGCAAGCTCTCTGAGTTAGTTTAACCCCATTGACCTCCTTACCTACAGCTCTGAGTGTGTTAGTGTTAAAGTGCTCCAGGTTTGTGTTCAAGAGGGGTTGCTTAAATGGGTTTGTTTGCTTGGCCCCTCTGGACCCTCTTCCTCCATGAGTAATGATGAGGGGCCCAGTGGACCTCGTCCAGGAATTAGATAAATGAGAGCACGAATTACTCCTTGAGTAAACATTTTAGCCCAAATGACTGATGGAGACTTTGGTGAGAATGGCACAGACAGATTCATCTCAAGACCAAGACTGACACAGTTGGAGACAATGAAGATCCCAAATCAATTGTAGGTTCGCCAGGATTGTTAGTGTCACCTCTGCTTAATGACAGACTGTATGTATTTCAAATGTGTCATAATGCTTAACTATTTATCCAACAACTGACTATTTTTCTATGTTTGTTATCTCTCTGTACATTATACATTCATTTACTAATTCAATTCAGACATGTCTTTAGCCAGTGTGTCACGTTGCAATTAACTGAGATCTTATCTTGAGTTCTCTCTGTCTCCCGGCCGTATATCTCCCCTTAAAGATGAGCTTGTTTGTCAGTTACAGAAGGTGAGGCTCAACCAGCATCTGCTCAGATTTGCACATTCCTCCCACAGATACCTGAATCTTGCCAGCTTGCAGGTTAAATGCGTCTCTGTAGGTTTCTTATTGTTCAAAGGTGGGATGATTGTGGTTGTGATTTGCGATTACACATTTTCTGAATGCTCAATGAGGGACACATTATGTGAGAACATGCCATAGTGGTTGTCAAAAATTAAAATGATGTAATTATTTGCTCACCCCCATGTTGTTTCAAACCGGTACGCTCTTAGAAATTGTCCAGCTCTTTTCCATACAGCAAGCTCTCTATCATTTTCAGATATCACTTTCAAATCTTTTACAGTCCAAAAATGCTCTATAATGAACAACAGTCTAAATTTCCTCAGACAAAGCTAATGCATTACTTTAGAAGATTTGAATGAAACGTACAAATTATATGGGCAACTTTTATAATACTATGAATTGAAGTGCTGCATAATTTTCAACAATTATTTTTAATTTCCATGGAAAATGTAAAAGTAAACAGGTTTGGAAGACAGATGACAGAGACTAAATAATGACAGAATTCTTATTTTTTGAGTGAGCTACTCCTTTAAAATACAATTTTATTCATGAATAATGCAATAGGCACTAAATGTCCTCGTGGAATGTAAAAAGAGACACCGATAGACAAATGTAAACATTGAAATGCTTCAGGCATTTATTCCCATAGTCCTCAACTGTACGTACCACATAGGTTCATTTGAAATCTCTCAGCCTTTCTAAAGTTTTAAAAGCCTACAAATGCAAACCGAGTGACAGGGTTTAGGGAGTATAGAGGTCTGTGTATAGATGATAACATTGTTATGTTCAGCCATTACACCATCATTGTTTACATTCACCTCACTTCGAGGATTGCAAAGCACCGTAAATGAAGACAGTCTCAATCTGTCTGTTTCCCCAAAGGACAAACCCCTGAGCTTAACTGAACACGAACTCTTTATGATGCAAGTCCCAAGCTGTTAATGATGACGCCATATTGCGTATTACACTAATACACTAACAATGTTGTTTTGGCTACAACAATGTAGGCAGGTTTGCAATTCATTTAAGTCCATTCAAGTTTTTGGAAAAAGCATAAGCCAAATGAGTAAATAAAGAAACAAGGCCCATGGAGCCGTGGTTTACAGAGATTTTAAAACAGCTTAGGGGAGTTATGAAGAGTTACTACAAATAGCTGGCAAGGTTTCAGAAGATATACACACAGCAGCAAATATTTTATAATTTATTGATAAAAAATAATCCTTTCACCAAGCAATGTAGTTCTTCCATCTTCAGCAATGTTTAGTATAATGCAAGCAACACAGAGACACAGCAGTGCAGTAATACTGATGTAAAGATGCTGTGTGTTTATTTTATACAATGACTTTGAACCGGAACGATCCGTTTTATAATCTGAAGTTTGCCATGGAAGCTACATTTACATCTTGTTACTACAAAATTGTGTCACATTTGAGATTCTCTTTAACTTTAAGGCCAAACTGTGTTTTGAGAAATGAATAGAAATTTACTGAAGTCAGTCAAATTAAGGGTAAATAGCATGTCTTAGTTTATTAGTGGTGGTCATGCATTAGGGTGTGTTCACACTTGTAGTTTGGTTCGCTTGGTTCGTTTGGTCCAGACCAAAAAAGTCAGCTTAGTGTTCACATAGGCATTTTAACACCGAACCTAAAGATCAAGAAGCTAAAGGCATAGGGATATGGATTTTATTACATATATTTTTTGACGGAACTAACCGAACATCCAAAAACAAAACTGTGTGATAAATGCGCTCGTTGTATGATATTCATATTTTGACCAGCCCGATCTCACGGCAATTCGTACGAATTTTACGAGGTGGCTATTTCGTACTAATTCATACGACCTCACTCGTACAAATTCGTACGATTTTTGCTAATTCGTACATATTTTACGAGTTACCAAATTCGTATGAATTCGTACAAATGACCTACCCCTGACCCCGCCCCTAAACCTACCCATCACGTGGGTTTAGACAAATCGTACAAATTCGTACGAGTGAGGTCGTATGAATTAGTACGAATTAGCCCAAATGACGAGTGATGACCCAAGTCACGAATTAGGAGACGTGGTCCTGATGCCTGTACTGAAATGTGATGGGCAACATCATGACTATGACGAGAAAAAACAGGTATGCAGGTATCTGTCCTTTTTAGGGTCGCATTTTGTGACATTGTGTTCTATTTTTGGTTCGTTTACATGTCTTTGGTCCATCTTGCATTCATATTTCAGTTGAACCGCACCAGAGTTCGTTTGGAAGCAGGGCGAGACCCATCTTTTCAGCAGTCTTGGCCCGCTTGTTTGGTGCGCACCAAGGTTCAGATGGCAGCATTCACACTTGTTCAAATGAACCGCGCTAACAGAGCAATCACACCAGAGTTTGTTTTAATTGAACCAAACATGACAAGTGTGAACACACCCTTAGTGGCGTGATTTAAGGCCCTGTTTACACCTGGTATTAAGATGCATTTTGGTCGAGGGGATCACAAGTGGACGACGCTTAAATACAGGTGTGAACTTGGTCTTAAAGGTTTTTGATGGTGTGTAAACAACCCCTGTATGCTTTTCTGCTTTCTCCGGTTGTTTTCATATGTTAATTGAACAAGCTTATTCTGTCCATTAGATCGAAATATCTGAAAAAGTTCATACATTTACCCGCCCATAGACCCTCCCCTCAAAGATATCAAGACAGAAGTGGTACGGATTAAAATACCAGGTGTAAACGGGAATGCATCTCACTCGTCTACTTGTGATCCAATCGACCAAAACACATCTTTATACCCGGTGTAAACAGGGCCTAAAAGACTTCTGCTCCACCTTGTAGTACCCCTAAAGTCTCAACAAGAGAATGAAACATTTAACACTGCGCTTCAATCCCTAAATGACACTTAATACTATCTTAACATCACTTTCCAATTAAGTTAAAAGATTCAGCACATCGCATGTTCAACTGATTGCTAATTGAGATATGCCCCTTCAATTGTAAGCCATTAAGACCTTCTTCAAGCGAGATCTCAGCCTTCACAACAGCAGAACATTTCTCCCTGGCCTGAACAAGATTTGCACCATTGAGTTTTGCTAAGTCACTTTCTGTGAGGGCTGTGGTTTACCAAGAAAACCCATTAGAACTTAATCATCATCAATTTATGGCAAAACCTTACCTGAATCTATAAAGAAAAAAGTTAAAAAGCATGCATTTCAGCACTGTCAGTGTTGGCGGTGCCTAAAAACACTGTCTGTTTGAAAAATCGCTTGAGAAAAATACAAAGGTGTGGCTGTTTGATGATGGTGGATTTCTGCAAAGTTGCACAAAAAAACAGTTTTTTTTTTACATTCACAGAAGTTTCATCTAAGCATTCTCAAATCCTCAAAGTCATAAAACAAGCAATTGCATCAATAAGAGAAGACGTTTGACTGATTTGAGAGAGCACATCTGTAATGTCTTCGCTTGTTAAGCCAACATCATTAACATCACAATCAGAGACAGAAAGTGCTGTTGACTTGAATCCTCCACTGTCTGTTAACAGCTCTCAATTAGTTTTATATTGTTGATTTAGACACTTTTATGCTTATTTTGAGCTAGTTGTTCAAAATCCCTCAACAGTGTCACCATCGGTGCAAGTATTTGCTAATGACTCATTTGACCCTTGACCTCTTCTTGCACCAGCTTCTGAGTGGCCGCTGTGTTTGCAAACATGAGTGTATGGTACTGTTGAAGTATTCATAGACTTCATCTTGTATATGTTAAACCAATGGCCATAAAAAGTCAGCCCTAGTAAGTCACTATGATTTTTGATCCAGAAGACATGCTCCTGGATCAACCCTACCCGTAAACCTAACCCTACAACATATCCCTAAATCAGAGAGAAATGATGGTGAATAACACTGATGTAGAAGCACCTAACCCTGGTTGTAAGCCTAAACTTGACATAAACTGTAAACTTGTCTCTCAAATCAGATTGGTTGATTGGGAATGTTGTTCCAGGATCAACACAGATCTGTATTCAGGAACATGTTGCACTTGGTGAAATCACGTTCACTTAACTGGTCCTATATGGGCCATTAGGGGCAGGACCTTTTATTAAAAAAGCTTGACAACAAGGTTGGCTGGTTGTTTTTAAGGGCGGGCTTAGCAAAAGGTCATTTGGGTAGTTTGTGGCTAGAATAAGATGCAATGTGAATCAGACTTTATGTAGTCTGGCTCTGCAAAAATAGAGAATCACTGACTGAGTTCAAGCTCACTATTTTAGCTCACAATTTAGTGATTTTCCTCCTCAGTTAATAGTAGAAAACTGTGAATGTCTGAATCCTTGACCTCTGCTTTTTAACCAGAACTCAGAAAGAAAAGGCATTGATTGAATAGAAAAAATAGGCAATTATGTACATAATATAAAATATGTGCTTATGAAGCATTGTTTTATTTGTAAATTTGTTCGGATCACCGTCACATGCAACGTCACGAGTGACGAAAGACATAGCACCAATCAAGATTGGAGTAGTTCCTCAGACTTCAGACGCATCATGCTGAAGGCATTCCCCAAAGCGTCGAGTATCTATGCAGCGGGAGTTCCCTCACGAAAGGGAACTGCATTTAAAACAATTTCTCAAGGATCCATTTACAAGGTTAGCAATTGTGTCTTAGATCAGGTGATTCAGGTCTAAGCTATGACACAGGTCAGATGACACTAAATTTTAGTTTTAGTCATGTAGTGATTTATGTCATTTTCGGATGGCAGATCTCTCTTTTTTATTGGTCACACACCACCTTCATACAGCAAGGGGAACTCTTAACATGTTGGTGCAATATTCAAAAACTTTCATATTTTCTTACCGTCATTTATATTTTTGTTCTTTTTAAAAATTGTATGTGCTTTATTTGAGTCATTTCACATGTAAACTCCGCCAAGTTTATCCTCCTGTGTGGCATCATGGCATGTTTGCATCCAGTAGGATTGGGGTGGATTTCCCAAAAGCATTGTTAGCCAAATATGGTCATACGTTCCATTGTTAGCAACATAGTTCAACTATTTAGTGTCTGTTCCTGCAAACATTCCCAAAAAAGCATTGCAAACTTGTGTAGTTGGAACTATATTTCTCAAACTCTGGTTAGAAGCATAGTTTCTTGATAGTATGACATGTGGACTTACATATAGCTCATGCTCTTGGGGAAATTAAGCAAGCTAACATGCAGAACAATCTATATCTTTCATTCCATATGTATGTACAAATTTCATTCTACATATTTTAGTTTGTCAAGAGAATGAAAGCACTCAGGTAGCCAAAACGGTTCGGCCCGATAATGGCCCAGATCCGGCAGGCCGGAAAGAAATAACTCGGCCCGGTTGTGGTTGCCAGACTCGAGATGGACGCGGGATGAATAACGCCCCAGAATTGGCCCAAATACTTTGGCCTGAGTCTGGCTTCCAAAACTGCCGGCATTGGGCCACAATCACACGGACACGAATTGAAACACTTAATCGGTACTGGCCCAAGTCTGGGTAATAAAACTGAGCTGACACTTCCAGCATAGGGCCACAATCACGCCAACCAAAATGGTACACTTAGCCGGTACTAGTCCGAGACTGGGTACTGAAACTGAGCCAACACTGGGCCTCGATCATGCCAACACTTAGCCGTTACTAGTCTGGTTTGCTAAAGTAAAAAAGTCCTGCACTAACTCTTATACAGAATTAAAAAAAAATTGTGTGTTCAATACAACTTCTAAAAAAATGTGTATTAAAGACACTTTTCAGTTTTTATAAACAGAGCTTTAAATAATTTGTTTTTCCACAAAATGATACTGTGACCTTAAAATCCTTAATATGGCATCTACTTCTAACTAAAATAAAAAATAAATTTGACAGTGTCCTTGTTAAGCCTACATGTACTTATGCATGTCAACTAAGTATGTCAACCTTACAAAGATTAAGGGTTTGGCTAGGTGTCGTCATTAGCTGTCAAAGATAAAAGTCATATAGCAGAAATAATGGTAAAGTTCCCTTTAACCACTTTGAGCTTGTTTCATTATATAAATTAAATCATTAATTTACAAATTTAGTTAGTTAAGAAAAAAGAGAATGTGGGGAAAAAAGGGGAAAAAATGAATAGAAATTAAAATAAAATAATACACTAAGCAGTCTAAAAAATGCTGGGTTGTTTTAACCCAACTGTGGGTCAAATATGGACAAACCCAAATGTTGGGTTAAAAATGAAGTTTAAAAATTTAACCCAACGGCTGGGTTTGTCTATATTTGACCCATAGTTGGGTTGAAACAACCCAGCATTTAACGTTGACAGGGAAAGGATATTATGTTTAACTTTGTTTATCACATTGTAAAAGGAGAGCCACCCCCAGCATTCAACCTAAACTGGTCCGGGTCTGTAGCCATATCTCACCCAAAATCAGACCAGCCCCTATGGTCCGTAATCGGGCCTGAATGTGGCTAAATGTGCCGTGTCTCAGTACAAATTTGGCCAAATCCGCATATCCAAAGCCTAGCCAAATCTGGCAACCAGTACTGGGCTAGAGCTGGCTCACTTTTGGTGAGCCACTGCCAGAACACGGCTGAGTGAGCCGAAACTTAACAGCAATTGGCTCGATTGCACTGGCTACCTGGGCTGTTTTTCAAGAGTGTGCACAGGCTACCTGGGGAAACCTCAAAGTAGGACATAAGAGGGAACCAAACATCTGGAAATAAAGCAAAACCACAGAAAACAAAACCAGCAAAGTTTTCCTCAGATGACATTCCATTATTTACACCAATAATCTAACATCAGTTCAATCTCAGACTGATTAATTGGCAAAAGTTATTATTCCACCACTTGCGTGACAGCATTAACGACAGTTCTAATGAACTAGTTCAAACAATGGATGTTAATATTATGCATCCTTTCAAAATGATGCATCCTTTTCGTTTTGAGGTGAATATAAGAAACCCAACTCAAAAGTCAGATTCTTTAATTCAGCTTGACATCAAAATGGTAAAAAAGTATCAAGTGTGCTACCATAACATGCAGCTATGTTTTGTCACTGAACATTTCTCAGACTCTTGTGCCTCAATTTGTAACACTTCCAATGCAAGCAGTTTCGATGCCTGCGGTAATAATCTACGATTATTGGCGAGGGCAGATAATTGCAGAGATTGGCTCTCAAATCATTATCAAAAGCCATTAGACTTACTGCTGAGTTCAGGAGAGTCATGAGATCACAACTCAAGGGCAGATCTTCATTACTACAGATTAAGACCCAACTGAGCCCTGTTTCCCATGGGCACAAACACTGCCATAAATCTGAATGTATTGTACTACTCTACCCTCACCCCTAAAGACATACACAAACACAGTGCAATACAAAATAATCTGATAACCATATTGAAATCTTTACTTTTGACCATGAAGATTAAATGTACCAGGAAATGTCTCCAGTATAATACATCCCCCTTTCCTACAAAACGTTGCACACAAACAAGCATATCTATACACACACCAATTCATGAATTCGCTGATTCGGCTGGGAATCTCAGGGTGCTTTCACACTGTGGGCCCTAGTTTGTTTGACGCCAGAGTTCGGTTTGCTTGGTGTGAAAGCATTTTTTATGAACATGGATATGCCCCACTGAAACTCACCCTTCTTCTGCCTCAACCTCCTCCACAGTTTTGGCATTAAGTATTGATGAACGTGATTTTTTTTTTTCTCTCAACATTCTCTGGCATTGTTAAGTCTGGAAGCGTTCACGGTCGTTCAACTTTCAAGCTGTCAACTTGTGGCCTGAGAAGCTGCCTCAGAGCTCAAATGGCTTATGTAGCCTCATCTCAGGACTTCACTTTATATTTATGGTCAGTGAAGGGCCTATTAAAACTGGGAGATCTGAGTGTTGAATCAAATATGAAGAGCTATACCCACATTCCAGAGTTTTGGGTACCATAAATTATGTTGGAATGAGTAACTGATGGCTATTAAGGGATGTTTCTATAAACCAGTCCATTGTAAATAGTCTTCCACTGCAAAATATCTTCCCAAGCTTACAATCTATCACATCATTGTCAATATAGTTAACAGTCCTTTCACTAGACGAGAGGGATGTGAGACTCTTTGTCTTTTTGGGGGAAAGAAGCACCTTATCAGACCCAGAGAATTGTAAAAAACTGTGGGACTGTGCTAGTTATCAGGACAGGTTAGGTGAGGGTTGTCTGATATTGAAATGCTATACACATGTTCTGATTTGCTTTTTGAAATTGTTGCAGACTGAGTTCATCATTTTATTTTAGGACACTTTAGCAGAAGTGGCTGAAGTCAGTCCTTTGAAAAGAGTTTTGGGCTAGGTGTGAAAACCATTTTCATGACTCTATAAATGAATATCACTATTTTTACCCCTCATCCCTTGCATGCATATTCCCTAAAGCTGGCATTGCTTTGATCTTGTGGTTTTTTTGTGATTTGCTCCAGAATCTGAGTAATGTACAATTTTGCAGCAGCCTTTCTTTGGAAAGACTTCCCCATTCTCAGATTAAGCTCTAGGTTTTTTGCACCTGGGATAGAAGGGTTTTAGAGTCCTATGTGCAAAACAACAACAACAACCCCAAAACTCATGTTCATCTCATCCTCTGCGCTGGTGATGTATCCAAATGGAGAGAAACAGGAGAGTACAGAACACATTTTTAGTACAAAAGTTTTTAACGAATCATGATTTGTTCGTGAAACAAATTTGTGCGTATCACGGAGACCCAATGATTTCGACCGTTTTCTTTGTTGAACGTCACATTCTTCATCCTCTTTTTGAATATTCTTCTCAAGCACAGTGTGGGACACCAGATTAATTTTGCCAATATCATAGAATACATCTTGTTCCAGTACTAACACATTCATTTTTCTTCAGTTTTTCCAGTTTTATAGCATTCATAATTTTCAAGTGTGAATAAGAGCTTTCTCACAATAAAACCATTACGCACCTGGACTTTAAATTAAACTTTAAAAGTCCAAACGTGGCATGTCACACAAGGACATTTTTAGGACTCTGCAACCGTTTGATAAAAGAAATTGAGATTCAGCAGAGATTTTGGCCTAATGTAAATGACTGTTACTTACCGGTCCTTTCCACTTTAGACATTCTAATGACTATAAGTAACTTTGCAACTACATGTCAACTTATTCTACTGCCAACTAACTTTTTGCTTTTTCTTAAACTAAATCTATTGTTTAACATTAGTTAGAGAATACTTCTCTTTGTGTTCATAAAGGTGCTTTAGATAGATTTATGTACGTATGGTTCTCTGGAAGACACCAACATTGAAATGTTGATGGAACTAAATCTGCTGGAGAGGAAATAGTTGCAAATAATAAATTTAGCACAAGCAGTAAGTGAAATATTGTAACATATATACTGTAACAATTCCCAGGATTTGTGACAAATTAAATAGATTGTACTATTTGCCATCAAACCACACTGGAGTTTATACTTCGAAGGTTCCTACTGCAGGACCTCAGAACTGAATGATTGGACTCAGAGAGGGTTTACTTTGGCAGACGGGTGTAACTTTGCGATATAGAGAGTGGAGAGGGTATGAATGGCCAAATTTCTACATTTCACCATAAGATTTCATATTTCCATGAAGTGATCCATCACAATCGCTTAGGATATTAAAGCCACACACACACACACTGGAGTGTAAGATGAGAATGAGGCAAATGTTTAAAAAATATTGTGCTGAATTTGGGTTTGTATAGTGTGTATTTAATTCTAAGTTATCTGCTAATGAGCTAGTAATTTAATTTCATATAAATCCAGACCTAAAACAAGAATTGTTTGACAGTATTACAAAGAAACAGTGATATGATCAAATAAGTCTATCGTTGCATTTGAATGGGTCCAGCTTCATATACCAGTACATATTAAAGTCTTGAATCAATTAATTAAAATATGCGGTTTGAACTGATTCATGTAAATTAACTGTCTAATGGCAGAACACTTCCTACACGTCAAACGCACATGCCGCAGCCAATCTATTGTCATGGACGAAGCAAACTGGATTTTTTCACTCAATTCAGATTTTTTCTGTCTACATAGACAGTGTGGAATGACATTTCACAGAAAAACTGAGGTTTGAATAATTTAACAGTTCATACAGGAAAAATGATTGACAGCCTAGTCAGAGGATGACCAGAAAAACGTTCGCCTTGTGTTTTTAACTTCCATTCCCCCAGCCACCACCACCATGACAGAAACTATTCTTCAAATGGCCCAAATGTTCCTTTATTGAGAATGGTAGAGCTATATTTGTTGCACTGTAAAGCCCAAAGTGTACTTTAGTTTTGATGCAAATGCTGAGTGTGTATATATATATATATATATATATATATATATATACATACGTATATGTATATATACAGCCGAATACAGCCTTTCAAAGTATGCTTTTATATAGTGTATATGTTGGGCTTTAGGGGATGTTCATACAGTGTTCTTGCAGCTAATACTGTACACTTTTTAATTGATTGTCTGTTCACATGCATCAGATGGATGTTATTGGCTGTTGTGTCATGTACTGTTTTTTTTGTGGAGTGAGCACTGTGTGAAGGTGTAAAGTTAGATACAATTCAACTTTGCATGTATATGAAGTAATGAATTGTGTAGAATTAACATGTTTTATGAAAGAAAATATGGTTGATTATGGTTGGACTGTAAAATAGCAACATGTTTGTAAAGTAGGATGCGTTTCTCAACTTTGAAAGAGAGTGGCTTTGTACTTTCGCTAGTTTCATGTCAGAATCAGGCAGCAGCATTTGATTCATGATAGTATCATCTTCTTGTTGTTTGCAGTGCTCCGTGAAAGGCTGAGAAAGATTCCATCTGCCTTTCATTATTTCAGATGTCACAGGAACATTAAAGCAGTGATTGATGCAATGCTGGTGGAGACATCCAGAGACTAAAAGGAGAACAAACAACCTGCATACAATTTTTGTGTGATAAAGAATCACATGAAAACATCTTATTTGTTGTTGAGACAGAAATGTTCTTGCATACATGCCTGCATGTGAGCTTACAAACGCAATATACAGTCTGAAATAACACTACAGACAGGGCTTGACATTAACACCCGCAAACGGGGTCAAATAGGGCTGTATTTCAGCAGTGGCATGTAACGCAGTCATTCCTACTATAGCCACTGTGGCGGTTTGAATGTTATAATATATAGATTTTTCAACTGTAGTCTTTTAAAAAGGCATCTGAAATAATAAACTACGTGCAATGCAGTGTTGTCAAAAATATAAATTTTTCTATACATATCTGAAATGCTTCCAATACTAATTTCCCACAGAATAGATGATACCAGGTGCTGCGCTTTCTCGCTCTCTCATCTCTCCGAGAGAGAGCTGACACACAAACCCGCCTCTCCTCACTCACTTGCTCCATGTGAGTATTGTTGGTGTTACAGGGCTCGGATTGTGGCGTGGAAATATTTTGCGTATTACTCATAATTTTACTCATTCCCGCAGATTTTGTGCTCACATCTGAAGTGTGCACACATAAAGCCGCCTCTCAGCACAAAATTTAGTTCTTTTTCGCAGCTTATTGCGCTTAAAGGGACAGTTCGGCCAAAAATGATATTTAAACCATGCATTACTCACCCTTAAGCCGTTCGAGATGCATATGTCAATCTTGTTTCAGACGAACACATTTTCAGTTATTTTAGAAAATGTCTTAGACCCTTCAGTGGATATAATGTGAAGCAATGGGGTCCACCTCCTTCAAGTCCCAAAATGTGCATATATCCTTCACAAAAGTAATCCATCCGGCTCCAGGGGGATAAACGAAGGCCTTCTGAGGGTAATCCGTGCGGTTTTGTCGTAAATATATACATATTTAAAACTTTATAAATGAAAATATCTGAACGCGCCCGCGCAGCCAGAGAGCAGAGCAAAACATCACCCGTGAACGCGCGTCGATCGTTGCCGGAAGTCAGATATTTTCATTTATAAAGTTTTAAATATGTATATTTTTACGACAAAACCGCACGGATTACCCTCATAAGGCCTTCGTTTATCCCCCTGGAGCCGGATGGATTACTTCTGTGAAGGATATATGCACATTTTGGGACTTGAAGGAGGTGGACCCCATTGCTTCACATTATATCCACTGAAGGGTCTAAGACATTTTCTAAAATAACTGAAAATGTGTTCGTCTGAAACAAGATTGACATATGCATCTCGAACGGCTTGAGGGTGAGTAATGCATGGTTTAAATATCATTTTTGGCCGAACTATCCCTTTAAACAGTAAAATACACGCAAAAAAAGTGTCAAAATGCTGGTCTTGGCGAGTATTCACGTAAACACAAATTCAGTTATGTTTTAAGTGAACGTAAACAGTTGATAAAGAAAACGCAGGTGGTAACAGTAAAATGGATCTGTGCGTCAGGTCTTAAAGTGACAGCAGCCTAATAAACCTGCCAAATTATAAGATAATACTAAAAATATCTATATGCCAGTTTTCCCCATGGTATCAATGTCAAAATTGTGGCCAGTGAAAATTCCGAGTTTTCATTCCAACAGTGGCTGGGTGAGCAAAAAGTTAATGTCAAGCCCTGATTACAGAGAAAAGTGTCATTTTCCAAATCCTGCCAACAGAAACTGTGCTGGCTGGCCCATTGTGCAATCTGAAGTTGTACGTAAATGGGTTAGGGTTAGGGTTAGGGTTAGATCTGATCCGGCCCACATCTGGTACGTGTGGAATCCACGTGTACCAGATGTGCGCCGGATCTGGGCCAACACTATGTTGCTGTCTGGGAAGACAGTGTTGGACATGGATGTGGCATGATCTCACACAGACTTGCCACAGAAATGGACTGCAGTTCTAGAATTGAATGAATGAATCTGAAAATTGTAGTATCATTGAGTCTTAGCAACACTGAAATGAGAGAACAATAGACAAAACATCTGCTTTACACCTTGGTGAGGTTGAGAAACATCTCCGCCTTTCTCCATTTTCATTAAGCCAACCTCTGTCAGAGACAATCTGACAGCAGAGAAGAGAAAACTCTTTTAGATCTCTCCTCCAAAGTGTGCTGAATAAAGTACCAGGAGAACAGAGAGGGTTGCCAGGGTGACAGGGAGTGACATGCCCATGCAAGAAACCATGGAAACATTTGGAATTCTGCAAAGTAGGTCTGTAACGAATCGGGACTCCGATGTTCAGAGCAGAACGGAGGAGCAGAGGAGTTTGAGCAAGGATTAGCAGTATCCACAGAAACACAAAATACAACCTTCCTGATGGCCAAAGGACAAGAAAACAGTCTAGGAGAGATATAGCTGTACCTGATATTTATCCGAATTAATCGACATTGAATCAAAATCGGAATGGAATCACAAGCATATGAATTGAAATCGTGAAATTTGAGTCAAGCACCAATAAAACAGTAGCCTACCAGTTATTGTACCATGTAAACATTGTTAACCCCCAAACACACTTTTCACATTTAATTCTCACTCCAAGCTAAACTCAAAAGTTGGCAGCCCTGCAGAATTTATAGATATGAACATAAGTTTGCAGTATTATGGATATACTAAATAGAAGTGTAAAACTGGGTGTTTAAAACTAACATACAAAATCGCAGATATAAAGAATCCACACAAAAGTGTGTGGTTAAAAACCTTGTAAAAAAAATGCTTTTGATTTAAAACCTTATAACTGAGATATATTTTCGAGAACTTTCACATTTGCCGTCTAGCCCTGCTCTACACTATCTAAACTTTCTGTGTGTCACAGTTATGTTAAGTTTTCATGGCTGTTTACATGACACCGTTTTCAACTAAAAACGTTCAACTTTTTTATGCGTTTTGGCCGTTCGTTTACACGACCACGGCAGTTTAGGAGCCTGAAAACGCAAAAAACGGGTTTCAAAGTGCAAGTTTTTGAAAACAGTCTCCGTGTAAACAACAAAAACGCGAATCTCTGAAGACGATGACGTCATGCACATGCGTATTACGTGTTCAGTATATAATGTTTCATCGCCATCTAATGGCCTGGGAGCAGAATACAGCGTTTTTAATCGTTTTCGCGGATCCGTGGAAAACTCAAAGGAAAAACTTCTCCGTTTTAAGCATATTGTTGTCGTGTAAACATACTCTCATTCCTGTGATCCTTTGTTTGATTCCTCATCATAGCATCTAAACTTGGGGACGGGTGTGGCCGAAGCTTAATTTATGGTGACTTTAAAACAGACAGATTAAGTATGAGAAAAAGAAATAAGAGGAGAGGGCGATACAACCATCCTTATCTCTAAGAGCCAAGCTGGCTGAGCCACTGCACCTAAGACATTCAGTGAGCTCCTTTACTTCTAGATCTTTCTTGAAGGTTAAACTGTGCTTGGGTTGTAGATGGTCCTGGGTGACGAGGACATACAACAGAGAGGTCATTCTAATCCCACTGGGGGTCCTCGTGCCCCATTACTGTGATTACGAGGATGACACTGGGTCAAGCTCACAGTACTGCAGTGGAAATAGAAGATCTTTATCTCTTTTTGTCCTCTTGTGCTAAGATCAGGCTTATTTTGGGCATGATGCCAGCAGGGGTAAATATTACCATCTGCTACTAATGTGGGAATAGTGATTTCCCATCTTTACTAAATGAGGCTTGTTGTACTTCTGTCAAGGAGCTCGGGAATGCTTCATCTCGCTCCATCCAAGTTGGTACAATCTTAGCAGGGAACCTAATTTAAAGTTTTCAGTTGTACAAATGCATTGGTGCATCCTTTGCTGAAAAACAGAGACAATTAAATGTCAAATAGTCAATATTCATCAAAAGAATATCTCCCTGAAAGATGAACTCTTTATGTCTTTTCTCCTTATCGTAGCACTTTTCAAAGGTATTACTCTATTAACAAGTGCTGCTGCATATCTGGATTAATTGTGAATAAAGCAAATCTCTTTTTTCATGGTTGAGTAATACTGTATAAAGCTTATGCAGTCTGCAATGAAGACATTTTTTTTTATGGCAGGGAAATCCAGCCCACTCTCAAACTCGGATTAGGGCCCATGTTGAGAACCATATGTAAAATTCACTAATCTTATTTGCCAAAGCCTAAAGCCTACAACTCTACCATAGCTGGTATTAAGAAAAAGTCAAGTGCTTTGCCCAGCATACAAGGGCTTGAACAGTTTAAAGGCTACTAAAACAAAAGGGATTTAACCTCTGTGAAGAATAGCATGTCACCAAGGCTTAAACTGTCAAGTTTTAATTTGTTTTTAAAGTTTATAATAGGGTTTTACAGTGAGGACATTTAGGCCATATATGATGGCAGTCAAACTAAATTTAAAAAAGTTTCATTGAACGGACTCATCGTTTCCTAGAATTATTCATTCCAATGAGATTTGGAAACAATCATAAAGCTGTAGATCTTGACACTTTTGAACAGGATGAAGATGTCCAAATTTTTGTTATTTTGTTTAAATATCAGGTTCCCTTTCGAGGGAACTCGAACTGCGTCGGTGACGACACTAGGGGAACGCCCTTCAGCGTATCACGTCTGAATTTATGAATGAAACCGAATCCAATCCTATTGGCGTTGCGTGATGACGTAGCGTGTGACGGCATACACGGATGTGTACAAAAGCACGCCGGCACACAGAAAATGTCAGCTTTTTGCTATTCAGCAAGCGCTCTGTGTTGTGTTGAAATCAGTTTGTCCTATTTGGTGTTGTTTGTCTCAGTTCTGATTTATTGTGAGAATGAGTGAGCAGTTTAAAAATTGTGTGTTCCCGTGCCCTCGCTTTATCACGGCTGGGGACACACACGAGATGTGTGTGGCTTGTTTAGGAATGCAGCACGCCCAAGCAGCTCTCGAGGGGGCTGCTTGCGGCCACTGTGATTCTCTTTCTATGAGAGTGCTGCGTTCCCGTCTGGCTTTATTTTCTGAGGATGGCCAGATGAGCGCTCCCCGCGGTTCAGGTCCCGCATCTGCCGAGGCGATGCGGCGACTTAGATCGTGGGGTTCGCAAAGGGAGCTTTCAGAGGGGGTCGGGACTGCCGAGGCACTTTCCCGATCCTCATCTGAAAGCTCAGATTCCCCTATCCCCCGTTCGGGAGCCCGCTCCGCGGCTTCTCCCGTTCGGGATGTAGACCCAGTGCTGCAGCTGTCTGATTCTGAGGAATTAGATGTGCTCAGCATTGTGGAGGGGGATCTGCATGAAGCACACACACACACACAAACTGCGCCCAGCTATAATGAGCTTTTGGAGGTAGTGACACGGGCTGTGACTAAACTGCATATTAGTTGGCCACAGGAGAGGCAGGAAGAGCGAGTCAGAAGTAAACTCGACGAGCGCTTCCTGCAGCACCGTGCACATCCTCCACGCCGGTCTCTACCGTTCTTCCCGGATTTACACAACGAGTTGTGTAAATCCTGGAACAGGCCCTTTTCAGCGCGCCTGTCTAACCCCCCGATGTTGAACTATAGTGACATTATGGGGGTTAGAGAGAATGGTTATGGAACGATGCCACGGGTTGAGGAAGCTTTAGCCAGTTACCTCTCACCCGATCTTGCATCGTCCCTTAAGACGCCGGCGCTGCCCTCCAAGCCATGTCGCACTACATCTGCGTTGGTGGGCAGAGCCTATATGGCGGCAGGTCGGGCTGGTGCGAGCCTGCACACGATGGCCATTCTGCAGGCGTACCAGGCCGACCTCTTAAAAGACATGGACCAGGGCGAGGGTCCTACTAGGGAGGATGTTGCCGAGCTTCGTAAAGCCACAGACTTGTCTCTCCGGGTTACCAAGGAGACGGCCCGCGCCATCGGCCGCTCCATGTCAGCTCTGGTAACCACGGAGAGGCATCTGTGGCTTAATCTCTCTGGCATCAAGGAGAAGGACAGGGCTTTTCTTCTTGATGCACCCATTTGTACCTCTGGTCTGTTCGGCGAGGCGGTTAATGCTGTCGTCGACAGATTTCAGGACACTAAAAAGCGAGGGGCTGGTTCCCTTGGTGAATTTCGCAGAGGCATGGCAAAACCTCACGAATATTTCTCCATGGGTCCTGCGCACTGTGGAAATTGGGTACAGACTACAGTTCCAGGTCCGCCCACCAAAATTCAACGGGGTGGTCTGGACGTTAGTGCGCCCAGAGCAGGGTCTGGTGTTGGGACAGGAAGTCAACTCGCTGCTAGAAAAAGGGGCCATAGAGCGTGTTCCCCCACTAGTCAGAGAGTCCGGGTTCTACAGCCGGTACTTCATAGTTCCAAAGAAGGATGGAGGGTTGCGTCCAATTTTAGATCTGAGGCATCTGAATCGGTCTCTGAGGAGATTCAGGTTCAAAATGCTCACTATTCCCATTATCGTGAATCAAATCCAATCCGAGGATTGGTTTGTCACGATAGATCTAAAAGACGCCTACTTCCACATCTCCATCCTTCCATGTCACAGGAGGTTCCTGAGGTTTGCTTTCGGGGGCGAAGCTTACCAATATCGGGTTCTTCCGTTCGGCCTAGCACTCTCCCCTCGCACCTTTACCAAGTGCATGGATGCAGCTCTAGCACCCCTGAGGCTCGAGGGCATCAGGGTGCTCAATTACATCGACGACTGGTTAATACTGGCACAGTCGAGAGAGCTGGCGATTCGGCATCGAGATGTCGTCCTCGCCCACATCCAGAGCCTGGGGTTGAGACTCAACACGAAGAAGAGCGTGTTGACACCAGCCCAGAGAACCACGTTCCTGGGAGTGGTGTGGGACTCAGTCACGATGCAGGCACAATTGTCTCCTGCTCGGATCGAGTCTATCCTGACCTCAGTGTCCAGGATGAAGCTAGGCCAGGCCGTCACTGTCAAACACTTTCAGAGAGTGTTGGGTCTAATGGCAGCAGCGTCCAGCGTGATACCTTCTGGCCTGCTGCACATGAGAGCCCTGCAGTGGTGGTTAAGAGCCAAGGGGTTTTCCCCGAGGGGAAATCCATTCCGCTTGATAAGGGTTACGCGCAGATGCCTTCGTTCCCTATCAATTTGGAAGAAGCCTTGGTTCTTGTCCCAGGGTCCCAGGGTGGGAGCGTCGTGTCACCGAATATCTATTTCGACAGACGCCTCCCTCACGGGCTGGGGCGCGGTCATGGACGGCCGTTTTACGAGAGGTCTTCATTCCTCTTGGCACATAAATTGCCTAGAAATGTTGGCGGTGTTCCGGGCTCTGAGGAGCTTTCTGCCAGACCTCCATGGTCGCCATGTCCTAGTAAGATCTGACAACATGTCGGTGGTATCTTACTTAAATCATCAGGGGGGTCTGAGGTCGCGCCCTCTGTGCAGACTGGCGCATCAGATCCTCCTGTGGTCCCAGCGGAGACTGTCGTCTCTCAGGGCGATGTATGTCCCGGGGGACCAGAACCAGGGAGCAGACATGCTGTCGAGGCAGCGGCTGAGGCCCAGGGAATGGAGACTCCACCCCGAGGTGGTGGAATTAATATGCGAGAGGTTTGGCCCAGTGGAAGTGGACCTATTTGCGTCTCGAGAGACGACACACTGTCCACTGTGGTTCTCCCTCACACATCCAGCCCCGCTGGGGTTGGATGCCATTGTGCAGACGTGGCCGAGGCTGCGTCTGTACGCCTTTCCCCCAATCGCTCTGCTCCCAGCAGTTCTGGAATGGGTCCGTCAGGACGGAGTCAGCCTACTATTAGTAGCCCCCTTTTGGCCGGCCCGAGTATGGTTCTCGGACATCATCTTGCTTCTGGCAGGCCCGCCATGGCAGATCCCTCTGAGGAGGGACCTGTTGTCTCAGGCGGGGGGCTCAGTTCTCCACCCTCGGCCCGAGCTGTGGAAACTGTGGGTCTGGCCCCTGAGGGGGCACAGTACCTAGAAGCCGGCCTGTCAGCAGAAGTAGTTGAGACTATACTAACTTCCAGAGCTCCCTCCACGAGGAAATTATACGACCTTAAGTGGAATGTATTTTCCATTTGGTGCAGAGAGCGTGATTTGGACCCAGTTAACTGCCCAGTGGCTTCAGGACTGGAGTTTCTCCAAGACCGCTTTTCTGCCGGGCTTACCCCGTCCACACTCAAGGTTTATGTGGCTGCCATTGCGGCTTTCCACGCTCCTCTGAGTGATGGTCCTCTGGGGAGGCATCACCTGGTCGTACGTTTCCTCCGTGGAGCCTGGAGGATGAGACCTGCGACTCGCACCAGGGTTCCCTCTTGGGATCTGGCAGTGGTGCTCGAAGGGCTGGCCGAGGCCCCCTTCGAACCATTGGACTCGGCTGAGGCCAAGAACCTTTCATTTAAGGTGGTCTTTTTGTTGGCTATTACTTCTCTGAGGAGGGTAGGAGATCTCCAGGCGCTCTCTATTTCCAATGAGTGCTTGGAGTTTGCTCCCGGCAACATTAAGGCTATCCTTCACCCCAGGCCTGGCTATTTGCCCAAGGTGCCATCTAATGTGGCACGGCCTTTGGTTCTGCAGGCATTTCATCCTCCGCCTCATGTGACGGCGGATGAGGAGAGACTTCATCTGCTCTGCCCTGTCAGAGCACTTCAGTATTACATCCAGAAGTCCTCCTCATGGCGGAAGTCGGACCAGTTGCTGGTATGTTTTGGGTCTCCCAAGAAGGGGCTTCCCGCCTCTAAGCAGACCATCAGGAACTGGATCGTTCAGACTATTTCCCTGGCCTATCAGGTGCGCAATTTGCCTTCACCTATGGCCCTGAGGGCTCACTCCACCAGAGGCATGGCGTCCTCTAGAGCCCTCCTTTCAGGGGTTTCCATACATGACATATGTGAGGCGGCTGGCTGGGCCACTCCGCACACATTCATGAGGTTTTACAGTCTGGACCTTCCCTCTGCACCCGGTGCACGAGTGCTTTCGTCCTAAGTTGTGCCTGAAGACAGCTTCACACTAGGATGAGCGGGGTTCGTTGTGGCATAGTGGGTATCTCGTTCCCCTAGTGTCGTCACCGACGCAGTTCGAGTTCCCTCGAAAGGGAACGTCTCGGGTTACGTATGTAACCCTTGTTCCCTGAGAAAGGGAACGAGACACTGCGTCGGTTCCCCACGCCTCACCCTGCTTAGAGCACTTGCTTCATAGCAAAAAGCTGACATTTTCTGTGTGCCGGCGTGCTTTTGTACACATCCGTGTATGCCGTCACACGCTACGTCATCACGCAACGCCAATAGGATTGGATTCGGTTTCATTCATAAATTCAGACGTGCTACGCTGAAGGGCGTTCCCCTAGTGTCGTCACCGACGCAGTGTCTCGTTCCCTTTCTCAGGGAACAAGGGTTACATACGTAACCCGAGACGTTTTTTTTTCATTTAGTACTGCCCTTAAAAAGCAACAGAAGATACTGACATGTTTCCCAGAAGACAAATTAAGTAGAACTTACCTTGATCTTCAAATTCACAAGTTTTCACCCCCGGCTCTTAACGCATCGTGTTTCCCTCTGGATCATCAGTGGATGTTTGAAGCTTTTTTAATAGTTCTGTTTTAGTCACTCAATTGTCCTCAGTGTGAAAAGATCTCAAAACCATACAGTCACTGCTGGAAAGGTTTCAAATATCCAAAATATGCTGGAAAACCGAAGAATTTTCGGGACCTGGAGGATTTTTCTGAAGAACATTGGGCAGTTTAACTGCTAAGGACAAACAAGGGACTCAAGAACAACCATCACAAAACATAAAAACAATCGTGGATCATCCCACACGGTATTAAGAATCAATAAACTTTAAAACGGGGTCATTTTTATAAATTCAGCTATTTGTTTGCCTGATGGACTGTAAACATATTTTATGTAAAATATCATATTCAGGACAGTACTAAATACAAATAACATGCATTTTGTATGATCCCTCTTATTTTGTTACAATTATTTACATGTTCACAGATTCTGCAAGTGGTGTGTAAAGCTTTGAGCATGGGCTATATATATATATATATATATATGTATTAGATGGGGAATGAACTCCCCACCCTCATCCGTAATGCAGAATCCCTGACAGCATTCAAAAGACAACTGAAAACTCATCCCTTCCGTGAGTACTTAACATAAATTTTTTTTTGTTTAAAAAAAAAAAAAAAACTTCTCTTTTAAATCTTTCCTTCCCTTTTAAATCTTCCCTTGTCTGGCTTTTGCTACTTTGAGCAATGCCTGAACTTTGTATTTGAGCACTTCTTGCGTCGTTCTTCCCTCTTCACGATGACTCGCTTGCTTTAGTCCTCAGATGTAAGTCGCTTTGGATAAAAGCGTCTGCTAAATGACTAAATGTAAATGTATTAAATTAGCATCCAAAGTGCCTTTTCTCTGTGATATTTCTTCTTGTATTTACTGGTTTGCTATGTTGGAACCATCTGACAGCAAAAAGCATATTTTTTGACGGCCAATAAAACACAGTGTATTTTTCGGAATGAAACTTTTTTTCTGAGCGGCACAAATTACAAATTTATATTGTAATTATAAATTATTTCTTTATATTATTGTATATATTTACCAGTGTTCCATTTGTTTTTGGAAGGCTCTGAAGTGGACTTCTGTCCCTCAACAAAGTCAGGAATTCCCTGTGGTTCCAGCTCAGGTAAAAATACAAGGCCATAAAACTGAGCGCCAATAAACAGAGAAGACATATTTTGGGGGATCCTGCACCACTCAAGCAACTGCCATTGAGATTAATGTGAATGTTAATGGTTCCAGCCTACGGATGGTTGTCTCTGCAATAAGATTGTTTTTACAATTTTTTTTTTTTTTTATTAAATAAACTTTAGAATGGAAGTATATTATAGCCTAAATTATTTAACAGATCTACTTCAAAATTTTGATTAATTTATTTCCAAATATATTCATATCTCATTGCACAGCATTTTCTTTGTTTGTCATTTGGTAAAAAAAAAAAAAAAAAGACACTGCATGACTATTGATAGAAAAGATGTGTTTGGATTTCTTCAATCAGTACTATTTAAACAGTAAGATAATGAGACCAGCCACAATATTGCCACCAATTTCTTCAGTATTTTTCAACCTGGTGAGCTGTTTTCTGGGGCGTCGGGACACAGCATAGCCTTTAGCACTTGCTGTTAGTTCACAGGAGACCATTTAGAGGGTGGAGACCTTTCCCTTGGGCTCCTGAAACAGCACCTGCTGTTAACTTGCACATTATTAACACTGTTACCTTGGTGATCGAAGAGAGATTGGAGCCTTACAAGCACTCAAATAATTCCCTGTTCAAACGCTTTACATTTACTGCACATACATGAAATTAACTATTTAACACAACTGTAAAATGAAAGAAAGTGGCGCACTCAGTGGCGCACTCAAAATGTATTCTCCCATAATACTTGCAAAATGATAAAATAGAGAAAACGTTCACATAGCCAAGAAAAAATTTTTTTTTTAAAACTTTTAACGTTTTGAATGTTCTGAGAACATTGCGAAATTACATTATCATAACTTAATAGGAATGTTAGAACGAAAACGCTGTCAAAACGACTAAAACCTCTGTGTTATTCATGCCAGGCCAGTAGTTGGCGATGTCACTTTGTAAAGAAACACTACACGCCTATTCATACTTTGCAGTCACGTGACTACCATGGATACCTGGCGGGCAACAAACGGGTATTTTCAACGTAGAGTCCTGTAGTTCCAGGTCTTATGGGTCTTTTAGTAGCTATCAAGTCTGTTAGCGAGCTAGCTGCATAACTATGGACTAGAAATAGGATTAACTCCAAGGTAGCTAAATTGTGTAAAGCAGACAAGGTTTAATCGAACAAGATAATCGAGCAGTAATAATTCCTCCGTAAATAACCTAGCTCTACTGTTGGGTCATCTCTGGTACTCATTGAAAACCATAGATATCACAAACCTCAAAACACCAACTTTTGTATAGTAAAACTGGCGACGTCCTGACAAGATCCTTGATTAGCTTACAGGGTTTCGTTGCTGGAGAACGACGTTCTTGCCCGCCAGCCAGTACTTGTGACGTCACGTGCAAAGTATGAATAGACTGAACACGTAATACTCATGCGCATGACGTCACCGTTTTCACAAATGCTAGTTTTTGTAGTTTACATAGAGGCGAGAATGGTATTGTTTTTAAAAAAAACTTGCTCTTTGAAAACAATTTTCGAAAGTTTGCGTTTTCAGGCCCCCAAAAACGCAGTTGTCGTGTAAATGTACAGCCAAGACGCACAAAAAGTTTTCCATTTTTAGTTGAAAACGGTGTCGTTTAAACAACCCCTTAGTTATATTAGTTAGCTGGCTTGACAAGTCTGACAAAACCCAGCAAGAAATAGCCGTCATTTCATCGTCTAGGTTAACTAGACCCGATATAGTCCGGCTATGTGTAACCCACTTCTAGACAAAATGTTGTTTTTGCCAAAATAACTTGCGAGATATTCCCTCAAACAGTGTTTACATTTTGGTTTCATTTCTTCCCTCATTTCATTTCTTTGTTATCTAATGATGTTTTATTAACAAAGTTCGGGAGGAGCACGTTCAAATAATTGATCAAATTATCATTATTATTATTATTAATATTATTATGTCGACCATCAGTAATCAACTTGTCTATCCAATCAGCTCGAGTTGGAGACCTATATATATACACACATTTGACTCACCAATGTTCTTCGACAGTTTTTCAGCATCCCTCCACCACCCCGTCTCCTCACACTCACCTGGTTACTACTTAAACCAGCAATACGGGGGGAGTACTTTGGGTTCGGGCCAAATATCCGAGCCCGGAGCCCTCTCCCCGGACAGCACGCCAAATATGCATACCATTTATTCTATCTAACTTATTTGTAAGTGTGAACTAGTGAAATTGATGACTAGTATATTCTTGGGCTATGGTTTAGACGTCTATTACATTTTCACTGACAGCCCAAATTTTGCCTTGTTTTAGCCTGGACGTCTGGGCTTGTTTGGACGGGTATTAGACGTCTTTAAAAAGCAAAATTGCTTGCTGGGAACACATCACATCACAATTTACACTGGCAAACGCCTGTCCTCTTTAGTCCCAGGCAGCATTTTGATGTGATCAACAAGCAGCGAGTGATTACCTCCATCTATTATCAGGCCATCTTTAACGGCTTACAAATGGCCCTCGTCTGGCTGTTAGCAGGGCATTAAAATAGCCCCTGGCAATAGCGGGATACCAGGCAAAGCTCGCGAAGAAGCACCCTCTCAGCAATTATACAGGGAGAAGGTCGAAACCAACTGTAAATGCTTTTTCCCAGCTGGGGGATTGTTGTTTGCACAGATACCCGCAGGCTGATATGTGCTAAGCTGCTGTTGTTTGACAGCTGAGAAAAACAGAGCAGAAATCTGATATGAGTGAGACGTAAAAATTAAAAATTTGTTTTCTGAGATGTCTGCCTGATCATACTTATTCAAAATGATCAGTTAGCCTATGTTTCTATGCTTGGACACTACCCGATTTTTTTTGTGTTTTTTAAATTAGACTCTAATGCTCTCCAAAGCTAAATTTATTTGATCAAAAATACAGTAAAAACAGTAATATTGTGAAATATTATTACAATTTAAAATAAATGTTTTCTATTTGGCGATATTGTTAAATGTAATTTATGTGATAGTAAAGCTGAATTTTCAGCTTCATTACTCCAGTCTTCAGTGTCACATGATCCTTCAGAAATCATTCTAATATGATGATTTGCTGCTCAAGAAACATTTCTGATTATTATCAATGTTGAAAACAGCTGTGCTGCTTTTTGTGGAAACCGTGAAAAATTATATTCGCATCAATAAACACAATAAGACATGCAACGCTCTGGGAAAAATAGATTTATTTCATCACAGCACAGAAATACTCAGTGTCTCGTACCCCTGTTTGGAAAGAAACAACCGAGCACTCATTTTTCAACTAAATTTCATCAGAAACAACATCATTTGAAAATACATAATGCATAATACAACATAAGGGTTGAATAAAACTCAACCATTGATGTATGAAAAATAATTATGACCAGGGAAATGTCACTTTCCCATTTTAATCGAACTTCTCCCTTTCATATTCATGCTGAAAGAGGCCCTCAGAAAAAAACAAAAACATTTATGAAACGTTTCATAAAAAAACTTACAGTAACATGAAGTCATAACATGACATTTCTGTCTGACTGCATTGCATTTCTCTTGTTGAAAATGATCAATACAGGCTTTTGTAACAGAGTATCAAGCACGGTTGTAATACAGTTAAAATGTCTGTCTTCAAGGACTTCCTGTGTGTAATGCTATTTATAGAAAATTACATTTTCTTAAATTATGTTAAACAGCTGTCCTAAACATCAGTACCAAACCATTTTTTTTGACATAATTGACACGTCGTATAGTTTTAAGCGTATTGATCCACAAGATGTGGCTTTGGAACAGCTGAGACTCAATATCGACCCTTTGACCCCTTTAAAATGAAGGATGACATGCTGGAATCCTCAAAAAAAAAACATTAGATGACATTTACCAAAATATGACTCGTCATATACCCGTAATTAGTTTCATTGTGCTCTTTTCCTTTGTCAAACATTCCCTCTTTTAACTCTTTCCTCACCATTCCAGCTATCCATGTTTTCACTGTTATACTATAAGGGGCGCTATTACGAATTTCTTCATTTTCTTCTGAAATAGTACAGAATCTCCAGATCCAAAACACAGGAAGAAGAAGAAGCAGCAACAAGTGATAGAAGATTGCTTACGCACATTTTAAATAACTGGATCATCAAACATTAAACAGCATATAAATCAAAACTGTCTAACGTTACTGAATGAAATGTCAAACCCATAAAATGGTAAAGGACTGTGAAGCTTTGGGGGTGTTGATGAACTCAATCTACTCCATATATGTTTTGATTATCCTTTTAAATCTGATCCGAATGAAATTCTCAGCTTTTTTGTTCAAAATGCTGTTTTTTTTTTTTTTTTAATGAAACTTACCCACATTCAGGTGTTGATAAAAAAAAGCATGAAGCTAGAATAAAAGGTTGTTGTTTTTTCAAAGCAGAGGGGCTGTTCTTTCTTTAGATATATTGCATTTCCAGATATTCATACAACAAAATATTTTGGGGGCCATAACATTTTTTCTGAAAATTAACAAATGCGGACGCTGGCGGAGAAAGAGTTAAATTCCTACGTCAAACAATCCTTCCCATTAGAAAAGACAAAATATCAAGCTTACAGATTTGACTGGAATGTAAAAAAGGTAGAAACTTGCAGTATGTACAACAACAGATAGGCAGCCAAGTGAGTATATTATTTTCAATAAATTATTATAAAATAGATCTATACTTTTTTTTTTTTTCTCAATTAATTGTTTTCCAAAAATGTGTTCTTAAAAAAAAAAAAAAAACTTCAGTCCCAGCCAAAGTCATGACCGGTCATGTGGTAGAACTTTTTGTTAAATGGCTTGTAGAAGTCTCGCAGTCTTTGAATCACATCTGGATGAATGTTTGGGTGCGTGCGGCCTTTAGTTTTGCCGAGGCAGTGCGGTTTGCTGTTGCTCTCGGGTCTTTTGAGGCACGGGAAGCCCTTGGCGGGGTTAAAGTGAAAGTGTTTGTGCGTGACCTCCCTCCTCAGGCCCAAGAAGTGCTGTACGCGGGCCATCTCCCCGGCCGGGTCGCTGATCAGACGCTCCCCGCTCACAAACAACAACTGGCTCATGGGGAAAAACTGCAGCCACTGATCCAGATGCCTGGCGTACATGCCGATCTGCACCGCGCTCCACGAGGTGTCTATTACATTGCCTGTGATGTTCCTAAAAGTCAAGCTCTCGAAAGACGGGATGTCAGGTTTCTTTGAGCGGGTCTGCGTGTAGTCCGAGATCGCCCGGGTTACTGGGTCTCTGACCACAACTATCAGCTTAGTGTCCTTACACATGGCGTGGATCCGGCCTGGAACCTCCTTGGTTACAAAGTAGCTCGGTGTCTTCTCCATAGTCAGCTGACCCTCCAGAGTTTTGGGCATTAGTTCCCTAGGAGCAGAGAGGCATGGGGTGAGTATCAAAGAAGGATTCATACTGACAGACACGACCGATATGAAAAACAGCAGGACTGTCATGGTACACACACACACACATCTCAGTCTATTGTACGGCTAAAGACCCAAAGCTCAAAGAAGACAGTCTCAGCATCAGAAGAGACACCCATGGATAGTTCAGGACCATCTGATGCATACAGAATTTTCAACTAAAAACATAACTTTTTATGTCTTGCCCGTCCATTTACACGATAACAGTGTGTACCATTATCGTCTCTGTGCAAACTACAAAAACGCAAATTTGTGAAAACGGTAAAATCATGAGTATTGTGTGTTCAGCCTATTAGGTGTGTAGTGTTTCTTTACAAAGTGACATCGCCAACTACTGGCCTGGCATGAATAACACAGCGGACTCTGTGTGAACGGGAATCGTATTGACAACGTTGTCGTCCGTACGCAAAACTTTTAAAAAATGTTTCCATTTCAGTACATTGTTGTCGTGTAAGTGTACCCTTACAGCATGTTCAAGGTATACACGTTGTAAGGACTGGGCCAGGGTGAATCTGAATAACTAAATACCATCGTGCTAAAATCCCAAAGCCTTTAGCCCCAAAAGGCCTGGAACTTGAAAAAACACACACAAACACACACACCACACACACACACACACACACCTCCCCCACAGCTGACACCCACACTCAGGACAGAGCGTGGTTTCCTGTAACGAGACACTTGTATGACTGACTTGGAATTTGATGTTCAAAGAGAAAGAAACTTCTTTTCTTTAAAAGACATTTAACCCGATATATTCGATGTGTTTTTATGTGTGTCCATTTGCCCATGTCACATTGTAATGACTATAATTTGTCCGTAACTTAAAAGTGAATTATAAATACCCTAGGTGTATTTTTAATGTAAATGTTTACCTATAACAGTCGTGTTTGATATCGTAAAAATGCCCTTGACTTGACTCAGCCAGATATATGTATGAACACACCGTAAAAGGTATGATTATGTGCATAACACATCTCTGCAGTAGAAATGACCCTTCCTAACACAGGTCATAATTTAATTAGACAAGCAGTCTGACAAGACAAAGAGAAATAAAACCCAAAGTCCCGCCTGTAAACTTCCAACCCTCTAATTGGCCAAGCCAACAGGAAGAGGCTGGATTTCTCATAGTGTGATAAATGACGCTTCTCCCCTGCGCTCGCTCTCTTCCTCCCGTGTCATGATGTAACGTCTCGCCTCCGGGCGAGCTCTTCGCCTTTCTTTTATTTGTTTCTAGTTTAGTTGTGTTTTTCATTTGTAGATAAGTCTCTGTGTTTAATTCCAATCGACGATTGAAAAGGAAACCCCGTGACCGTGACATATCTCTTCAGCAAATCCATCTACCAGGGACCTTTAAACGAGCGCGCGCTCTCTTTGAAGGAGAAACACGCGCACGGACCGAGAGACACACACGCTTCTTCAAAAGCCATGGAAAGATGCAACGTTAACTCCGCGTGATTTCCCCGTAGAGATCTTTATTCCCTTTTTGTTAGTCAAAGTTTTGTTTTCCGTAGCCGACTCAGTTCACTTCCACGAAGTGAAACGAACCTAGCCGAACTATTTCCCTTTGGAAATGTTACAACAAAGACTGTAAACCTCCGTTCAACACGCGCGCCACGCAGCCCACGTGACGCTTCCTCACACCCAAAGGACTCAGCTCACGCGGCCAGACAGGGCCGTACAGGAATGTTTCGGCACAGTCAGAGAGAAACCATAACATACGTTGATTGCAAGTATAAATCTCTTTATAGAGCTTCTAAGAAGTTTTAAGATGATGTTCCGTGTTGTAATCGGAGAGGTGAATGTCTTCCTGCCAATGAAATTCTCCCAATTTCTCTGTTCTCTCTCTCCCCATCCCCTTTCCTCTCTCTCTTACTCGCTCACGCGTGTACGTTATCCATTGTCCAAACTTTATGCATTTCTCGTTCATTGATGTCTTATTGTATTGTTCATTGTTGTCTATGTGTTTGTAAATACATATATCCCATGTAACCGTAGTAAATACATAAGTAGTCATGCCTTTATTAAATCCATTATATTCATTTTGATTGATGTTACTGTGTCTGCTCATACTCCAGGTCTCTGAAATGAATAGATCAAGCTACGGCTTTGCTTTATAAAATAAAAATACTTTTAAAGAGTATGTGTTTATAGGGCAGAAAACCCAGTTCTTCTGGCCAGAGAATTGCGTTTCCTGAAATCCTATGAAGTAAGATGATATGTGGGATTCCCCCAATATTAATCTGACAATTGAGCTAATTAAATTTTACCTGTCTGTAAAACGTGATCTATGCAATCAACTTGTAGTTAAAATGCAAGGATACACGTATGCATGCAGGTAAAGTGATAGATCCTCCCTTAGAGGGAGAGTAAATTCAATGTAAGATTGATCTAATCCAAACATGTATGAATAATTATTAATTACCAATTATTAATTAATTTATGCAAATTCCCCACGGATTAGATCCGCCCTGAATCCTTACAAATGGTGGAGAATGCGGGCACATTTTAAACTTGTTTTATGAGCAAAATCAGTTTTCAATCTATGTCTATATTGTGATTTAATATTGTACGTGCGCCTCGAGTGAGCGAACGCAATGCGAACTCACCGCTGCAAAATAATGTCTGACATTCCGTTTGCCATTGTTAATAACTAAAAGTAAACTGCAGTTCATAGTATTAAATTTGTCCCACAAAAAAAGAAACCTCTTTTGAACGACGACATTTTTAATGTTAAACTCCCCTGTCCGAACGATGTTCTTCTGTCAGGGTGAAGACAAGATTTAGTGAATCGATGCTCTTTCACTATTCTTAAAAAGGCCTTATTTTATAATCGTTAGATTAATGATAAAAACTCCTGGTTAAAACATTGACTTAGCTACTCAATTGTAAAAAACCGAAAAGCATATTATCACAAGTGCTATTTGATATATGCTTGGAGTCGAAAACAGATGAATAATTCCTGTTTTCTCTCGCACAACGCAGCGACGAATCCTGCTAGATGTGCTTGTAAAACATAGCACCGAGAAAAAAAATCCAACACTGAAAACATTTTTCAATCATAAAATGCTATTCGATAAATGTATGTGTGTCCGAACGACAGACGTGTAATTCCTGTTGTCCCTATGTGTGTGTGTAGGAAAAATCCTGCCACGCCGTTTTGTGAAATATAGAACCGGAAAGAAATCCGTCGATATTTAAATTCCGCACTATTTCAGATTGATGCAGCAATTGAGGCGTGTAATTCTTTGCACGTCCTCTGAGACAGTCACTTGTGAAAGCAGGCGGGTTGCAATGCTACTGCCAAACGCTAGGGCGCGCCCTTGAGTTTCCCAGTATCAGACGGCCTCCACGTCCTGACTTTACCCTCCATGAGCGCAATAGCGCCATCGTGTGGACACTAGCGGTAAAGCGTCTTTTCTTCAATTTTCTCTTCCCACAACTTCAAAGTTTACCAGTGAGATTTTGAACTCGTGTTTCTAACTTTCAATGCATGGCAATTTACAGCCTCGTTTACTAACATGATTTTCCCTGCCTTGACTGTGTGCACTTGTTTTGGATTTTGGTTCAAACCACATTTGAACTTAAAAAAATTTAAAATTATGTCTTAGCAGTTTCTGATGACCGCTCTGTTTTGAAATGGCTTTCTCCCAGTTGATCTTATGTTGGTTACTACCACTGACACCTCACTGTGGTCGTGATCATCAAATATAAGGCCAACCCTTAATTTCCTACACTTATTCAAATTTGGTTTGAAACAAACCGATTTCAAGGTTAATTTGAATTAAGTCTCATTGCCCGTTGGGAATTGTTTTATGGCTTTTTCTATATTTCCCTTTTCAAATTATTTTTAATAATTTTGATTTGATTTTATTACAACTGTCTCCTTGCTGTTCTAGAAGTTACTTAACATCTATGAATACGCTTGATTTGAATCGTATTTAAACCAGTTTGAATGCAATTTAAATCAAGTTCTCTGTCAGCCAGCTTGACCACTAAGAGGAAGTGGCCCAAAACCCTTTGTGGCCCAAACGCGCCACTACAGCCTGCTTCCTCCTGTGCTCTTCCTGCGGCTCTAAAACTCTCCTCCGAAGGGAGACTAGGTTATTCTGATAATTAACATTGTCATAATTCCCTTTGTTTTTACCATAATTTTAGTAAAGCCGTTGCCTTTGATTTTTCTAAAAAAAAAAAAAGACACTCAATTTGATTTAGATAAAAGAGCTTTAATTCACGTTGAGGTTCAATTGTTCTTCATCCTGTTTTGTGTTTGTAGGTAGAAATCTCTCTCGGGCTGTGGCAATTTGACAGTCAGCTCTGCTCGAGGTCCGGCGGGTGGTTCGTCTGATCTGCGTCACCAGCACTGACTGAGCACGGGTCTCGGACTTTCCTGTATCTTTCCCTTCGTGCGGCCCGCAACACGACATTACCAATTCGGCACCGCCGGTTGTGTTCCAGGTCAAGTTGCTTGAAAGGGCGCACCTAGGTACAGATGCACCGAAAGGCCCGGGACACTGCTGCCAAGTGTTTGGGGCGACAGAAGGACCAACCACGATGCTGACTTCGAGCGGAATGACCTCATTTCACCCCAGGCAAACTAGAAAAAGGTATTAAACCCATCCACTTAGTATTGGCCGCAGAATCTATGAATTCCCCCGGTCATTGAAGCGTGTGGCTCCCTTCTCCTCTCCGAGCCACAAACCGCAGGCTTAGGCCTCCTCTTCCCTTGTAACACTTCCTGTGTACTATTGACGCCATTTCATTACAGAACTTTCCATCTTTAATGGTTGCATGTTACTTCAAACTTTGCTATCTTGCCACTGCTCTTTTCTGTTGTGCTCTGTTCCTTTCAGTTCACCTAGAAGACAGAGCCTATCTGAGACAACAAGGAACGCTGAATAATAGTTTGACAAACCAAGCCGTTAGCATCAACAGGTGACCACTAAGCTACCGCCCTGTTAAATTTTATTCAGGCCCATACTGAACTACCTTAATTGTCCCACCGAATGATTTAACTGTCTGCATCAGTTAACCAAAATTTTCATACACGGCATAGCCCGTATTATAGCTCGTTAAACGTAGAACGAAATTGCACTGGTCTCTCTGCGTGTGTTGTGTTCCTCTCGCCCACAGTGAAGCCAGTTTGTTCCGGTCCCACAACCCGCTGGGACAACCTCGACACATGGCTGACGGCCATGACGGCTAACTTCCTGCCCGAGGACGCTAGTGACTCAGAGCCTCGAGCCAAGAGCATCGCAGACGTGGACAAGCTGACGGCGCACAAACCAAGCCAAAGCTCCCACGACAAAGACCGGTCAGACACGTCAACCTCACTTGCCAGCTCATCACACAGAACGTCTCCACGAAAGGAGCCGCATCGCCCTGGAGCACAAAGTTGCAACGCTAAGGATGCAAGCCGAGGATGACAACGACCCCTAGCTACAAGAAGGAAGTGGAAAGACTTCAAACCGCCCTGGCTAACCTTCATCGACACAGACCGAAGTGAATAGTCAGAGAAAAGAACCAGAGAGGAACTCGACGAGAAACTCCGACAAAGTGAAGCCTCTTGCAAAGAGCAGAGACCGAACTGAAAGAGACTCGAAAGCGCACGGCCTGCGAAAAACCCAAAAGAGGCCCGTGCGACCATCCACAAGCCCGTTCAACAGAGACAAGATCTCGAACACGAACTTGGCACCGATCACACAGAGTCGCCACACTCTGTTAGACTGCAGCATGACCTGAAAAGGGGAAACACACACCACAAGTTTCCCCTGACCGGTCCGCACATTTCAGCCAACGCACAAGAGCTGAAAAGGGGGGTGAAAAAGCCCGCCTTCCACACATCTCTGACAATCTACAGGACATTGATTTTTCACCTGCAGTCTCCAACCGGTGAACACACGTCACAGACACCCAGCAGCACAGACCTAGAAGAACCTGTGCTACCACCACCGGCTCCGAACGAGTTTGCTGTGGAACTTACAACGAACCTGTGACTGAGGACACAAGTTTCAAGAAACTTTCCCTCCAAAACCCGTTAGCCACCATAGTTCTTCTGCCCCCACGCAATGCCCACTCAACGATGCGTGAAGGTCCCCTCAGTAAGAATTCCTAAAACCCCAAATTCCTGAACTGCAAAACCAGAAGACACATTGCACGAACACCGTGCAAGACTCAGCTAAAAGGTCCTTGATCAACATCGGACATAAAACTTTTAAAAGTAGATGAAAGTGTGCTCAAAGAGTTGCAAGACTCTGCGTCTGTAAAATTAGAATTTTACTGATTTAAAGGAATCTTAGACGGACATGGAAGCCTCAACGGCCGACAGACTATGCACGACTCTTTTGAAACAAACGGTTTCTAGATGTTGAGTAAATCGGCACCGCTAAACATTAGGTTCCGTGACAGTGAAGAGTTACATAGAACACCAGCTCCAAATAGGGTATACGTTACCTTGACGCCAGAGTGTAGTAAAATCACCTGAGTTCTAAACTACCGTTAACCCACGGGCGTGCACTTGATCATCGCGATCCAACTAAAACAAAACGTGCAATACGTGTTTCGATCGCTGGCTTGTCTAAATGCCGATAAAACAATAGCTGGAATTGACATCTCTACTTCAAGTAAAAGAGCCTTAGATTCTCAACTGGTATCAGTAACTTCAGCATTAAAGCGTAAGTCTGTGTGAAAAAGGTATCATCTCAGCAGCTTGTAATCTGTACCGATATCCATTCCGCTTTGGTTAAAAGGAAATCCAAATCGCGGTATGACTAAAACCTGTTTCTGACAAAGAAAACTCAGAACAGTGTTATCTATGTAGACCCGGGTGATGCTCCCCTTTCTACGATGTAAAGGCCCTCAAAAAAAAAAAAAAAAAAAAAAATTTGTTGCTAGATTGATGTAATTCACCTAAATTTTGGCTGCATCTACAAGCAGAAAGCTACTAAGCGATCAAACCAAGTCACGTGCTGAAAAATCAGCATTTATGCACGAGAAGAAACGTAACTACATACGCTTAGACAAGCATTGACTTGCAGCAATTCTATTTCCTTACTTTGTAAACAAATAGAATAAGTCATGTAAAGTAAAGAGCAAAGTTCCATTAGTACAATTAGCAAATGCCAAAACACATCTGCAGTTTACTAAATGGAACATCAAGTTCTTGAAAAACAAAGTATAGGCGCCTCCTGTTAACCCGTTAAAACGTGTGTGATTCATGTAAAATGTACAGACATTCTTCAAGTACTGTTGAATTGTTCTGACATGCTCTGGTTCCCATGACAACAACTTGCCACAGGAAGTGTTAACTCGTAATGTCACTTTTGTAAACAAACCAGCCTGGGTGGCTAAGCTAAATCTAGCCTAGCATCCAGCTAACTTAACCTAGCTCCCGTACAGCATAGACTAAGCTAAATAACTTCCACAGTTAGCAGCTAGCATCATTTACTTGAACCCTTAATCACCGCCTGTGTTCCACAGGGCAAAGTATTCTAGAATACTTTCCTCAACACCAGTTAGGGTTTCTAATTATCCACTTTCCGTGTTTGCAATTCTTATTAGCTAAAGTTCACCTTCACTGGTTTAGGAATACTCCTTGCTAACCGTTGAAGACTAACTTCGCAGATCCCCTGTTAATTAAACTTAAGTTTAACTACATGTAAACTGCGTAACTAACTACAGAAGAATTTGTATAACCATAGGAAGTTTCATCTGCATGTTGACTAAACCTTTGGAGGGACACACACGATGTGGTTTTGAACATGCAACCGCTACAACCCACTATAAAGTGTTGATCAAAGCAAATCCAAAGTTTAGTCACTAATGCCACTGATTATTCTCGACTTCAGATCATTCCTGTGTTTGATCATTTTATTCCATTTTGCTTTCATTTTTATTTTATTTTCCTCATTAATTATTTCATTCCTTTGACCTTGATAATAATAGCAAGCAGCTATTCCCTGGTCTATTAGGTCATCTATATGATTTTAATTTTTTTTTTGGCCTCTCTTGTCCGAGTGTGGTTCCATCTCCTATAGGGCCCAGAAAGGAAACAGACCCTCTTATTTGTTATTTTGGCTTAATTTCAACCAGTGCACTCGTTTTGTGACCCTTCAACACCACTACTAGAGTCCTGAGGATTGACAATAAGCAGAATTTAAATAAGAAAGCACCATCGGAACCACACAACACTTAGCCTAACAGTCACAGCTAAGATAAGGACACAAGAGACACTTAGCTTTATGCTAAATGCTTAACGAACCTATTAAGCAGTAGTTCTGAACTTTTAGGGCCACGCATTAATCACTCACAACAAGTGTGCCAGAATGCCACAGAGCCCCTGCCTAACCGCTCATCAGTCACGACACCAGCCCAGACGCCAAGACTTCTGTAAAGCCTAATCAAAAAGGGGGTGGCACGAAAACTCTACCTAACCACCACCAGAGACATTGATTTGAGCCTTGAAGGCCTGCTAGACACTAGCTCGAACACCACGCTAATGTCAGCCCAACTCTCTGAAAGACTCAGTGCTACAGCTGAGCATCAAAACGAACTCTCAAGTCCCAAACATGTGAGCTGAACGTGCAATCCTACAGCCAAAACAACATTTGGCTCAAAACAGGTAGCTTCCGTTCACCCAGTGTACCGATCACGTACCCACTTCCGATTGGCCAAGTTCTGTTAAATCGCTTTGAGCCTTTAATAGACCCTAAACAACTGAATGTCTGAGCTAAAGTTCAAAAACCCCTCCCCCTCCAGTCACACAGGTCAAGAGAACCTAACTGGCAGGTCACAGAGGTCACAAGAACTCCCTCAGCCAGCCATAAAGGCACAGCCTCAGCACCAAATGGAGATGTGAACTTGCTACCCTGCACCTTTCAGCTCACCAAAGACTGTGACTAACCAAATGAACTTTGAGACAACCACCTCTCTACCCCTCCAACCACCCACGACCGCCGTCTGCACCCACCGACAACCGGTGCCTTCAGCCAACCTGCGTCGACAAGCACATGCTGCGTGCACTAAACAACATTCAGCGTTCTGCACCTGATGCCATCACCGCGCCACAGCTTGTGATGCCACAGTGCAAAAGGGGGGTAATGCCAATGTATGCCGCTGCACGCCGCAGCACCAGAGACACTTTTTCCTCCCTTTCTCTCTTTCTCTCTCCCTTTCACTTTTACCAGGATGCTGCTGTGCCTCCAGCCAACCAGAGGGCAACCGCACTCGGACATCTCACCAGGTCTGGCACCAGGACTCCTTTTCTGCCGGACCCGCACTCAGAAAGTGAATGTGCCACCTGATCCTTACAACGCCTACAGAACACACTACCCCAGCGTAACAACACAATACAGCTGGGTAGGTGCCGATGGACAAAGGACTCCCGCACTCACGCTGAGACCGTGGTTGAACACATGCTCAAGCAACTTGAGAAAATGACTGTCACGAGCACTCACAACAGAGTGCATCCCTGCAGACCATCGACAAGACACTAAAGGGAACTGTGGTAACTTTAAACACTCACAGCGTTGAACCCCATGCACTCCAACACTCACTCCATGAAACAGCTGTTTACTGTCTTCCAGAATGACTTTGCCCAAACTCAGCTGATAACAGCCCTGATGACAAACCTGCTGCAGGGGGTGAACTCCTCCATCGACAGCCTCGCCAGGGGTAGAATTCCACCGCACCTGATACCCTTAAGCCTCGTGAAAACCGTGCTGGCGTCCGCCATCACCACGCCAACTGACTCTTTACAAATACACCTTTCCTACTCTCTGGGTAGTGCCATCCCTCTCTGCGTCGACTACAAGCAGAGAAGGGGGGGGGGGGCTTTCTCTCGAACTTGCCCATCATAGAGTCAAGCCGAATCTACCGGCTCAAGAACATTGTCAAGGTCAGATTTTGAAAAATAACATTCACATCAAGATCCACACGCCGGACGGGGTTGACTGCAACGACAGCAACACAAAGCCGTCCTAAGCTCCGAACCCGTACGTGTGCACATTGACCAAAGAAATTCACTATCTCTGCCCTAACAAGCCTTTCCTCAGAGACAACACTGACGGAATCTGCGGGCTGCAGATCAGCGACACCCGCTGCCCTGCCGAAGCCAAGCTACGCACTCAAGGCATCAAGACCCAAGCAGAGAGTGTAAGTGACAGGCGGCTCGCTAACACTCCTGTGCGCACAGCTGCACTCACTTACGACCAGAATGACACTGACACCTGTGTCACCTCGCTCCACTAGAGCCTGTGAATCCAAGCACCGGAAAGTGCCATCCTTCACCTTGACGACCTGGCATGATACCATCTTCCATGCAAAGAGTACAAATTAAAACTGGAAATCCCATCCTTCTCCAGGTACCACACTTTCACCCTAACTCCAGAACGGGAGTTGTGGTTTGCGAAAGGGGGGGTGATCCCAGCTAATTGACATTGCTCCTATCGACACAGCTCTCCAAGCTGTGTCTCTACTACCCATTCTGACTACCTCACCTGTTGTCCAAGCCTGGACCGCAGACGACACTGCACGGTGTACCTCTATGGTAGTCAGACACACCCTGACACTGGGCTTGACCTTCATCCTATACAGGAGACTCAACGAGATACAAACATTTTCAGCCAAGCTCACGAAAGGTTTCGGACGAAACCCGCAAAAAGGGGGTGCCAAGTCAGAGACCAGGCCAGAGGCAGCTTCGAACCTCATAGAGCTGAATCCTCAGCCCTAATAACCACCTGCTGCATGAGTCATGATTCACCTGCCATCCGTCCATTGTGATGATTGTTGTCCGATTAAGTCCACACAGGGACTTCATCAGACAAAAAGGGGGACTGTAAGGACTGGGCCAGGGTGAATCTGAATAACTAAATACCATCGTGCTAAAATCCCAAAGCCTTTAGCCCCAAAAGGCCTGGAACTTGAAAAAACACACACAAACACACACACCACACACACACACACACACACCTCCCCCACAGCTGACACCCACACTCAGGACAGAGCGTGGTTTCCTGTAACGAGACACTTGTATGACTGACTTGGAATTTGATGTTCAAAGAGAAAGAAACTTCTTTTCTTTAAAAGACATTTAACCCGATATATTCGATGTGTTTTTATGTGTGTCCATTTGCCCATGTCACATTGTAATGACTATAATTTGTCCGTAACTTAAAAGTGAATTATAAATACCCTAGGTGTATTTTTAATGTAAATGTTTACCTATAACAGTCGTGTTTGATATCGTAAAAATGCCCTTGACTTGACTCAGCCAGATATATGTATGAACACACCGTAAAAGGTATGATTATGTGCATAACACATCTCTGCAGTAGAAATGACCCTTCCTAACACAGGTCATAATTTAATTAGACAAGCAGTCTGACAAGACAAAGAGAAATAAAACCCAAAGTCCCGCCTGTAAACTTCCAACCCTCTAATTGGCCAAGCCAACAGGAAGAGGCTGGATTTCTCATAGTGTGATAAATGACGCTTCTCCCCTGCGCTCGCTCTCTTCCTCCCGTGTCATGATGTAACGTCTCGCCTCCGGGCGAGCTCTTCGCCTTTCTTTTATTTGTTTCTAGTTTAGTTGTGTTTTTCATTTGTAGATAAGTCTCTGTGTTTAATTCCAATCGACGATTGAAAAGGAAACCCCGTGACCGTGACATATCTCTTCAGCAAATCCATCTACCAGGGACCTTTAAACGAGCGCGCGCTCTCTTTGAAGGAGAAACACGCGCACGGACCGAGAGACACACACGCTTCTTCAAAAGCCATGGAAAGATGCAACGTTAACTCCGCGTGATTTCCCCGTAGAGATCTTTATTCCCTTTTTGTTAGTCAAAGTTTTGTTTTCCGTAGCCGACTCAGTTCACTTCCACGAAGTGAAACGAACCTAGCCGAACTATTTCCCTTTGGAAATGTTACAACAAAGACTGTAAACCTCCGTTCAACACGCGCGCCACGCAGCCCACGTGACGCTTCCTCACACCCAAAGGACTCAGCTCACGCGGCCAGACAGGGCCGTACAGGAATGTTTCGGCACAGTCAGAGAGAAACCATAACATACGTTGATTGCAAGTATAAATCTCTTTATAGAGCTTCTAAGAAGTTTTAAGATGATGTTCCGTGTTGTAATCGGAGAGGTGAATGTCTTCCTGCCAATGAAATTCTCCCAATTTCTCTGTTCTCTCTCTCCCCATCCCCTTTCCTCTCTCTCTTACTCGCTCACGCGTGTACGTTATCCATTGTCCAAACTTTATGCATTTCTCGTTCATTGATGTCTTATTGTATTGTTCATTGTTGTCTATGTGTTTGTAAATACATATATCCCATGTAACCGTAGTAAATACATAAGTAGTCATGCCTTTATTAAATCCATTATATTCATTTTGATTGATGTTACTGTGTCTGCTCATACTCCAGGTCTCTGAAATGAATAGATCAAGCTACGGCTTTGCTTTATAAAATAAAAATACTTTTAAAGAGTATGTGTTTATAGGGCAGAAAACCCAGTTCTTCTGGCCAGAGAATTGCGTTTCCTGAAATCCTATGAAGTAAGATGATATGTGGGATTCCCCCAATATTAATCTGACAATTGAGCTAATTAAATTTTACCTGTCTGTAAAACGTGATCTATGCAATCAACTTGTAGTTAAAATGCAAGGATACACGTATGCATGCAGGTAAAGTGATAGATCCTCCCTTAGAGGGAGAGTAAATTCAATGTAAGATTGATCTAATCCAAACATGTATGAATAATTATTAATTACCAATTATTAATTAATTTATGCAAATTCCCCACGGATTAGATCCGCCCTGAATCCTTACAACGTTATCAACAGGAATTAAACCCATTTGATGATATTAAACAACACACTCTATCATTTGAGCTACTGTAATGAGAGTGTTTGGAATACAGCTCCAATGTGCTTTTTGGGGAAGAAAAGAATTTGGCCATTTGTGCCACCAAATCTTTAGTTTGAACACTTACTTTAGAAACAAACAAATGCAATATTATGCAATATAGTACACCTGTTTATCACTAAAATAAATATGTATTATATGTGCTTAATGCAATATTTTTTAACATGGTGCTTTGGAATAATATTTGTGAAAAGCAATTTACAGTGAATCTAAATTGAAATAATAAAATATCTTAAACAGCGTTCTAACAGTAGTTAAAAATGTAATATATTTTTTTAAATATTTACTTAATTTTGCAAACATCTTGACTTAATAATATACACTTTATCACATATTATAATAAATGGGTACATTTTAGAAAGGCAATACTGCAAGCTCCAAACTGACTGATTGGCTTTTTTTTCAGTAAATTATGCAGAATTAAAAGCATCTAACCACAAACCCTTACCATAACCGTAGCCCTACAGTACATGTAGTTAATTAATAATACTCAATATTTTCGTTACAAAATTACATTGTATAACAACATCACCTTAAAAAAAATAAAGTGTAACCATATTAACAGGGTGCTTTGGAAAAATATGTATTGTGAAAAGCGATTTACAGATAAAACTAAATTTAATTATATTGTTTTTCATGTTTATATATATAACAGCATTCCAACACAGGGTTAAAAACAATATATATATATATATATATATATATATATATATATATATATACTGTAATTTGCGTTGGTTTCAGTACAGTAACAATATAAAAGCCAGTTAATAAAAGCCCCCCCCCCCCCCCCATCACATCATATAAATGGGTTCATGAAACATTGTAGCTGCATTTCAGAAAAGAGGATCATCATTTTTGCGATGGTTAGCAAGTTTGAACTCCTCTGGGTCTGATGCCCTCTTCTGTCAACACGGGAAGTTTATGGCCAGAATAAGTTGCAAATTGGACCAGACTTCATATTATTAGACTACAAAGAAGACAGCAAAGTAGACTGGACCAAAAGCTGTTGGGCTAATATATAGAAAGTCACATTTTCAGATTGATAACCAACCACGAGTTAATCTGTGAGTTATAGTGACTGGATCAGTCTGCATTATGAAGTTTTATTGAGCACACAGAAGAACAGACAACCATCTCCTTATACTCCACTTAATCCCTCTTACAGTCTTAAAATAATCCTTCTCTGTGACATCACACCTATCTCTCAATACAGATCACTAAATAAATCACACAAAGGCTCGGACATGTGCATAAATGATGCAGCATACTCCCTTTTCCCCTGTGTTTTATTTCACACTAGTTTTTCGCTTATGGATGTAGATTTAATTTCACTCCCATGATACCTGAATCAGCAGTATCAGGCCAGCAGCTGTAATTGGCAAATTAGTCTTTTAACTCTAGCTAGCAAGGGGAACTAGGTCAAGTGAGGTTTATGCAAGACCAGACACATGCACGATAATAAACAAACTCAGGTCAATGCAGGGTCAGGAAAGGTTGACCGAGGACAAGATATCAGCGCTATCACATATGACTATGACAAGGTGTTGTTTTTTTAAAGGGGTAATATCACGAGGAATCAAATTTCCCTTGATTTATTTCACTGTAAAAAAATATTTATTATTGGTTTAACTTAAAAAGGTACCTAACCTGGTTGCCTTAAAATTTTTAGTTTATTGACTTTTTTTGTTTTGTTATACAATGAAGGAGATTGGTTTAATCAACAGAAACTCAAAATATTATGTTATCTGAACCACATAAATCAATTAAGTTGATTTGACAAAAAAAAGTGTTGTGATAAATCATGAAAATATTTGAAAACTATTTAAACATTGTAACTAGCAGACTTCAATTTTTTTACTTTTATTCAGCAAGGAGAGTAAAGACATTTATGTTACAGATTTTTATTTAAATTCGATTTAAATAAATGTTGATCTTTCAGACTTTCTATTCAGCAAAGATTCCTGAAAAAAATTACAGTTTGCACAACTGTTTTCAACATCGATAATAATAATAATAATAAATGTTTCTTGAGCATCAAATCATCATATTAGAATGATTTCTGAAGGATCATCCTGAAGACATGATGTAATGATGTAATGAATTTTTTAGAAATGATGCTGAAAATTCAGCTTTGCCATTACAGGAATAAATTAATATATATATAGGGGGTAACAGTTTAGGACCCAAGGACCAGATGTTTGAAAGAAGAACCGGAGTCAGAATTATAATAAATTGAAGAACAGTTTTAGTGAAGATAGTTTGGAGTTTCATCAGCAGAAGACAGCTTCAAGACTCACACAGGAGTTTGTAGGCCACCCCCCTTACAATTACAGAGATCACAGCAGTTACACCCTTCACCAAGGTCTAAGCTACGTCCTTGCTTCAGGTTGCACTTTCTGATTGGCTAAGAAATAGATAAACATAGTAATTTTCCACACATATACAGACGGAAGCATATCTCCATCGATTAGGCAGCTGACACTCGGACCCTGAAGTTAGGCATGCCGTGACCTTCCAGTTCTCAGATTTGTGTTGCTGGGCGGTCATTACAGAAAAGTCATTCAACTCATTTGATATTTAGAAGGAAAAATATTGATTAATACCATGATTATAATCGCTCATTATATATACTGTACATTGAAGCAGCAGTGGATTCCAATCCCCCCCTTCTATATATATATTCAACTATTTAAAAATAAAAAAGAGTTATTTTGAATTTTAATAATATTTCAGAATATTACTGGGGTTTTTTCTGTATTTTTGATCAAATACATGTAGATTTGGTAGGCATTAGAGATTTCTTTCAAAAAACTAAAACAAAATCACACCAACTTTTGAGTGGTAAGTAGTATTGAAGGGCAGCAAATGTGCTGCAAAGTTAAGACAAAACATAAATAAATGAAAATAATGTAGCATATAACCTCTGTAAACTCTTTCAAATGCAATGAGGGTGTTTTAAAGTCTTAAAGGCAGAGCAGCAAAAAAGTCCAGTTTAATTATATGGATAAGAAAATGGGTAGATGTTCATAAAATATAATATGACAATTTATGTTTATACAGTTTGGACAAGCCTATCAACTATTCCTCCTGAAACAACATTAGTTTTATCTAAAGCCATTTATAGTTTGCCAGTGAGAAGATTTTTGACAGTGACAGATGTTTGAAAATAAAATTAGTCGTCGAGCTGAAAATGTTGCTGTAACGATTACGCCTGTTAATGGGGTATTTATATATAGACGTATTACTAGGCAAAGACTGTAGTCTTAACCTCTACTTCAAGACAAAGTTCAAAAGATAATATCTAAGCAATTAATGGCATGAAGTGTGGAGGTGTGGAAAGGGTTTATACTGTAAGAGGAGAAGAAAGACGCATTGGTTCCTCAGTGCTTTGAGGAGTCGGGGGATGAAGGGCTAATCCTGTCTGGGGGATTGCAGTGGGCCGAGCTCATTAACCAAAAAAAAAAAAAAAAACACTCATGCAGTGCATATTATGTAATCTTAGAAACCTCACTATTTCTCTTTGGACTCTCATCAGTAATAAGGGATGTGAAAAAAAAAAAAAACTAATGAGACATAGCCACATATTGAGGGGGATGGGATGGCTCTGTATCTCTGCAATTACGTTCACAGTCCCTTAGATACACAAGCAGAGTCTTTTGCAGTGGCCCACAGGGATACAAAACACAACTGATCAAACTTTCCACCTTGTCCCCAAGCAAACAAGACTCGAATCAGAGCCACATGCATTATTCATACAAGCAGACAGACACAAACGTGGAATCCGGAAACATAAGTGCTTTTGCAATTTGTTTTTCTCAACAGATTGCGCAGCCCAGAAGCATTGGCTCCCCAAACATCTTAATCCAGCATGCTGTCTCACAGACAAAACTCATTATTAGACAAAGGGACCATCAAAACAAAGTGAAACCTAACTTTATCCTTATAACACATTCTGTAGACCATAGGCGTCGATTTCGGTGGGGACGGTGGGTACGCGTCCCCACCAGATTTCGTCATGAGTCATTTTGTACCCACCACTCTTGGAAACATTGAGGTACGGATGTACCTAATACAAATAAAACATCTCCAGTTAACTAGCAGAGCATTCATTTAGTCCGCTCTTAAATAAGAGATCTAGCGCTAAAATGTTTTGTTTTTTAACTCAAGCTGAGCGCTCGTGTCCGCTGCTATCAGTGTCGTGGATACAGTGTTCTCTTTGGCTCGCGCACAGTTTTCACTCGGACGCGCACTTCAATCTATCGCCGTTGCGGAGAGACTCTCTATATATTCATTCCGGTGAAATTACAAAATAAAATGCACACAAACGTGTCCCTGGCTGCTTGATATAGACTGTAACCACTGATGAACGTATTCAGTTTTGAGAGAAAAAAAAACTATACCGAGGGCGGATTAGAACCCGTAACCTCTGACACGCTTGGCAAAAGATCTACCACTAGACCATTTCAGAACTCAAACAAAAATTTGCGGATTGATGCATTTATTTACGGGTTAAACAGGCTGCAGAGTTTGTACCCAGCACTTTTGAAAATGCACTTCTGAATGCGTCTCTGTCCCCACCACATTTCAAACCAAACTGACGCCCATGCTGTAGACTATAAGTTGATATGTAGTTGCAAAGTTACTAGAATGTCTGTTGGAGGACCATCACAATAAAGAGTTGGCAGATATTAAGCAGAGAGTCTATTAATACTCTAATGAGAAGAAGTTGACATGAAGTTGCAAACTTACTTAGTCAGTAGAATGTCTGTTGGGGAGCATCGCAATAAAGAGTTACCTAAAGTTTGCGGCGGTTCAACAAGCAAAAATATGCATGATTAGTAAAAAAGAAAATTAATAAATGGGTGCAGAGTGAAGCTAGATTTTACATTATGTAAGTTGTGCTTGCCTTGTGAAAAAGAAGGTATATTAATCAATCACTGTTTTAATCAATTCATTTTGGGTAAGTAAGTACTAATAAAGTTCAAGTATATTTTCTAAGTATACTTTAAGCAAGGATACTAGAGCTGCACGATTCTGGATAAATTGAGAATCACTGGAAAAATCAGCATTTTTGAACAAATGTTGTGAACGATGTAATCGATGTAATTGTTATTTGAAGCACAATGTTACTTTCTAAAGATGATTTGCTATATTTTGAGCATCGGTGTTTTTATCAGAACTATAAACTTTTATCCCAGTATTTCTGTGACAATATGAATATTTGGTTAAAACAAAACTGTTTGTGAAGCGGTTTCTAAGTGTTCATGATAACTGCTCTCTCTGGATCAGATTTGAATGTTTCGGTGTGATTTTGTCAAAGGTTTAAAGGGACACAGGCATTTAGGAATGAGATCGCGTGGGTGTTTGAATCGAGATCACGATCTTTTGTTGATTTATTGTGCAGCTCTAATTAGTATAAAGTAAAAGTAGTACTGTAAAAAAATTGCTGTAGTTATGCAGCTGTTTGCCAGTAACTTACTGTAGATTTAAATTGATGTATATTTACTGGCAACAGTTTGTTCAAAGTTAAATGAACATTAAACATTAACAAGTCTTTGTCTTTACAGAATAAAACTATAAAATAACAATCTAATGCAAAGCATTCTGGGAACCAGAAATCTTCATCAACCTTTTTCTGTTTTTTTTTCCTTCAGATTTTGGTTCCCATTAATGCTTTGCATGAGGCTGTTATTTTAGTTTTATTCTGTAAAGATAAAGACTTGTTAATGTTTAATGTTCATTTAACTTTGAACAAACTGTTGCCAGTAAATAACATCAATTTAAAACTACAGTAAGTTACTGGCAAGCAGCTGCCAGTAATACTGTAATTTCTACAGATTTTTTTACAGTGTTAAGTATAAAATACTTTTTCAATTTCAATTTACTAGTATAGCATACTTTTTCTTAGGACTAAATTGGCCCACTCTTTATTTTATAAAAGTATACTTTTAAGTGTACTTCAAGTGTAACAACAGTAAACTTCGAGTACACAACACAAGTTTTTCTTCAGTATTACAACTATTCTACAAGTGAACTCATAGATATACTTTTAGTTTACTAGTTAAATACTTCTAGTCCACTTTTTAGTTTATGAATGTGCAGCCTGTTCTCACGTAAATGCGTCTCTATAGCACGCATTGTGTATTATCGTGCAAATTTATACGCGAAAATGAGTTTTTACGTGCATTTGATACGCAGTTTTCGCGTGCATTTGATACGCAGTTCATTTGCGTGTAATACACACGCACCCCACACCACTAATTCTACCCAAACGTATAATACACACGCACCCCACACCACTACTAAACCTACCCTAACCAACCCATGCGTATCCTATGCACGTAAAAACTAATTTTCGCGTATAAATTACACGATAAACACACTGTGTGCTATAGAGACGCATTTAGTGCGATCGGGTTGGAATGTGCACATGTATACTCTCAGTAAACTACTGGTTACAAGTGATGGCTATTTTTAATGAATTAAATATTTGAGACCTTCCATCAATGTTTACTGCATCTCTGCGAAAAGTGTGAAAAGAGTAATATCACATCTCTCCTCAACAAATCACAAGATTTGAGCAACCATTCACATCCTTAGCACATGGTTTTGAAAAACTCATAACACTAAAGCAATAGTAATGATGTTTGCTTAAGCAAGCTCTACTAATAAATGAGTAAACATGGATTTTAGCAAGCCAACCCTGAAGCCAGGAACAGTCAAGAGAAAACAGAGACTTCTGCTCACAGGCCGGCATAATAAAGTCTTTACTAGGCCACAGTTTAAGATTAAACTGCACTCTTGGACGGGCAGAGAAATAAAGCTCTGCAGCGCCACAGGGTTAAATTAGAGAGCCTGTTGTGTTAGATGGTGGTTATTACCTTGTTTTGTCTAGAGGGAAGTGAGTTGTGTCTTCTCTGGGGCATGTTTTTGAAGAGCTCTCTGTAAACCTGTGTTTACATTATCTGTTATCAGGTAGCGCGTTCAAAGGCTGGTGTTTATGCCTTTTAAAGTCTCTGTGCTGTTTGAAGTTCACTCGGGATAGTTTGAGATGCTGAGAAGATGGTCGTCATATAACAGCACTTTGCAGCAGGGAACTGAGAAGTGGTGGAATGCAGCGACTTCAAATAATCTGAGAGAGTTTCTATGGGACACGTTCCAGACCCCGTATCAAAGCTAAAGCTGGGGGGCTGTGGGTCCTTTCATGACTAAAGTATGACGTCTTATCATTTGTGCGCTCTCACAAACTCAGATTTTCGAGTATTTCTGTCTGTGGATAAAACAGTATTTCATCATTTATTTTTGTATGCAGATAAAAGACAAAAATAGGGAAAATAAAATAATTTTACTTCTACTCTGGAAATCTGTGAGACGCATGGGTTTTGCATTCTTGTTAGCATGCCTGCCTCTCACATCAGAAACGCCGTCTCGGAGCAGTGCAAGTAGAACCGGAAGGGTTACATTGGTGCCGTGACCCGGATGGGAGTGAGGTTTAGGGGGGTGAGTGTAACGGATGCCCTCTAGTAAGAGCTGTGCAGGTAAACCTAACTCCCCAGGCCTCAAGAGATGCACTAGCGACTGACTCTAGAGGTTTAGCGTCCTTGTTAGCGCACCCACCTCCCATGCTGGAAACACTGATTCCTGCTCGTCGCGGTGCGAGTACCGAAGGGGTTACACGTATTTATCATTGTTTTGTTTTTTATTCATGTGCCCCTGTAAACTTTAATCAAAATATCTGTCCCTCCTCTCGCAGCGACATGTCTTCTATTCTCTCACTTAATGGCACGACGGCAGGACTACCGGTCACTCATATGAGATCGACCAATAGCGAACCACAACCATCCAGCCATCCCATCAATTCCTAATGGCCAAAATCAAGAAAAGACTGCTGCAACTTCCGTTTCATGTTGACTTGAATTCTGCATTCATTGGCTAAAGATGTGTATTTGTATATTAATTAGAGTAAAAGCCTTAGCAACTTCAGACCCACTTATGAGGTTCCATTTCAGTTGTTTATTTAGGCAACAGACAGGAAGTCAGCTCACTAGGCTTTCGAACAGAGCTCTACATTCCCTTAAAGTGCCAGTGAAGAGAAGAGCCAAGGGTTTATAAATTATTATAAGCAACTGGCTTTTTCACACAGAAGAAATCCATCACTCTTCAATCCAGTCGTGCCTTACCATCCCACACAAAGGCTAGCAGCAATTTTATCAGTAAACACAACAGCAACATCTTTCAAGACTGAGGAAAAGTTACGTGCATGTTTTAAGAATACCCTCATTCTGCTCCTCTCAGGGCTTTTTTTTTTTAGGGAGATCCTGCTGTGTTTCTCAAAAAGCACTTTCACCCTCTGAGCACATTTGCATACAAAGTGAAGAAAGAAACAACACAATTCACTCTAATTGCCTGCTCTTTCTCACTGGGGTTAATGCAGAACCTCAGGGGTTCAGCAGATCCTCTTTTGAAACATTCAGTATCTCACTCAATAGACTCACTTTCAATTTACTGCCAGCATCTGCCATCCACAAACAAGTCACTCCTTGTGACTCCATCATTGCTTCCGAGTCAAAAAGTAATATGACTGCGCCATATAACTTTTCACCATGTCCTTATCTGAATCTGTACTCTCAAAGGGACAGTTGAGTACTGACACGTGAAATAATCTGGACCAACACGTCATTATTACCATTATAATAGATTTAAATTACCATGGTAATACCCTAATATTCTTTAAAGTACCAAATACGATGCCATATTATGGCAATTTAGTCCCATTGTAGCTACAGTAATAGTACCATGCCATTAACCCTATAAAGTCTACAGTATTATATTTGATACACACATTTCTATGGCCTCTAAAGGATCAATATGATCCAAACTTTGCTGAAAAACCCTTTTGTACACAATATTCTATGCCTTCTGTCGTCTGAATGATAGTTTTGACTTTTTTTAGCAAGTAAAATGTCCACCTTCAGGTTGTGAAACGCGCCTTTTTGTTGTGAAATCTTAATGGACTTTTATAAACATAGGAATAACTTTTTTATTGTTAGTAATATTTCAAGATGAACATTTACTGGACATGAAGCAAGTTATTTTTTTAGAAAAATCATATTAAAATGTGAGTATCAATATCAAATATGATACACCATGTATTTGAGTAACGTTTATTTGTTCATCGCTCAATCATCATTGTATTGCATTGCATTATATTTTTTGCCACCACAATTAAAACTACAGAGATTTGATCATAAAATTAAGCATTTAAATATCATCTACTAAGAAATATTATTGGGAGATATAGAATGGCAACTGATATTTATATGCATTTTATGTAAATATCTGCTATTGTTATAAAGATCTCATTGATACATTTCAAGCGATCAGAATTTCACCTTATATAAATATTAGCATCTGCACCCAATTTCATATCTTTGCTCAGTTTCGTCCTCGGAGTTGCTGCCTTAAAATTTTAAGTACAAGCAACGTGTTACGGTTGGTGTAGGCAGAGGAAGACGAGGAGAACAGGATTTCCAAAAACAATATACTTTACTTAATAAATCAAAACAATAAACAGGAGCAGACGGGCAGAGGATACAAACACACCTAATACCAACGTTACATAAACGAGAACCGACAAGGAGTGAGGGAGAACACAGGGTATAAATACACTTAGAACGGATAATGAGAACAAGACACAGCTGGGGCAAATGAACTGATAATGACAGGTAGACAGGTGAAGGAACTGAGAACTAACGAGGAGCGGGAAAAGTGACACCGGATTAAACCAAATACACAGAGACGGGGGGAAACTCAGGACACACATGTAACATAACGCCCCCTCCAAAAAGGCGCGTCCTCGCGCCGTATAACTTCAATAGGGGTGGGGGGGCGGGCGCCCTGGAGGCTGACGAGGGCGTGGCCTACCCAGAGCAGGAAGCCTCCAGGGCGGAGCAGGCTGGGAAGGCGGCCATGGTGGAGACGACCCCTCGGGCGGCCATGGCGGAGAATCCCCTTCGGGCGGCCATGGCGGAGAGGCCACTTCGGGAGGCCAGGGTGGAGAGGCCACTTCAGGTGGCCAGGGTGGAGAGGCCACTTCAGGTGGCCAGGGTGGAGAGGCCACTTCAGGTGGCCAGGGTGGAGAGGCCACTTCGGGAGGCCATGGTGGAGAGGCCACTTCAGGTGGCCAGGGTGGAGACGCCCCTTCCGGTGGCCAGGGCGGAGACGTCTCTTCAGGTGGCCTATATCCCCCCCCCAAAATTTTCTTGGGGGGAGTGACGGGTTCAGAGACAGGCTTGGGAAAACTGGACGGGACCAGCGGAGAAGGCACGGGAGGACTGGACGGGACCAGCGGAGAAGGCTCGGGAGGACTGGACGGGACCAGCTGAGAAGGCTCGGGAGGACTGGACGGGACCAGCGGAGAAGGCTCTGGCTCGGCAGGCGTGACATGAAGCTCTGGCTCGGCAGGCGTGCGGGGAAGCTCTGGCTCGGCAGGCGTGCGGGGAAGCTCTGGCTCGGCAGGCGTGCGGGGAAGCTCTGGCTCGGCAGGCGTGCGGGGAAGCTCTGGCTCGGCAGGCGTGCGGGGAAGCTCTGGCTCGGCAGGCGTGCGGGGAAGCTCTGGCTCGGCAGGCGTGCGGGGAAGCTCCGGCTCGGCAGGCGTGCGGGGAAGCTCCGGCTCGGCAGGCGTGCGGGGAAGCTCCGGCTCGGCAGGCGTGCGGGGAAGCTCCGGCTCGGCAGGCGTGCGGGGAAGCTCCGGCTCGGCAGGCGTGCGGGGAAGCTCCGGCTCGGCAGGCGTGCGGGGAAGCTCCGGCTCGGCAGGCGTGCGGGGAAGCTCCGGCTCGGCAGGCGTGCGGGGAAGCTCCGGCTCGGCAGGCGTGCGGGGAAGCTCCGGCTCGGCAGGCGTGCGGGGAAGCTGCGGCTCGGCAGGCGTGCGGGGAAGCTCCGGCTCGGCAGGCGTGCGGGGAAGCTCCGGCTCGGCAGGGCTGCGGGGAAGCTCAGGCTCGGCAGGGCTGCGGGGAAGCTCAGGCTCGGCAGGGCTGCGGGGAAGCTCAGGCTCGGCAGGGCTGCGGGGAAGTTCAGGCTCGGCAGGGCTGCAGTGGGGCGCTGGCGGGCAGGCGACGTGAAGCTGCTGTGCAGGCTTGGCTGGGCTGGACGGAACCAGCGGTGAGGGCTTGGCTGGGCTGGACAGAACCAGTGGTGCAGGCTTGGCTGGGCTGGACAGAACCAGTGGTGCAGGCTTGGCTGGGCCGGACGGAACCAGCGGTGAAGGCTTGGCTGGGCTGGACAGAACCAGTGGTGCAGGCTTGGCTGGGCTGGACGGAACCAGTGGTGAAGGGTCGGCTGGGCTGGACGGAACCAGTGGTGAAGGGTCGGCTGGGCTGGACGGGACCAGCGGCGGAAGCTCTGATTCGGGATCTGTGCTAGACGGGACCAGCAGTGAAGACTCGGCCATCTTGGGTGAAGTAAGGGACACGGAGTTCTTGGAGAGGTATGCAGAGGGTTCCGGATCGAGGTGAACTGGGGCGCCTACATACTTCCGGATAGGAACTGAACGATGATTTTGACTATCTTCTGCATAGTCAACGAGGAAATCAGAACCATGTAATTCTAGGACATAATTAATAAAGTCCGGGACGGATTTATAACAATTCTCCACGGAGATGAAATGGAATAAATTATCATCGTCCAGTCCCAACCGGAAGCAGCCGTTAATAGTGGAATCACCCCAGTTCACTAGATGGGAAACCTCCAGGAACTCCTCTACATACCTCTCCAACGAACGGCCATTCTGCTGCAAGTTGAAGAGTCTGTCTTCAGCCATCACGCTTGTCTTTTGGTCGGTTCTTCTGTTACGGTTGGTGTAGGCAGAGGAAGACGAGGAGAACAGGATTTCCAAAAACAATATACTTTACTTAATAAATCAAAACAATAAACAGGAGCAGACGGGCAGAGGATACAAACACACCTAATACCAACGTTACATAAACGAGAACCGACAAGGAGTGAGGGAGAACACAGGGTATAAATACACTTAGAACGGATAATGAGAACAAGACACAGCTGGGGCAAATGAACTGATAATGACAGGTAGACAGGTGAAGGAACTGAGAACTAACGAGGAGCGGGAAAAGTGACACAGGATTAAACCAAATACACAGAGACGGGGGGAAACTCAGGACACACATGTAACACAACGTGGATGTTTAAGTAATTTCAACCTAAATTAGTTGATTATTGTATAACTTAAAAAAGTAGAAAATTGCTAAACTTATTTTGATGAGTTATAGCAATATAAAACATATGTTGTCATAACTTATTGAACATAATTGTTTTTGCAGTGTACAAGGCATAAAAGCCTGAAGTATCAAATATGATACTCAACAAAAACACACAAGCGGACTTTTTTTATTTATTTAATATATTTTGTCTAAAGGTTCAATAAACTATATTTTCTGACTATTATTTTATGTCAGGCTTTACAGGGTTTAATATTGTAAGGGTTTGCTGGGAAAGAAAATCAGATTAGGGGGTAAAATATTTCAAAATTAGGAACAAAATCATAAATATCCACAAATGCATGGCCTGTTTATTGAATTCATCAGCCCTTCTGTTTCTTCAAAAGCCTCATATGAAACATCCCACTGCATGTACAGTTATAAAGCCCTGTGCTCAGTCACCCTTCTGAACGCCTCCTGCAGGGAGCACATGGATGCCTCTTCTGTTTTGGACTAACAGTGCAGCAGAGCTCAATACCTCCACTGGAGACTTGGCCACCTGGCTGCATGCTTCTCTCTCCATGCTTCTTCTTCACAATTAGTCTACTGGGCTCCCTAGATAAAGGGGCTCATCCTGCTCTTTTCCTCTTCCTTGTATTCCCACTGTGCGTCAATACTGAAGGAACTGGGTCTTCAGATTCCTCCACAGAAGGTCTGTAGCCGCGTGAACAATAAAAAGCTTTGGGGTGCATTTTCCTTTGCTATAGGCTTTCCAGCATTTCATTTTGGCAGTTTAATTTTTGGCCGCTGTCAATCAGACAGTCTAAGGTGATTCTGGGCCAAAAGAACTAGCAAAATGGACAAATTGATTGGTGATAGTCAACATTTTGTATCACTTTTAAAAATAATAGTTCTTTGTTGGCATTGATGGTTCCATTAAGAACTTTTAACTTCCATGGAATCTTTCCATTACACAAAGTTTTTTTTTTTTTTTATAGAGTAAAATTGTTCTTTAGATTATTCAAATGTTCTTCACACTAAGAAAAAAATGGTTATTTTACGAACTGTTCACTGAGTGGTTCTTTAGGGAACCAAAAAGGGTTCTTCTATGGCATCACCATAAAACCCCCATTTTGAAACATTTATTTTTAAATGGATAGTTCAACCAATATGAGTTATCATTCTTATGAGCTTCATTCTTCTGTTATACACAGAAGAAAGAAAGAATGTTGCTTACCAGACAGTTGACGGCAGCCATGGTATTTTTTTTTTCCTACTATGGAAGTCAATCAGTGGTTGTCAACTGTCAGGTTACCAACATTCTTTAAAATCTCTTCTTTTGTGTTCAACAGAAGCAAGAAACTCACAGTTTTGGAACAACTTGAGGGCGAGTAAGTGATGACAATTTTCATTTTGGGGTGAACTATCCCTTTAAGAGGGATAACTGGCCAAACAAACTCTCTCATGACTATGTGTCAATTTTATACTACAACTCTTCTACAACAAACTTAATGTAAAATCCCACAAGGGGGAAACGGTCTCATCTGTTTTGTCTGGTAAAAGAATAAAAATACTAGGAATCAAGGGTGAGGGTCAAACCTGCACGGATTGATAATGTTGTGCAAATGCACCTGACTATGAAGGGGTGTTACACAAGCACAGAGCACAATGTTTATTTAGTCTATGTTTGCCTTGAGTCATTCCAGCATTTTATCTAGTTCACCATTACAAAACTACACTGTGTTGGAAAGAATTCATTCCCACATGTCCAACATAGTGCGGGTGACTAAATATACATGTTCCCACTCAACAAGTTCACTTTTCTCTCTTTCGGTTTCCTTTAATGTAGCCTAAATCATGCCCATCAACAGAAGTTCTGTTTGTAATATGTAAAATGTAATAAATGTCTAAATGGTTTATACAAAACATGGTAAGGTGCCTTCAACTACCATGTACTTTATTACTATGTAAAAATATTAATAGTACAGTGTGCTTATCGCGTTGATGATGTATGTCAAAACACTGTGCTGCTATTGAGATACGGGTAAGGTAAGGGACGGGTTTGGTGGTATGGGTAGGTTTAAAGGTGGGTTAAGGTGTAAGGGAATGGTCAACAGTGTAATTATAGATGGAATTACAGAAATTAAATACATCATGCAGGTATTACCTGTATATAAGTACAATGTAAAAACATGTATGTACACAATAGTGCATTGTATCAAATGATTCATTTGAATGTTAGTAGTAAAAACATAATAAACTGGGACCCAAAACATCTACAACAAAAAAGTTGGTAACACTTTATTTTACAGTGTCATTGTTGCATGTTACATTACTGTATTAATAACTACAAATTATGCATAATTATGCAACTAACCCTAAACCAAACCTTAAGTACTAACCCTAGTACTTATATAACTGCTCGTCCCTAGTACTAACTAGTTAATTCACATTACTCAGTACTTAAATGCATAATTGCACTGTAACACAGACACCTTAAAATAAAGTGTAACCAAAAAGTTTCTGTAAGGCCAAATAGCAAGCCAAAACACAAAAGCAGCTATTTTTTTAAACACGGCATTAGTTATTTAAAACCCGAAAAAAATCATTAGGGAATTGTAAAATTGTAATTCCAGGCATGGAAACCAATAAAATTTGTAAAAACTTAAAGTCAATAGAAAATGATTAATCAATATTAAATGGTCATCGGCTAGAAATTGCCTTAGTGCAATGAAATAAAAAAATCACAAAGGACCCGGAAAAGTCATGGAAATGTATCGGTTCCAGATTTCCTTCAATAAATTGTTTACTAAATTATAATTCTAAATTATATTTATCATTTTATAACTTGTAATCTAACTTTTGTTGGTTAGCCTACAGAAATGTTTGAACATTTGAGAAGAACTGAATTCGTCCAACCTTCTTCTTTTCTTTTTTTTTTCCTTTAATCGCAAACCTACAGTGGCGTCAGAGCTCCTGAAGTCTTCCATAGTTCCCACACTGTCTATAGCCTACTAACAGGTTTATTATGTGTCACAACTCGGATGAATATGCGCCACATAATTCCCCGGTCTTAATCCGCTATTATCCTGAACGATGTAAAAACGTATGAATAACAGCGTGTTGTGTGGATAAACGCACCTGTACCACTCGAGACCTTTCTCGTAGTTTCGATCAAAGAAGTGCGGCTCTGCTCCCACCGCGCGGACATCAGGATGAAGACGCAGGAACTCGAGCAGCGCGCGCGTCCCGCCCTTCTTCACCCCTATTATAATCGCTTGGGGCAACTTTTTGGTCTCGGACCCGTTCAGGGCACCTGTCACTCCCGAGTCCTCGTCATAACCAACATCGCCCTTATTTTCCTCCCAGCCATCTCCTCTGCTGTCAGCATCACTCTCGTTGTTCAATAAGTCCCTGGACTGGCTTTTGAGGAACATCTCCTGGTCTTGTTTCTGGAGAGGTCGGAGTCTCCTTTCTTCCATCATGAAGGTCGGTGAGGTGGAGCAGTAGCCCACGCAGCAGTACATCATGTACACCCACAGTGACAGCATGATGCAGAACACGAAAAGTTTGTTTTTCACCGGCTGAGTAGAGTGACAGTGCAGACTATATTCCATAGGACTCTCCTGTGTGGAATGTCAATGTCCAATAGGGCATATTGGCAAAGTTACTTGTTCCTCCGCATAAGTCCCTGTAACATGCAGGCATCTCCGCGGGAGAGGGAAAATACGAGCATGAGTCGTCGGAAGATGTTGAATTCATTTGGTCTGGACAGTGGAGATGTAGGAACACACAGCTGTTACACTGGCACGAGCGCGTGTTGTTCGCGCGTATCACTCCATCGCCTCCCACTGGTTCATGTCATCTGAGTGAGCTGAACTGCGGGCCATGCGCTCGATTTAAAGGAGAGGGGCGTGTGAATGACAGCGGGATTGACCAATCAGAGCACATGCCCAAGCCCTTAAGTAGTTTGTCTTTATCTTTGAATTTATCAAGTACAGCGTCAAGTCAAGTCAAGTCACTTTTATTTATATTGCGCTCTTTACAATACAGATTGTTTCAAAGTAGCTTTACAGTGATAACAGGAAAATAATGCAACAAAGTTTGTTTCTAGAAGAAAATAGCGTCACGGTCCAGCTTAAGTAAGTTCAGTGATGTTTAATTTTTGTTAAATATTTATAAATATTTTTAATTATTTATATATATATAGCCTATATATATATATATATATATATAGAGAGAGAGAGAGAGAGAGAGAGAGAGAGAGAGAGAGAGAGAGAGAGAGAGAGAGAGAGAGAGAGAGAGAGAGAGAGAGAGAGAGAGAGAGAGAGAGAGGAGAAAACCGTGATGTCATCGTCCAGCTCAGTTCAGTTCTCATATAATGGTCAATGCAGGCAGATCAATAATATTGTTGAATATTAAATTAAATGTAAATGTCCCCAACTAAGCAAGTCAAAAGTCAATGGCGACAAAGGCGGAAAAAAAAGCCGAAAAAGGTGACAGTGGCAAGGAACCAAAACTCCATCAGGTGGCAGAATGGAGAAATAAACCTTGTGAGAAACCAGGCTCAGTCGGGAGCAGTAAGATGACAATAATCATCCTATTCAATATTCTGGATTTTCCAATTATTGTTCCAATTATTGTCTTTGTTTTGTCATCTTAAGGTAGATTCAGGCTATTTAAAAATATATATATATAATTATTTGTAAGAACATATTTTAAAAAGCTATTGAATATTTCTAACAGTAATGCTCAGGAGTGGACCAATAGTGGGGCAAACTGTCATACAGGGGCAAGTTGTCACAAGCCTGCTAGGCTACTTAAACAGATCATTTTAGGCTTATAAGCCAAAAAAAGAAATGAAAACTTACCCTAATACACTTGCTGTGATTGTGATTGATTATGATTTAATAGCGGTTTTAACTACACGTCTGTTCAAAAATTTGAAAGAAGTCTCTATATTGCTCAACAAGACTGCATTTACTTGGTCAAAAATACAGTAAAACAGTAATATTGTGAAATATTATTACAATTTAAATAACTGTTTTCTATTTGATATTGTAAAATGTAATTTATTTATGTGATGCAAATCTTAATTTTCAGCATCATCACGTCTTTAATCACATCCTTCAGAAATCATTCTAATATGATGATTTGATGCTCAATAAATATTTCACCTAATAATTTTTTTTTTCAGGATTCATTTGTAAATATAAATCTATTTGAAATATAAATATTTTTAAATGTCTTTACTGTAACTTTTGATGATTTTAATGTATCTGCAGAATAAAAGTATTATCTTCTTTTTAAAAAATCTTCCGACTGAACTGACTGAATTATCTTGACTGCATTGTTACGTTAAAGAGATTTTTCTACCTGATCTTACCCTTGAATTTAGTTTTGTTATGTAACCTAATATATTAAGTTTGATTCAGTAATGTTAAATAAAAATTTTTTTTTTGAATAAAATCAATTAAATTAGATGTTATACGACAGTGTAGAAGCAGGCCAAATTATAGAGATGCCAACAACATTAAAAGACTGCTTGATATCCCATCATCCTTTAAAAACCATTAACAATATGCATGTAAGAGAACTTAAAGAAATATGGATTTGCTCAGAAATAGGATAAACATGGTTTGTGTCAAGTTTTGCTGATGATTTTGTTTTCTGCCTGCGGTGACTATGAGTTGAAATGTCACTTCATCGACGTTGGTCTATGTTAAATTTCTGTTTATAAATGACCAGAATCATACTCTGAGTACAGCTTTCTAGAAATGAACACAGTCATTCAACCCACCTGTCCTTTTTCTCTTAACTATGAAATGAACATGAATCTAGCTTTGAAAATACAAACTGTTATGCTTATGACACAAGTAAGTGCTGTCATGTTTTATTTGTGAAGAGGTTAACCTGACAGGAAGCGAATGTGTGTCACAGACAACAGTGCATGCAGGAAGTCTAGATACAGTCATCTCACACACACACACACACACACACCGTGTGGTAGATGAGATAAAGGGATTAGCGGGCAGTGTTGTGTGGTTTTGCTCAAATTCTGATTGACATGGAAGCTCTGGCGTAATCCTGATAATCCTGTAGAATGCTACAGGTGCTAGAGGTCCAGATCCCCTGACCTGAGGCCAAACACTCACACACACACACACACACACACACACACACACACACACACACACACACACACACACACACACACACACACACATACGCACAGGGGAGCATTCTGAAGTTCAAATGTGTCTCTGTTCAACAGTACCTTAAATTTACCCCCTCTCTAAAATAACATTGTCTAACATACCCTACATCTCTTTTCTTGCTAAGTGTTTGGTGCCACTGTGACATGTTTATAGCTAAGAGCGAGAGACGAGCAGCGGGAGATGTACAAACATCTGCTGGAATCTTGCCTAAACAATTCTGCATCGGGAATCTTATCGCTTCTCTCACGACGCTTAAACAAGCAAACAGAACTGTTGTTCATTTTTATCGCACAGCTCGTTGCATGAAGGATTGTTTTGCGTTTCTTTGAGCCATTCATCATCAAGAAGAGACTTAACATTTCAGAGGCACATTTGCCAATGTAATTGTCAAAGCAATTTAGATCAAAATTGCATGCTCATGTTTATATCCTGGTGACATTTTCTCGATTCATTCTGGGCTCACATTTCTTATTGTTCTTAAAGTTATTGTAACTCACTTTAATGTTTCTATTTTTGTCATATGAAATGCCTTTTGTATATTAAATACACTCAAAAGATTAAAAAAAAACATAAAAATAAAAAAAAACATGCATTATGTTAAGGTATCAGAACAGGTCTGCTAAGCATATTATAGTAATTCATTATGTGCTAATAATTCCATAATGTGTTGAAGAGTTTGACAAAGTGGGGAAAAAATGCATACAAAGTCATAAAGAGAGAAAGAGACAAAGGAAAAAAGTAACACATTCTGTGTTGGCGGTTCTTTCTTTGTGAGCGCCTCCTTTTGATATGATTGGCACTTCAAAGTAAGTGGGTGACTAGAAGGGAGGGGACACCGTGGTGGGAACAAAAGACACCTGAGGGGTGGGAGTGCAGAGATCTAGACCATCGACCGCTCCAGCATCCGGAAGACCATATGGGCAGATCAGTTCAGTCGTTATGCTTCATGATGCATAGACACACACACACACCAGCCCCTGTGTGTTTTCTGAGAGATTTAGGAGCTGTTCGGTTGACACATCAAAGGACTCAAAGTCTTGTACATCTCTCTCAATGGAATATCTGTAACCATGTTAACATGTGCTCCTCTGATCTGCCATTAAATCACATACTAAAACCATTTCTACACCATTTGCACCAGTACACTGCATCCATAACATTGTATGTAAATGGAGGTAAGGAAATAATGTATTTCAGGGTTCCCATTAGACTAATACATTTCCATGACTTTTCCACTGTTCCAGTTATTTGTGATGAAAAAATGGATCAAAATTTGATTAGCTATACTAAATCATTTAGGGTACGTTTATACACGACAACAATGTTCTTAAACCGGAAAAGTTTTTTCTTTACGTTTTTCACGTACAGATGATAATGTTGTCAGAACAATCACCGTTCACATGGATCCGCGAAAACGACTAAAAGCGCTGTATTATTCATGCCAGGCCAGTAGTTGGCGGTATCGCTTTATAACGCATGCGCATGATGTCACTGTTTTCACAATTTCACTTATTTGTAGTTTACATGGAGACGATAACAGTATCATTTTCAAAAACGTGCACTTGTTTGCGTTTTCAGGCCCCCAAAAACGCAGTTGTTGTGTAAATGAACGGCCAAAACACATAAAAAGTTTTCCGTTTTTTTAGGCGAAAACGGCGTCATGTAAACGAAGAAGCGTTTTTAAACAAGTTTAACAGAAAAGATTCATGAATTTCATTTGGAGTCAATTCGTTCAAATCAGACCTCACTTTGGCTCGTGACCAAATTTTACTCCTCACGAGCCATTTATGCGCTTAAACATTTTAGAGCAGAGCGTAACTACAAAAATGTGTATCCTCTACACAAATATCCACGACTGTTTATCCATGTCTTTTCCAATCCTGGAAAATACATTTCAAATTCCTTAATATCCAGCTGGTACATGACAGTACCCGCTTTGATGTTCGATTTTGTCATGTCCTGCCTTGATCATCTTCCCTTATTATCTCAAATGTCTTTTCAACATAATGTTTCTCTGCAAACAACAGTATTCTGTGGCAGAAGACCACCATTAATAACTTCACCAGAGGCCAAGACTATTGTTGTCTTTTTTATGTTTAATTTAACCACTTACACCAGTAAATTCTTTCAGCATTATGAGTGAGTGACTAACAGAGGACAACAAAGCAGCCGGTGGCCTCATTATATGCTCTCATCTTCAACAGGAGCATAAACAGCACAACAGGAAGAGCCAATTCCTAGTGACGCTCATTAACTATGTAGAAAAGCAGATCAACGCACTGCTCAGGGTCCTTAAGTCACGCTTCAGAGTCATTTGCTCTGGCTAAGACTGTTTTAAATGTCTATAAATTCCCACCAGCCAGTTGAACTTCTGTCTTATCTCCTCCTCTGAGGTCCAAGTCCGCTTGGATTTCAGGGCATTATCCTCTAGAGACGGCTTTATCCAGCTATTCTGTCCTTATGTTGCCGTTGGCAAATGTTATAAAGCAAAAGGCCACTTAATCATTTGAGCTTAGCGAGGATTCAGCAGGATTGTGTGTTCAGTGTGTCTATGACCTCTGACTTCTGCCCTGGCTCTCTTTCTCAGAGACTCTACGACGACTTCTGATGATTCCCATCTTCATGAACTCTATGGCGCAAACACATAAAGATAAGAGATCATATTTTAATGATGCAAAAGAAGTGTGCGTGCTCATGCCATGAGAGGTGAATGGGAAAGGCTGAGTGGCTGTGGTGTCTCAATATAATAATGCGGTTACAAGGTGTGAATAATTTAAACTTTCATTCAAATCAAAACGATAATCTGTAGCAGAAGTTAGAAGGAATATGTTCTTTTTTCAGTAAACTTTGGGTTTACAGTGGACCACCATCAGTCCCAATAACCACTGTGAAGAAGTCCAGATGTCCTACATCCAGCCGATTTGACAGGGTTGATTCAGAAACACAGGCTAAATACAGAATCCAAAGGCGTCTCAAAAGTGGTATTTTCATGCACTTTAGGGTTGTAAGAAAACATTATTTTACAAGGCATGTTTAAAGAACATGTCTGGATTGCTTGATATCATTTGTTTAACATCATATTTTTTTCCCAAATAAGGGAAAGATTAACATAGAACCCAATAATAAAAACATTATTTCTTTAATGCTCCCTTGAAAACAAATAGCATTTGCTTAGCTTCACTAATGAGGGTTAATGACAAATTCCTTTATACCGAAATTGCCATTGAAATGGTTGACAAAACACAGAAATTGATCCGTGATCTTTTCCAACCCTTAACGCTGAACAGATCTTACAGTATTCAAACAAAGCCCTAAATAAACTTCAAACTTTGAGGCGTTTTCCAAACTTTCAGGCAATGCTTTGCCAAGCCAACATAAAAGTTTGTCTTGGCAAACTTTGCCTTTCTAGTTTTCATTGGTTGTTTTACAATACTTCTCTGTTAGCAAAGACTGTGATGAATCCTGGGATGAGTTTGACTGTTTTAGAAATAGTTCAGGAAAAGTTGTTCCAAACTGCCCCAGGAAGCTGATCAGGATGTAGAGCGTAATTTTGACATTGAACAGCCTGTCTGCAAAAGACGTTGCCTGCCAGGAAATTAGGCATCTGGGTGAAAGATATTGAGGGGGCGGGTGAAAGGGTCGGGGGAAGGTTGAAGACCCTAAACAGCCCTCATTATGCAAGCTATCATACCAATAGTGAACTGGTGAAATGTTCAAATGCAAAATCATAAGTGGCATCCGAGGAAAAGAACACTGTGAACGGTGAGTTCCCTCTCAGCCATGACTCACCAAAAATAATTAGAGTGGAATAATACTGTTCCGAAATAATCAGCGTTGAAGTCTGGCATCAGAATGACAGTGTAATTCCAATTCTGATAATTATGGCTGATTGCATTAATTATTCAAAGTCTTCCGGGATTCTTCACTGCAAGTCAGGTAAATTACGATTTGTTCGGTAAATTGAAATGGATTCATGAAACTATTTCACACACAAAAAAAAACTACTACAAAACTTCTACTACAAAGCTTTTTTTTCTGCCAAGGAATAAAAATAAATAAAACTAAGGTAATTAAGACTTTTTATCTCACAATTCTGACTTTATAACTCACATTTGCAAGTTTATATAGCTATCGCAATTCTGCACTGTAAAAAAAAGTTGCTGCCTTAAATTTTAAGAACAATCAACTTGGATGTTTAAGTCATTTCAACTTAAATTACATTAAACTGACTTAAAAAAATGAGTTATAAAAAGTTGAAAAGTGCTTAACTTGTTTTGATGAGTTAAAGCAATGTAAAAATATATGTTGTCATAACTTATTGATCATATCATTTTTTTATAATGTGTGACCATTTTTTGGAATTGCGAATTTATAATGTGCAATTCTTTTTTTTTTAAATTGAGATATAAACTCGCAGTTAAAGAAGGTTATTAAGATTTTTTTTAATCTCATAAATCTGAGAAAAAAGGTCAGAGTTGCGAAATATAAGCTTCTTATATAACTTTCTATCACGTAATCTTAATTCTGACTTTATTTCTCAGAATTTTGAGATTTTGAGAAACTCACAAATGTATGAAGCCCCACACATGACATGCAAACAAAAATAGATAGATCATGGCAGGCCACAAATTAAGAATTCATTCTCTCGTTTTAGTAAATCGTGGCAATGATTTACTAATTTGTTCCCTCGTTTTAGTAAATCATATACGTTGAACTAATTGGTTCCCTCTTTTTGATTCAACTAATCGGGACAAAAAGGGAAATAATTGTTACAACGTGGCCATAATTTACTTAAAATGAGTAAACGAATCAGTAAAACGAGCTGACGTATTAGTAAGTCGAGGGGACTAATTGTTAATTTGTACAATATACATGTTTTTTTGTCTTCAAAAAAGTCTAAATTGTGAAAAGTAAAAAAAAAGTATTCTGTGGCAGAAGACCACCATTAATAACTTCACCAGAGGCCAAGACTATTGTTGTCTTTGATCAGGACCGAGATGACAAACCTGTGAGGTCCCTCACCCTAAGCACTCAGCCGTTCAGAGTCAAAACATGGTGAAAGGGGGGCTGGGGGACACATGCAAATGCATGAAAGTGCATCAAATAATGACATCTGTTTAAAGACATCTGCCATCAATTTCAATTGATAACATGATATTAGACTCAATGTGCAGTGTTCTCTTTAGCATTTACCCCTGCTGACATATCATACCCCGAAGTTTGTGACCGTCAGTGAACCGTATGTCCCCTCAGGCCGGAAAGAGAGAGAAATGATAAGAGGCTTCCTTAAATTACAGACTGGCGTCTCATCTAAATGGAGTTCAACCAGAGGCTGAGGCAAACAAGGTCATCCATTAAAGCAACACAATTAAAGCTGCAGCCTGCATTCTTCGTGACAAATTTCAGAAAGTATAAAACCAGATTATTACTATAGCATTCAAGAGCCTTCCAGCAGGAGAGCTTTCATCTTGAGGTTTTTAAAAAGATGCTTCAAGCAGGTACAGCAGAGCTGTGTTATTGCAGTATAATACTTCTGGAATACTGTAAAGCTCAAGGATTCGGTCCAAACATCACCTGGAGTCAGCAATGACCTTTTAACCAGAAATTAGAAGAGAGAAACAAACAGAGGTCTCTAAAATGCTAATTTTGCTTTGATAAATTGCACATCTCATTCTTTATATGAAAAACACATTCAATAAGAGTATAATCAACATATGCACCTTATTTAGCATAAACTGTGTGATACCTCTGAAAAACCCATCCAGATTATTTAGCACATTTTAATACAACCCTTTTTGCAGGGCAGACTGGTTTTTTTCCCCCAAAATGATTTATGTCAGATTTAGACTAATGTTTTTGAAAATCACGTACGGTACTTCCCTACTGTTTAGGCGAAAAACAGTATGTGAACAAAGAAGTATGTCCGAATTCACAAATTCATAAAAGAGTACACTCTAAAAAAAGATGGTTCTTTAAAGGTTCTTTACACGTAGTAACAGTTGTACAGTATTGTCCTGAAAAACCCTTTATATGCTGAAACGGTTCTTTAGGGTTCTTGATTACCGCCTTTTTGTTTTTCAAATCTGTAACCATCAAAGCCTCCTCATTACTCCTCATCTATTTTCTGGATCTTAGCTACACAACTACAGTTACTACACAGACTGTCAATACTCTCAACAGGTAAATTATTTCTTTCTTAAAATGTCTATAAATTATAACTTTGTAATTGTAACAATTTGTAAAAAATTGTAACAATAATTTCCTAACAATCATGTATTTTTCTCTTTTCAGTTTAACTGAACATGTAAGTGTGAGCAGCTCTGTTCAGTTAAGAATAATCTTCACTTCTCCAGAAAGTAACAGAGATATGGAATTAATGATCCACATTGTTAGATTTTTTTTAATTATGACCTAAACATGCCTAAACATACCCAGTCACAAAAAAAACATTAAAGTTATACCATGACTTTATGTCACTTTTTCCTTTTAGCATGGTAATGGGCTCATTCAGTCCATTTTTGCTAATTTTGGCCTTCATGAACATAACGTCTCAGGTTACGACTGTAACCCTAGTTCCCTGAGGGAACAAGACGATGCGTCGATGGCGCTTTGGGAACGCCCCTGCGTGATTGCGTCTGAAGCACGTGTCAACTAGTCCAATGGTGAGAGTGAACGTCACTGGCGGGTGACGTCATGAACAGGAAAGGATAAAAGGACATCCGGATGGAACGGCGCTAGCTTCGAAAAAGGCAGAAGCAAGTCGATCACAGGGATGTAGGAAGTATGGCAAAGCGACGCATCGTCTCATTCCCTACTCAGGGGGTTTCCCTACCTTTCGAGGAAACTTGCGATGCGTCGATGTTCTTTGGGAACGAGAATGCCCGAACGCCATACAGCCAAGAACCTGTCGTGTTAAACTGTCACGACAATGAGAACTCTAGACCCCGGGGTATCCATGTCTAGGTCATAAAATCTGACAAACGTAAGCGGTGAAGACCAGCCAGCTGCATCACAAACTTCTTGAATGGACACCCAGAAAGTAGGGCCTTGGAGGCCGCCATGCCCCTAGTAGAATGGGCTCTAGTGGCCAAAGGTGACGGCTGGCCCAGAACCTCATATGCAAGAGAGATAGCCTTGACTATCCACTTGCTATCCGTCTGCTTGTATGGAGGAAGGCCTTTTTTAGGGGGCCCAAAGCATACCAGTAATTGATCAGACTTTCTCCACTGGGCAGATCTGTGGAAATAAGTATCCAGTGCTCTGACTGGACAGATGAGGTTCAGTTTCTCCTGAACATGGCTAGAATGAACACAGTTTTGAGGGTCAGAATTTTTTCTGAAACAGACTCGAGAGGCTCAAAGGGAGCGACAGATAGACCTTCTAGAACAAGAGCCAGATCACCTGAACACCCTCCTCAAAGAGTGACAGGCGAGAGCGGAGCATGCGAAGCAGCAGCCTCTCCCAATGCTCATAGTCAGCCCCCTCTAAGGCTGACAGAGCATGCTCCGCTCCAAAACACATCACACAAAGTTCGTGTGTATCCTCCTCCGCAAGATAACGAGGGCAGAGAGAAGCACACAACTTGAATGATTGTTTGGACGGCATGATAGATATGAAGCTGTATGGTTTTCGTGACAGACAATAATAAATATAACAGACAGTTTGACACAGAGCGCTTGCTGAGGCACAGAAGCTAGCGCGGTTCTAACCGGATGTGCTTTTATCCTTTTCTGGTCATGACGTCACCCGCCCGTGACGTTCACTCCGCTTTTGGACTAGTTGACACATGTACTTCAGACGCATTCACGCAGGGGCGTTCCCAAAGCACCATCGACGCATCGCGAGTTCCCTCGAAAGGGAATTGTTTTTACATAATCAAATGGAACAGACACAATCTAACTCTAAAATCAATTGTGTATTTTAGATGCTGTCACGTACCATAACCTCATCATGTGCAGAGAGAAACTGCTCAGGATACACACATAATGAAGGACGTAAAGACATCATAGGGGATTGTGAAGATATTTCACTAGAACTTGGTCTTCATTACATCTATATCGTGTTCAATGTCAATTGTTATTTATTAATGTATTCAGCTAACCTCTGTTGTTAGAGCACTGTCATTCTTGCTACAATCTGCCATGTAAAAAAAATAAAAGTACCTAATTGACACAACATGCTGTTTTTTTTTATTGTTTTTTTTTTATGTAAAACCCAAATAGAGGCAACAAGATAAAAGACCAGGCAGATAGAGGGCTAAAAACAATATTAATAAATAATTTATAAAACATAATATTAATAACAGTAATATGAATAATATGAAGATACTAAAATACTAATATTAATTAAAATAAATATAGTTGAAAAGGTTATTTATAACACCATAAAGGTTCTATATAGCACTTTCAAAGCATGGCTCTTTATGGAACCTTATAAAAAGGGTTCTATTTAGCACCAAAAAGGGTTCCGCTATTGTTACAAGTCGAAGAACCCTAATTTGGTACTTTTCAGAACCAATTTTTAGGCAAAAGTCCCCAGATGACCTACTACTTCTGAAGTGTGGACACTTTACTATGAGGACACAGGAGAGGATTTATGAATGAATGTGAAGCGACGCAACTGGCACTGGTAGGTCACATGATAATGACAACATGGCAAATGTAGTATCTCCAGATTATATTCATACTACACACACTCATACTATATAGAACTATATAGATTGTGAAGTAATTACGTACACAAAATAAGTACTTATACGAGAGTATGCAATTTCAGACGCAGCCACAGTGTCATAAAATGTGATTTTGACTCCTAAATTCTAGTTATAGAAATATGTCAGACTACACATTGCTTCCCAACCAATTATCGCTTGCTGTCTTCAATGACATCCGTGATGTCATCGAGAAGGCGGAACTACTGACTTCTGGAAACAAGAGTGTAAACAAGCAAATGGCTACTGAAGTGGCGTCTTGTCTTAAAAAAAATCTGGCTGATATTGTATAGGGAATTGTATTAAACCCTGCAATAAATTTCAATCTGTTCTCACACAAATTCATAACATTAGAGAAGGCGACAGAAAATCACAAAAGTTGTTTTAAATATTTTTGACTGACTATTATGTCTTTTTTGGAGCTTGACAGCCACTGATCAGTGTATGCTTTCACTGTATGTAAAATAGTGTAAACCTTGTTCAAAATTTCTTCACTGGCAGCATCTATACATCTACTGTCATGAAAAGTATGGCCCGGAAATGCTTAAAAAGTTCATGTTTTGTCTACCATACAAATAAAAAAAAAATCATATGGGTTTCAGTGAGGGTAAGCAAACAATAATTTTGGGGTGAACTACAAAATTTAAAATAAGATCCACACATACACAGGAAAACTACTGAATCACTTCATCCATCTTTCATTCATCCAATCAAGCATGATCTGAACACCTCTTTAATCTGTCAAACTAAAAGCAGAGCAGATGTCTGGCACCCATCACTGGTACTGTGGGCAATCTGCTCTCAAACTGTCTTATGTAGTTTAATGAATAGCCTCAGTTAAAGTTGTCATTAAAAAGACAAACTGAAGGCTTTCATTCGCTCTCCTCTGTGTCAACACGATGGTAATGTTTTTTTTTCCTGAAAAGCTGCTCTGCTGTGTCACTGTTTTAGACTTACACAAACCGCACACACACTGCTGCACACCTCTGGTCATTCCTCTTCAGGTGTGTGTTTTAGACACTGCTAATTTAAGATGTTCTGCTGCATGGGTGGGCCTTGCCTGAGGATAGTACTGTGAAACCTTTCACAAATCACACTAGTGAAGTTCGACACTCAGGGAAGGGTTAACTGACCCAAACTGCACTGTGAAAGACTTCAAAAATCAGAATGGTTAAGTTAAGGACTAATCGAAGGGTTAACTGATTAAAACTGTACTGTTAATGTCTTCACAAATCAAAATACCGATGTTAAGAACTCAGGGAAGGGTTAACGGATCAAAATTGTAGTTGGGGACACTTAATATTCAACAATAGGCTATTATTGATCTGACTGCATTGATGCTGTTGTAAGAGTACTGAACTGAGCTGGACGATGACATCACTGTTCCCTTTCGAGGGAACTCTACACTGCGTCGAGAATCGACACTTTGGGGACGCTCCCTAAGCGTGCGCCTCTGAAGTATGAATGAAACTAATCCAATCCTGATTGGTGTTGCGTCGTGACGTAACATGTGACGGCATACCCGGAAGTATAAAAGTGACACTGTCACAACACACACTTGCTTTCGCTCTTCAGCAAGCGCTCTGTGTTGAAACTGTCTGTATTTGGTGTTGTTTGTCAATCAGTTGATCAGAATGGCCAGCGAACAATTTAAAAGATGTGTGCATCCTTGCCCTCGTTTTATTACGGGTGGGGACACACATGCTTTGTGTGTGAATTGTTTGGGAGCACAGCATGCACAAGCAGCTCTTGAGGGAGCTGTTTGTGCAGACTGTGAAGCACTTCCTATTAGAGTGCTGCGCTCCCGGCTGGCGTGCTTTGATGAGCACGGTCAGGCTCGCGTTCCCCACGGTTCTGGTCCCGCGTCCGTTGAGGCGGCGCGACGATTGAGATCGCGGGGTTCGCAGCGGGATCTTACAGATGAGAATGAGACTGCTGCGGCACTTTCTCATTCTTCGTCTGAGGATCCCGTAACCCCTGAGAGTGGTACAGGAGCCCGCATCGCGGCTTCTCCTGCCCACGATCAGGTCCCAATGCTTGAGCTCTCTGCTTCCGAGGAAGTGGATGTGCTCAGTATTGATGCGGATGACCGTGATTTGAGCGCGCCAGTTCACGGCCAAAGCTATGAGGAGCTGGTAGAGGTTGTGACTCGTGCTGTGGCCAGACTTAACATTAGCTGGTCACATGATGAGCAAGGAACGCAAGTGAAAGCAAGCTTGATGAGCGTTTCCTGCAGCACAGGTCACAACCTCAGCGCCGGGCTAACTGTTTTTCCCCAATCTTACAAATAAAGAGATAAGAACTCTCCTGAAAAAAAAAAAAAAAAATACTCTTTTTCACCTGTACTCTAAGACGATTTTACAGGCGTATAATGGCACTAAACGTACCATAGCTTATTGTAGCAGTTATGATGGTTTAGAGACATCAGTGGCTTAATTTGTCTGGTATAAATAAAATAAATATATATATACATAAAACTATATACACTCTCAGAAAAAAAAGTACAAAACGGTACCTTTAAGGAACAAAAGCTTGTCACTGGGGTGGTACCCTCAAAGGTACATTATTGTACCTTAATTCAGAGGAGCAAATTTGTACCTTACTTGTTTGTACCTTCTAAGGGCCAATACTGTACCTTTGAGGATCAATAATGTACCTTAGACAAAGGAACAATAAAGTACCTCTGGAAAAAGGTACAATTTTGTCCCATTAAGGTACCGCCCCAGTGACAAAGCCATTTTGTACCTTTAGGTGGCAAAAAAGTTCCTTTTTATTCCTTAAGGAGTGAAAGAAAATAAAGACAAACAACTAACTGAATTTTAGACATTTATTTTAGTCCTTAAATGGAAAACAGTTTAATTCACAGATTCAATAATAGTTCATCTCACAACCATACAATGTAACTTCCCAAAATAAAATGGCACAATGTTTAGGATTTCATGTCTGATTTAAAAAAAAATAAAAAATAAAAAAATTTTAAGAAGCATTTCATTGACATTTATTTTAGTCCTTAAATGGAAAACAGTTTAATTCACAGATTCAATAATAGATCATCTCACAACCATACAATGTAACATCCCAAAATAAAATGGCACAATGTTTAGGATTTCATGTCTGATTTTAAAATTAAAAAAAATTTAAATAAATTTTTTAAGAAGCATTTCATTGACCAACTGACAGCTTTATACTGCCACTCCAAAAACAAAATGAACAGCGATATCAGAGAATAGATGCATGGCAGGGAATAAATGCAATGGAACCATTTATCTTTTCCTTCTTTCAATTTCATAAACATCACTAATAAGAACAGCAGTATAGTGCAGAAAAACATAAGTTTATTATCAAAGACCAAGCAAAACACTTTAGCACCACACCAAAGTAAAGAGTCACTTAACGGATAAACTATATGACACTTGATGTGTTCTGGATTAAAAAACACAAGCTTTGAGCTCATCTACAACGCTCTACAACCCTCCCAACACAGCTTAACATAAATGCCGCATACTAACAAACAGTTTATCATCGACACAGTATGTATCCAAAGCATGAAAATCCATCACCTCAAAAGGGTCAAGGACAGTCCAGTCCTGTTCATACTTCACCAAGTAGGCGTAATAGTGATGACAGAAAGAAAGAGGAATTAATAGCTTTCCACATAACGCCCAATCTGTGTGTATGTTTAGAATGTATTTGACCTGAAAAAACAAAGGTATTTTTTCACCGTGCAAATGACCCACAACAAAGACATCTCCTACACAGTATTTAACACTGTTAATCACAACCTCTGTTACTCGGTTGAGTGTAATGTCCTGAAAATTGACATGTTTGTACCGCTCACTAACAGTTATGGAATGCCTAAGAGCTGAAGGAAGAGACTGTAACAGTGTGTTAACACTGCGTCCCATAACCCTCTCATACTCCCCAAACATATTAGTTGACGAAAATTCCCAACACTGTCTAAACTGATGGCGGCTGCTTAAAGTTGATGTAACATTGACAAAGTTCCTTGAGGAACTAGCTACCTGTTTGAAATACTGATGTTTCCCTTCAAATCTCATGCACCACAAAGACCGTAAAGGACCGTAGGACAACATTAGACGAGAATAATGGATCAAGTAATGACATTTTGGAGTTATCACATTTCCAAACTCTTTTTCCATGCCACACAAAAACTCAGAAACTAATTGGTCAAGAAGAAGAAGGGACTCTTTTTTTACAACAGGTGCCATTACAATGTCGGCAATTTCACGACACAATAAATAGATCCGCCAGTAACTGCAGCCTTCAGGTACCCTGTGTGCCATCAAGAAAGGAAGTAGGCGGAATAAACACCACTTCTGTGAAGCAGATCCAACAACACTGGATCCATGTAAAATATTTTCTGAGAAAGCCACAGGCTTATTTGTCTTATCATTTTGTCCAATGGACATCTTTCTTAGTTCATCATTTAGTTCTTGTATGGTTATATGTTTTTCTTGATGAGCTTTACATACAACAAGCCTCAATACCAACGGTGCTACACCCTCCAAGAAATCATGCATGACATCTGGAGGAAGAGATGTTGTGACGTCAAAGTAATCTAACTGGTCAAATACACATCCACCACGAACTCCATACATTCCTTTGTTTTCTGGATTTAGTTTTACACATTCTAAATGGTATCTGTGTACATCAACATTTCTTAAAACAAAATCAGATTCAATGAAGTTCTTTTTCATCTCAGAGTGAGTAGCCATGCAGTATCTACAGATTCGACCAGCACCAAAAGACATGGCAAATCCACCTATCATGTGAGATGACAGATTGTCTCCCAATATTGCAGCTACAGCTCCAAAAACATGCTTCTCCATGCCATTAACAATGATTTTAAGTCCCTCTGATGACAGTTTCTTAAGGTCATCAAGTAAAGGCTTCAAAATTACATCTAAACCAAACTTTTTTACGTGAACGTAACGGACAAGCAAAGCTAGATGGATATGTTTTAACTGTGAGCAGTACTTTGAACCTACGTTTCCAACAGTGTAGTAGAATGCACAAAGTTTGTGCTTGTTGCGTCTAGAACCCAGCGGATTGCACACCTCAAATTCATCCTCATATAGGTGTAACCTTAGAGCATCTGGATTATCTGCAAATACCTTGTGGTTCCTGAAATAAAATCCATCTCTATAATCAGTTAGAACATGTTCATCTCTTTCACAGTTTTGCTCTCTCTGAATAGAATCCCAAACATCTTCATGGGAGCAGTATTTCTGAAGTACATCACAAATGGGTACATATGAGTAGCTTCCAACTTTACGACCACTTGGGTCTCTCAGTGCGTAGTCTACAGGTTCAGTCATTTCAAGGTTGGATTTGCAGTAGTTTTTCAACATATGCGGAGACCTAACAAGTTTTGATGCCTCTGAAAAAAAGTCAGAACACTGCAGGACTTCATAAAGTTCAGGACAAGATTCCACATTGAAGCCATTTTTTTCAAGATGATATTTTAGAAATGCATCATAGTTTGCTTTAAAGAAGTCAAACAAAAAATTTACGTCATCCAGGATTTCTTGTTGAACAGTCTGAGGAAGGTGGTTTTTTTCCCTCGATTTCAGAATAAAGCCAAAAAGATTCTCTCTAAACTGCACTAACAGTTCATTCATCTCAGGAGGTTCAGGAGGATTGACAGCATCACTGGGCCCCTGCTCCTCCTCGCCCACTACTGTTTCCTGGATATCATGAGCAGTGGCTCGTCTGGCTATAATGTCTTTATGCTTCCTGTAAATATGTCGTCGGAAGGACTCATATTTAGAAAATGTTGATTGACAGTTGTTAAGGCCACACGTTATGGTAAAATGTGGCTCATGTGCATGAACAAGTCCGATGTGCTGGATTAACTTCACCAATGTGAAGGCTCTTCGAGAGCATTTAGGACAGCTGAATGGTGTAGGCATTGCGGTTGTTGATTAAGCTAAAATGTTGATTACCCTGGTCACACTAACAGGTAGAGGCTTATCACCAACCTCAGACATTTTTAGAACATATCGCTGAATAAAAATTAGGGTGTTCTTCAGGCGAGATGGATATATCACGTTGTAGATGAAGTAAGCACAAAAAGCAGCAATAACACCTTCCTCCAAACCAAGCGCCCTGCAGACTGACTGCCCATCCAGTTTGACCACTGCAGGGACCCTTTGAGTCAGCACACTCCTCCAGTCAGCGACAGCGTCGAGATGTACAGTAGGATATGGCGATGGTGGCTGATCCTGCAAGAGATCATAAAGTAGTTAAAATGCAGAAATCTACCACAAACATTCATAAAAAAATAAAATTAATAATAATATATATTTTTATATATATATATATATATATATATATATATATATATATATATATATATACACACACTCATACATACCAATATACACACACACTAAAAAAACATCTACAGAAAGACCTTAAAGCGCCCATATTATGCTCCTTTTCAGATTCATAACTGTATTTTAAAGGTGACCTATAATTCAAAATTGAATTTACCTTGGCATAGTCAAATAACAAGAGTTCAGTGCATGGACATGATATAGAGTGAATCTCAAACTGGACTGTTTTCGCGTTCTCATTTAATTCACGTTTATGAAAAACACCCCTGAAAAACGGTCGGTTCTCCACACAATACCGACTGTGACGCAATAGTCGGGATCATTAATATGTACGCCTCCAAATATTTGCATATGCCAGCCCTCAATGCCAGGCGGAACTGCGCAGCCGAAGCATAGCAGTTGCTCAGTGTGGATGTACACATGAACACAAAAGTATTTTTTAGTTCCTTCATCTGAGCCTCTGAAGAAACAATGGGTTAATTTTATTTTCTCTGGAAATTTCCAAACATTTCACCCACTGTTTCCTCAACTTGGGCCAATACAGAGCTGGCCTCGGATCGAGCGAGCTACCAAGCAACACTTTCTGATGTGTAATTGTTCAAGTTCAGACAGGTAATCTTTCTCTCAAAATCGTCCAATACTGTTTATGCATCAGTAAGTCAAGCCAGTGACTAAAATATCAGCTTCACATTGTTTCTTTTATTAGGATGAAAATAATCGTATTTAAATTGTGAACAAATTATATACAGAAAGCGATCAAAGAACAATCTTTCCACACAGCGCGAGTTTATCTGGACATTTGCCAAACTCGTTATGAAATCAATGACGCACGTTACTGCACAACGAAGCTCTTACTGTATTTACATCATCGTGTTTGCATTGGTGAAAGCATTAGAGAGAGTGCAGAAACTGCTTTGCAATGATAAGATCTTCATTCTCGCGATCAACACACTGTCATCTGCTCAATGCTCATCACGGCAACATTTTATGTGATGGGAATAGATCTAAATACTTTAAAAACATCTCACGATTCGTTAATCTCGATAGCTGTTATAGTAAAAACGTATAATAGCAGTAGTAAAAGTTTTCGGGAGAGAGTTTCACATGTAATGCGTACTAGCTATTTCATATGCAAGCATGTCAGCCAATCACAGCAGTGGCCGCGGTTACACTGAATCCCACAGCAGCCAATCACAGCAGTGGCCGCGGTTACACTGAATCCCACAGCAGCCAATCACAGCAGTGGCCGCGGTTACACTGAATCCCACAGCAGACACGCCCCTTCAAACAGAGTGTTCAAATCAGAGGCTAAAAGCAGGCTAGGAAAAATGCCATTTATTTCTAAATTATGATTATTTTTGATCTAAAAAACATACTAACATTATAAGGGTAACCCAGGAAACATTATAAAATAATAAAAAAAAAACATTCTAGGGCACCTTTAAGGTTGTACCAGAATAGGTTTACATGGTTTAATTAAAAAAAAAAATCCTCTTTTCACCTGGTTTCTGTTTTAGCTACAGAGTGAGACCTCTTTTCTTCTTCTGTACTATCTTTGATTGCCCTCGCACATGGTCAGTAGCTCAGATGTAGATCATGTCAGCTAGCTAGGTCCATAGAAGTAAAAGAAAGCCTGTTTCGGTCAGAAAGTTGTAACTTCGGTCAGTTACAAGGTAGGATTAGCTGGGAGACTTCTAAATGAGGGCGCACATGCAAATAGTTCTTTTGTAGATTATGGTGAACTTGTGTGTGTTGTAGCAGTGCTTTGCTATTGAGAACGAGGTAGCATGCTAACGCTACGAGCTAACGGTTGCGGTTAGCCAGCTCGTTTCGGATTGTGACGTCACAATCCGGGCCGATTTTGAACAGCTCTCCAGGAGACTGAAGGCAGGACACATTCAGAAACCGTATCTCACTCTGAACAGAATGGATGGATTTTTTTCAAAGTTTGTATGTGTGTGGAAGCACCAGACACACAAAATAACACCCCCAAATCCCAGAAAAAGTGATTTTTTCATAATATGGGCACTTTAACCGTCATTTATATGGCCTATCAAAAGACTAACATTTTTTGGGGGGACCAGTGACATCAGTAGGATACCTCGCGATTAGATTCTAAACCATTTATCTATGCAACAATTTTTTTTACGTACATTTCCATGCATGATATGAAACATTTTCATATAAATCTGAGTTTGCTAATCACTTCCTAGACAAAGCTTAGATGCTTGTGAAAGTTACCTTCTCCCACAGTAATCTTCCATGTCAGAGGCTCAGTCATGTGTTTTTTCTGCACTCTTGCCTAAAGTCTATGCTGTTGTCCTCTTTCACTCACTTTTAAATTAAAATCAACACATAAAAAAAAAAGATTTTTACAAGACATTTTTAGCCATATTTAGCTTTGCGGCCCCCCATGTCCACACCAAGGCCCAGCATTGATAGCTAGAAACTTTGTATTATGAAATAAGACATCCAAGGGATGCATATAATTCTCTGTGGTAAGTAATGTAAACAAAAATAAATAAGTATATGCAAATTACACACCTCCCCAAGTATGACGAGAATGTCATTTTTCTCCCTGAACAGGATCGGCAACAGCAGGATTGCAGCTCTGAAATCAATCCCTGAAAATTAAGTTTAAAAAAAAGAAAGAAAAAAGGAAGTGTATTACGTGAATGTACAGTGTATTTTGGTTAGTTAGACCTTATCTTGTCTGAAGACAAATAGAAAAGAAATAAAGCTTAAATGGCTCCACAACACTAGGGGTGACCATGGCTGATCAGTGAGTCACTTACCAGGGACATCTTCGGTGAGGGCAGCCTCTCTTTCCTCCAAAGCCAAATCTGCAAGGGGAGATTTCCTTTGAGTCAATTTAAGCACTTTGGGTACTAGGACCTTAAAGCCATCTTCAAATCTTCGGCAGATATTCATTTCATCATGAAGCCGGCCCATTTCCTGAAATAGCTGCAACACAGCACAAACAAACGGGAAACATGTCACAACATTATCTTAGGATTTTAAAATTAAATTTCAAAGAGAGCCTTTAATAATTTAATATGAACTCCAACACAAATGTAAGGAAATAAATGTAGACAAACCCCGCATGGACTCTTAAGGAATGGATATTTGTTAATGGCTTCTTCGACAGTCATCCCATTGGCAATCTCTCGCCTTCTCCAAGCAAATGTCCTCATCATCCGTTCCTCCACCATTTGGGCATCTGGCTTTGTCTTCCGGTACTGGTCCTGCAGGACTTTCACATGCCTCGCTACTGAGGTATCATCCTCCCCAATAATATCCACCTCCTACGACACAGAGGGATGACAAACATTTGCTCATTTGACAGTTGCTTTTCCCCTTTTTAATGTTTATGAAAAATGAGCCCTTAATAATAATTTATTACATTTTATATAGCGCTTCATCATAGCTACTTAAAGCACTTTACAGGGGAGACTGTTCTCTACCATGCTGGGTTAAGAGGCTAACCATTGGGCCACACTGCATTTGTGTAAAACATGCACACATAGATATACAGCAAACCAAAGAAGATGCAGACCTTTGATGGCTTGGCTCGTTTGCTTGTGTTTTCTTCCTGTTGTAAAGGCTTTTTGTGGTGACCAAATTTCTGTTTCATTCTTCTCACCTCTTCATCATCTACCAGTGGCACCCGCTCATATTTGAACTTACGTTTGAGAGACATGTGCCAGGTATGCTATTTAAAAGAATATAAAATAGAACAATTAAATAAGCATACAAACCACTTGCAGAAAACTGAAAGCACAAGCATGAAAATACATGGTGGAAAACAATGTGTGCATCAAAATGCAGAGAACATAGTTAATATCTTGACTGGATTAGTACTCTATATAATAAATAAAGGTTGGCAATTAATAATCTGTCAACTCACATAACCATTGCCTTCTTTGTCCTTTAAGAAAGGGTATTTCAAAATCAGGGCCTTACACACTTTAACATAGTCATCATTGGTCGGAAACCTGTAACAGCGATGCAAAAGAAGGTGAGGAATGTAACATCAGACATAGTATTAATAACTAAAATGCTGTGATCCAGTTGGGTTGCAAAACTTACATTTTGATCAGGGCCATGGTTTCAAACAATGTTCTTATGATTTTGTTGTGATGGGATCTCTCAATTTTGCATGCCGGTTTTTGGTCCAACTTTGTCTGAACATCTCTGGGAAATTTAGGAATGATGAAAACTGCTGGGAAGGCTGATGATGGGATGGCATGACTATGATGAAATAAAACAATAGTCTTAAAATGTTGGGAAATTAACCACACTGTAACAATACAAGTTAAAGTCCTGCAGAGTAAATGTTACTTCAGTAAAAGTGTGCAAGTATCAACAGGAAAATGTACTTAAAGTATTAAACCATTGTAGAAAGAGTAAAAGATCCAACCAGTTGTGTTTAATGATCTCATCATCTCAGCTGGACTTGTAGCCGTTATATTGTTGGCTAGTTTACTTTAGAATCAAACATCAGATTTGATAAACTACATGTAACTAGTAACTAAAGCTGTAACAGATGAATGTAGCGGAGTAACTAAAGTAACTAGTAACATAACATTACTGTTATCGGTACCTTGATTCCGCTGTAGCCTTCTCTGAATGTACCGGGACAGGCTCGAGGGTTAGTGTCACGGTTTCTTTCCACTGCTGAACAAATCTGTTGAATTTGGCTTGCTTCTTAAAGGATCCTTCAAAGAGGTATGAAACCATCCTCTCAGTCAATCCATAGTCCACTGCTTCTCCGTCAACTTCATTATCTAGACAATAGAGAAAAGAAAAACAGCAATGTTAACCACCACTGTGGTAACAGCATACAACAATTTTAAAAGGCACAATTATGTCAGACTGTAACATGTAACTCAATACGCCTTATTCAGGGCAGCGCCATCTTTGATTTTTAATGAGAAAGAAAGCGAGGCTGTGAGGGATAGACATGCATCTCTTCAATGGGCTGTACTGTTATTTAATGTGTTTTCGTTTTGTTCTGCTCATGAAACACTGGAAAAAATATATTTCTAAGAAATTTCAGTTGACAAAAAACTCCCGACAATATGTAATCTAGGAGCTTTATTCAGCTTTTTACAGCGGATGCCATTGGAAACACGGTAAGTCTAACGTTTTTCCTCACAGCCTCACTTTCATACCTGTCAAGGCGCTGCTCTGAATAAGGTCTATGGGGAAAAAAACAGTTTTGCTCCAGTTTAGTTTATTGGGTATTTTTCTCATATCCAGAGGTAACTTATGGGCTTGCCTGGTCCGGACTTTGAGACGCCCTAATATAACTTACATATAAAAACACATTGAAAGTATTTAGGCGTAGCTACCTCATTAGAGACGGTGGAAATGCGTCTCTCTCACTCACTCTCTCTCTCACACAGCCCTGAATATTTATGTTACGTTAGGCCTATCTAATTTTTTTTCCAGGACAGCGGGGAAAGTATTGAAAGAAGTTAAAACCATTAGCTAATGATAGTAATCGGTTTATTTTTATAACAGCAGCTAACGTTATCTAATCGTATCTACCTAGTAATGTTAACGTTACTCGAAAGGGAGGTTTTAACCGTTGGTCGGTTCTGTCAGTTAACGTTACGTTAACCTGATGTTGTAATTTAACGTTAGTCTTACATGGTTTTACGAAGATGTTCTAAGACAGTTTGATGACGAAATAAAGACCAAATCATAATTCCACTGGCTATCGATAGTAACATTCCGCCCAAATGGCTTTGCTTTAGCATTAAAATATTTCAGAACAAAAGACTGTTGGGCGGCAAAACCTTTTTTTTTTCACCGTTCTCCTCTGACGCAGTCCAGCTAAGTTAGCTAACGTAAGTCAGAACAAAAGACTTTACGGCGGCAAAAGCGGGTTTTTTTTTCATCATTCTCTGAGGCAGTCCAGCTACTGCTAGCTAAGTCAGAACAAAAGACTTTTCGGCGGCAAAAGAGTTTTATTTTTATTTTATTTTTTTCGTTCTCCTCTGACGCAGTCCAGCTAACTTAGCTAACGTAAGTCAGAACCATAGACAGTAAAAGAAAATACTTTTCGGCGGCAAAAACGCTTCTCATCCTCTGACGCAGTAGTTTTATACGTTAGTTAGCTAACGTTAACAGTTAATGTTAGCTCGATTGTGAACGGATAGTAAGTTAACGTTACTTATAATAATAGTATGTGGAATGGCAATATAGTAAGTTACTGCTAATGTTTTAACTAACTAGTTAACGTTAATAATCATGGCAATCGTCAATGTCGAATCTAGCTAGCAAAGTTTATGTTGACAGAGTATGAACTTGACATTAACAGTAAAAGTTAACTTCCAACTTTGAATTTACACCACAAACACTGATTAAAAATTCAAATACTTTACCTTTGAATTTACTTCTCTCCTCTTCAGTGACCTCTATCCCAAAACGAAATAACTCCGTGATTAAATCCTCCGTGGATAAATGTCGAAGCGCCATCCTCCCGACTTTGCTCGACACTGAAAGACACTGACAGTTGGATCACTGTCGATTCACTCATGTATCCTTCCGCGCTGCAAAATTTATGCTTCCGCCGAGTCGAGTTAGCCTGTAGCTAGATCCTTTCAATAGATATCAATTATATTGTCTGTTTCATTCTAATATAAATAGGGTAAAGAGTTTGAAAATCTAATTCTTCAAAACGGTTTGTGAATATAAATGATTACACAATCCTCATTAACACGATTAAAAATTATTCAAAGGGACACTTCACACAAAAAAAACATTCTGATTTATTTAGCCCATATCTCAAAACTTTACAGTTAATTTAGTTTGACTATTATTGAGTTATTGAGTTTGATAGTATAGGTTTACTTGTGTTTCTATATTGAGAGATGACATTATCAGCATGCACTAATTCCTGCCATTTTACATTTAAACATTAAGGTACAAATATGTAAGGGACAAATATGTACCTTACACCTCGGAAAGCACACAATATACAAATGGAAGGTGCAAAATTGTACCTTAAAGGTGCACAATTGTACCTTAAAGATACATTTTTGTACTTTTAAGGGTACATATGCAAAGTTTGTACCTTAGGGAACAAAAATGGACCTGTATTGTACCTCTTTTTCTAACAGTGTATGTTGTCCCGCCGTTTTTGAACGTTTCGGGCTACATCGATTTCCAGCGAATGCACACCGTGGCGTTCACCCCAAGAGCTTGCAACTGGGCACCGACTATGATCACAAAATTTTTCTAGACTTTTTCCTGCCGGTCATCTGTTTCAGGAAGTCGAGAATAGTGCTCGAGAAACACCCGAGGCCGGTCTTAAGGGGCTGGTTCCCTTAGTAGATTTTGTAGAATGGCAACGCCTTCCAATTATCTCTATGGGTCCTGAATATTTTTAAATATGGGTACGGACTGCAGTTCGGTTACCGACCTCCCAGCTTTGTTGGGGTCGTACCGACCGCAGGGGTTCCAGAACAGGCTCGGGTTATGGAACAAGAGGTACAGACTCTACTGGAGTTAAGGGGCCATAGAGAGTGTTCCCCTACCAGATAGAAAGTCCAGTTGTTACAGCCGGTACTTTTTAGTTCCAAAGGAGGATGTTGGACTGAGGCCAATTTTAGATCTAAGGCTATTGACTTGTTCTTTGAGGAGATCCAGGTTCAAAAGGCTTACAATTTCCATTATCGGAAACCAAATCAGATCCGAGGACTGGTTTGGCATGGTAGATCTAAATGTTGGGGCTGTCCACTAAGTTGCAGGGCAACCGATGTTCTTCTTGCAGCGGGGCCCGGAAACGATGCGTATTGCCCGCCGTCTATGACGCTTTGGGCCGCATCATTTTCCAGGGAACGCACTCTGCGTCGTCTGTCCTCGAAAAATAAAAGACGAGCATCAGTTATGGTCACGAAAACCGTATCGACTACAGCCTGCCGGTCTTCCGCTTCAGGCAGTCGAGAAGGGTGCTCGGAAACCACCAGAGACCAGTCTCGAGAGGCTGGATCGGATGTGGTTCTTGCAGCGGGGCCCGGAAACGATGTGTATTGCCCGCCGTCTATGACGCTTCGGGCCGCATCATTTTCCAGCGAACGCACTATGCGTCGTTTTTCCTCGAAAAATGAAAAAACGAGCATCAGTTATGGTTACGAAAACCGTATCGACTACAGCCTGCCGGTCTTCCGCTTCAGGCAGTCGAGAAGGGTGCTCGGAAACCACCAGAGACCAGTCTCGAGAGGCTGGATCGGATGTGGTTCTTGCAGCGGGGCCCGGAAACGATGTGTATTGCCCGCCGTCTATGACGCTTCGGGCCGCATCATTTTCCAGCGAACGCACTATGCGTCGTTTTTCCTCGAAAAATAAAAAAACGAGCATCAGTTATGGTTACGAAAACCGTATCGACTACAGCCTGCCGGTCTTACGCTTCAGGCAGTCGAGAAGGGTGCTCGGAAACCACCAGAGGCCAGTCTCGAGAGGCTGGTTCTCTTAGATCGGGTTCTTCCGTTCGGCCTAGCACTCTCTCCCCACATGTTCATGTGTAGGTTTATGGATGCGACTCTGGCTCCACTGAGGCTTCAGGGCATCCGTACAATGAATTACTTCGACGACTGGCTCTTATTGGCCCAGTCTCGAGGAATGGCAGTTCGGCATTGAGATGTCATCCTTGGTCAAGATTAGAATCGGGGGTTGAGACTCAACACTATGTGTTGAAACCAGCTCAGAAGACTGCTCTTCTGGGCATGAAATGGAATTCGGTTACAATGCAGGCACGTATGTCTCCCGCTCGTATCGAATCCATCCTGGCCATGGTGTCCGGGATAAAGCTAGGCCAGGCCATCACTGTAAAGCAGTTTCAAAACTGCTGGGCCTCATGATAGCGGCATCCAACATTATACATTTGGGCCTTCTACACATGAGGCCCCCTTCAGTGGTGGCTGAGAGCCAAGGGTTTTTTCCCTCAAGGGGAATCTGTTCCGTATAGTCAGAGTTACGCGCAGATGCCTTCGTTCTCTGGTAATTTGGAAGAAACCTTGGTTCCTATCCCACAGGCCAGTGCTGGGAGCGTCATGTCGCCGGAAAACCGTTTCGACAGTCGCCTCCCTCACTGGTTGGGGCGCGGTCATGGACGGCCGCTTTGCCAGGGGTCTGTGGCAGGACCATCATCATTCTTGGCACATAAACTGTCTAGAGATGATGGCTGTGTTCAGGGCTTTGAGGAGCTTCCTCCCAGACATTAATGGTTACCATGTCTTAGTACGATCAGACAATACGTCTGTGGTAGCTTATCTGAACCAACAAGGGGGACTCAGATCGCGCCCTCTGTGCAGACTGGCGCATCAGATCATTCTTTGGTCCCAGGGGAAAATACTCTCTATCAGAGCAATGTATATTCCGGGGGTTCAGAATCAGGGAGCAGACATCCTGTCGAGGCAGGGGCTGAGGCCCGGGGAATTTAGACTTCATCCTGATGTGGTGAAGTCAGTATGGGAGAGGTTTGGACCATTGGAAGTGGATCTGTTTGTGTCTCGAGAGACGTCCCACTGTCCACTTTGGTTCTCCTTCACACATCCAGCCCCACTGGGGTTGGATGCCATGGTACAGGCCTGGCCGAGGCTTCGCCTGTACGCACTTCCCCCGATCGCTCTGCTCCCGGGAGTCCTGGAGAGGGTCCGTCTAGAGGGCATCAGTCTACTTCTGGTTGCCCCGAGGTGGCCGACCCGAGTATGGTTTTCAGACATTATATCACTCCTGATAGCTCCGCCATGGCAGATTCCTCTGAGGAGGGATCTGTTGTCTCAGGCAGAGGGCACAGTCTTCCACCCTCACCCAGAGCTGTGGAAGCTGTGGGTCTGGCCTCTGAGGGGGTTCAGTACCTAAATGCTGGTCTATCAGCTGGAGTAGTTGAAACCATACTTAGCTCTAGGGCTCCATCTACTAGGAGATTATATGGCCTCAAGTGGAATGTGTTTTCACTTGGTGTAGAGAACATGAGTTGGACCCAGTTAACTGCCCGGTGGCTTCAGTTCTGGAGTTTCTTCAAGATCGTTTCTCTGCGGGTCTCTCCCCTTCCACGCTTAAGGTGTACGTGGCTGCCATTGCGGCTTTCCACTCACCTTTAAGTGATGGGCCTCTGGGGAGGCACCAGTTGGTCATTTGTTTTCTCCGTGGTACTTGGAGGATGAGACTGGCAACCAGGTCCAGGGTTCCTGCCTGGGACCTGGCAATAGTTCTGGAAGGGTTGACCCTGGCCCCCTTCGAACCTCTACAGCGGGCTTCGCCTAAGGACTTAACGCTGAAAATGTTTTTTCTCTTAGCTATTACCTCACTTAAGAGGGTGGGAGATCTCCAAGCCCTGGTACACCAGCTTGCTTGGAGTTTGCCCCTGGCAGAGTAAAGCTTTTTTGCACCCGAGTCCGGGCTACGTGCCTAAAGTATCGAATACGGCTCGGTCTACAGTTCTTCAGGCATTCCATCCTCCACCTCATGTGTCGGCAGAAGAAGAGAAGTTTAATTTGCTCTGCCCCGTCAGAGCTTTGAGCGTGTACCTTGAGAGGTCCTCTTCTTGGAGAAGGTCGGACCAATTATTAGTATGTTTTGGGTCACCTAAGAAGGGGCTCCCGGCATCCAAGCAAACTATTAGTTTTTGGATTGTTCAGGCTATTACTGAGGCTTACAAGGTGCGCAATTTGCCTTCACCTTTAGCCGTGGGGGCTCACTCAACTAGAAGCATGGCTTCTTCTAGGGCCCTTCTTTCAGGAGTTCCTCTACAGGAGATCTGTGAGGCAGCCGGTTGGGCTACTCCACATACTTTTATTAGGTTCCACCTTCCTAGTACGCCTGGCACACACGTGCTCAGTCCTTGCTGAGTGCCTAAACAGTTTCACTCCGGGACAGGCCTATTCGGTGCGTGGCCTAGTGGGCACTCGTTCCCCAAAGTGTCGATTCTCGACGCAGTGTAGAGTTCCCTCGAAAGGGAACGTCTCGGGTTATGACTATAACCCTTGTTCCCTGAGAAGGGAACGAGACACTGCGTCGTTCTGCCACGCCCCTTGAGGCCTTGGAGCGTCTTGCTTCATCGCGAGGCTAGTGTGTGTTGTGACAGTGTCACTTTTATACTTCCGGGTATGCCGTCAAATGTTACGTCTAGACGCAACACCAATCAGGATTGGATTAGTTTCATTCATACTTCAGAGGCGCACGCTTAGGGAGCGTCCCCAAAGTGTCGATTCTCGACGCAGTGTCTCGTTCCCTTCTCAGGGAACAAGGGTTATAGTCATAACCCGAGACGTTTTCTCCAGAGAGGCTGTATAGATAAATCAACTAATTTATTAACTTTTTTCAACAGAAATGTACCATCACTGAACTTACTTTAGCTGGACTGACACTATTTTGACACTATTTTGACTATGACGCTATCTGCTGTACAGTCAACACAAACTTTTTTTGTATTAATTTCCTGCTATCACTGTAAACAACAATGATTGAAACAATCTGTATTGTAAACAGCGCTATATTAATAAAGGTGACTATTATAATATCATATCTTTAAATATGATGGTTTCATTATAAATATGATGATTAGGCCTATCTCTAAGGTGGACAGCCAACATTATATTTGATATTTACCATCTGAATCTAACCATGTCATGTCAACAAATGGAAAAGTCAACCAGCTGTTTATTATCATGTTAATTACTGTGCCTTTGGCCCTAACAGCAGGGCCTTTTACCCCAAAAATCACTGTCCAGGAGGATTATTATCTGTCTATGCTGTGTCATTTTGGCGATGGTTTTGCCATAGAAATGCTCAATCATCATCTAATCTCATTCACAGTTCCATGCTGGTGGAATGATCTCCCCACCCTCATCTGGAATGCAGAATCCCTGACAACATTCAAAAGACAACTGAAAACTCATCTTTTCCGGGAGCACTTAACATAAAAAAAAAAAAAAAAAAAAATCCTTTCCTCTAAATCCTCGCTTGCCTGGCTTATGCTACTCCGAGCTATGTCTGAACTTTGTATTTTGAGCACTTCTTGCGTTGCTTTTGCCTCTTCACGATGACTCGCTTGGTTTAGTTCTCAGTTGTAAGTCGCTTTGGATAAAAGCGTCTGCTAAATGACTAAATGTAATGTAAATGTAAATGTAATCACGGTGATTACAACATAGGCTACGGTGTGAGAATTCATCATTCATCTCCTCCAAACCTAATCAAACACACCTGAACAAGCCAATCAAGGTCTTCAAGATTAGCCTACTATAGCTACAGGCAGGTGAGTTTGATCAGGGTTGGAGTTGCCTAGACCTCTTTAATCTTTAAAACGCGTTTACAAAAAACCTTTATACAGCGGTTTTTGTTGCGGGATTCAGTAGCACATGTTTCCCGTCTAGTTTTGTGTGCGTCCTGACTGACTAATTCCGCTGTTTTCCAGCAGAGCTCATTGTGAGATCGCAGGTCGAGATGATGACAGCTCGAGTGTACTGCTCGTTGAGTGTTGTTTTATTGTGCCTGTCTGTATGTTTGAGCACAGCACACGCTGGAGTCGCAGGTAAGAAGATCTTTGAAACTTTATTATACAGCCCAAAGAAAAATATAAATGAGTGCCTTACAAAGTAGGTTTTTTATTTTTTTTACACCATAGTAAACTTATGAACAACATCAACTCCATGTCTTCTATCAGCATTTTATTTATGTTCAGTGTTGGGGAATAATTAGTTAAATGTAACTGAGTTGTGTAAATTAAGTGTAATGTAACCTTACAGAGAAATGAGTATGCCTAGGCTATTTAAGTTACTCATGACAATGTGAACAATTACAAAGGGGGTTCCATCTGAATATTTTCTGTAAAAAAAAAGAAGGCTTGGATAGCCTATGTTGAATATTGATCCGTTGCTTTGCCTGTTTTTGATGTGCATGCTGCCTCCTGCCATTTAAAGGTGCTTTGGTAAAGTTACCAAAGCTATTCTAATGCTTTTGATTGGTTCTCTTGTTTTAATTTGCAGCGCACCACTCTGCCAATTATATCAATCCACATTGCTGCTAAAAGCTGTAGGCTACAACCTGGGGTGTGTTTCCCAAAAGCATCGTTGGCCAACTATGATCGCAATTTTCATTGAACTTTATTGTTTATGACAGAACTTGCAACCATAGTTGGCTTTGGGAAATGCATCCCTGTTTGAGAGCTGCCACCATACCCAGACAGCAGCATAGTGTTGGCACCATTGGCGCTTTTCCACTGCAGTTTAGTACCGCTTTAAAGTGGGAGGGATTTTTAGGCTGATTGTTATAGTTGCTGAAGAACTTTTTCATTATTTTTCATCTCTCGCTGGATCCGCTCCTCAGCTACCAACGAACGTCTGACCAGTCACCGCGATTCAGACATTTATTTTATATATATATATATTTTTTTTTTTTTCAAGCGAGTTTAAGAATTGTGCAAACAAATAATACTGCTGTTGCTGACTATTGAAATCTAGTTGGTTTGGTGTCTTGTGTTGCAAATCCAATGCCGCTCGTAGTGACAAATCTCTCTCTGACCAATCAGTGATCTGTAGTGTTTTCTCGTCACATTTTAGTATCGGTACGCTTGCAAACTCAACAGAGGTGGTACTATTCAAAGGGGGCTGTACCATGCAGTGGAAAAGCGCCACGTGTACCAGATGTGGGCCGGATCTGGGCACCATGTTGCTGTCTGGGCGGCGAGTGCTAAAAATGCGTTCCAGTGTTGTAAAATTCGTCTAATCGAGAAATCAGAAAAGGGTGCAAATATAACAGTTCAGTGCCATATACAGTAGGAAGACCCTTAATTTACTAATGCTGAAACTATTCCAGCACTCCCTGGTCTCACCTAACAATCCTTCTGAATCCTCTTCTGTAGTGTCCGGTCAGTGTCCGGCCAAGCTGATGGGCGCGCTGGCCCGTCGAGGATGCACTTCTGACAGAGACTGCTCTGGAGGACACATATGCTGTTCATATCCCTGTGGGCACGTGTGTGTGCCGCCTGTTTTCAGTGAGTTTCAATTAATGATGGATGCTAGAGGTTTCCCAAAAGAAACAGTGAAGACACTTTGCTTGGTAGTAAATTTCACAAATAATTAAGAAACCGCAAGTAACACATTGAACTAACCATGAAACTTAGAAAGACTTCTGTTGTGGTTTTTGGGTCTTTTTTTTTTTTTTTTTTTTTTTTAACTGTTACTTTATAATTGTATCATACACTAAATTTAGCCCATATAGCACAGTTCCAAGCACAGGATGGCTTTACAAAATTAATAAAGATGATGAATACTTCAAATAGAATTCACTTGCTATTCATGCTTTGAATGTTTTGTGCTGTATATCTGAGACTTACTGGACTGTATAAAGCGGACTATCTGTATCCCTGCAGCCGGACTGCCGAAGCCTCCAGCGAAGCCTGCCAAAACTTCCAATCCCGGTATCCTCGGTCTCCTTGGCGCTAGTCATTCGTGTCGAGATGATTTTGCATAACATTCTTTACTTTCAATTCAGTGCTTTTTTTTTCATACGAGATGGTTTCCCTGTTAATCACCAAATAAAGCTTGTTTAGTGAAAAAAAAAAAAAAAAAATTCCTGCAAACACTCGTGTTTTGGGTCTGAAAATGAATGGGAGAGGAAAAAGTTAGTTTATTTTATTTCTCAAATCTGAATTTCCACACATAAATTAAGGCCTGGTACTAAAGCATAAATGCAACATGGAACGAAATAATTACCCAAACATGCGCACATGTGTATTCACTTCCTGTTCTATTGGCTTATAGCTTTTTTTCTTTTTTAATTGTAAAGTTGATTTTTGAATTGAAATGTAATTGCAATCAAGTCTTATCTTTTAGTGGCAAATTTGTGACATTGCAAAAACGAAACACTTCAAAAGACCTCAAACAAGAAATCAACTTTTAAAAAAGTACTGATTTTCATGTTTTATAATGTTTAATGTATATATTCACAAAATGACAACAGCTGTTATAGGAGCAGTTGGTCACATCTAGACAAATGAATGGATCTCTATGGCCAGGCCATGTTCAGACTGTCAGTCCAAATCTGATTTTTATGCATTTCTGATTGAAATCTAGCCAGTGTAAAGTTGAACGGCCAAAAGTCACATGAAATGACAGATTTTTACTTTATGGAAATCTGTTTCAGTCTGACTGTTGAGATTGGATTTCACATGGTTTATGCGACTTTCTCACACCACGTAGAACGTCAGATGTTGTTCTAAGAAACTGACTGAAAGTCGCTGCAAAAACAATGCTGTGTTGCAAAGAGCTGGACATTTTTGAAACCGGCGGAGACAACAGCGTTTTATAGAGCCGCTCAAACCAGCTTCCTTCATTTTTGCTGCTGCTTTAGAAGACGCAGTAGTCCAGCGCACAACATCCAAGTTGTAAAATGTAAAACATCACTATTGCAAACCCATCCATCTTGTGGTTTTTGGCGTATTCCTACGCAACCCCATTGCCATAGAAACCAATGCAGATATTCCGGAAAATCTGCAAATCGGATTTGAACATTTGCGGTACACAGTGTGGACATTAATTTTAGATCAGATTCCAATCGAATACACAAATAATCGGATTTGGACTGACAGTCTGAACGTAGACTATGGACCTCTGCTGGACGGTTATGGTAATTCTAATGGTAATTTTATGGTAATTTTCTAAAACTGTAATTCCTTCAAGCTTTTCTCTAACCAGCAGATGACAGAATTTTGCATCTAACTCCTAGATCAATATCCAGTGAACAACTCTCATTTAATTGATCGTTACAGTGTTTTTTTTTTTTCATAAATATTTTTTTTTTCATATGTAGCCTATTGCTAATGGAGTAGAGGAATTTTGCAGTAAAGTTATTCATATCCCCCAAGACACAGCATAAACATATAGATAAGTAAATGAAAAAAGATATTTGTTATATTACTTTTTTTTTAATACAATCCCTCTATACATTTTTGGGGTCGTACTACTGACCCCAAACACGTGTAAACTGGAAACGAACAGAACATAGGCTACAGGTTAAAAAAGGCTTAAGCTTCGACTTGTCAATTCTTAGTAAATAGCTCCTAAACAAGTCCTACTTTTTACTAAGAAGCTAAAAACAACTTTAAGGCCTTTCACATGAGTGCTAAGCTAATCGCTGACAAATAGAGCTTTCACACTGAACGCGAAATTATTGATTGCCTTCAGCTAATTCATGCCTGCATTAGTTGGCACTGACTGAGAATACATTTTTCCTCATGTATGTGTATCGTAAGTATCATTTGGCTTTAACCTCGTCCGCTGCACAACGTATACAACAGTAAATTAAGCAGAGCCGGACAATAACGGAGTACATTTACTTGAGTACAGGACTTGAGTACAATTTTGAGGGATCTGTACTTTACTCGAGTATCATTTTTGGGGATTACTCATGACTTTACTCAAGTACATTTGAGAGGCAAATATTGTACTCTTTACTCCGCTACATTTCTATCCATAACTGTGAGTACCCTTACTTCTAAAAAAAAAAAAAAAAAAAAAGGACAAAAGAAAAATCTCGGAAACCCTCAATTTGTTGTTTCCCTCTCAAACGTGATTGGATTGTGCAGGCGCCACTGATTGGGACAGCCTATCAGCAATCACCTTCAGCTTTCAGCCAAAGTCAACTCCATGGTCAGATTTAGATAAGAGACGAAACAGGTTCAAATGTGGGGGTTTGTCAGAGCGTTGCCATTGTGCATTGCCTTGTGGGCAAGTGAGAAATGTTAAATAAAGCAACATGGTAAAAAGATGAAAATGACGAATTAACTTTCAATTCCTTTTAGATTATCAAAGGTATTAACATAAAAATTTTTCATAACTCCATGTAGGACGTTTCTGTACATAAATGTAAGCACGGTTCGCGTACCTACCCCGAAGTGATAATAAAATTCTGTATCAAATTTATAGGCAAAGACAAGTACCGGTAGTTTGTAGGCATGGTTTGTAGGGAATTACAAACCTGCACACATATATTCGAACACACATAACTATAGATTTAATTCTTAACGCGCATGTGAACGGCATCAGCGTTTATCACAGGTTCAGTTTAAAGTCTATTTAGAGAGAACGGCGTCGTCTTAGCGGCCCCTGATTTAATAACAAATGATCATTTCGACGGAAGTGAATCAATCAAAACTAACTTTAGCTGGAAATAACATTATTCAAGAATCGCTATAAAGCCAAAACAATCTCTGTTACCTTAAATTATGTTTATCTCTGTAAAGCTGCTTTGAAACAATCTACATTGTTAAAAGCGCTATATAAATGAAGATGACTTGACTTGAGACTGTGGCAGTAGTAATACAATATTTAGAAAATTGACTCTTGTACTCTTGATACTCAAGTACTTCAGTACTTTTACTTAAGTAGATATCTGACTGTAGTACTTTTACTTGTACTTGAGTAAAATTTAGCAAGGGGTATCTGTACTTTTACTCAAGTAACGAAGCTGTGTACTCTATCCGCCTCAGAAAGTAAAACAAAGTTTGGTACTCAGAAACCATCATCAAGTGCGTGTAATAACTTCTGACTGCAATCTAAAGTGGTATTAATTAAATAATGCGCAGATGTGCATTATTTATAGTTTTTTTGTAATAAACTGAATGCCACCTGCTTAGACATTTCTCATGTAAGCATTTCTCATTCTTTATTGTTTTAAAAAATACCTCAAGCCGCATGGAAAACACATGCAGAACATATATTTTCATAATCATATATTTATTTGGCTTCATATTCCTTTGTAGAAACATTGCTCTCAGTTGTTTATGTGCGGAACTCAGAACGAGGAAATGAACACAAAGTCAAAATGTGTACCTAACGTACCTAAATAGTATGTGATTTCGTACACCGCCACTGTGTCATAATACAATTTTGACTACAAAATTATTGTGTGATAGACAATATGTCAGACTACACGTTAGTGTTAAGATTCAAGTCCACTTTAGTCAAGTTCGAGTCGACTATGAGTTCAAACTACATTAAGTCAAGTCACCTTTATTTATATAGCGCTTTTTACAATACAGATTGTTTCAAAGCAGCTTTACAGTGATAACAGGGAAAATATGCAACAAAGTTTGTTTTGGCTGCACAGCAGATTTAGAAGAAAATAGTGTCATTGTCCAGCTTAAATAAGTTGTAAAAAGTTATTTAGTTAATTTATATATATATATATATATATATACAGGTCCTTCTAAAAAACTTAGCATATTGTGATAAAGTTCATTATTTTCCATAATGCAATGATAAAAATTAAACTTTCATATATTTTAGATTCATTGCACACCAACTGAAATATTTCAGGTCTTTTATTGTTTTAATACTGATGATTTTGGCATACAACTCATGAAAATCCAAAATTCCTGTCTTAAGAAATTAGCATATTTCATCCGACCAATAAAATAAGTGTTTTTAATACAAAAAAAAAAGTCAACCTTCAAATAATTATGTTCAGTTATGCACTCAATAGTCTATACTTGGTCGGGAATCCTCTTGCAGAAATGACTGCTTCAATGCGACGTGGCATGGAGGCAATCAGCCTGTGGCACTGCTGAGGTGTTATGGAGGCCCAGGATGCTTCGATAGCGGCCTTAAGCTCATCCAGAGTGTTGCGTCTTGCGTCTCTCAACTTTCTCTTCACAATATCCCACAGATTCTCTATGGGGTTCAGGTCAGGAGAGTTGGCAGGCCAATTGAGCACAGTAATACCATGGTCAGTAAACCATTTACCAGTGGTTTTGGCACTGTGAGCAGGTGCCAGGTCATGCTGAAAAATGAAATCTTCATCTCCATAAAGCTTTTCAGCAGATGGAAGCATGAAGTGCTCCAAAATCTCCTGATAGCTAGCTGCATTGACCCTGCCCTTGATAAAATACAGTGCACCAACACCAGCAGCTGACATGGCACCCCAGACCATCACTGACTGTGGGTACTTGACACTGGACTTCAGGCATTTCGGCATTTCCTTCTCCCCAGTCTTCCTCCAGACTCTGGCACCTTGATTTCCGAATGACATGCAAAACTGAGCAACAGTCCAGTGCTGCTTCTCTGTAGCCCAGGTCAGGCGCTTCTGCCGCTGTTTCTGGTTCAAAAGTGGCTTGACCTGGGGAATGCGGCACCTGTAGCCCACGAACGAACTGTATGATTATGATTCAGGTAGCATTACAAATCAGAAGTCAAATTGGATTGGAACATTCAGAATATTTATCCAGTTCCATCTGGTTGAAGATCAGATTCGTCACGCCGGTATGGAGACGGGTTTGTTGAGGAGCAGTGCCGATGGCTGTCGTGTCGACGAGGCCTTCACAGGGGAGAGTCTAGTTGACACAATCTCTGCTGACACTTCAGGGATACGTTGTGGTCGTGTCTAAGCCCAGGTCCTCCATCTGATCTGGATACGGCCCGGATCCGGCTGACTACATCATGCGTTGTGGACATGTCTAGGCGCAGGTCCTCCATCTGATCTGGATACGGCCCGGATCCGGCTGACTACATCATGCGTTGTGGACATGTCTAGGCGCAGGTCCTCCATCTGATCTGGATACGGCCCGGATCCGGCTGACTACATCATGCGTTGTGGACATGTCTAGGCGCAGGTCCTCCATCTGATCTGGATACGGCCCGGATCCGGCTGACTACATCATGCGTTGTGGACATGTCTAGGCGCAGGTCCTCCATCTGATCTGGATACGGCCTGGATCCGGCTGACTACATCATGCATTGTGGACATGTCTAGGCGCAGGTCCTCCATCTGATCTGGATACGGCCCGGATCCGGCTGACTACATCATGCGTTGTGGACATGTCTAGGCGCAGGTCCTCCATCTGATCTGGATACGGCCCAGATCCGGCTGACTACATCATGCGTTGTGGACATGTCTAGGCGCAGGTCCTCCATCTGATCTGGATACGGCCCGGATCCGGCTGACTACATCATGCGTTGTGGACATGTCTAGGCGCAGGTCCTCCATCTGATCTGGATACGGCCCGGATCCGGCTGACTACATCATGCGTTGTGGACATGTCTAGGCGCAGGTCCTCCATCTGATCTGGATACGGCCCGGATCCGGCTGATTACAGTAAACCTCAGGATAAACAGACATTAGCGTAGATGCCATTCTTCTTATGATGTAACGAGTACATCGGGTGTTATAGGAAAGTGTTCCTGGTTCAGGCTGACCTAGTTTATGCAGCCTAACAATCATTTAACTGATTTGAATAATATAAATTTGCAATGTTCTATGTGCATGCCAAGTTAAAGAGATGTGTTTTTAGTCTAGATTTAAACTGATAAGTGTGTCTGCTTCTCAAACAATGCTAGGACAACATGACATCATGACTTTGCGTAAACATACACGCCACTTTCAATTCAAGTGGCGTGTTATCTATACGCATTTTGAGCTATCCGTGTGTATTTCCACGCCGAAATCTTTTGCGTGTATGTCTACGCCATTAAATGTCCGAGTGATTCCGCGTGTATGTACACTGTTAAATGTCCGAGCGAAACGAAGCAAAATCTATATCTACATCTGTGGAGCGATATTTATTTTCCTAGGATGGTAGGAGAAGACTCATAAATGGTATTAACCCCAGTGACGGGTAGGTTTAGGGACGGGGTTGGGGTAGGTCATATATTTATATATACATAATACAGTAATATAACGTTAAGTCAAAGGCGTTGATAAACACGCTGAAAAGCGATTATGCGTGTTGATAGCACGCCAAAAATGGAAATACGAATTGGCGTGTCATACATACGCCATTTCATGAGATCAGTCTGGCTAGGAAGACTATTCCAAAGTTTAGGTGCTAAATAGGAAAAGGATCTACAGCTTGCAAGTATCGAACTGATTGTATAAACAGGCAAGACTTAAAGACACATGCAAATGACTGACTTTCGTGACAATGAAATCGATCTGGCCATGCAGTGACAATTCCATCAACTGTCCCTAGCATTTCACTGAATATCTGGGACTTGAGTCCCAAATGCTCAAGTCAAAGTCAAGTCAAGTCAAGTCTGTGACGGGTCCATGTCCACAAAAAGTTGTACTAGTCCAGACTCGAGTACCACAACTCTACTACACATTGCTTCCAGACCAATTATCACTTGCCATCTTTAACTAAATGTGGGAACTAACGACTGACTTCTGGAAACGAGCGCAAACAAACAATGGCTACCATGGCGGCGTGTTTTGTAGCCACTGGCTGTCTTGTCTTCAGAAAAGCACCCCAAAAAACTAAAGAAAACGCTCCATTGCATAACTTCAACTAGAAACCAATACCAATATCTTTTTCATTTTGCCATGTTTGAAAGTTGTATACAGAAGAGCTTTTGTGCTCCTATTGGTCAGCATCAAAGATGTGACAGAATCCACCCTGGAGGACAGAAAAAATTAAATATGCTAGTCTTTCTGTTGTGACGTTGTGAAGCGTCACAGACACTGTGGGGCTTGTCGCTCACTATGACACACTATGTGAACTAAAACGATCGATTCTTGCGTCCCGACGCCCATTGTCATTTGCAAATCACCACGACACTCTACGTCAAACAGATCGTTAAAAAATGTAGCTGATATCGTGTATGAAATTGCATTAAATCCTGCATTAAAATTCAATCTGTTCTCACACAATTGGCGCTTTTCCATTACCAGTACCAGCTCGACTCGACTCGACTCGACTCGCCTTGGCTCGCCTCGACTCGGCTCGCTTTTCGCTCCGTTTTCCATTGCAGAAAGTACCGCCACAAATAGTACCCGGTCGTCATAGCGATGCATTTCGTTCCTCGTTGCCCCATCAAGCTCTCGCTGGATCCTCTCTTCGGCAACCAAACAAAGGAATGTCTGCACCTCCTCGTTTGAGCACGACGTATTCTTCCGAGTTGCCATAATAATAGTAGTAAGTTTAGTAACTATCTCTGGCCAAACTATTTAAAAATGGCGGGGTTATTCTGGATACTCCATCTGGCGCGTGCAATGATGACGTAGATTCTCTGTGACCAATCAGCAGTCGGCATTGCTTTCACGTCACATTTTAGTATCGGCTTAGCTCGCCTCAGCTCGCTTAGAACCTCGCCGGAGGTGGTACGAAAGAAAGTACCCGAAAGCAGGTACAGGTACAACTTTTACACAGTGGAAAACCAAACAAAGGCGAGTCGAGTCGAGCCGAGCCGAGCCAAGGCGAGCTGGTACTGTGTAGTGGAAAAGCGCCAAATGTCATAACATTGAGAAGACAACAGAAAATCACAAAAGTTGTTTTGAATATTTTTGACTTTTTCTGAAGTTTGACAGCCACTGATCAGTGTATGCTTTCACTGTATGTAAAAGAGCAGTGTAAAACTTGTTCAAAATGTCTTCACTGGCAGCATCTATCCATCTTTACTGTCATGAAAAGTATGGTCCGAAAATGTTAAAAAAGTTCATGTTTTGTCTTCCATACAAATAATAAAAAAAAATCATATAGGTTTCAGTGAAGGTAACATTAATTTTGGGGTGAACTACCTTTAAAATAAGATCCACACATACACAGGAAAACTACTGAATCACGTTATCCATCTTTCATTCATCCAATCAAGTATGATCTGAACACCTCTTTAATCTGTCAAACTAAAAGCAGAGCAGATGTCTGGCACCCATCACTGGTACTGTGGGCAATCTGCTCTCAAACTGCCTTATGTAGTTTAATGAATAGCCTCAGTTAAAGTTGTCATTAAAAAGACAAACAGAGGGCTTTATTTTGGGTAGGTTTTATTCGCTCTCCTCTCCTCAACATGATGGTAATGTTTTTTCCTGAACAGCTGCCTGATGTCACTGTTTTACACTTACCTTGCACAAACCGCACACACACTGCTGCACACCTTTGGTCATTCCTCTTCAGGTGTGTGTTGAGGTGTGTGCTAGACACTGCTAATTTAAGATGTTGCTGCATGTGTGGGCCTTGCCTGAGGATAGTACCTGTCACCTACAGACTGACTTTGGCAGTCCCAGACTGTTTAAGATTGCTTCTCAGAAGGTCTCAATGACAACAGTGTCAAACATCTGAAATAGATAAATATAGACGTAATGATAATATCACTGTTAGTCTGAGAATGCCAGTTTGGTGATTCATTTGACTGCAGGCATGAAATAGTTTTTTGGTATAATATTTTGAGTCATAAACTGTAATATAGAAGTTCCTGATCTGACCATTTTGTTACTTTCCCTTAAACCCATATGATTTCCTTACTTTCATTCAAAGTTGGCATGAAACGAAAGTTATGGAATCTTTTCTTCTCTATTGTGATGTATATCCGAGTGAAACGGCTTCTTGAACAACAAAATATTTAAAGTGGGACTTGTTTTTGGCCATCAGGTAGGCCTATTTATTGGATGGTTGTGGTTTGCTTTGGTCGATCTCATGAGAGTGACAGGTTGCCCCGCCCTCAAAGCCAGTAAACACACATAGAAAAGAGATGTTGTAGCAAGTAGAAGGAGAATGATAATAATAATAATAATAATAATAATAATACATTATTTATAATGTGCTGATCTAGTACCTGAAGCCCTACAAACAGTAGCAAATAAAACACAGAATCTCAGAAATTATACAACGAAACAATAAATCAAAAACACTAATTATTACAATACAACTATCAATACAATAAATTACTAATAATATTTTAAAAGGATGGCTGATCTGGGATAATTTCTAACAGTAAGAGGAATTGCATTCCATAACGGGTGCAGCGACATAAAAACCTCACTTCCCCTTGGATTTTAATCTACATAGAGGCTGCTGAAGAGTAAAAAGAATCAGCAGAACAATGAGAACGCGAAGGTGTGTATGGGGTAACTAAGTCACAGATATAAGAAGGGGCCGCTCTATGTACAGCTTTGTTTTAGAGTGAGAGATTTAAAATCAATATGCAACTGAACAGGAAGCCAATGCAGATTATGAAGCACGCCTCTGATGTGCCGACGTGATGGAGGATAGGTGAGAACACATGCTGCTGAACTCTGGATGTACTGCAGCCGTTTGATAGATTTAGCTGCTAGACTAACATATAGTGTATTAGATTAATCAATCCCGAAAGTAACAAATTAGAGGAGAACGACACCATCATCCATAATCAACATAAAATTGCTACCTTTATGAATAGCTGGTGGTGTGCTAAAAAGAATAACCTTTGTTTTTGAACAATTTACCAAAGAAAAAAAATCATTTTTATTTCCTGCACACACTCTGAGAGAATTCATGAGTTCACACTTGCATAAAATCAGATATAGTATAAACTATGCATATTTGGTGTGCTTTCTGAGGAGAGGGCTCCACCCATCCCTGATAGGGATAGGAATAATCAAAAGTGAGGAGTTAGGGTGGAGGAGGGATGCTGGAAAAAATGTCATGGAAGAGAGGTCAGCTCTCTATATGGGGCATAAGTCAGCTCTCTATATAAGCCTCCTCTTGCGTTGATTGGATAGATTATCTGAATGTGCTCCTCCCGAACTTTATTAATAAAACATCATTTGTAGAGGTGACGGTGATATCGAATTTGGAGCTGATGTAAATTTGGGTATTATCAGCATTGAACAGAGGTGATAGCCTAAGCCATATTTCCTAATGATTTGCCCCAGAGGAAGCATATAAATACTAAACAGTATAGGACCCAAGACAGATCCCTGAGGAACACCATGACAGACCTGTCCAGTGTTAGATTTGTTGTTTCCCAAGACAACAAACTGGAAACGATCAGTAAGGTCGAATTTAAACCATTTAAGCACAGTACCATAGATACCAAGCCAAATCTCAAGCCTATCGAGCAGAATGGAGTGGGACACTTTGTCAAATTCTGCACACAGAACTAACAACACCAAGATAGTGGAGGCTCAGCGGAGACAAGCAAGTCATTCATAACTCGGACCAAGGCAGTCTCTCTGTCCCTTTCTAAACGCAGATTAAAATGGTTCAAAAAGCTTGCTGAAATGACAAGTGTGAATGGAGTTGTGCCACAATGACATGTTCCAAAACATTAGCGAGAAAGGGAAGATTTGAGGTCAGACTTATCACATCCAGGCTTTTTAAAGACTGGTGTCATAGCTGCAAACCTTCGGGCTTTTGTAACTATACCAGTAGTAAGGGAGGGGTTCATAATATTCAAAATGAGGGGAATAATTGATGATAGATACCCCTTAAGAACAAATGTTGGGATAGGTTCAAGAGTACATGTAGTTTTGTTCATTGCCACATCACTCATTTCAAAATGCCATCAATACTTACTGTTTTAAAGCTACATAATGTAGTTTCAGGAAAACTATCAGTCTCAGGAAAGAAATTGATGAGTTAGTTGACATGTAGTTGCAAAGTTATAGTTGAATGTCTAAAGTGCACCATCGAAATAAAGTGTAACCCTTACATTTTCATCACAAAACAGTGTTTGAGACATTCAGCAAAATTATTTTTGTTTATTGAAAAAAAGTCACAACGTGAAGGTGAGTAAATGTTCAGAATGTTCATTTTGGTGACCTACTGTGTGGCTTTAAGAGTTATATTTATCTTTTGTTAAGCTTGATTAAACTTGACAGCTGTGCACTGAGAAGCATTCGCCTGGTCTCCAATCTATTTAGATCTTACTTGTCAGATGAGGCATTTTTGATACTTAACTTTAAAATTTCCGCACCCCACATAATAGTGTGTGCTCATTGCAAGCAGAAAAAGGCGATAAATATATGTCTGGAGTGACGCCAAGAGTAATGAGGAGTACCTGATAAGCCAGTGAGAATCTTCTCACTGGCTTATCAGGTCCATCGCCCTTCCCTGCATTTAGCGTCTCAAAGCTGTGGAGATAGCCATCATTTTCTGTCACCCTATCCACCTAGAAACAACCTTTCTAGTTCAGACTTGCAAATTCCTACTGCTTCTAATTTCACAGCGTTTTCATTAGCCATGGTGCAAGGGATAGCCATGACTCCAGGACCCTTTAAAGATCGAACTCACAGTCTGGTCTCTGTACTGCCCCAGTCTGGAAGAGCATCTTAATCCCAGCACTCTTGTTTAAAGTGCATGTGCCATGCACAGACAGGTTGCTAATAACAGTGCTCTTGGCCGCTAACATTAGGTGCTTTAGAAGTCAGTCTATAGCAACACACACTGTTAATGAAGTTCTTTATTGGTGGTAAGAGACACAGCTTCAAACAAAACTTTGTCTCAATAGATGGTAAAATGACACTCTTTGTGAAGAAGTTGTGGCCTTGGCTGATCACATGTTCTGTATGAACTTCCCCTGCAGATAGTGGGAGGGTCCAGCTACAGGTCACAACCTGGACTTGATACCTTTAACAACAACTGTGCCTGTTAGCCTCAGTTAGCTTTGTTCTTAATCAGTGCTAACAGAATGAAAAGGATATCAGATAACAACATTTGCATCACAAAAAGCTACATCATACAGCGAGGAGGTGATTCATGACTTAAGCTCAGGGATTAAAGACATTCTATTGAAGTATTATGCGTTACCTTCCCCTTGTGAAAAAGATGTGTGCTTGTTTTGAATGTGCACTTGTAGTGTACTTCAAATTGTAAACATATGTTTTTAAAAACTGTATTTGCAGATAATATATGAATTAAATAAAAGACTAAGTGTACTTAAAGAGAGTACACTTTTCTTATGTCATATAATGTCACACTCTTAAGAACACTTTGTAATACTGTCAAATGAAAAGTTTTATTTTATTTTACATCATGTATGTATTTTAAAATATTTTATCATGCTAAGAAGTACACTTATTTTGATGGGTTGACTAACATAGTAAAGCATTGAAGCATGATTTCAAATTATTACAAATATATTTAAATACCTGACAGAAGTTTACAAAAATTACATTAAAGTATAGTTTAGTATATTTAAATGCCAGTAAGTAAATGCCAATAAACTGGCAGTTTGGCAGTAAACATTATATTTCTAAAACAATAGAAGTAATTGTGACATTACATAATTAAAGGTACACTTTGTAACTTTTGGCAGCTGTTAGAAAAACAAAACTGCCTTTTCCCGGAAGAACATCGCTTTGGTTGTGATTCAGATAGTGACTGTGCAGATGAATATGGTTGTCTTACTGCTCATAAAACATTTACTTCTAGTCTTAAGATATAAAACCAGTTGGATCGCAGGCTGACTAGCTGAAGACGTTACTGTAGCTAGATCAATTCCAGTACAGCAACATCAACCATATTGAAATGACCCTTCACAATAGATAATGCTTTTCAAGGATCTCTGCTAGAGAGCTACATATGGCAAATAAATATTTATCTGTTCAATAAAATACCTTTCTCACCTGTTGAGTAATAAAAACATGCCGCTTTTACAACATTTCAAATCCCTCAGTTCTCACCGCCTCCGAAAAGCCGAGCCAAAGTTGATTCTGGTTTTATTATGAGCTCTGTCACGTTCTCTTTTTGCCAACAGACTCTCTGCTGTTTGTTTCTTTAAAACGGGTGATTCACTGGAGGTTTTACATTTAGTGTGATTAATGTCAAACTTTCTTGCTCATTGTAACAACTCTCACACCATACACACGTCATAGGAGCCAGAGCAACTTTTCTCTATTTACGGATATGGTGAGACACACGGGTGAGTGACATAAGTACACAATTTCCCGCAAAAAAAACATTCTGCCCAGTCTAAAATATACACACTTATAATAGGCGTACCATAGTGAGTAAGACAAAAACACACTTTGGAAGAAGGATTAGTGATGAAAATTTTGTAAATGAAAAAAAAATAATACATGGTGTACCTTTAATTCCTACTTAAGTGGGTCAAAAAAAAATTCTAAAGATCAGCTAATTGCCAACTATAATCAATTTTCAATGAATTCAAATAAACATGCAATTAATTGCCTGAAAACATTACATTCAGATTGTACTTACAGTATATTTAATAAATAAGTATATTATTTATTTCTGAAAAGAGGAGCCTATTTAAAAAGAAATGCTTGCATAGCAGTTTGGGTTGCGAGACTTATTTGTTGACAGTCTCACTCCTGCAAAGCTAATGGTAGTGCTGCCAGGTTTTTTCTTTATATCATCATCTGTACTAACATCAGGAAGATATTTGTGGTCGGGAGTCGGCAATATCAAGCAGGAATATCCTAACATGCGAGTTTGAATGGAAAGCAGCACAGTACTATCAACAGAGAAGGTCAGTGGTACCAAAGGTTGTGAACTTTGAGGAAACAGCTTTATGTAACCGCTCTGCCTTCAGACCATCACCAGTCACCAGAGAGCAAAAGTGTATTGAAGGCACAACAATAGCCTGCTTTTAAGGTTAGTAGTTTATTAGTGATTATTTGTCATCCGGTAAACACACTATCCATGCAGAAATGAAATTATATTTGCGTTGTTTTCATGAGCTTCACGTTTTTCATCATATCTGCAGTATCCATTTTCCACTTTGACCTCTACCCCTCTTACATTCCTGTCTCTTCTCAGAATGGTAAATGCATGATGAAGTGGGCTTTGGGTGGAAATACAGAAGCAGGGGTCTTTTTGGGGGAATGTACATGCTTGGAACCCCCTTTCACATTGATTTAAGGTAGTCAGGAGACCGTCCAAAACTGCTTGTTTTCCCGTTCATGGTTCCTGCACAGGTCTGGCAGCACTAAAAGATCCGTCAATGCTTAGATGTGATTAACATTTGACTCCAGACTAATAAAAACGAATGACAGTGTTTGGGTCAGAGGGTCGAGATCAAGGCTCATAGGATGTCCTCTCAGTTTCCAGCCATCCAGATTAATGGGACCCCTGTGGTAGGAGCAGCGAGTGGCTATTTTTCAGTATCACTTACTCAATGAGGCCTCTGAACCCTTAGGCCTCAGTGCACTGCCCACCTGTTGCCCCATTAACTACTAATGGACTGCACAACCGCCCGTTTATAGGGGAGGGGTGATGCAGGGGTGAGTTAGTTTTGTAGTTTGAGTCAATTTCTTTGAAAAGCTTTGATTGTTCTATTTGTAGTTGACAAATAACATGACAAATGTTCATGAACCTTTTTCAACATAGACATTTTAGAATATAGTTGTATTTGGGAAAGTGTATATTTCCTTTGGATGTCAGTTGTACCATTTGACACCAGTGTGTGTTTCTGTAACCTGTTTCATTAAACCCTAATTACCAGGGAAAATTTAAGATGGATTGTGCTATAAAAAACACATTATATGCTGTGTACATATTTATGCAAGTCGATATTCTGATCATATTTTTTTCCAAGCACTTTTTACCAATTCCAAACCACATCTTAAAGGGATAGTTCACCCAAAAATGAAAATTCTGTCAATAATTACTCCAAATTTTTCTAAAGAGACAGTCACTTTATTTGATTAACGGATTTAATTTTGGCGTTTATTCACATGAAAACATTCATCGACTCACACCTCAGTTGTGGTAAACGGAAGCTTAAGCATGTTTGCTTGACGTGAAAAAACCAATGAGGTTCATTCTCGTGTTACGCAGCACGTTTGAGCTTCAGTAAGAACCAATGAGGTTCATTCTCGTGTTACGCAGCACGTTTGAGCTTCACAAGAACCAATGAGGTTCATTCTCGTGTTACGCAGCAGGTTTGAGCTTCAGCAAGAACCAATGAGGTTCATTCTCGTGTTACGCAGCACGTTTGAGCTTCACAAGAACCAATGAGGTTCATTCTCATGTTACGCAGCACGTTTGAGCTTCACAAGAACCAATGAGGTTCATTCTCGTGTTACGCAGCACGTTTTAGCTTCAGCAAGAACCAATGAGGTTCATTCTCGTGTTACGCAGCACGTTTGAGCTTCAGCAAGAACCAATGAGGTTTATTCTCATGTTACGCAGTACATTTGAGCTTCAGCATGAAACCAATTAGATTCATTCTCATGTTACGCAGCACGTTTGAGCTTCAGCAAGAACCAATGAGGTTCATTCTCATGTTACGCAGTACATTTGAGCTTCAGCATGAAACCAATTAGATTCATTCTCGTGTTACGCAGCACATTTGAGCTTCAGCAAGAACCAATGAGGTTCATTCTCGTGTTACGCAGCACATTTGAGCTTCAGCAAGAACCAATGAGGTTCATTCTCGTGTTACGCAGCACGTTTGAGCTTCAGCAAGAACCAATGAGGTTCATTCTCGTGTTACGCAGCACATTTGAGCTTCAGCAAGAACCAATGAGGTTCATTCTCGTGTTACGCAGCACGTTTGAGCTTCCTCAAGAATCAATGAGGTTCATTCTCGTGTTCCGCAGCACGTTTGAGCTTCAGCAAGAACCAATGAGGTTCATTCTCGTGTGTTACTCAGCAAGTTTGAGATTTTGCAAGAAACAATTAAGTTTGATCCCCACATGTCAAGCAGGTTCGGTTAAGCTTCAGTTTATGTTCACTAATCAATGTTTAAATGTGAATAAAGGCCTACATTCAATCTGTTCAATATATAAAGCAATCGAGTCTCTTCAGAAAATTTGGACTTAACCGCTCAATTCATATAATGATAATTAGTATAAAAAAATGCCGTATATTTAGATTTAGTTTATTATTATTAAGCAGGGTTTTTTTTAGAGGAAAAATGGGACAAATAAGAGATTTAACTCACACTGAAAAGTCAACATTTATTAAATGAAAAAAGAAGGATGCAATTCTAAAGCAATACTAAATTGCATTAGACTGCTTCAGGAAAGAAAGTTGTCAAACCATTTAATTTCTTTAAAGCTACAATATGTATTTTTTCGCCGCTAGGGGGTCGCTAACCTCTTACAATAACAAAGGCGTAGGTTGATGATGCATAAGCGGAATTATGGAACTTGTCGTCATGCTGATGGATCTAATAATGTTTATGGATGAGTGAATTGATGTTTTTAACATGACTGTGGTATGAAGCAGGGCACGATTGCTAATGAGAGAGATATCAGCGCCATACGCGAGTCTCGCGGATATAATAAGGACATTTCAATCTACCGAACTATACCCCCAAGTGCTGAAATACTACTCACACAGGTCAGTTTATTAGACAAATTAAACTTGTGAGGAAACGCAGCGCTGTTCACTTAGTCTAGACTATCACACTAAACTGCATTTGAGTGTGTTAAAAGTTATAGGCCTAATGTTATTCTGTGTTAGTTTGTAAGACCAGCAGTAAACTAGATCAACATTAGAATAACAAACTGATCATATTCTTCTAACATTTCATCATGTTGGGCTATATAACATTGATTAGTTTTATGTACATTTGCTCACCTGTCTAATAAAGTACATGCAAGAGTGGCGTCTGTCAAGTCGAAGTTTGTCACGGACGCGAGTCTCTCGGCATCTCGAAAGCGCCACGCTGATATTGATCATTGTTTTAGTTCTCCTTTTGTCCCAAAGTCTGCTTGCCATGGTCCATAATGTTTGAACGAAACAACAGCGTGAGCGTGCTGCTAGACGTAATGCAGTTGTCCACGTCTGTCGCCATGGTTACTATGGCAGTACGAGCGGAAACCAGGGATAACGCGGATATTACGCCATTGACAGGCGACAAGTGAACATGGACGAGCCATCATTTAAAATGGGAATTTCTCTGAAAATAAAAATCTTTGGGAACTTTTGGGATATTGTAAGTACACAACTGCAGGAAATATATCACTGTGCAAGTGATTTTTTGATGTTTTATTAAAAAAATCGTACATATTGTAGCTTTAACCTCATGCTGCTTCACGACTGTAGGTGCATGGACCTGAATTTAAAAGCATCTGCCAAATAATAAAATAAATTTCGGTTGTGTTGGATGTGTGAATCACAATCATCTTAGCCTTTGTAACGTTGTCAAAATTACACCAATATGGTAGCCTGTTATCACCATTTCAACACCTCTCTATTTTAAAACTACATTTGGTTCAGAATTCTCCTATATGTAGGCCTACATCTAGTTTGATCGTCCTCCCCATCTTCATATTTAATTGTTTTCTCATGTTCTGTAGGCTAAAGCATCTTTGGATTTATCTTTAATCAAAAGAAAATTAATAATGAGAGTAGGCCTATAAACTTGGCTGCATGAACACATGCTCCGCTTTAAAAATTCTCGCTGAAACTTTCCTGAGATGCAATCTGATTTCCAAATGGGCAATAATGCAGTTTCTGGCTGCCCGGAGTCTGTGGAAATCCCTCATCATGCAAGTCAAACTACATGAATGCAGCCACACGATGGCACTGTTATCTTCATAAAGCCCCTGAGTTCCGCTCATGTTCAGGTCCCAGTGGAAATTAATAACATTCGCAAAACCATAACTAGTAGCCTATTTGTTCAGCTCCCAATGGAAATAACACAACGCAAACCTAATATCGAGTGTTCATATTTTGTAAAGTCTCTTTTTCTTTCTTTCTTTCTGTGGTTCTTTAGATAGGCTATGGATTTACAGTAGCATTTTGATATCCTGGGTAATATCGGTTAAGCCTACATATTTTTCACGGCTCATAGGCTATTTAATTCTGGGTTACAGCATTAACGTCCTTATTTGCATATTTAAGGTCAACAGCACTGATTGGACAAATCCAGCGTTCTGTTTTAATTCTTGTTCATCTGCAAAATTGTAGCCAACCATGTCTGATACAAACAGCAAAAATAATCTTCATCAATCTCCACTTAACGCGTTGAATAGGTGCATTTACATGATATATATTGTTTTAACAGATTATACTTAATATCGCAACATTGTGTAGTATTAGCCTATAGGCTACCATAAATGTATAAAAATTGTGTGCCTTTAATCTGAAAAAGGTCAGAATCTGCTTAAGCAAACAAACAAACAAATAATAGTAATAATTTTGCCTATTCACTGTAAAAAAAAAATATGACCAATAAATTATGACAACATATGTTGTTACATTGCTTTAACTCAATATGTTAAGCAATTTTCAGCTTTTTTCATAAGTTTCAAGATTCAGCTCATTTTTAAGTCAGTTTAATGGAATTTAAGTTGTAAAGACTTAAACGTTCAAGTTGATTGTAGCTACTTAATTTAAGGCAGTAGGTTTTTTTTTTTTTTTTTGCTTTTTTTTTTTTTTGCTTTGTGTAGTGTTTATAAAATGTGCTCTTATAAATAAATATCACTGATGTGCACTCATTGTCCGACATTTTCCTCAGACATGGAGACTTTAAACACAGCGGGAAAGTTGCTGCTATGTAGGCCTAGAAACTTCATGAATATTTAATGAGGTAAGATTCTGGTTGTCTGTTGCTAGGATACACTGCATTTAGAGTTAACCCCGACAAAAGCGATGGGAAACCTGCTCTGGAGAAGAATTTCACAACCCATGGTTAAAAATATTGCTACTCCAATTTCAAAAATGACTTGTCTTTACCTGGCGTTTAAGTAGCCTATAAAGTTGTATCATAAGTAGGCTTTAATATTATGAGACCCTTTGAATCCAAGCATTGTTTACACAGTGTATTATTGTATATAAGCATTATTTATGCTACCGTGGAATTTCACTGCAGTACAGACTAAAAGCTATCCGCTCCACTGCATACATACATGTCCACCATTTAAAAAAAAATTAAAAAGCGCTCCGCACATGGATCGTGTGTAATAAGACTACATTTCCCATGGTGCACCGCGCCCGCGTCGTTCCGCTGCTGTCAGTTCGCCGATGAGAGAATCGCCCAGCAGCATCTCAGCCGAGCAGCAGCGCTAAAATGCACTGAAACACGCATCTTGGGACATTTCCACCCTCTTTCGGTTTGCCATGAGGGCGTGTGATGGGAATAACGGGGATGTTCGCACCGGATTACGTCTCTTTATTTTGAGAGAAATGCGGATTGTTTTGCGCTCGAGGTGTTAACGCAGAAAAAAAAATACAAAAATGAAGAAGCAATTCAATCGGATGCGACAGCTCGCCAACCAGACTGTTGGCAGGTGAGAGCTATGATCTTAAATACGATCATTTTACTGCGTGTCGGAAGTTTTTTATTTTTTATCATTATAACAGAAAAGAATGAGAAACCATCCTTAGCTGCAGTAGCTTCCAATTCACATAGGCTTTATTTTCCCATTCAAACTTTCACTGTTTCTTAATATAGAGCTAATGCATATTTAAACACACAAATGCTGGTCTGAGCCATCACTACTGCTAATAGCGTCATCTTGATTGCGCAATGCATCTGAAAATAGCTTTATTCATTACCATACCCATGCATTATTATAAAGGCATAGCTAATTAAAGGTTGTGCATCCGTGCCTTGTGCGTAACGGGTTCACTGCAGAGGCAGTTCTTCCAGCAAAAAAAAAAAAATGCTTCTCGGAGGTTCCCCATGGCACTGACACTACACCCCCCTCATGCACGAGCCTCCCGGATGCATTTCCATCAAACGCAGCTTTATGTAGCACTGCTGTATCAGCACACGTTCATTTGAATGAGGAGAATGAGTCATGACATGTCTCCAGTGACAGCTGATGCAGTGGATGGATGCAGATGAGTGAGAAAATAGGAAAGGCGCAATGTTTTCATCGCACACTGATCTCTGAGAGAGAGAAAAAAGAAGAAGAAAAAAGGAGGAGTTGGGTGCAGTACATCAGCAAGATCTGTCAGTGATGGAGAAGGTCATCGTTGCTTCAGAATGCATAGCTTTGAATTTCCCTGCACACAGAACTTATAATGCAGTATGTATTGCGGATTGCAAAAAAGAGAAGTTTGTTTTAGAAAGGTCGCTGCTGATGTGCTTGCCACATTTATCCTGTTTACGCTGGAGTGGGTGTGCGATGCATGACCTTTCACGTGGTTCGCTACATTCTTCGCTCCCCCCTCTCTCTTCTCACCTGATAAGGAGGGCCTGTCGTGCACAAGGCGTCGCATGGGGCCAGAAGGTGTGCATTGCTATCTGGCATCTCCTTGCTGGGTGGTTATGCCAGCGTGATGTTGTGGGTCATCATTTCAGATGCATTCTCAGTGGGTGGTTATAGGGTCGGTTCTCTTCTACCGCCTCTGGCTGGCATCAGCAGGCCAGTGGAAAAAATGGCAAGCCCAGCTCCCCAAAACCATTTCCAGCTTTGCTCAGGGCATCCGATTTTTCTGTGTGTGTGTGTGTATTTGTGCGTAAGCTCTGCATTAGTATTCCCTACCTTTCCTTGGTAATGTCCAGGGAACTGTGGCAGCGGCCCACTGTGGCATTCTGTCTGTATAGCTGTGCGGTAATGAGAAACAACATGTTTCCTGAACAACACAGTGTCCTGACTCATTAATAATATGTTCCAGGGCCGGAAAGGGCATGTTGGACTGATGTTTGCTTTGGAAAATAGATTCGCATGTTCCTGTCAGGACAGGAGTACAGAGTCGCATCTCCCCATATCAGCTGAGAGTGACACTTAGAAACCGTGTTCATGACCTTGACAGTCTTACCGAGGTAATGCAGTGTAAGAGATGTTCAATGTCTTTTGTTACGTCACTGACATATGTTAGCCATTATCAACAGCATTTTACTTTTGCTTGCTACTTAAACAAATTAAAGTCAGCGTGAGATCAAATTAGACTTATTTTATTCATTTGTGTTACTGATCTCATTATGAACGATTTATGCATGCATACATATATTTTTATTTGATAAAAAAAGGTGATCAAATTTTAATCAAAATGTCATAATTTTTTCTTCCTGTGATGACTGTCTTCGCTCCGCTGACGTATGCAAGGCCAATCTCCCTTCATTTCATCAAACAACACTTACTTTTTTATGCGCATGGAAAGAGACGTTAAAATTAGCATAAATGCTAAAAATGCACATAAAAAAAACGTTCAATTGAGGCGGATACATTTTTTATCCGATAAGAAGACTGCGATGGAAAAACACATTTACCGAATAAATCCTTTTTTTGATTTAGCCTCAACAATGGATGTGATTGGATAACTGAACTAACCAGTGGACCAATCGCATCGCAGCATCTCAAATGTGGGTTTGATCGTTCTGAAATGCCTGAGCCAGAGACTGTCACCAGAATGATTTGGTTTAATTCCCTCCCAGAAGCGTCTCACATGATTGCGTTCACAAACAACAGCATCCAAATAACGGATAACATGTCAGTGTTTATTGCATTTCGTCTCTTATTTATGATGTAATACAGAGCCACAATGGCTTCCCCGATTGCAGCAACTTCCATGTTTGTCTATTTTGTCCACTTAAACACATGGGATGGAAACGCTGCTTTATTCCCAAATGTTTTATGCAACATTTTAATTTTGTTCACAAGTTAAATTCGCAACTGTGGATGGAGACATAGCACTTTAAAGTTGACATGGCATGAACATTTGAGGCATTTGAGCCATTTTGATGTATTTCAGAGTGAAATGAGTTTTTATTCGGAACTTGATGAAGGTAAACTTAAAAGATACAATTATTTATTAACTTATGAATGATACTGTATGTCTCCTATTATTTAACACTTGAGTTAAAAACAGTGAAACCAACATTATAAACAGTACAGTTTAAAAGTTTGGGCTCAGTATTTAATTTGTAATTAAATGAATGACATGAATGCTTTTAATCTTTTAATTTAATAAGGACACATTACATTAATCAAAAAGTGAAATAATCCTGAAAAAAAATATTATATTGATTTTTGATATTTTTTCCACAATATTTTATCCAGTATTTTGAGCTGCAAATTATCACATTAGAATGATTTCGGAAGGATCATGTGACACTGAAGACTGGAGTAATGATGCTGAAAATTCAGCTTTACCATCACAGGAACATTATTCAAATAGAAAACAGGGTGACACTTTATTTGAATGTGACGTAGTTACGTTACTACATGTATTTACTATAGTAATAACAGTAAATTATGCATTACAAGTAACTAACCCTAAAATGAACCACACTGTAGTACAATGTAACTATACGTCACCTTAAAATAAAGTGTAACCTAAAAGATATTTAAATAAGTAATCATATTTCACAATATTACTGTTTAATCAAGTAAATGCAGCCTTGGTGAACAAGAAACGTCTTTCAAAACATTAAACAAATCTTACCGATCTGAAACTTTTAAACAGAATTAGTGTAATTCAGACCAAATTCTGTTTGGACGAGTCATGCTTCAAGCCATTGCAACAAAAAATATTTATCACACTGTACTCTGATACTGTCATACTGCAATAATGCGCATCCCTTTATGTATTTGACATTTGTCCAGATGCTTTTATAGCTGTGTCACCCACCCTCCCTACTGTTTTAATTTGTCATCATTTGAAAATCACATTTTCTCTTGCCCTCTTTGAATGAAAACGACTACCCGCTGCTCTGTGTGTGTGTGTGTGTGTGTGTGTTTGTGTTTGTCTAGCTCAGGGGCCAGTATTTGTGAACCTTTTCTGTGTTCTCATTGAAACTATATTTATAGTCTTCTCATTCATGTTTTTGTGGCAGTGAGTGTTTGTGGGTTTTTTTTTTTGGTGGGGTTGTGCACCATGCCTCTAGTGTTTTCTCTCTCGGGAAGTATGGCAGCCTCCCTCTTCGTTCAGATTGCCAGCTTAGTTTTACTGGGAACAGTACGTCGGAAGTGCTTATGGAGCTGTGTGTGTTTTTCGCCATCAGCAGAGAGATTGGGAACAGTGTGTATGTTGATTAATGGCCCCGCGTTACAAACGTGCCCACACAACAGTGAGTGCCCACATGTTGCTGGGGAATACTTTTATGTATGTACTAGGCTATATATATATATATATATATATATATATATATATATATATCTTCTTAACCCGCATCGGCCCGCGAGCGGGCCGTCGAGGGCGTGGCTATACTTTTATTACCTTTTTTAAGCTTTGTTTTATAACAAATATTCATCTGACTATCATAAACTATGCATCATTTGAAAGCTAAAACACTCAAGAACCATGTTCTAGACTTGTTTTTGCAATCAATACACCAGAGAGGAAAGGGTTAAATAAAATGCAAAAGGACTGCTCATTTGAAAATGAGAAAAATGAACCGCTATACTCATCTTTCATCTCGTATGGTTCAGATCAGTTCGGAAGAATCCAAGAAACAACAGCATACATTTCAATGTAAGGGTCCACTCTTCAAAATGCATCCCACTTTTTAATCCAAAACAACGAAAAATAGGGGAAAAAAATGAAATATCCTCCTTTGTTTTCATGAGCGTTTTCGAGATAGAGTTCGCATCATGTTCATTTTCAAAGAAATATCGATTCTAATCCATATTCCAACACTCAAAAGCCATCTCACCCCCGCAGTTTAGACTCTTCCGGATCGAATGATACATCCTACTTCTCTGTCCTTCAATCACAGGCTCTGTTACAGACCAAAACAGTAAGAGAGTCCCTGACAGGCTGAGCGCGCTGTCCATCGCGCAGCTGGGCTTTCGACTGGATAAAAGCCTGGATAATGCTATCCAATGTCCTTTGAGCTACGTTTTGATTGATGGGAGTATTAGCCAACTAAAATCGATTGCAGTGATAGACAGTTCATGCAAGCACATTCGTCAAATTCAACTGCGCAAAGTTTTCATTCACATGTGCGCTTTCGCCACGCGCGCAGCACGCACACACAGTTAGCCGACCAGAATGTAAACAGACACATAAACGCGATGTTTTGACACATGGAGCTTGCATAAATGCACGGATTTACTCTAAAGCTTATATCTGAGCATCTGTATCATGGATCGTCGACTACAGAAGAGATTTGAAGGTTTTTTTGCAGAAAATGACGAAGAGCAACAGGAAGTAATAGGATATTCATTATAAGTATCAGTTTATTGCAATTTATTTGGGTAAAAACCACGTTTGTAATTACAAATGTTCTAAAACATTTATGTTTTTCTTTTTATATATTTTATACATTAGTTGGAAAATGAACACTTCTGCAATGTCTATACATGTAGTGAGAAATCACTGTTTTTGCTATTAGAATTGTTCAAAATAAAGATAATTTTGGTAAAATGTTCAAATGTTGTGCTGAAATCGTTTTTTTCTTGTGTGGTTTGAAGGGCATAACAGTTCTGAATTGTTGTTGCAGACCTATAGTGTTTACTCCCTATGTAAAGTGTTTGGGTGCCAGGTGTCCATTTGGAGTCTCCAAATTGCATTTTGGAAAGGACGCCTATACTTTTCTTGAATAAAAGCTTACAGAAGCTACATTTTTGGGAGTATCATCCTCAAATTTGAATCTAAACATGGTCAGACATTCAATTTTATCTTTATGGTGTTTTCAGGCCCTTAACATAAAAGTCTGATCATTTTTTCCCTAAGTGAAGTTAATTAAAAGAAATCGTGAGTCACATTCATGTAAATTTTACCTTGTTTTACTCTGTTCCTATGCTACTTTGAGTAATAATGACTCTTGGGTAACAAAGTTTCAAGTGTCTAGTTTAAAAAAAGATCAGAGTTATGAATGTGGACCATAGGGTTTAAGAGCTACAGACATTTGTATTTGGGTATGTCATTTTCAGAAAATTCTCAAAAAATGGGGCGCTGGTTAAGAGGATATATATATATATATATATGGATAATACTATAGTATTACTAATTTTAATACTATAATAATCACGATAATTCGCATCTAACAAAAGTTTGTGTGTATATATATATATACATAGATTATATATTTACAAACTTTTATGTTAGATGTGATTAATCGCGATTAATCGATTTGACAGCACTAATTGTAATACTATAATAATCGTGATTAATCGCATCTAACATAAAAGTTTGTAAATATATAATGTGTATATATATATATATATATATATATATACATACAAACTGTTATGTTAGGTGCGATTAATCGCGATAAATTGATTTGACGGCACTAATTATAATACTCACTCTTAGTTGCTTATAGAGGGGTTGGTAATGCTAGTAATGCTCATTAGCTTTCGTTAGCTCGAGTCAGTTTGGTGTCAAAATTTGGTTCATTTACTTGATGTGAAGCCACACCTGAGTAAAACTGAGGTCTGAGGTACATGTGAATTCTCAAACAGCTGTCACTCAGGGCTGTGGCTAGAGAATTCGGGGCCCCTAAAAAGATATTAATGTGGGCCCAAACCACCCTCCGCCCATATCATATAGGAGATATGAGCATGGAGGCCGAAATGTAACCTAACAGGGATTTCTTACAAAATAACAAAACAGATAACATTAAATGCAAATAAAGGTTTTAACTGAACATCAGCAAAGGCGAAATACACAAATATTTGCTGGGTGAATCTGATCTTTTTCAAAGTCGTTCACCTTTAAGATTGCAGCAGACTCTTTAAATATCTTTGCAGTGTTTTGGAAGTATGTATCCAATGCAGAGATTATTTTATCCAATGCCAGAAAGAGCACATTGTTTCGAAACAAATTTTCTTCTGTCTCCTGTTGGTTGGCATCTTCTGAACTCTCCATCACTTCCTTCAGTTGCTGTATGTTGCCTAGTTCCATTGTAATTTTGTCTTCAATGGGCTGCAAGATTTCCTTCCATGCAGTGAGAAAAACTATGGCTTTGAATGACATGACGTTTTAGACCACTGGCCTCTGACCTGGCTTCATTGGTTAAACTGCACTTAGCAGAGATGGTGTCCAGAGCTTCTATGATTGATGGCAAGTGGTTTGCAAAAGGTTTAACTGCAGTTATGCGTGCATCCCACCTGCTCTCGGATAAGCGTTGAAGGGAGCAGTCTTTTAAGGATTGCCCTCCGCTCTGGACTTGCACTAAAGAGATTGTATAAGCGGTTCAAACTGCCAAAAAATGCTTGTACACGTTGATCAAGGATTCGTTCTGTCTAAGCCCCTCCTTTCTGCGAGCCAACTCTGCTCTGATTGGTCAGATGGCCCACTCTGCTGTGATTGGTCTACTCTGCTCTGATTGGTCAGATGGCCGAGTCTGTTTTGATTGGTCTACTCTGCTCTGATTGGTCAGATGGCCCACTCTGCTGTGATTGGTCTACTCTGCTCTGATTGGTCAGATTGCCCACTCTGCTGTGATTGGTCTACTCTGCTCTGATTGGTCAGATTGCCCACTCTGCTGTGATTGGTCTACTCTGCTCTGATTGGTCAGATGGCGCAGTCTGTTGTGATTTGGTCTAACGCTTACAGCGCATGTCGGAAACAAAACACTCATTACACTTGATAGGCTACACAGTGATATTGTTGTTTTTTCCCATATCTAATCCAGTGTGAGTCCTCATCCTTTTGAAGTGCATCAAAGTGGATGTAACAGGAAGTGAGACTGGATTTGCTGACGACTCGTTTCGTTAGTTCAGAATTTATTCTTTCTTTTAGGAGACAGCTTTATTTGTCGCACTTTAATCTTTGAAACTTTGCAGATCTTTTACATTTAAACAACTGTGTTACTCACTACAGAAAATGATCAGATTAAAACTGGTACTCAGTTTTATTGTGTTTTAGCTTGTTGATTTTAGCTTGTCTTTTTCATTGTAGCTACAAGGAACCTGCACATTTTCCACTGTAGCTTAAAATGATTAATGCTCCAAATGTACTTGATTTAAAACCTTTTATCTAATAATTATTATAATATTAATTCAGATAGAACTTTACCACTAAAATCATAATCAGTAGAAAAAGTGTATAGTTATTTAATATTTTTATAGAGTGGCATAGAAAGAAATTGTTTGAATTTTAAAAACGTGACAGTTATAGCTACTTCAAAACTTGTGAAGAAGAATATCTGGGCCTTTATTTTCTTCTGGTATTGGCCAGACGGTCGATAAAGTCTCCAATATATCCCACATCCCTGTAGTCCAGTGGTTTAGTTTATGTATTGTTTCTCTGACATCATCATTCTTTGCCTTGTAAACAATGTGATGCCTCCCTTTAAAGGATAGCCTACTTGAAAATGCTTTAACGTTTTGCCAGTTCTAAAACTTGTCCTAAAACAGGCAGGGTCAGTGTGTGCCACCCTGGGACAGAAGCTGAGCCTTTAGGCCTGTAGCTCTATCATTAGCCTAGCCTATATTTGATGTAAGTCAGAGGGACAGTGTCTTTTTTCAGACATTGTGGCGACCATTCGTCTATGTATCTGCAGTGGCCTAATTTTAAATTAGATGGGAAACGCTTCTATAAGGAAGCTCTCCTTCCTTCTCTTCTCTCCCCCAGTGTCTCTGGGGCAGTGCAGGTGTGCAGTGTCAGCAGCAATGAGACTAAACTCATGCCAGTGCTGCTGGTGTGTGTTCACTGGTTAGTGGCAGTCAGTCTCTGCAGTGGGTTCACACACACAGAGAGAGAGAGAGAGTAGATGACCGATATGAGTTTTTCAGTGGCAATCGAGTACAATAGTGACCACCCTCTTTTTTAAGGTTGCCGGGAAGTAAGTCAATAACGGGTTTGAGACCTTTAAAGATGACATATTATGCCCCTTTTCACAAGATGTAATATAAATCTATGATGTCCCCAGAATGTGCCTGTGAAATTTCAGCTCAAAATACCCCCCAGATAATTTATTATAGCTTGTCAAATTTGCCCCTTTTTGGGTGTCTGTCCCTTTAAATACAAATGAGCTGCTACTCCGCGCCCACATTCAGAAGAGGGTCGATTCTTTACACGAGCTATAACAAAATAACAAAATACACCAGGAATAACAAAACACATGAATAATCTCACTCATCCAAAATCTCAGAAATAACCAGTAGAGGAGTGCGCTCTTACAGAGAGACTCGTAACTTTTAGCCGCACCTGGACTGAATGGTTAGTGGATACATTTATGTAGTTGTTGTGGAGTTACATTGATTCATGTTTAAATTTTACACAAGTTGACACAGTTCCCAAAGACAGGTGTGACTTTTAATAGCTGTGACGTCAAATAGTGTTGTGTGCTCGTCTGTGCAGCGCGACGACAGAACAGTTTGCGTGCTTTTCACAAATTTTTGCGTTAGAACTGGTTACACTGTTTTGTCGCTTGCGAAAACCAAATGGCGGTGCCATGGGTGGAAACTTGCAGATTAAGGGGCGGTAATATTATAATAAGATTCCCTTCTGACGTAGAAATCTGATCGGCTTATTTTTTAACATGCTTGCAGTGAAAGGCAAAAAAACATAGTTACTGGGTTGTCACTTTTCACCTTTTCTGGGCTGGTAGATGCACCGGGGACCCGATTATAGCAATTAAACACGAAAAAAGTCAGATTTTTATGATGTGTCCCCTTTAAATTGAACTTGCTCCAAAGAAACCTTCTGGATGAATGTTGTGTCGACATCATAAAGCAACTTTGAAGTGTAATTGATAAATACAGCACGTCAAGATTCTTTCCACGGATTCCAGAACATTCCGAAACAGAACCTAGCTGAGACCTCTAGCGTCAGGTCCTTGTAGCCACCAACAGACACTCTTCCCCCTTTTTTTCTCTCTCACTCACTGCTCTTGTTCCAAAGCCCAGGCCTTTTGAAATAATACACGTTACTGCGCAGTAATAGACGTCTGTAGAGCAATTAAGGGCAGGCGGCCCCTCTCTAATGCACGGTCCAATTACCCGAACGAATTCACTGTTTGGAATGGACAGTCCTCTTTTGCACTCATTGTCTCTGTCAATCTGTCTCGCCCCTCTGCCTGGCTCAGAAAGCACACACTCTCAAGCCGGAATACATTACCGCTGAGTTGGCACACAGGCTTCTCATGACGTCCCTCTGACCACATGCAAGCATTTGCAGTCGCAAATCGAACCCAGATTGACTAGGGTTACTGAGCAGGGACTGTTGACTGTTCAATCGCCCTATTGCTCTTGTACAGGGGTTTTCAGACTTTTTGATGCCCCCAAATATGATGATCCCCAATGTGAGAGACCCTCTTCCTAAAATATCAAGCCAGCTTTATAGTATAAATGTATTTTTATGCATTTTTGTGTCTTATTTGTCAATAGAATAATATCATTTGATTACTCTTGCTTCCAACCTCTGTTTAGCCAGAAGAATTAAGCTGTATGTTACATTTTAACATACAGTTGTTGTTGTTGTTGTTTCTTTTTACACTATTTTTCTTTAATTTCGTATTCTAACAGAACTCTAAAGACGTACCTGTACATACAGTTCACTGCAGTTTCCAGATGAAATGAACACTAGTGGCAGTAAAACACCAACAAATGTTATTCCTTTTCTAAAAATTATGTGGGGCAGATTATCAGTTATTAAAAACTTATTTTCACGCGGTTCCTTGTACAATACTATTTTATAACCTCAAAACGCTTTTTACCATAGTGTATGATTTGTAAACTAAAACATCTTGATGTTTGCATGACATAACCAGCTCCATATGGCTTTTCTGAAATAGTAAACTTGCTCAGTTGGATACGAGTCCCATGAAGCACGATAAAAAGACTTGAATGGCATGGTTGCTTTAACAAATGCATTGGAGATTCATTGTTTCTCGGGAGATGATCTGTTTGGTGAGAACCAGATAGCAAATGACATCTGGCCCAGTTGTGGCCCACATCTCCCACATTCTTCTGGCCCACATAACACATGGAATGATGGCGTTGCCTCAACCTGACTGTGGCTGGCAATAGCATACATATCCGGGCCTCATCTGGGACAACTATGGCACATATGGCTCAGTTCTGGCAGTGAAAAGGTAACATGGGCCACATCTGGGCCACACACAGCAAGCCACAATTTACACTAAAACTGGCTTGATGTGTGTGGGCCAGATACGGCCCATGTGACCTTTGCCGCTGCCTGAACTGAGCTATATGTGCCATAGATGGCCCAGATGAGGCCCTGATATGTATGCTATCTGGGGATCATTCAGTTCTTGAGGCCTAACAAGGCTTTCTCGGTCAGGATTTCTTGCTTGATTGGACGTTTGGTTGAATCAGGGAGATGTCATTACTACTCAAGACTCTGCGGGACTTTCCTTACCTGCATTAAGCAGCGCTCATTATTTGACTGACTCGTCCATTTCTCATTCGCCCATTTGGAGCTCTTACTGAGCATATGATTTGGATAACTGCTAAATTGCCGGCTTTTTTGTTGGGGATTAAGTTGTTCAGAAGGTTCCAGACCTCATTCATAAACCTTAGTGTGTATGCCTCAAGTTGCATATGCACAAATTGCATATTTGTTTTGCATCGCAAGAAATTTAGAGGAGCAAAAAAAGAATATAGCTTTTTAAAACTTAAAGCATGACATGTTCTGTGCACAATTTCTTTGGATAATCTGAACATGCACAAGCATTTGGTAACACCTTGGCTCCCCGAAGTGACATTGAATGTTTTTTAAAATGCCCTTTTAAATTATTCAAGTTTTTATATGCATAAAACATGGCTATGTTTCTCAATGAGCAGTAGAAGGAACCAAGAGAAGCAAAAAGAAAGAAACTTCACACTGCAAAGTCGAGATATTGCCTTCTCATAGATGTAAAAGCTTGAAAGCTGAGTTTCCAATAAAAGATAAATTGCTGAGTTGGAGCGGCCGTCAGTTTAGCTGTTTCAGAACATTATACAGTTACTGAAATTGAAAATGGTTCAACCGTACAGCTGCTGACTGATTAGAGCTGGCAATACAAAAAGATTCAATCAACTCACAATTACAAACATTTAACCAAGTGCTAAAGTGCACAAAACTGCATTTGGCCAACTATCATGTACCAACTGCACCTGAAGCCTTTTACCAGCACCATCAATGAAATAAAATATAGGAATCATAGGTTGACCCTTTCAGCTACTTTCATTGGGTTTAATTCTTTATCAGAACTTGAGATAGGTCAGTATTGTTATTGTTAACTAAAGCTATTTCGAATTATTTTTGTTAATTTAAATAAAGATGAAAAACTTTAATTAAATACTGTAATTACCGTAATTACAAGATTACAACGCGTGACATTCTACTAGGAGCTGTGCGTTTCTATGTCAACACTATCAATGCCAATATGAATCAGTGGTCAGGTGGTACAGATGACCAGAACTCTCAGAAAATTACCAGTTTACAAATTGTAATTATGAGTTCTACTAGGACGTGAATGCTTTTTACAAGCCGTAATCTCGTAATTACGGTAATAATGATATGGCGTGAAAGCTTAAAAAAAGCAAAACAGAAATTTTGCCTTTGCAACTAACTGAAAATAAGTTAAACTGAAGTACTGTAAGTACTACTTTAATTACTTAAATAGAAGCTAAATAGAAATATAGGTAATATATTAATATATATATATATATAGTAAAAATGACTAAATTACCAAAACCTAAATTACTTTAATTAAACTAAAAGGAAAAAATAACTGAAATCAAATTGTGGTCAAAAATACTATATCTAAGTATGAACTCAAATATTGCTAATCCGATTCTTCCACACTTAGTTACGCTATATATATCCACATTTATTTGAATAGCACTATATGTCTCTATAATATTTACTTATTCAACCATTCTTTTTTCATCATACCTGAAGGTTTACCATATGTATAATTTGACAATAAATGAGTCTGTTTCCTCCTGGATTGATGAACGCTACAGATCTGGCTGATCTTTTCTATGCTTGTTTCAATGCTCCATTTTGTTTGTTCATCAGGCTAAATTCCCCCTCTAGATCTGTATTCATCTCACTGTCACTGTCCAATTTTTTTTTTTTTTTTTTTTTTTTTAGAACTTTGTTCTGGCTGTTAATGATATAGGAATCTCACATTTGGTTGCCTAGTAACCATGCATCTCGGTTTTCAAAGCCTGTTCATCTACAGCATGCTGCCTACTTGATATTGATAATTACATCCTGTTATTGCAGGATGGTGAAAAGACAAAGCAGAGCCCTGTACTTCTAATATCAGAGGTCCAAATGTACCCTACAGAAGATATACTGTAATTAAATGGTTGCATACTATTTGTTAGGGGAGGTAATTTGTGCAATATACAGCATAGCTTTATAATCAAACTTTGGGTCTGGTTTCACTTCGTCTTAGATTAAGCCAGGATTAAGCCTTAGATTAATTAGGACATTTATGTAGCTTTTATAAACATACCTTTGAAAAAAAAATTACTGGTGCATCTTGAGACAAAACAATAGCACTGGCATATTTTAAGATTTGTCAGAGCAAGTCACTTTCAGATGAAACAGCTCAAACATGGATTTTAGTCTAGGACTAGCTTAAGCCTTGTCTGTGAAACCAAGAGTAAGAGTTGAGTAATTACCCATAGGTAATTTTCTACATTTTCTGAATGCATGTTATTATTTTATTATATTTATTTATTAATATATATATATACTACTATTTAGCCATCCATGCATGTTTCATAAAAAAAATGACCTATCTCACAATAGGTAGAAAAGATATGATGCTGCTTTCATTTCATCGCGACTTATATCGATATATTGTTTCTTGAATATACCAATGAGAGTAAACAAAGTTCTAATTTTTGTTCAGTCTAGACCTCATAACTTCTCAAATGGTGCTACAATTTTTCAAGATACAATATGATTTCAGTATATTCAATATTGTTTATCAGATTCTTCTACATTTAAATGCTATGCTACCCAAATATATTATATAGCTCTGTATCTCTGTATTTACTTTGTCAGCAATTATCTCATATGTGTCCTAAAGAGTTGTAGGAGAAAAATCTTAGATAAAGGTGATACTTAAAGGGGTCATGAACTGCATTATTTTATTAATTTATAATGCCTTCTGGGGTGCACTTATAATGTTAGTATGATTTTTACATAAAAAAAATTCATAATTTAGAAATAAAAGGCATTTTTCCTACCCTGATTTTAGCCTCTGGTTTGAACGCTCTGTTTGAAGGGGCGTGTCTGCTGTGACTTCAGTGTAAACGCCCACTGCTGTGATTGGCTGACATCTTTGCATATGAAATAGCTAGTATTACATGTAGAACTCTCCTGCAAACTTTTAGAACGTTTTTACTATTATAGCACTCAAGGTTAACTAATCGTGAAAAGTGTTAATTATAGCATTGTATTTAGATCTATAGCCTTATATTTAGATCATGCCATGAAAGGTTGCAGTAATGAGCATGTAGCCAATCACAGACATGTTGAGCGCATGAATGCAGTGATCTCGTCATTTTAACGCACTCTCATGAATGCTTTCATCATAACTAACAGTGCAAACACAATGTAAATTAGAGATGCGTTGATTATAACGATAGTTTTGGCGTGAGTCCAGAACTCAGTCGCTGAAAAACTCGCGCTGTTTGATTGACAGCTCCAGTGATTGTAAAGGGAGCATTCTTAGATCGCTTTCTATCTATAATTTAATCACCGTTTAAATAACATTTTTTTTTCATCTTACTAAGAGAAACAATGTGAAGTTGACCGTTTAGTCACTGGTTTGATTTACTGACACATAGACAAAGAACATATGACTGTACATGAATCATTACATATCAGAAATCACTGGTCACAGATCAGTCATTAGAATTAACACAGTTACTTACATGTTGTGGCAATACTGTTGAGTCCATATCGTACAAGTCTGTTTGCAAAGCCTCCGGCGAAATTACGACTGATCTAGCAAAGAATCCACAGTGAAATGTACCGAATACAAATAAATAACGCTCAACTGATATTGTTAACATTGACATTGTTAAAAATAAATAACCACATTGCATTAGGATCCTTTGGAAGGTAATGTTATTTTTAGTCCAGTGATCCTGAATCGCTGTTCTCTCCTCGTCATCTTACTAACACGCCACTATATTACATCAAAGTTGCAATGATGAAGTAGGTGTTGATCTTCTTCTGCAGAGGCAGGTCTTTCAAATATCTATGACGTCATAAATAGGTAAATTCCAAAACGAGTCGTTCTTTGGGCTTGGTTTCAATAAAAGCTGTTTTTGGACTAACAAGGACTTTTTCAGTTCTGAAACTTACAGGATATTCTTATAGTATGATGACCTCTTAAACAAACTCAAAATACTCTGTTGATTTTGATCTTACATAAGTGTTAAACATCATTCAAAACTTTTAAATGTCTTCTTTTATTTGTGTACACTCATAATAAAAACAAAACGTTGTGTTTTTCGTAAAATAAAGAAAATAAACATGATGCGCATTCTCCCATCTCTCTCAATATGAAGTTCATTCTGAAACGCGACAGAAAATGACCTATAACTCAGCGAATGCTTGTCACTGTGACATGAAACATATGTCTTTACGAAGCTTGAAGTCTCCATTTTTAAATGATGTAAATCATATCAAAAACAAATATTCTCTGTTTAAGTAATTTGTATGAAAGCAACAACATGTACAGTTTCTCCTGCCCGAGCTGATTAGCGCTAATGTGACCACACCCGCGCGCAAGAGCTGTTCACATGCAAATGATCCACGCGGAGGAACGCAGAGCTGTTACCGCCCTCATCACCTCAAAACAAAGAATCAGCGACTTCAGTCCTGCTCTGCTTTTCGTCGAGTTTGGAAGACTGTGTTTGTGCTGTGCTGTTTACCTTGGATTTACCTCAGAAGAATTAGAAGAACACGATTTGATTATGAGAACGATTTTTAAGGCAGACAGTAATAGTAGCATGTTATTGTTGCATAAACTTTACATTGTAGCTACTAGTTAAACTGGTGCCTGACTAAAATGTACGTTATGAAATGTGATTGGAGTAAAAACATGAAGCCTACTGCTAAATGTATATAGGCCTACATGTACGACACGAGAATGTTTTTATGTTCGATAATTAAACACAGCACGATATAACAGTTGGCTCGTATGACTGTTTATTCATGGTGAATATTATAATGTTTAGACCTGTTTTTACTGTTAAATACTGTGTTTGTGGATATCTGCTCACACGTAGATATGTATAATATGGTAAGAATAATGTTTCATAGTTTGGAGCGGCTCAATCGCTTCAGTAAATGTCCTCTGCACAGCTGTGAGTTTGAGTCACTCGCGCTGTGGGTTTGAAAAGCAAAACGCACCAAACCTTAGGCTTCATGTTTTTACTCCAATCTCATTTCATTACGTCATAACGTATGGAAACGTTTGAAGTAACATATGATAATCCATATATTTTTCTCTAGTGTAGTGTTACTGAAGTGTTCCTTTTTTACGATTTATAGGCTGCCTGATATCTAGGCTATTGTTAATATTTTATATAGCCCTACACAAATATGCCTACAAGGCACAACAAACTTGGTGTTCATATATATATATATATATACAGTGTTGAGCATGTTACTTAAAAAAAGTAATTAGTTATAGCTATTAGTTACTTCTCACAAATAGTAACTGAGTTAGTAACTGAGTTTCACCATTATAAAAGTAACTAATTACAAGAGAAAGTAACTATTGCATTACTTTAAAAAAAAAAATCAAATAGGCCTATGTCAAATAATTTGGATGCCCCCAGTATTAAATATGTTAAATTAATGAAATGGACACTTAATAGTGTAGATTAGCGTTCAATGTTTTATAATAATAATTGATTCTATTTTAATGTTGCTGTGGGACAATGTAACAATAAAACAATAAAATAAAACAATAAAACATCATGGTTTATACTTAATATCACACAGTATTTTTAAAGTTTAAAAATAAATTATGCTTCTTAAGAAATGTACCAAAAATGAATAAATAATAATAAAAAATATACATACTCTTTGTGCATATTAAAATGATAAAACTGTTACACAACTTCACAACTAGTAGACATACTGTAGCCTAAGTATTTTCTTCCTAACAACAGTAAACAGTTTAACAAGTGCTCTCTCAATATAATACTGAACAATTTACCAAAAAAAAAAAAAAAAACACTAAAATATAATATTTTGGGGGTTTATTTTTATAACCTATAGCGAACATCATCATCAGAGGTTATTTAAGCCAAATTCTAGACATGTTTGCCGCACGTGTTTACAACCGGTCAAACAAAGATGTTTTCAGTGTTAGGCCTATAGATTTTATTTGTATAACCATGTAAATTAATTAACGTTGCAGATGATACCAATAGGCTATAGATAATGCTGTCTAATGCTGAAATAAGTCATTTATTTATAAACAAACTATATAATGCTCGGACACCCTCGGTCTCTCTTGCGCAACTGTTGAGCGCGCTCTCTGACACATTCGGTCTCTCTCGCGCATTGAGCGCGCACGCGCCGTTCGGGCTTCGCTTTTGTCCACTCCGGCGCCTCATAAACACACACACACACACACACACACCAGAGAAAAAAACTTTGCAGGTCCTATGGCGGAGCCGGAGAGAGAGCCTACTCGGATGAAAACCGCTTCAGTGAGTTCAATTATAGTAACGCCACATTTTTTTTGTCAGTAACGGTAACTGCGTTGTAACGGGGGAAACAGTAATTCGTTTGATTACTCGTTACTGAAAAAGATAACGCCGTTATTAACGCCGTTTATTTATAACGCCGTTATTCCCATCACTGTATATATATATATATAGTGTATGTATTTAGTAAATTTCATAATTCTAACCAGAAAAATCCAAAATGTATTCCCAAAATCTTATTTAGTTATCTTATTTGCCCTATAGTTTCTCTTGATAGCATGTTCACAGGTGGGTTTTTTTTCTAAAAAAAAAATATTTTTAAAGGGACGCCACTGATGAGTCCTGCTGACTTAAACATTCACATGAGTCTCTGTACATGAACATGGTAAAGTGAAAAATCAAACACCTTGGAGATGACAGGTAATAGCCTACTATGTTTTAGGAATGGCACAAAGGTGTGTGACTGACCAAGTCTCTGTCTTTAGATCAGTGTGTTTACTAATGTGCTTTTTTGTCATTTGTTGTGTATCTTTGGATTATGTTGTGTTGTAAATAAATCCAAACAATCTAAAAGCCATTCTTTTTTAAGTCTCTCCTCATTCTTTGTGCAAGGCTCCTCATAATGATATCACCTAATAGGGCCATTAGGGGAGGGTCTTTGTCTTTCTCAGGTGTGAAACATTAAATATTAATGGGAGGTTAACGCCTCCCCGCATAAAGCTTTCTTACACAAAACATGTCTTACAAATTTTAAATCAATATATTGTCTTATCTGAATGAGTAGTCAGGATGATTTTCACATAGTTTTGAAGCAAATATTCGAGGCTACGTGATACAATCTTCAAAAGTCTTGTGAAGAAATAATTAGTATGGGTTTCATGACCTTCAGTGACAATGTTTTTTCCTTTTTTCACAAACCACGCATAAACGTCATTATCTCAAAACTAAAAACTTTTACATACATGCTGCTGGCATATTACTGTAGCAGAGTTTGTGCTCTACAGTGTGAATACAGTGTGATCAGACTTTAGCCATGAAAATGTCACAAGTATCAGAAAAAAGCACAAATGTCAGAGCATGTCAGAACACCCCCAGGACCCAGAAAACACCTCAGACCCCAGAGGGTTAAGGAAATTTAGGATTTTGACCTATTAGCCTATCCCCTTTAACATAAGTCTTGATTTTGTTTTTGTGGTCTACTAGAATATGTTTTAATGCTCGAATGATCAAAAACACATTATTTTTCCCATATTTGACATTGTTGCAGCACCTCTCTTCCCAGTCTGTCAGTAATACTGTTTAGTTCCTGTCTCTATGAAGCCCCTCCTTCTGAATAGCACAATGTGCTCTGATTGGTCAGCTGGATGTTCGACCGCTTTAAGCATGTTTGGGAAATGTCACGCCCCTTACCATAACCGTGAGTTTCAACACTACTAACTAACTCAACCGGCCCCGCCCCTTTATTTTGCATATGCCTTGTGCAGAAATGATTTAAATGAGGGAAATTGTGACGTGCTCGTTCCCGGAAGAAAAAATAAGAGTTTCAGGGATTTTAGAAACAGTGCGCACTGATATAGAGAATAACTCTCTTTCGAGTGACTTAGTGCTTTGTAACTTTGCAGAACTTTTTCATGCTCAAACAGCAGCATTACACACTAAAGAAAGTTGAAAATGTAAAAAAGCATAATAAGACCCCTTTTAAAACACAACTGAGAACTCCATTATGTCTCCTCAGCTGTGAAAGAGTATAATTTGCACATCATTTGATGGGTTTTGCATTTGATGTTGTACCTTCAGGTCAGACATCTGGGCATATGTAATGAGCTGCAGGGAAAGGAAGCTTTGGCTATTTTTATAAATCAGATTTTACACTCCCTGATTGAAGGATGTTTCAGAATGTGTGTGTTCCTTGCAGTTATTCTTGCATATTTAACAGAGTGGTGACCTAGTTCACTGCACGTCCCTCAGTAAGTGGGTTTCTCTGTTTTACTCGCCTCGTGTCATTCCCCCGTCTTTCGTCCTTATCATCTCAGGGTAGCGCTTATGTGTCTCGCTGCATTTTGAGGCAGACATTTTCTTAAATATACTCTGTAGAGAGATACTCTAAAAGCAGGTCTCGCATGAAGAAAATGCAGTTCACCGCCAACGCTCCAGGCCTCCTCCTGCTCGCTCTCTCTCTCTTTCTCTCCGTTTCCCAGTTATTAAAATGTAGCATCTCTTGTGTGAGAGGGAGAGTGGGTGGCACAGTGGGAGAGGAGTGTATTACTCTCTCTAGATCAGATATACCCATCTAAGGTGCAAAGTGAGGAGGAGGAGGAGGAGGAGGAAGAGTTTGAGCTGCCAGTTTCCTCTGCACCATTTTTCATGGCTGTGCTGGAAAATAAAAAGTCAGCCTGGTCGAATATGGACAAATCGCAAGTGTGACCTCTAAGAATCCCACATCATCTCCATAGTCTGTTATGGGGCTGAACCGTCTTAAGGCTAAAATCCAAAAATTGCCTCTGGGGTTAAAACCAGGAGCTTTGAGGCGCTTGTTAAAGGGGACATCTCATGGAAAATAGGATTTGCTTTGCTCTTTTGAAATATTACAGTTTGATGTAGTGTATAGACGTCCTCTGACATTCAAAATGCAAAGCTCCTTTCTTGGTCCTCACAGATCTTTTATGGAAAATAAGCCACAAAATAGTATTGCCTTGACAACCATGAACATACTTGTGAACATACAGTATGACTGCCCACGTTCACATATCAGTGCCTATTCAGTAGCCTATTGAGCAACTTGGCCTGGCTCGATGAACAACAGTGTGAACTGTCAGTAAGCAGAGATTAGCCAATCATAATAGAGGTAATTTGCATTGAAGCCTTAAAAGGTACATGAGCAAAAACGTGGTTTATTTTAAAGGGTCATTTTCTCTTTCGAAAGGATTGCTTTGAATCCTGTGAATACCTTTTCTTACCTTCAACGTCTAACACTTTAACAAATTAGAATTACAGTGCAGACTGTGAAGGACCAAACACATATATGAATAATAAGCCTTCATTGAAGTCTCTTTGTTGAACATCTTCAGATTAAACGTTTTGTTGGCTGTTATTACTAATAGCCATCATCATCTTTTCTGTCCGTTAGTCAATGAATTCTCTGTAAATTACAACGATGGTCACAGACACTGAGGTGTATCTTTTAGCTGAGGGTTTGTGATATGACCGAGAGTAAGGATGTCTGAATGGGTGACTTTTCTACTTTGGAATTAATTAGCCTGTGTATTTTTACTAGTTTAAACTTTTCAGGTATGTGTTTTCCAAAAGCATTGTTAGCCAACTATTGTCGAAAGTTCCATTGTTACCAACATAGTTCTAATATATATATTGTTGGTGTCAAATCGATTAATCGTGATCAATCGCATCTAGCAAAGTTTTTGTTTATATAATATGTCGCTACATGTACACACACACACACACACACACAAATATATATATATATATATATATATATATATATATATATATATATACGCGCACACACACACACACACATATAATATATAATATAATGTATATGACAATAATGTAGAAAGCTGCTGACTGAATTAAACTGCATGGAAGTAAATTTTATGCATGGAAAGTACAGCTTTCTTTTGTGTAAAATAACTATAATAATATGACATTAAATGTGATCTTGACTCACTTGCCTCCTTTGTCTTCTGAGAGAAAATACTCTGCATCATGTGAACTGATGTAACCAGAAAGGCTGCATACAAACTAGCATACTTCCCTAGTACTAGTAAGCAAAAAAACAGTATAGCCATATGACAAAATAAGTATGTCCGAATTCACAGTACTCACAAAAGAGTCAAAAAAAGTCCCCGGATGACTTACTACTTCAGAAGTGTTCATACAATATACACTTTACTATCCCATGAGGCCACGAGAGAGGATTTGTGAATGGCAGGGAAACTGACGCTGGTAGGTCACATGATAATGACAACATGCCGAATGTAGCATGTCCAGATTACATTCACACAAACTCATACTACATAGAACGTACTTTTCAGCGGTCATGAAGTAATTACTTATTCAAAATAAGTACTCAAGAGAGTATGCAAATTCACAGCCAAAGAGTCACTGAACAAATCAGTGAATGAATCTGAGCAAATCTTGTTTAAATTAACTGACTGAAAAGAGTCTATAGGGTGAATCAAAATACCCACCAATAGAGCTACTGATTCAGTTTACCTAGAAGGCTTTTATTATAGGAATAGTGAAAAGAAAAAAATGTGTCGTTATTAATCATTACACACTACCGTTCAAAGTCATTGAGGTTTTTGGAAAGAAGTCTCTTAGGCGGCATTAATTTGATCAAAATACAGGAATATTGTGAAATATTATTACAATTTTGAATAACAATTTTCTATGTTCATATATTGTAACAAGTAATTTATTCCTGTGATCAAAGCTGAATTTTCAGCATCATTATCCAGTCTTCGGTGTCTCACGATCCTTCAGAAATCATTATAATATGCTGATCTGCTGCTCAAGAAACATTTGTTATTATTAATATCAATGTTGAAAACATTGTGCCTAATATTTTTGTGGAAACAGTGATACATTTTATTTCAGGATTCTTTGATGAATTGAAAGTTATCATATATCATACGATATATCATATATTTGATATAGAAAACCTTTGTAACATTAAAAATTACTCTTCTGTCACTTGTTGCTGAATTTTTGTACAACTCTTTTTTCTTCTTTTTTTTGTATTCTATAGAAAACCTAGCATTAAGTGTTGTGTTCAAGTGTTCTGTAAGTGTTCAAACATAGTTTAGAGTAGATTAAGTGTACCTTTAAGGCTTTTAGATTCAGGCATCTTAATGCTGTCAGTGCATGTACTATAGGATAAGTAAGTACAGAAAGATGGTGTCAGATGCATGACTTCTAAATGGGTTTCTTCCCACACGATTACTAGCACAGACCCCTCTCTCCACTTCTTATAAAGTTGATGTAGGCCACTTCATACAGTATTTACAAGTCACAAATACTCACACATACAAACTACGTCCTTCCTTCCACATCCTGTCTATGTTTGAGGTCAGTAAGACCACAGTGTTTGGGTTTATATCCCGTCTGCCCAGAATGCAACTGTGCAATTGGCTTTCGGCACTTGCCGTGATAGGCAGTTCAAATGCATGTCAGAAATCCCAGGAGGAAACTCCTCCCTCTGAAAACAAACAGCGTAGAGGAGCTCAACCCCTTGTCTGTCTCTTTAAAGATCCATGCTGATACGGAGCCATGGCTTTGATCTTACTTCTGAGAACAATGCCCTCTGGCCTGAGGGGCACCGGGGCTGTGAGAGACACTGAAGTGTCCTCTTAAACATATGCTCCTGTCATCTCGCTCGCTCTCTGAGGCTCGTCTTCTGTCCCGGGCATGGCAGCAGGGGGATGGCTATATACCTGTCAGGCTCAAATGGCTCTCTAAAGCAGTGTAGTCACCCAATGAGTAGGAAAGCTTGAATTGGATGGATGTGTTTTTATTGGAATTGGATGGATGTGATACCCGGGTATCGGTCTCTCGAAGCCTTAAGGGCCGTACACACCGGGACGAATATCGGCGCGCGTTATTCGCCAGCGTTTTTCAACGCGTTTTTTGTGTTCACACAAGCGATTTTCGCTGACGATGAGCCGAGTGAACATGCAAATTCATTCCCTGACATTAGATGGCGCTTAATGTAAAACAGAAATAGTCGCTGTTGGGTTTGTCATAGTTCTTTATGTTCCGACACCAACGAGACCAGCAGCTCTACATTCATCTTGCCTTGCATCTTCCTGGTCTTATTTCTTCCCGGCAGTGTAGACGCTACTTGGCGTATATCTTCTTCGCCGTTGCGTATGTGTGCTCGGCAAGATCGTTTTGTATTTGAGCGGCCCCAAGTTGTGTTTTACTGTAACTTCAGAAGCTCCAGACACGTGAGCAATAGCGCCAATCTCATTGGTCGGATAGTTTTTGACGTGGCGCGTCAAACCAAAAAAACGAACCCGGAAGAAATAAGACCAGGAAGATGAAATAAAGTGTTTTTTTTAAAAATGACGCTTTTACGCGTGGCGTTTTTCGCCTAAACAGCACTGGTTTCCAAATGCAAACGAAAAACGTGAGTGTTTGTGAAAGTGAAACTCTGTCATATGAACAAATTGAAATTCAAAAGTCAATATGAATGACCTACTTTCTTAATGCCGTTTCTGGTTACACCGTGGGCATGTGGCAATAGCCTGCGGTATACATACACCATTGTTCAAAGTTTTGGGGTCAGTACGATTTTTTTTAAGAAATTAATAATTGTGTTAATCGAGGATGCATTAAATTGATCAAAAGTGGCATTAAAGACATTTATGATGTTACAAAAGATTTCTATTTTAATTGGTTTCCACAAAAATATTAAGCAGCACAACTCTTTTCAACGTTAACAATGCCTTGTTGATGCCAGAGGTCAGAGGAGAATGGCCAGACTGGTTTGAGCTGGATGAAAGGCAACAGTAACTCAAATAAGCACTTGTTACAACTGAGCTCTGCAGAAGAGCATCTCTGAAGGATCAACACCTGTCAGATGACAACTGGAAACTGAGGCTCACCAAAACTGGACAATAGATGAATGGAAAACCGTTGCCTGGTCTGATGAGTCTGGATTTCTGCTGCGACATTCAGATGGTAGGATCAGAATTTGGCATAAACAACATGAAAACATGGATCCGTCCTGTCTTGTATCAACGGGTCAGGCTGCTGGTGGTGTAATGGTGTGGGGTTTTTTTTTTGGCACACTTTGGGCCCCTTAGTACCAATTGAGCATCATTTAAACACCACAGCCTACCTGAGTATTGTTACTGACCATGCCCATCCCTTTATGAATATGACCACAGTGAACCATCTTCTGATGGCTACTTCCAGCAGGATAACTCTCCATGTCACAAAGCTCAAATCATCTCAATCTGGTTTTCTGAACATGACAGTGAGTTCACTATAATCAAATATAATCCACAGTCACCAGATCTCAGTCCAATAGAGCAGCTTTGGAATGTGAAGGAATGGGAGATTCGCATCATGGATGAGCAGACGAAACATCTGCAGCAACTGTGTGATGCTATCATGTCAATATGGACCAAAACCTCTGAGGAATATTTCCAGCACATTGTTGAATCTATGCCATGAATAATTAAGGCAGTTCTGAAGGCAAAGGGTCCAACCCTGTACTAGCAAGGTAATGTGGCTGGTGAAATAAACTGCGAAACGAAGATATAACATAATACTACAACAACTTAAACTGGCCCAGGCCTGGTCATCTCTCCTTCAACTGTCATCTCTCCTGCTTTTATCCTTGCGGAGCACCCCCATGGGACTCGAGACCAGTGTGTCTCGCAGGTGTCACTCTGTGCTTCACCACAATATACTAAAATAAGATACTTAAAAACTAGATTTAAAAGTGTATTTCTAATTTTAAATGGCCGTCAATGGGGAACGCATTTCTTTTCCGTCAAAGGCTCCCGCAGAGAGTTCTGCAGTGTGTAGGAACCTTTTCTCTGCCTCACTGCCGAGGGCTGTGTGCACACATGCAGGATGACAGACACACAGCTGCTCTGTTTTCTGCATCATGTTGCATGTAGATCTGCAAGAGGATATATCAGGATGAAGACGGAAAAAAAATCTTGCCGAATGCAAGTAAACAGAATTTTTTTGCGTTGTGTACGCACCTGTTAATTTCCATATTTGCTCTTTTGGTCCAGGCAGATACAATTATCTTTTGCTCACAGTCTTTTTATATTACTTTCTTATTTTCTCTGTATTCATGTAGAACAATCCTAATACCCCTGTGGTGAAAATCAATCTTTTAATGTTGTTTATATGTCTATGTGGTGTTTTTAATATGCTTTAAGACAAATCATGTGCAAATTCATAAGTCAACACCATTGGTGAGTATTTTCTGCAGTCTGAAATCTCTGGTGTTTCTGACGTCACAAACTACTTTGTAACCAATCAGGTCAACGTGTGATCGTCAACAACTGGATCTCTGAGCTGGTGCGAGTGAGTGGAGGCGGGGCTAATTTACATATTCGTAGAACCGCGTATATTAAATGAGGCAAGGGTGACAGGGTGATATAGCTACATTCAAGCTAAGGCATGAAGAATTTTTTTAAAGGAAAAAAAACGTTTAAATATGTCATTTTGGTGATCAAAGATGAGTTTTAAAGGATAAAAATATTGACTACAGGGGGACTTTAATGACTTAATATTAAGGGGAACTCCTTTTACTGACCTCCTCCTTTTACTGAGCCCTGTTTTGTACCCTATTCATCGAAAGTGCCAAACAGTCTTCCAACTGTTGTAGGCCTGACAAAGTGCTTGAAATAAGATGGAGGAAGAAGTGGAGCCAAGGAACAGATGGCAAAAACAATCCCTCCACCACGGGGCTGTTGGCATCAGATAAGAGCCCTGATAGCAGCACTATTCTTCTCTGCAGTGATAAAGTCTCATTCTTTCTTTAAATAAAAGCAGTAGAATGGCTATTATGCGGATCGGCCCGACAGCGGCGTGGCTCTGCTCGAGTCACAATAGCAGGAAGAGGTTTTGCAGACGGGACAGGAAGTGGGAAGGAGAAAGGCTGAGTCTGTGTGGCTGCTGTCTTGACTGTTCGGAGGTCTGTGATCAGGGCGCTCCGTACACACATTGTTCCTGCGGTCCCCTCAGTGTCAGGCACCACCCCACTCACACAGGAAGCCACGGGACGGACTGAGTTTGGAAATCTTTGGCTGGGAGAAGCTCATATAGACCTGAATGGCAGTGATTTCATTCACTCAGTTTTCCAGGAATTAGAAGGATGGTCATGCATTGATAGGACTCCTTGTCTGCATGTACCCCTGCCCTATACAGTATATACATATATTATATATATATATATACATATATATATATATATATATATATATATATATATATATATATATATATATATATATATATATATATATATATAATCCATGGCTAGCTGTCCATTAAAAAATTTAATGCACAACATGGAGGCAAATAACTGCCCGACGCGAAGCGGAGTGTGGATTTTTCTTTGAGTTATTTCCTGAGCCATGTGATTCTTGCAGCACCAACACGTGACATGCATAGCCAAATTCACAAATATTACACCATTTTAACATTATTAAAAAGACAAACTGAGTGACTGAAACAATCTTTGTCATAGAACGCAATTGTTTGTTCACACCGAGTTTACTTTTCCATTTATTTTCATGATCTGAGTTGAATTGTCCATTGTCTCTCCCAGTATGGCTATAAATTTAATGCAAGATGACATTGAAACTCACATTAAATTATTTTAACATTAAATAAAGCACATAATTAATACCTGAGATTATCATTGCCATACTTTGGATGTTGTTGTTCCAGCCGCGACGTCGCAAGAAATAGAAAAAAAATTCTTCCTAAAATATAATCCCCTGTCGCTCACTGTAAAAAAAAAAAATCCGGTAAATTTACGGTAAAAAAAAAACGGCAGCTGATGTTGCCAGAAATTTACCGTAAAAAATGCAGTTGCAACATTCTTTCTGTTAACCAATTAACAGTTTTTCACCACAGCATTTTTAAAGTCTTTTACTGTTAAAATCACGATTATTTTTTTACAGGATAAAAATTTGGATTAAAGGCCTGTTCACACCAAGGATGATAACTAGCCTATATGTCCACCCCACTAGAACAATAACGGCGAAAATGGGAAATATCAATGCAGTGCATTGCAACCTTCGTTAAAAAAAGAATCATCTCTGCAAGGTGTTTGCAATGCATCTAAGAGTTCTGCTGCTGCCTGCGAGTCATTTTGAAGAGTGAGTGGAGGAGAGCTTTTGTAAACCTCATGACAGGCCGAGTGGATGTGTGCGGGACAATCTCCCCGATCAGTGCCTCAGCTCTGGCCCGGCCCCAGCAGGCCTGCTCTCTCTGAGCACTAGGTCATTCACATGCATCATCTGCTCTCCTCTGCCAGCCCGCTTGTTTGTTTTTTTCTTTGCCTTGGGAAATTTGCAGAGTAGGAGAGCAGTTCAGCTTGAAGCATCTGTTGTAGATTTTTTTTTTTAACCAATCGACCTGAAAAAGGAGAATACTGCTGCTCAAAAGCAGGAGGGAGAGGTTTGATAACACCAATTTTTTTTGGAGTCTGTGCATTATATATTACATTATTTTATGGCAACTGAAAAGACACATAAGGAATTATAATCATTTAAATAACTGCAGGCTATTTATGATTGGCATGCAGTGTAGCATCATTAATATAGTATGTTTGCTCGCAGGTGTGAGTATTGGCTATTTTCAAATATCTATGAGTGGGACTCATCTAATCAGAGTCAGAACTGTCTATTTTATAACATTATTTTTCTCTTGCAGACTGAATTAGAAGAGTCGTTGCAGAGAAAGTTCTACAATTTTGTGAAAGATTATGAAAACAAACCATTTTTATTTTCTTTGTAATAGTGTGCACTGATGAATCATGCACAATAAGACTAGGGACATTTATATGGAAAGTCAATAGGGTCTGTTTCATGTCGTCTTCAAAGAGAACAGACAGACTGAATGATGAGTCACCAACAGAAGGAAAACCTGCATTCTGATGTTAGTAAGGGCAAAAATCCCTCGAAATTGACAAATGTTGCTTAGGAGGATGTTATATTTTAATTGTTAATTGCTACTAAAATGTGTAAGGAGGGGATATTTCAGGGCTTCAGATTTTGAAAAGTCGTGAATGAGTTTTATTAACCTTCAGAGACCCTGTGAAGTGAAGATGAATTAAAAAAAAAAGAAAAAAAACTCAAATTTGAAGTTAGGATTAAATATTCCTTAAACCTGCATAAAACAGGAGTTTATAAGTATTTAATAAATCAAAATATAATTGATTTAAATATATTACATGATTAAATAATTGTAATTACATTTTAATAATTATTTAAATAAAATATTAAGTAATTGTAATTAAATATGTTAATTACAAATATTTTTAATCATTTTAAAGTCCCAGCATGCAAAAGTCACTCTGCTAATTTCGCAGTAATGGACTTATAGCAAATCTTGAAATTTTGAGACTTTTTCTCAAAAAGGCACACACCTGAAAAGGCACATTAAGAGGTCTGCAGAGCTGATGCTTTGACCTTTATAAAACTAATATTGGTCTACTCTGCTCTGATTGGTCAGATGGCCGAGTCTGTTTTGATTGGTCTACTCTGCTCTGATTGGTCAGATGGCCCACTCTGCTGTGATTGGTCTACTCTGCTCTGATTGGTCAGTTGGCCCAGTCTGTTGTGATTGGTCTACTCTGCTCTGATTGGTCAGATGCCCCAGTCTGTTTTGATTTGTCTACTCTGCTCTGATTGGTCAGTTGGCCCAGTCTGTTTTGATTTGTCTACTCTGCTCTGATTGGTCAGTTGGCTCAGTCTGTTTTGATTTGTCTACTCTGCTCTGATTGGTCAGATGACCCAGTCTGTTGTGATTGGTCTACTCTGCTCTGATTGGTCAGATGCCCCAGTCTGTTTTGATTTGTCTACTCTGCTCTGATTGGTCAGTTGGCCCAGTCTGTTTTGATTTGTCTACTCTGCTCTGATTGGTCAGTTGGCTCAGTCTGTTTTGATTTGTCTACTCTGCTCTGATTGGTCAGATGACCCAGTCTGTTGTGATTGGTCTACTCTACTCTGATTGGTCAGATGGCCCAGTCTGTTGTGATTGGTCTACTCTACTCTGATTGGTCAGATGGTCTACTCTGCTCTGATTGGTCAGATGGCCCACTCTGCTGTGATTGGTCTACTCTGTTCTGATTGGTCAGATGGCCCAGTCTGTTGTGATTGGTCTACTCTGCTCTGATTGGTCAGATGGCCCACTTTGCTGTGATTGGTCTACTCTGCTCTGATTGGTCAGATGGCCCAGTCTGTTTTGATTGGTCTACTCTGCTCTGATTGGTCAGATGGCCCACTCTGCTGTGATTGGTCTACTCTGCTCTGATTGGTCAGATGGCACAGTCGATTTTGATTTGTTTACTCTGATCTGATTGATGGCCCAGTCTGTTTTGATTGGTCTAACTCTGCTCTGATTGGTCAGTTAGCTCAGTCTGTTGTGATTGGTATACTCTACTCTGATTGGTCAGAGGATCCAGTCTGTTGTGATTGATCACTCTGCTCTGATTGGTCAAATGGCTCAGTCTGTTGTTATTGGTCTACCGCTTACAGCGCATGTTGGAAACTAAATACCTACTACCATATCTGAATTTGAGCACCGGATCTTCCAATGGCGTCAGTTTTTCTGTATCAACAGTGTGAGTCCTCATCCTTATGAAGTACACGCAAAAATGATTTGCTTTTGCAGCACTGAAAACAGCGTCTTCTCAACATGTTGAGAACAAAAAGATAATAATCTTCAGGCCTCAGGAACAGTGTTTGAGGGACAAAAAAGACATTGTTCCTGCAGCCAGTGAAGACCATAGGCTGGCATTATGCAACTTTTTTACATTGTTACTAGGTATGTAAGATGAAGTGAGACTGGAATTACTGACAACTTGTTTCAGCAGTTCAGAATCTTTTTTTTTTTTTTTTAGGAGACATTAGCTTTATTTGTCATGCACTTTGATCTTTAATCCTTTGTAGACCTTTTACATTCATAGACAGCTATACAGTATTACACACTGAATGAAAGGTAATATCAAAGTCCCTTTAAGACGTTAGAAGTGTTATTCTATAGACTTTGGTAGTATTCAGAAAAGCATAATAGGGGAGCTTTAAACACATGCTGCTGTCATACTTAGATATAAAATGCTCCTCTCAGTACATCAAGATCCTCTTTTACACTCTAACAAGTCACTGTCATCGTGGATGGGAAGGAGATGTGCTGTGTCTATTTTCATTGGCCGGCATTTGCTGCCATGGCAACCTGCTCTTCTGTATGTATGTGAGCGCCATATGGGTCATGCTGCTTATCTGAGGCTCAGCAGAAAGAGAACCTGCTCTGCATCCTCGCTGTGGCTTCAGACTTGCTGTGATTCATTATGAATGTATAATGGCCAGAGTTCAATACGCCGCATTCATAGGGGATCATGAAAGTGTTTTCATGGCCCGTGAATGTATGTGACCTGGAGGGGGTTGGGGGCGGAGTTGACCATCCACTAATATCTGAAAAGTTTATCTCTTCAGCTTGAATTGCAGTTACAGTATCTAGGGAATGTTGATTTCTTGTTCTTATGATATTACAGTATTCAATGCAAGATATTGGCCTGGTGTCAAATGACAGAATGGTAATAAGTGCAGAACCAGTGGTAATCTTGTTGGTGCTTAAGAGTTTTTTGTTATTATTATTATTCTAATGGTAAATGCCATTGTGGTTCAGGGACTCTATCAGATGTTTTATATTGTAGAGAGCAATTTTTCAGCAGTAAATGTATTATATTATTTATTTTTTAACTACAATACAACTCAAATTCATTGTCACATGTTTTGAGGTTGCATTCAAAATCCACTCAAAAAATCTGTTTAGCGTGTGTTTAGGCATAAGTGTCTTTAAGCTGCTAGCTGCATTTTGTCTTATCCTGAATTACTACGCTACACCTATAACAAGTGTTTATATTTAGACTATTTTAGACTGGTATGGGTCGAACTACTGCGGAATAGCACAGTACCTGCGTGACTCGTCACAGACACAAACAGAGAAAAGTAGTTCCGGCTACAATGTTCTTCCGCAAGACTCATGCAGTTTTGTTTATTAACCGCTAGCGCGCCAAATGTTACGCTTTAAGAAATACTTACAGAAGGCAATTATTTCGAGGTGCTCCCATAGCTAAATTATTCAACCTCTTGCTCGTGCAACACCTAAATGTCTGTTTTCTACAATATTACAGGGCTGAAAAAACAGAGGTACTGAGTGAAGACCTGCTACAGGTGAGAATAAATCTGTACTGAGATCAGTGTGAACACAACACACATACTTATTATCTACTGCTCTAATTTACACTGTTGTAATGTAGTCTATTCTCTTATCTACACAACAATGTTTGTTTGACGTGCTCATTTTGCATTCAGGTGGAGAAGCGTTTAGACCTGGTAAAGCAGGTCTCTCATAGCACACATAAGAAGCTGACGGCCTGTCTGCAGGGACAACAAGGCACCGATTTAGAAAAGAGATCAGTCAAATCGCCCGCGGTACGTCCGTTCTCACACCTCAGTTAACTTACTTCTGTTTTCTGCACTGCAAATTTTTACTATCATAACAACTTGATTGTGATTTTTCCCTAAACAGAAGAAGTTGCCCCTGACAACACTTGCTCAATGTATGGTGGAGGGAGCAGCTGTGTTAGGAGACGACTCTCTTTTTGGGTGAGAGCTCACATACATTAAGTATTGCCTTTCGACCTCTAACTAAATTCTCAAACTGTTTCTCTTGGGCTGCATCCTAATTCACATTCTATTATATTATGGCAGATTAGGATTAATGCATCCAGGATCATTATTGCAATGAATGGGCATCAATGGAGAAGATTCTTTGAAATCCACTTAGCTAAAAAGTGATTTTCTTGCTCAGTATTTTTGTCTTGTTTCAAGGGCGAATATCTAAACATTCTTAAATCAAGAAACTTAATTGAAAAGCAAAATGACTCACGATATCAATTTGTTTTCTTAAAGACAAGAAAAATATCTCCCTGTGGGGTATGAAAAAATAAGTTTATATTAAGTTTTTTTTCCCACCCCATTGGCAAATATTCTTCAGATTTTAAGTATAAATTTAATTTCAATATATTATTCAGAAACAAGAGTTGTTATCTAACATGAAGCAAGATGACAAAGTAACCAAAATTTAAACGAGAGAAATATCTTTCCGGTGGGGAAAGAAAAATAAATGCAATTCAAAGGAGAAACTAGTTTATTTTTCTTATCCTACTGTCAAATCAAATAATTTTTCTTGACTTTCAGAAAACAAGACTTATGTATTTTTTTTGCTTTTCATGTAAATGTTTCTTATTTTGAGAATGTTATATATTTGTACTGAAAAACATGACACAAATACTGAGTAAGAAAATCCCTTTTTGAAGTGCATATATTAGATGAACAGGTTCAGTATTTTATGTCCTTGAGTTAAAAAAAGGAGAAAATGGAAAATGTGGGAAATTGACAGATGGGACTAAAAAATGATAGCAATACATGATGCCAAAAAAAAAAAAAGTTGTGAAATGTTCAGATTCAGTGGTATCACTCATTAGCCTTCACTCATTATATGATATTTTAACAAAAATACTATTTGTATTGTAATACAGATTAAGCCTGAAATTAAATGGCTAATCAATCACTTTGATTGGGCAACCCAAATAAGCAATTAATCCTTAGCTTTAAATAAATGACAGGATTACTATGCATCACACTCAGTGATATTTTAGTATTTTGTATTTATCATTGTATTTATTCGTATTTGAATAATATTTTTTATATTTTTAGTTTTCATTGAAATAATAGTTTAAAGGGGTCATGACATGAGAAATCACCTTTGCCTTGATCTTGTGACATATAAGAGGTCTTTGAACCATTAAAACATCATGTAAGTTACACAGCTTAAAACATCCTCCTCATTATAAATAAAGCATTTATTTAATCAAGCTCAAAAAACAGCTCGTTTTGATATTGAAGGATCTGTCATGTCACACGGGCAAATACATTTGCACATGACCGCCTCCAGACCAAGACATCGACGCATAATTATACATCATCACACCATAGGCCCCGCCCACTGGCGTTCAGTCGCTTAACTGCTGACACTTTACTAAACTGGATGTGAGCGTCAGGTCAAAAGCAAATAAAACCCATTATAATGTCTACACAGCTGTGTAGCTGGATACAGTTTACAGATGTGCATTCAGATTCTGACATACTCCTCGCACTTGAGTCTGTCGACAACAGGACAAATGGAAGAGTGAAGGAACGGTTTATTTTAATGGCGTCCAGAGATCGTGTCGGAGGATGACCCCTTTAAATTCGAATAATTTCATGTCCTTTTGTCACTTTTAGTTTTTGTTTTTTTATAGGCTATATTTCTATTTAGCTTAAAGGAGAACTCCGGCGCAAAATGAACCTTTGGTCTAATAAAACATTGGTACCTAGTCAACCGTTCTCTGGGATTTGTTTTCATGATAATCGAATGTAAAGAGTTTTATCTCTAAAAACTGTTTAGCGTATAACGCTAGTAATGGGGGCATCTATTAAGTAAAAATAAATCGCTAGTTTACACCACTAACAAGACTCAAAATAGCCCCACACTAACACAGTAACATAATGAGGGTCCCTACATGCAAAACGAATCATTGAGAACTTTGTAAGTGTACAGACTGTTTAATAAGAAGATATTTTATGAAGACAGTCCACTTTGTGTATACAGACAGGAGCCATCTTTGGAAAACAGTCTCGACTAGTCAAACCACGAACGACGTGCTAAGTGAGCTGAACTCAAGGGGGTAATCCATCGACCGGAAGTTGAAGCCGGCCGGGTGCCGCCATGTTGTAGCAGAACTTCACTTGCGTTAGCATTTTAGCATTGACTCCCATTCATTTTGGCGTCACTTTGACAGCGAATAACTTTACATCTGAGGCGTTTAAAGACTCCATTTGTCCATTATTTATTTCTAAAGAAACACGACAATGTATAAAAGGCTCCATTACCTTCTATGTTACATTATGGCCCCGTAGAAACAGATTTAGTAAAAATAGGCTAACGATTGCGTCATAACCACTCGACTCTCTGTCGCGCTGTACAGAAATTACCGTACAGACAGGAGGAGAAGCTCGCAGGCAATCGGGGGGACGTCCCGTCAAGGGAGAAGCCCGTAGATAATGAGTCCATAAAAGCAACGGAATACTTACTCCGGCTCACTCACGCCAAAGAACTCTTTGCTCAAGTTCCCCGTCTCTGCAAGATTAACGTTGGCAATTTTTACGCACAGCTACTAGAAGAGTAACGTCTGTCAGACAGGTTGCTCACGTCATCAAGCTTAGTTTGAGTCGGTTTGAGTCTGCGCGTCAGGAACGGAAGTGCTCAAAAATCGCTAAAAATGGGCTTCAACTGTCTCAACTGAGTTCCAATGAGATGGCTCTGTCCACTTCTTATACTGTCTATGGCTGAACTGTATGAAGTTCAGTGAACTCTGAACTGTATGAATGGCGTTCGTGGTTTGATTAGTCGAGACTGTTTTCCAAAGATGGCTCCTGTCTGTATACACGAAGTGGACTGTCTTCATAAAATATCTTCTTATTAAACAGTCTGTACACTTACAAAGTTCTCAATGATTCGTTTTGCATGTAGGGACCCTCATTATGTTACTGTGTTAGTGTGGGGCTATTTTGAGTCTTGTTAGTGGTATAAACTAGCGATTTATTTTTACTTAATAGATGCCCCCATTACTAGCGTTATACGCTAAACAGTTTTTAGAGATAAAACTCTTTACATTCGATTATCATGAAAACAAATCTCAGAGAACGGTTGACTAGGTACCAATGTTTTATTAGACCAAAGGTTCATTTTGCGCCGGAGTTCTCCTTTAAATTTGTATCAGTTTTCGTTATTTTTGTACTTCAACTTATTTTATTTCAGTAACATAAAACATATAATGCAATGCAATACAGTGATGATGGAGAGATCCAAATAAACGTTCCTTAAAAGTCTGATGGATCATACTGTATTTAATACTCACGTTTTAACATGATTTTTCTAAAGAGGTGATCTATGGATAATCAAGTAAACCTAAGTTGCTCAGTTAGCAACTTAGTTGCTAAAATCAGTTTATTTTATTTCAGCTTTATCCCAGTGACCAAAAGTGATTTTTAAGTGTTTTAGTTTTACCATTAGTTAACAATAACAACACTGTGCCAGGGCAATATCTCCACAAAATATACACAATATACCACAAAATTACCAGAAGCAGGTAAAATGATAAAATGTTATAAAAAAACAGTGGACTTAAACATATGATAGCAAATCTTCCTTATAAACTTAGGCTACGTTTAAACGATATGCTTAAAACGGAGAAGTTTTTCCTTTTAGTTTTCAGCGTGCAGACGACACCATTGTCAAAACGATCCCCATTCACTTGGATCCGCGAAAACGACCAAAAACTTGTACTTTGAAAGTTTGCATTTTCAGGCACCCAAAATGCTGTTGTCGTGTAAATAAACGGCCAAAACGCATAAAAAGTTTTACGTTTTTAGTTGAAAACGGTGTCGTGTAAACAACACCTAAGGGGTTTCAAAGTGCAAGTTTTTGAAATCGGTCTCCGTGTAAACAACAAAAACGCGAATCTCTGAAGACGACGATGTCATGCACATGCGTATTACGTGTTCAGTCTATAGTGTTTCATCGCCATCTAAAGGCCTGGCAGCAGAATACAGCGTTTTTAGTTGTTTTCGCGGATCCGTGTGAATAGGAATCGTTTTGACAATCGTTTTTCCACATCTGTACGTGGAAAACTCTCCGTTTTAAGCATACCGTTGTCGTGGAAATGTACCCTTACACTCTATTGTCACCACACTCCAGCACAATAGGTGGCAGCATGCATCTACTTAAGTTGTTTTGCAACCTGCCAGTAAACCCAGTCAAAAAGAAGAGAGATGGTTTTAACCATAGACTGTAAAAAAAGATGGACGACGCCCCTTCGCTCTTTTCCATTGGAGAGAACTGAAGCCGCCAGAGTCCCGATATGGCGCTGACATATTGGAACTTGAGTCTGCGCAGTAGCGTTTTCGGGACCAGTCATGCGCAGTCGTGAGCAGGAAGTAAAGCCGCGAAATCAAGGCCCCGCACTCACTCTCGTTGAATCAATCGCAAGCACACGCCCTGCACTTTTCTTAAGTGGCCTTGTCTGCTCCGTTCCTCTCCAATGATGTCTGCTGATTGCAGTACCTCGTTAAAATAAGGTAAATACAACTACTAACCACATAGTCAACATTATGAAAAAAAGTCCGTTAGTACTTCAGTGACTACTTCGCACAGAGAAGCTGTCAATCACAGCTGTCAATCATGATGTCACAGCACCGTTTTTATAGCATCAAATAACTAACTAAAAACTAACTTATTTTAAAAACAAACACTTGAAATTACATCAACGTGATAGAAACTACAGTAAATGACAGAAATTATCTTTAGAAAAAAGATATGTGAAGTGTAATTTAATTATTTAGTTGGTCTCACGTCCCGTTGAATAACATGGGGAGGCGGGGTTTATGACCTATACTAGGACCGGTCACTGGGGGGCGATCGAGACGTTTTGGCTTCACTTTTGAGGGCTTGTGCGGCACGCTTGGTTTTAACAGCCAGGTGTTGTAGTTATAGCACCTGCCTGCGGGGTAGGGATCATGGGATCATGTTAACATGACAAGCCTTGACTTCTTTGGTTTGTCTTCATAGTTTGAGAGTTTGGTTTCTAAATGTCTCTTGTCATGCAACCTGTATTGGTTTGCATGTGGATAGTTTCTGTGAAGGGACAGATAAAACTGCACCAAAAGTACCACAGTGTATGATTGGGCACACCCTTTGACATCAACATCAAAAGATATGGCTAGCGTTTCATGCTCACATCCAACTTCTTGAGAGCTTTCATGATATTCACTGAGAAGTTTGTGAATGAAGCAGAATGCAGTCCTGATTCCGTTGACTAGTTTGACTGACTGGTGGTCTTTCTGCAGTAAGATGCTGAATCTGTGTGGCGAAACGGAGGAGAAGTTGGCTCAAGAGCTGCTCGTCTTTGAAATACAGATTGAAAGAGATGTTGTGGAGCCTCTGTATGTGCTGGCTGAGGTGAGCATGTTTTTTTTTTCCCCTTTCAATGTTATGCTGAAATCCACATCTTGCATACTTTTTCCACAATCATATAATACAATGCAATACAGTCAAATAAGTGTTCATGTTGAAATATTGCTAACAATATAAAAGTTATTCTTATGTTTAGTTCATAAAAATCAGATTTGACAGCAAAAAGACACATGAACCATGAACCAAGTCAGTCAGATGACAGAAGGCAAAGTTTTTCAGCAAAGTTTTTATGTTGATCATTTATAGGCCTTACAAAATGCCTTACAACCTAAATGCTTTCACTTTTTCTCGCATGAAGGTCATGTGTTTATTTCTCATATGTGCACGGTTTTATGTTTAGGTGGAAATTCCGAACATTCAGAAACAGCGAAAACATTTAGCCAAACTTGTCCTGGACATGGATTCTGCAAGGACACGGTATGAACTATATTATGGTTGATTCCTAAGATTTGATTCTTCCGCATTACCCACATTGTGCTCTGACGGTGTCATTTGTCCTCCTGGGCTGTAGGTGGCAACAGTCATCCAAGTCTTCAAGTCACCCTAGTAATGTGCAGCAGGGCGGTGCCAAGTCTGATGCCCTGAGAGAGGAAATGGAGGAGACGGCCAATCGGATGGAGATCTGCAGGGTGACGATTTCTCTCACTCTTTCTTCTGCATTTAAAGGCCCACTGAAGTGCCTTGGAACGTGCAGCTTTGTATGATGCGTTGACGTAATTTACACTGAAACATGAAGCTAAGGCGGGACATATTGAATGGATCCTCCCCATTTTCAAAAACCCATATTGCTCCGTGACGTGTCAACGGTCGCTTTGGCTAGGTGGCATTTATAGCATAGGGGGCGGGACACTTTAGATTCTAGAGAGCATTTGATTGGACAGAAGAAGATCAAATGCTCTCTAGAATCTAAAGTGTCCCGCCCCTTATGCTATAAACACCACCTAGCCAAAGCGACCGTTGACACGACACGGCGAAATATGGGTTGGTTATGTGTGTTCGGTTGCTCAAACGCTCAAGTTTTATTCCGTTTTCCAACTGTACGTTGGTTAAGAATGAAATGGCTAGAATTTATTCACACCTATACTATTGACTCCAACGTATCATCAGCGCTCGGATTGGCTTTCATGGTGCTGTCAAGTACGACTTGCAGTCTGTGAGGAGCTGAAGTCTGTGATAAAAATCCCTGATCCATTTGAACAAAAGTGAGAGACTTCAAGTTTTGAATGCTTATATGCAAATGTTGTCATTGTTTTGGAACACACCAGCTTATTGATAACCTTAAGGCTAACATATTCATACTAAAAGCTAAAAAAACAAAAAATTTTGATTTCAGTGGGCCTTTAATGAAACAATTCGCTAAAAGCAAAGCTTACATACTCTTACTTAGTAGCCTCCAGCTCAAAATGTTTTGCTTGTTTTTTTAGAAATGAGAAATTTCAGATATTCATGATGATATACCTGTTTCCCTCTCTGTAGGACCAGTTATCAGCGGACATGTACAACTTTGTGGCCAAAGAAATAGACTATGCAAACTACTTTCAAACGGCAAGTACCTCTGGACACGAAATGGGAAGTGTGTACTTTTGGTCGGAATACCTTGGGAACACTTACAACATGTGTATGTCCTCTTATTGGTCTTGCTGTAGCTCATAGAGGTTCAGGCAGAGTACCACAAGAAGTCTTTGGAGATTCTGCAGACTGTGCTGCCACAGATCAAAGCTCAGCAGGGTGAGACTCTCCACTTCAGTGTCTGAACTAGGGTTGGGTACCGAAACTCGGTGCCAATAGGGAACCGGTTCCGACGTAAACGGTAGTAACCAGACCGAATAAGAACGAAAATTTCGGTGCCTGATTTCGGTGCCTAACTTCATTAGGCACACACGCACACACACACGCAAGGTCTCTCGCTCTCTCCCTCTCCGCCGTGCCCGTGCGTGTGCTACACAGTTTGGAGCACAGTTTCTTCTGTCTCGCATGCGCGCTCTTTCTCGCAAGGTTTAGCTGCATTTCACGTGTAAAATTACGTGTCAGAACGCCCTCTGGGTGTGCCGATAGTCTGAATCCCATATAGAATCAAGCCAATCCATTGGCTGATGGCGCGGGCGCCGCATCGACGCACTTACGTCGTCATATTATGTTGGCGCGCGCGCGCCGCCATCTGCTCCTCAGATTTCTCTGCCGAAAAAGGAAGCTGGTCGGCAGCGCGAGGAGCTTGGCAGCGTCCCGTTCCCTATTGAGAGATATGTTACACCAGTAACCAGAGATGTTCTCTTTCATAGGTTCACTCAACACTGCGTAGCTAAGAAGCAGTGGATTTGTAGGCTGCTGTATCACGTGCCGTTTGAACTGACGCGCTACAGCGATCTGTCACATTTCAAAGAGCCAAAACGTTATTTATTGTGTGAATCTCGTAAAAATATTGACAGAATCTGACAGCTGTGGATTTGTTCCATATCAAAAGTAACCTTCTCTGTCTTGTCTGTCGGTGTCAGTGTCCTCTTTGTCCGCGATTTTTCTGTGTGAAAAGGGTCATTTGCGTGAGTCTCACGGTCAATGCGTGAGAGTTGGCAGCTCTGCAATCTCCAGTATTATTACATTGTTTGATACAATATTGTTTCATTTGATATTATGTAAATATGAATTTTTATTTTATATTGGTTTTATTATTACCATATGTTACTTGTATTTATATTGTTTAAAGATTTAAGTTAATATTGTGTCCAGTTTGGCCCTGTAAATTAAAGGGTATTATTTTTTGATAAAGTGTGTGCGGTTTCATTTTCTTAAGTACCGATTTAAGAACCGTTTAAGCACCGGAACCGTTTAAAAAATACCGAGTAGGTACTGGAATCGGATAAAACCCAACCGATACCCAACCCTAGTCTGAACGTACAAGTTTGGTTAAGTGGTGTCTTTCAAATGCGTATGTGGATCTGTCAATAAACTTGTTTCCGTAGTCTTTAACAGATTGAAAATGATGCATTTTAACGTCTATCATGATGTGTTCCAGAGGCCTGGATAGAGAAGCCATCATATGGAAAGGCCTTAGAGGAACATCTAGCCATCAGTGGCAGGGAGATTGCCTTTCCTATCGAGGCGTGCGTCACCATGCTGCTAGAATGTGGCATGGAGGAAGAGGTGCGAGACTGCTGAGAAATAACACAACTTGCCTTATGCATACACAGTTTGTCTAACAAACTGAGGGATGAGTCATAACTATTGTCTGTGGTAATCATCTGTATTTCACAGATGCCATTCAGAGACATTATACTGTAGATAACCCTAAATATTCACTAATATTTTACCTTGATTAAAGAGATAGTCCACCCAGAAATGAAAATGTTGTCATTACTTACTCACCCTCAAGTTGTTCCAAACTTGTATGAGTTTCTTCCTTCTGTTGAACACAAAAGAAGGTATTTTAAAGAATGTTGGTAACCAGACAGTTGACGTAACCAAAAAAAAATACTATGGAAGTCAAATTTGCTCCTGGAGGGGTCCTGCACAGTTTAGCTCCAACCCTAATTAAACACACCTGAACCAGCTAAACTAGGTTTTAAGGATTATTGGACTATTCAAGTGGTTCTCAACCTTTTTTACTCAAAAGTCCCCCATTGTGCAACACAATGTTTGAAGGGACCCAATATAGGCTATTTCCTGTATTTCTGCTGTAATCATGACAAAGCTGCTTGTTTTCAAACCTTTTTTTTAACAGAAACTGTGTGTATTACCTAATAAACAAAATAAACCAAAATTGAATTTTTTTGTGATCTCAGTAATTAAGAACTGAATAATTGTATTATTCACGGAATTAATAAATTATATATATATATAAAAAGATTCTTTCCTAAATGAACATGCTAAATAAACTGAAATGTATTTCTTTTATTATATTATTAAAGGGTTAGTTCACCCAAAAATGAAAATGATGTCATTAATGACTCACCCTCATGTCGTCCCAAGCCCGTAAGACCTCCGTTCATCTTCGGAACACAGTTTAAGATATTTTAGATTTAGTCCGAGAGCTTTTTGTCCCTCCATTGAAAATGTATGTACGGTATAATGTCCTTGTCCAGAAAGGAAATAGAGACATCATCAAAGTAGTCCATGTGGCATCAGTGGGTTAGTTAGAATTTTTTGAAGCATCGAAAATACATTTTGGTCCAAAAATAACAAAAACTACGACTTTATTCAGCATTGTATTCTCTTCCGGTTCTGTTGTCAATTTTCATTTTTGGGTGAACTAACCCTTTAATATCTCAATAACTGTTGTTGTATAGTTATTAATTACTGAGATCACAAAAAAAAACAATTTTGGTTTTATTTTTAGGTAATAACAGTTTCTGTTAAAAAAAAGGTTTGAAAACAAGCAGCTTTTTGTCATTTTGGGGCCTCAAGATTACTAAATGAATGAATTGCAGAGGCCCTTTAGTGGGCCCTGGCCTCCTGGTTGAGAACTGTTCCTGTCACTTCAGGGTTTATTTCGGGTGGCTCCCTCGGCCTCCAAGCTCAAGAAACTGAAGGCGTCACTGGACTGCGGGGTTCTTGATGTGCAGGAGTACTCAGCCGACCCACATGCCATCGCAGGTGAGCATCTGCTTCTTTCCTATTAGCTTCCTATTGTTCACTGATCTACCCACAGTGTCTTTTTAGTCGATCGCAGCTACAAAGGCTCAGACCCCACGGCAGTTCACATTAAATTCTGTCTCAGGTTAATTTGATCTCATTAGTGCGGGCCTGAAGCGTGACCTGGTAGCCGCCAGGCAGGGGGGCACAGTTGACAGTCGCTACATGCTGACTGTGGCTTTTGACAGCTCATTTTTCAGGCTTCCCTTTAGTATTTTAAGCAGGGAATAGCACACCTCCACTCACATCCTATGTGAGTGGAGGTGTGCTATTCCCTGCTTAAAAGAGGGAAGCTGTGTTTCCCTCTTTCTCCATGTCCCTGCCTCTTTCACTCTCTCCTTCTCTCCCACTGACCTCTTCTCTTCCTCATCTGCTTCCCTCAGGGGCGTTGAAGTCTTATCTTCGTGAACTTCCCGAACCTCTAATGTCCTTTGAACTCTATGATGAATGGATTCAAGCCTCAAAGTAAATATTGACGCCGGTCTACACCAACACACATGCCATTACCAGGCAGCATTTGCCATTTTCACTTTGATGTGAGACATAAGGTCTGTTTCAAAAAAATATTGAGCTGCCTATACTTGGCGGAATCAAATGTGAGTTGTCAATTATTGAGCAAATCCTTATACAAAATATACTTAGTAAGTAAAGTTCAAGTATATTTTATGTAGAAATTATATTAAAGGTGACCTATAATTCAAAAGTGAATTTACCTTGGTATAGTCAAATAACAAGAGTTCAGTGCGTGGACATGACATAGAGTGAATCTCAAACTGGACTGTTTTCGCGTTCTCATTTAATTCATGTTTATGAAAAACACCCCTGAAAAACGGTCGGTTCTCCACACAATACCGACTGTGACGCAATAGTCGGGATCATTAATATGTACGCCTCCAAATATTAGCATAATGCCAGCCCTCAATGCCAGGCGGAACTGCGCAGCCGAAGCATGGCAGTTGCTCAGTGTGGATGTACACATGAACACAAAAGTATTTTTTTAGTTCCTTCATCTGAGCCTCTGAAGAAACTATGGGTTAATTTTATTTTCTCTGGAAATTTCCAAACATTTCACCGAGTGTTTCCTCAACTTGGGCCAATACAGAGCTGGCCTCGGATCGAGCTACCAAGCAACACTTTCTGATGTGTAATTGTTCAAGTTCAGACAGGTAATCTTTCTCTCAAAATCGTTCAATACTGTTTATGCATCAGTAAGTCAAGCCAGTGACTAAAATATCAGCTTCACATCGTTTCTTTTAGTAGGATGAAAATAACCGTATTTAAATTGTGAACAAATTATATACAGAAAGCGATCAAAGAACAATCTTTCCACACAGCGCGAGTTTATCTGGACACTTGCCAAACTCGTTATGAAATCAATGACGCACGTTACTGCACAACGAAGCTCTTACTGTATTTACATCATCGTGTTTGCATTGGTGAAAGCAGAGAGAGTGCAGAAACTGCTTTGCAATGATAAGATCTTCATTCTCGCGATCAACACGTCATCTGCTCAATGCTCATCACGGCAACATTTTATGTGATGGGAATAGATCTAAATACTTTAAAAACATCTCACGATTCGTTATTCTCGATAGCTGTTATAGTAAAAACGTATAATAGCAGTAGTAAAAGTATTCGGGAGAGAGTTTCACATGTAATGCGTAGCTATTTCATATGCAAGCATGTCAGCCAATCACAGCAGTGGCCGCGGTTACACTGAATCCCACAGCAGACACGCCCCTTCAAATAGAGTGTTCAAATCAGAGGCTAAAAGCAGGCTAGGAAAAATGCCATTTTTTTCTAAATTATGATTATTTTTTATCTAAAAAACATACTAACATTATAAGGGTAACCCAGGAAACATTATAAAAAAAACAAAAAAAACATTCTAGGGCACCTTTAATATCAATGTATAAGTTGTACGCTTGTAAGTTTACTATTTCAGAGTTTTACAGAAGAATATTTCCTACCAAGAAAACTGCCAATTTCATAAATTTTATACAGCATACTTGAAAAAAAAAAACATACTTGTATGTTAAAGCATACTTAAATAAGTATTAAAGCATACTTGTACGTTTTCTTTTAGTGAACTTAACATCACACTTACAGTTTACTCAAAAGCAACCCAATATAAATATGTTTCTGTGTAGGTTAATAGCAAAAGAGATCAAGTTCAGTTCCATGCATGAACATACAGCAGTTTATCCATATTCTGTACCTTAATGCGTCTCTCCTTATGGCCATTCTGCAGTATTCAAGATATGGACAAAAGGCTCCAAGCACTGTTGGGTACATGTGAGAAACTATCATCGGACAATTTGAACAACTTCAGGTTTGTGGTGCTTATTTGCTTATTATTTGTTATTTCTGACAAGGTCTTTGTCTTTAAATGAGTCATGAATGCAACAGCTCATTAGCAGAGAGGAGTGTCAAATCTCTGTCATATCATGAGTGATGTGGCAATTCCTTAACTGTCAGGAAGTGTGTGTTTTTTCTGCTTATTCAGAGTTCATTAGCCCTACTGAGAATATTTTTGAGTTTGGAAATATCATTTAGTCTAAGCGGTTTAATGTGCCAGCTGTATAGATGCAGCCTTTCATTTTGCCCTGATTGATGTGGCTAAAGACAGCTAAGCTAAGAGCCACAATAATGAATATTATATCATTATCATCTTGGAATAAATTCGAACAAAGCTACTGTTTAAAATAAAATAGAAAATAAGGAGGCCTGTTTATATTTGTTATGCATTTCCTTTACAATGCCACTGTCAAATTCTGTGAATATTTGGCACGTCTTTACTTCTAACCCACATGACAAGGTTTCCAGATATAGACTGTGGGTCATTGCTGTTTGACTGCACCTGTCTTGAGTCAGACCTACTGAAATATTGATAATATACAGCGGCAGGAATAGCAAATGTATGAGTAAATGCCAGGGCTAGAACCTTTTGTCAAACCGAGATTTAAACTGAAACTGTTTTTTTTTTTCTAAACAGATATCTAATCAAATTCTTAGCCAAACTCACAGAGTATCAAGATGCTAATAAAATGACACCAGGTAACATTGCAATAGTTCTTGGACCCAACCTTCTGTGGACACATTCAGAAGGGTGAGTGAGTGCATGTCCTATGTTTGGCTTTCTTCTCTCATTTATGTGGATAGCAGCAAATTCACAAAGCAATTCAGTGAAAAATTAATATTCTGTCATTGCTTACAGTGCATACATATGACTTTGTTACTTTTCTTATGTGGAGCACAGTGTTGTTAATGTTATAGGGGTCATCGGATGCAAAATTCACTTTTATATGGTGTTTGCATATAAGTGTCTTTGCAGTGTGTGGACACAACCACTATACAATGAAAAAATCCATTCACTCCTTTATTTTAATCCTCAAAAAGTCTAAACCCTCGCAATAATCAGGCTTTTCTGAGCACTATGATGTCATAATGCTCATGCTCCACCCACGACCACTGACGGACTGTCTCGTATTAGCATATTTCTGCCCTCAGCCTTTCGACACCCCCCATGGAAGGGGGGAGCAGTTGCTCATTATCATTTAAAGAGACATGCACCGAAACGGGTCGCTGTGAACATTGTTTTTGAGGAGGTAAAAGGGGTGTTGTTTTACACAACCATTGAGGAATTTTAACCAAAGTATATTAGAAACTTTACATGAACACCCTAAAGAATCATACCAACTTGTGGAAAATGGGCATCCGATGACCCCTTTAACTACAACTATTAAATATTTTCTTTAAAGTGCCCCTATTATGCCTTTTTTCAATATTATCTTACATGTAGTGTAATATAGCTGTTTGCAGACATCCAGCCCTGCAAAAACTAATTTCCGAGCGGTAGAGCACCCCTCTGCCCCCTTAAAAAGTCAAATATACATACTATACTACATTGTATTATATTAGATTCATTCGTGTATAAGCCGCTTAACACGGGTTCTTTCATTCAATACTATTTGTCCACTGAAAGTGAAAATGATGTAGGCTAGATGAAATAAGAGGGAAGTCTCGACGAACTTCAAACAGAAGAGGTCACAGGAGACGCACTTGAAACGTGTGTTAGTACCTGGTGTAAACGATAATGAAATGAAAACTAAAAATGTCAAATTAAAAGCTAGTTCAAAATATGAATAAATACTACAATAGTACATCAATTATTTTAAAATGACACGGCAGAACGAATGAGGAATCCATACAACGACCATTCATAGTGACTTCAAGCTTCAAGAACAACATCAATACACCCCATTAAAGTAGTTAATATGGCTTGTGCGCCATATCTGAAGTCATGTTCAAGTTTTCTGAGTAGAACAGAGTGACACGTTTTTTTTGGAGCTCTACAGATGTAGTCACCATGAACTGTTTTTTTATAGAGAAGAGCTGCAGGAAGATTGTTCAAAATGTAACCCTTTGTGTTCCACAAAAGAAAAAAAGTCATATAGGTTTGGATCGACATGAATGAATGACATTTTTGGGTAAACTATTTCTTTAATGGATTTAGTAGTTATGAAATGTGTAGATCAAATGGGTCATTGTTCTTCACAGAAACATGACGGAAATGATGACCACCGTGTCCCTGCAAATCGTTGGCATCATTGAGCCGATCATCCAGCACGCTGACTGGTTCTTCCCTGGAGGTTAGATAGAAAGAGTTGTGAAAGCATATTCGCACATACCCACGAGCGTGTTCTCCTGTGAGATTTGGACTAATTTGTCTTTGCTATTCTTAGATATTGAGTTCAACCTGACAGGCAGCTATGGCAGCCCGGTCCACACCAACCACAACTCCAACTACAGCTCCATGCCGTCGCCAGATATGGACCAATCAGATCGCAAGCAGCAGCACGAGCAGAGCCGACGCCCACTCAGTGTTGCTACTGACAACATGATGCTTGAATTCTACAAGAAGGATGGGTAGGTTGTTCTGCGCTCTTGTCTGCCCCCTCCATCTCTTCATTTTTCATTTCCCCTCCCACACGCTTCCATTACCTTCTCATACCAGCCCTACTTCTTAAAGGGACAGTTCACCCAAAAATGAAGATTCTGTCACCATTTACTCACCCTCATGTCATTGCAAATCTGTATGACTTTTTTTTTTCTTCCATGGAACATTTTTGAAGAATATCCTGGCTAGTAGGGCTGGACAATGATTCAAAATGAAACCGAAATCGGCAATATGGCTGATTTAATTAAATAAATGCACTGCGTGTTTCAGAGTGAAGCACGGCACTGTGTAAATGCTGCTCCACACAAACTTTGTAACTGTATAACAAAGTTATTTGGACCATTTAGGGTGTTTTTTAAAATAATTTTAGAGCTTGACCTCATCCAGATTCACCTTAATTATTTAGAGAAGAGTGGCCAGGATGTTCACCTTTAATGTTCCGTTAAAAAAAGAAAGTCACATGGGTTTGGATGAGAATGGATTTGGAGTGTAAACTATCCCTTTAAATGAAACACTGCCCTATTATCATTGCACTAACTCCCCATTACCGACAGGGTTAGATAGTGCCGCTTAAACCAATTAGAAGTGGCGGATGAGACAGCGGCAGATAGCTAATGTGTTCAGCGAGTAATTCACTTAGACTGGGACGTCAGTCATGTCGTTATCCAGTAACCTCTCTGTGTCGTTTGTTCTCAATTGGAGTTGAACTCCGGGAACATCTCAGCGACTCCTTCAACCTCCCTCGAATAGAGCTGGTCTCGGGCTGATGGGCTGCCACGGTCTCTATGGTTACGTGGATGGAGTGTTGAAGGAGGGCCGCAGCTCCCTTATCATTCACTGAGGGGGCTGGATTTCTGCCTCTATCGACAGACACGTGGCAGATGTGCCAGGCTCTGACTCATGCCACCTGCAATGCTCCAGCAGGTGGAAAAATACCGCATACGGAGGAGGAGATCCAGACCTCTGTTAGTCAGAGTCCTACTCCAGACCCCCTTACAAAAAATACTGGGTTCTGGCAAACATTTGGCCACATAATATTCACTGCAGAGATGTGTCGAAACAATATATATATATAAATATATTGTTTTACACTGCGCAATTTGACACCGTAGGTTAGTAAGTTGAATCTGACCTAAATTATTAGCACTTTTAAATACTCACAATCTGACAGAAGACTTCTCCGTGGTCTGTTCTGGCTCAAAGACACAAATCAATGCCCCAGGAGGCAGACTTTGTTATAAAAATAGAAGGCAATTTATGATTACAGTTTGTTTCTCTATCAGTATTAGTACTCCTACAAATACTCAATATAAACTAAAGTACAAATATCAAAACGTTTTTTAATCAAGGCAATATCAGCGATGGTTCTGGTGCCGGAGAAGCTTTTCGGGTGGTCACAAAGCAGAATCGTTTCCGTTTTTATGTGAAAATGTGAATAAAAGCCTAAATTTAATCTTTCATCTACTCAATTTGATTTTTTTTTTTTACCATGTTTTACGTACATTTTCGGTGGAATGGACGGAGCAACCGGTTTTATTAAAATGATCTTCATAGTGTTTTAAAGATGTACAACATGATGGTGAGTAACTGAATTCAATTTGTGTGTGAACTGTCCTTTTAATCCCGCCTGAAAGTGCTTATGTGTAACCCTGACTTTTAAGGTCAACGTTTCAGCAAATCAGTTAATGTAATTATTATTCACAATTCAAGCCACATAGATGGATGGAAACCTTATAAGTAATCAAGATGAAAACAGTGGGAGAGAGGAGAGATATACTATATATTTTACAAAACGATGTATAATTACATAACAATTAAGGATCGTGATCAAGCGTATTTTAGGACTGATTTGTTTTGTTAAAGCAAGAGGATATGTGTCTAATTGTTTATGTCCACAGCTCCCGGGGTAAAGGCAATTACAGTAAATGAGGCTTAATGGTGTCGCAGCAGGAAAAAATGCCAGCTGCTCATTTAGACTGACATGTTCTCACCTCTGGACCGCCCTGATCCACCAAACACTGTCTTACTACACATGTCCCCCACTGCACTCTACATGGCTCATCGTTCAGCTGTCATTACCCGTCTCCATGTCATTTCCTTGTTCTAGACATGTAAACACACTGCGTTTCCTCTAAAATCATTGTTTTATCTTCACTTAATGCAGCATTAGGAAAATTCAAAGGTATTGTCCACCACATTTTCTGTAATACTGTGAGCTTTCTTTGTTTTTGGTAACACCTTTGGTCCCAATTTATATTGTGTTTTAATACAACACTTGATGCAATGTACATATTGTGTGCGTACATGATTTTACATTGTACTTATATCTTAAAAATACCTGCATGTAATTACAGGTGTAGTTGATTTCTGTAATGACATCATTAATTACACTGTTGTCCCTTCCCTTAGGCCGTGTGTCCATCAAAGCGTTTTTTTCTTTCTTTCTTGAGGTTAGCGTATTGTTTTCAAAGGGAGCACTGCATATTTTAAAAAAGACAGCAGCGCGATGAGTTGTTCCAAACCCGTATGAATTTCTTTCTTCTGCTGAACACAAAGAAAAAAAAGAAAAAAACTCATACAGGTTTGGAACAACTTGAGGGTGAGTAAATGATGACAGAATTTTCATTTTTGGGTGAACTATCCCGATCCTTAACGATTAACGATCCTTACGTTATTATTGCAAATGTTTGGGGTCAGTAAATTTTGTTTAAAGAATGCATTAAATTGATCAAAAAAGTAAAGACATTATAATGTTACAATAGGTCATATTTCAACTTTCTATTCATCAAACAATCCTGAAAATTTGTATTACGGTTTCCAAAAAAATAAATAACTTAAGCAGCACAACTGTTTTCAACATTGATGATAATAATAATTGTTTCTTGAGCATCAAATCATCATATTAGAATGATTTCTAAAGGATCATTTGAAGACTAGTAATGATGCTGAAAATACAGCTTTGATATCACAGAATTAAATTACATTGAAATAGAAAATTATTGTAATAATATTTAACAATATTACTGTTTTTACTGCATTTTTTATTAAATAAATTGAGCCTTGGTGAACATAAGTCTTCTTTCAAAAACATTAAAAGAATCTTACCAACCCCAAACTTTTAAACAATGGTGAATACAGTATGAATCAAAACAAAAATATTTTACATTATATATTGTAATAATAACAATAATGAATGTTACCTAAATTACATAATTACATAAATTATTAAATGAGAAACAATGTTTCTTTTTATAAGAATATACATGATCGTAATTGAGGGTTGATCACATCCGGCATCTGCAATAAATGACAATATTTTTAATATATGTTCCAGAAATACTTTGTACTTCACTTCTGTTTTTGCTCTCAAAATAATGACCCATGCCGGGTTGTAGTAACAACGCACAAGTTGATGTAATGATTAAGAGGGTTACCGCTTCTGTGCAGTGCATCTAGATGTTGTGTTGTGTTTATGACTGACTCAGTTGTGGTCTTTCTGTGGGCAGTGTGGGTGTCAGAGTGATGGACACATCGTGGGTGAAGGGCAAAAGTACCTCAACGCTGTCCCGCAAATCCTCGTCCACGCCTCCCAGCGCACAACCGCCCGGCTCTCCTGCGGACACCCTGATCTCTGAACAGCCCGGTGAGCTGGCCACATCTCCAATCCCCACCCCCCCTCCTGGAGACAGGGGCAGGTAAAAAAAAACAACAACACGTGATCCTCTACCTGTTTTCCATTGACATTTCAATGTACTGTATATGCATTTCACAGTAGAATTAACATGTGACATCATTGTTTTCCATTCAGCGATTAACTCTCTTGCTTTCCCTGCATTTGTGTATTAATGACATTTCCTCTGCTTTTTCATGCTTTCCTCGTTCTACTTACCGTTTTATTTTTGCCTCACTGAGTCTATATAAATAGAAGTCATTTCTTTTTTCTTGCAGTCAGTATGGCCGTGTACACACAGCAGTTGAACACAGTTGCCAGTCCTCCATCCTTTTCTGTACACACAGAGTTCAGTTGTTTTTCAGAGTGATATCCGCGTTCTGCAACTGAATTAATCACATTTACATTAAATCTGCGCTGTGTGTACAGAACCAAACTCAACAACTAGTTCTTGTAATGTACAGTAATTAAGGCAAGACACTACAGGCAAAAAAAATGTGTTTGTTTTTTTGTTTGTTTGTTTAATGCACTGCCTAAAAACTTGGTGAAAGTGTATTTTTTTTCCTGCCTGTTGACAGCATTTTCTAATTTATGGAGAATTGGTGTGGACACACAAAACATAATTTTGTGGACATATTGGAGATTCAGATTTCGGCTCTGAAATATTTTTCAAATTTCATATTTAACAAGATAATGCTTTTTTTTGTATATTTAAGCATAACATTTAAGCAAAAAAACGTGTGTAATACAGAACAATTGTCTGATATCGCTTGCACTTTATTTTACAGTACGTGTACTAACAGTGTACTTACCTAAGAAAATATTGGGTAATATAAGGTGTTACTACATTTGTAAAAGGTTAGATTTAGGAGTTGGTTCAGGGTTAGTACGTAGTTATTACCTAGTTATTGCAATTACTATAAGAAGTACATATGCTATGTTGGGTAACAGGACTGTAAAATAAAGTGCTACCGTGATATCTATTAGTTAAAATTTTACCCTATTCACCTGTAGTGTCTTGCCTTAAAAGCCCATGCAAAATGCGAGTCTCTCTTCACCTGGTGCGGGGCAAGAAATGTATTTTGTTCACACCCAAAACGATAATTTAGAGGATTCTCTTCTGGATTTGAACGCGGTTGTCACTTTTGCAGTGTGTACAGGCCTATATGCTGTATATATCATTTAGTGAGGTTAAAATGTCACAGTTCGGATCAATTTATCTCATGAATGTAAGACATTCTTGCTGTGGCTTCCCATTCATTTAATTTCACTAAAACTCAACCCATAAGCCCATATGTAAATCATACATTAATGAAGTGAAGGTCACGCCATGGTTCAGTCATTGCATTTAGGGTTTGCGATGGCTGATGATTTGACTGGCTTACCTCCCCTCCTCTGACACTCTTTCAGGCAATGAAAGGGTTTTTGTGTCTGTGTTTAACTGCTCTGGGTTTTCATCGCATTTGGAGACCTTGGTTTAAGCGCCAGCTCTAGATAGATTATTGCATATTCGCCAAACTCTCTCTGATGTTTGGTTGTTTTAACACAGATTATTTTCTTCCCTTGGTGCAGTGCGCAGACACAAGGTCATTTTCAGTTTTTCCATTTTAATGCATTGCTGTGCTTTTCCTCCCAACGGAGATGGAAGCGTTTCCTTGCGCCTGTTTTTCGTTGCTACGCTTGCTGTTTGCTAAACCTGTTGCTCATTGCCGTGCGCTAAACTGGCTAAATGCTCATACCAGCTTGAGACAAACATGCGGACCAAAGGATCCTGAGAATGTGATCAGTATTGTATAACGCCAGCGAGCCACAGCTGGAGCTCAACATCCATCCGTGTGCAGTTGACCAGAGCTCTCTCTCCTGTGTTTGCTCTTTATTGTTTCCAATATCTGCAGCTCAGACGACGTGTCGCCCAATCGGCCGGATTCCTCACATGTCTATGCGTCCCACGTGGAGGAGCGGCCACCCCCTCCTTACCCTTCCTCGTCCTCCCACCACTTCTACCCCAAACCCCCTCCCTGCGCTCGGCCCGTGGCCCCCGGCCCCGAGTCGCAGCCTCCCAGCTCCCCGCCTCCACCCCTGCGCTGGGCCGGCTTCGGCCCACCCTTGCCCCTGCCCCTGCCCCTGCCCCAGCCACCCCCTTCCTCCTCTTCCTCCTCCTCCTCCTCCTCACTCGATATCAACTCCAACCCCAAGCCTAGCTGCCTGCACTTTCCCAAACACGGCCCAGTGTGTGACGCCCCGCATGCCGCTCCGCCTGACGCCAATGCCTCGCCCCTCTACATTAAAAACCCTCTCGTGCTGACCCGCCATGACGTGTCCCTCGGAAACCCCCCTAGCCTCCCCTCCTCCGCCCCCCCGCCGTGGGCCGCCTGTCCATGTGCCCGCGACAGAGGACCCCCCAGGCTGACTAGGTAAATACCACCTGCCTGCGGCCACCCTGCCTTCGCAACACACTGTGACGTCCACCAGGGCTCCCCACAATGTCTGAGCGCTCACCTCAGATCACTCCATACTGGCTCCCTCTTTCCATCCCGTTTTTTTTTTTTTTTTTTTTTTTTGACTTTCTTTGTGATGTTATTGCTTTTTCAGCCTCATCACACAGATTCCGTAACATTGTCATTGTCCAGGGAGGTTGCCTAGCAACCGATGATGTCACTGGCCTTTAGCGAAAGTGTATCCTTCAAATAGAAATCAGTGTTATTGTAGTATCACTGAAATACCATTATGGTTTTTATTAATGTTTTGAATCAGTTTTTATATTTTGCATTCTCATTTTAACTTTGGTTGTGGTTAACTAATGGTTTTAGTAATTTTGTTGTCATTTTTTTTTGTAGTTTTTCTTCTAATATGTCTATATATTTTATATCAATATTTTGAATCAGTTTTTATTTTTTGTTTTTTCCATTTTCATTTTAGTTAGATTTCAGTCATTTTGTTGTTTGTCATTTTTAGTAGTTTTTAATCGGTTTTGATTTTTGTATTTTCTGTTGTCGTTTTAAAAGTTTTGTTAATTTTGATGTTTTTTTCATCTTTAGTAGTTTGTTTTTTAAATATATATCTATAAAGTTTTTATTGATTTTAAATTCAGTTTTAGTTATTATTAGTGCTGAATCGCATCTAAATAAAATCAAAGTTTGTATATGTGTGTGTATGTATGCATATGTGTGTGTGTATATATATATACTGGTATACATTTACACACACATGCACATATTATATATTTAATGTGATTAATCGCGATTAATTGATTTGACCACTAATAATAACTAAATAACTGAAAAATATAATAACTTATAATGTTCGTTTTCTTTTTCTTTTACTTCAACTTAACCCTTTTAAATTAAAATGAGAAATGTTTAAGCTTTTTTATTTTATTTCAGTTGGTTGGTTTTAGTTTTAGTGTCAGTTTTATTGAACTATAATTACCCTGCTAGAAATAAGTACATGGATGGAGCTGCACATGGTGAAATGGATGCTAATGAATGTATTGATTGAGTCATGAGGTCTGTTTGCTCATTGGGATAGTCATACTAGATGTGCAAGTACATAAACACCAGCATCTCTGTTCCAAACCCTAATGAGCTGCCCACCTAAGCTCTTTTAGTCATCATAGGCGCTCTCGCAACACAAAGACTCTTACAAACAGTGGGAAACTGATTTATTCTGCCTTATAAGATAGCGTTGGAAAATAGAAATGCAATCAATTGCAATATGCACTCAATATTTATGTGGCATTTGAGTTTTTAGCTTATAATTATGGTAATATCTGAAGCTATAGAGCTCTGCAGTGATTGGTTAACTTTAGGCCAACCTGAAAGTTAGCATCACCCTGGTTCCCTAGACAAAAAGACAGGATTTCGTTGCAGAAAATAAGTTCTGTGACCAACAAAAGTTTATAATTCTTACACATTTTGTTCACACTGTAAAAAACATTATATGATCAATAAGTTTTGACAACATGTGTTTTTACATTGCGATAACTCACTAGATTTTTTGGAACAAAGCAATAGGCGCTTAGAAATGGCCACTTAAATTTTAATCATTTGAGCAAGATTTCAGTCTGAGTAGCCATGTGAATTTGACAACTGCACTGGAAAATGAAACAACGCTTACCAAATCAAATTAGAATTCAAACGTTTCACAGCAATGTAGGCCACAAATTTAATTGAGGTGGGAATTGTGTATATGAATGCTCTTTTTTGAACCATCAGTGTCCCGAGTTGTTTGAAGGGTTGCAGGAATGTCGATGGAAAAACAAGAATTCCCGTTGCTTTCTGCACATACAGACTCCATCAATGCAATAAAGATCAATCTAAGATCTTTATTAGGAGTGCTTAGCATCAAAATGGACAGTATTAGCCATTGAACTAATGATTTTGACTGTGTATTGCAATGGTACAAGTCCACCCCATATACCCTCGTGAGCCTTCATTCAAAAGTCGCAGGGAAAGGGAACTGCAGAGATTGAGTCATAGATGTGACGGATTCATTTCAAACATAGTCACATAGAGGTGTTCTCTGCATGTCTTCACGGATATATGTGGACGACTTGTGTCCATGTGTGCATATAGATTAATCTTCCCCAGGGTTTAGCAGAGAGGCGCCTGAATAGAGCTGTCAGAGTGAAAAACAAGCTCCACATGCTCAGTCATATTAAAGATACATGCTGTGTGTGTGTGTGTGTGTGTGTGTGTGTGTGTGTGTGTGTGTGTGTGTGTGTGTGTGTGTGTGTGTGTGTGTGTGTGTGTGTGTGTGTGTGTGTGTGTGTGTGTGTGTGTGTGTGCTGGGCAAGGACACTCAATCCCCCTCCTGTTGACGTGGATGAGAAACCAGGTGTAAATCCACCTTCACATGTCTTTGAAAAAAAACAAAAAAAAAACATCACACTCACATTAAAAGCAGATTTTAGTTGTGGATGTTTTAAAATATCCTTCATGTTATCTGAGAATTTACAGTAGCAACAAATATATATATATATATACACTACCGTTAAAAAGTTTGGGGTCGGTACGATTTTAAATACTTTTAAAAGAATTCTCTTCTGCTAACCATGGCTGCGCTTATTTGATTAAAAATACAACAAAAATCAGTTATAGTATTAAATATTATTCCAGTGTAAATCAGCTGTTTTCTGTGTGAATATATAGTAAAGTGTAATTTATTCCTGTGATCAAAGCTGAATTTTCAGCATCACCAGTGTCAGTGTCTTCAGTGTCAAATGATCCTTCACAAATCAGTATAATATGAGGATTTGATGCTCAAGAAACATTTATTATTATTATCAATGTTGAAACAGTTGTTGGTCTGTCAGTTGTACAGTTTTTTTTTTTTTTAAGATTCTTTGATGAATAGGAAGTTCAAAAGAACAGCATTTGTTTGAAATAGAATCTTTTGTAACATTATAAATGTCTTTACTGTCCTTGATAAATAAAAGTATTGATTTCTTTCCTCCAAAAAATATAAATAAAATTCTCACTGACCCCAAACTTTTGAACGGTAGTGTATTTTATTTCTTTTTTGCAATGGAAGCTTGTTTCTTCCACAGAAAAAAAAAAAAAAAGATAATTGTGACTTTTTATCTCAAAGCTCTGACTTCTCACAATTGCAAGTTTATATATATATAAAAAAAGTCTGAATTCGCTAGTTATAAACTTGCAATTGCGAGAAATAAAGTCAGAATTGTGGCAGTTTTTAAAAAAAATTATTCTGTGGCAGAAACAAGTTTCCATATTTAGCTCATCTGGTGCCAGAAACATGGGTTCGATTCCCAGATCAATTATGCCAATGCTTTGTCAAGGTCTTTTCAGACACAATCAAAACCGGCAGCATGTTGTTTAGCACTTTCAGTTTTGATGATTGGGGACATGAGGGGTCCTTGTCATTAATGATATGGTGTGTGCAGACTGATGGCAGGCAGTCATGTTTGTCTCTCTCTCCAGCACTCTGAAGAGCAAGGAGCTCTCTCCTGTGATTGGCCACAAGGCTTTGCAGGCGGCAGGAGCTACAGTGCCCCCTGTCAGCGGTCAGCAGAGCAACAGCCAGTCTCCCCACTCGGCCGAGCACAGTCCTCACACCTTACGCAATGGTTCGTCCCAGTGGGGTTCCTCTTTAATGGTTTTTATAAAATTTCATGTAGAGATAAAATCCTCTTTAAAATTGGTATAACAGCTGACTTGGGTGATCAGACAGATCAGTGTATACACGTCTTCATTGATTTAGTCACATTTGTCCTTTTAATGACAAGTTAAGGTTAATTCACTGCAAATTAATTAACAAATTTGTTTCCCAGTACTAATATCAAAAAAATTCCTTAATCAAGATTAATTTACTTGAGAACGAAAATTACTTTAGATATTAAGTTAACAACAAAAAAATCTTATTTTAAGCATAAACACTTAATTTAAATTTTTTTTTTTTTTTTTTTTGAAAACAAGACTTAAATGAGCAAGAAAAAATAATGAGCAAAAAAAATGTTTTGTCATGTGTTGCAAGTCTTGATGATATTTATTTATTATTTTTAAAATACTTCTAATTATAAAGTATTGATCAAATATAATTTTTTTATTATTAAATTAATGATTAAGATGTGTACACACCTGCATTAAAGGTGAAAGGAAAATGCTATTCATTTTATTTGATAATTACATCATGACATTTTTTAATTTAATTCAATTCAATTCACATTTATTTGTATAGCGCTTTTCACAATACACATCGTTTCAAAGCAGCTTTACAGAAAATTACACATTACAATTTAGAGTGATCTGTTATCAGACATAACTGTCTAAGTTATGTATTTCAGAAATAGCTACAAATGTATTAATTTAAATAGTAATAATTTAAGGCAGAAACGATGAGCTCATTGAAGTAATGAATTCTTGTTAGATTCATTCAATTTAAACAAATTCCCAAGACGCATTGCACATAATTCATGCTTCACCCAGAACAGATGTTAATACCAGGTTTAAACAGGGTCGTGGTGTAAAAGCTACTTGCATGCATATTTGATTTTGTCTTCTATCTCTCCCTACAGCGTCTAAGAAACTGGCCCCTGTGCCACCCAAGATTCCCTACTGCCAGTCGGGGGGGATGTCAGACCAATCCACAGGTCAGCCGTCTCCGGTTAGCCTGTCCCCCACTCCCCCAAGTACCCCCTCCCCGTACGGTTTGGGCTGTCCCACTGGACACGCGCCCACCTCTTCCCCTGGCCAGACCCCATTAGGGGGACCCCACACGTTGTCCTCCCCGCCCTCTCTGACTGGTACGCTCACAAAGTCCCGGCCCACCCCAAAGCCCAGGCAGAGACCCAGCCTACCCCCTCCCCAGCCACCCACCGTCCCTCCTACGGTCCCCCAGCCCCTGGAGCAGGGTCTACTTGACGGATTGTCCCCTGGAGAGAGCATGTCCACAGGTAAACATGCCTCAGTGGCAACATCACGAGAGGGAGTCCAGCGTCCCTCTCTCAAACTGTCTGTCTCTCCGTCCTACGCAGGCGATGGACTTTAAAGAGCCAGATCCCCTATGAAATGTGAAGAGATTTGTTTGTCTTAAATATGGGGAACCCATAGATTCAGTTGTCTTTGAGATGTAGACTATGATAACTATTTTTTTAATTCCTATGATTATATTTTAGCTCTATAACTTGTGAAAAAGTGGAAACAAAGGGAATTCACTCAAAACCCAGGGATGTAGCATATATATTTGACTAGAAAGTGAAGTGTGTAATTTTTGCACAACCAGCGGCAATGTAAAAATAATGAATGTTTCCATTCAGGTTTTATACCGACCCTTCCGTCCCACCACAAACTAAACACCAAACTCAAACTCAACACCAAACTCAAACTCATGCTATTACTTGAGCAAGAAGCTGATGGACATGTCAGGCTCCACTTAGTTTACACTCTTTAAAGTAGTCCCCACAGTACAAACAAATTAGCAAGCGCTTGCTGAAAATCATCCACTCCAATTTAATTGGCTAGCTTTACTTTCAAAGTCACTACTTTCACTGAAAGTGCAGTCACATTTAGAGTTGTTCAGTGAATTTCCGCGGGCGAAATCCAGTCACTTCAATAGGAATCCACGTAAAACGAGAATTACATGTGAGGGTGAAAGATTTCCCCATGCAGATTTTGCAAGCGTTTTCTGGAAATCGTCAACTGTTTGGTGAATTTCCGTGAGCTAAATCCAATCATTTCAGTAGGAATCCTCGTCTTTATGGCGGAAGTCTGAGAAAACCTAAGAAGAAGAAATTACACACTTCACCTTCAGTACGAGCCCTACTTGTTTTCTCAGCTTCAGTGTGCGACTGTTTCCCTAAAATAAGGTTCTGCGGTCTTTGTATCGTTCTAGTGGCCCGCTGTATGGCACTGATTGTATGTTCTATCATGTGAGGCGTGTCTGTCAGTCATTCTCCTGAGCACTGATTGATGTATGACTCTTTTATCCCCTGTCATCGTTGTGCACCTTGCAGCTGTGTGAGGCCAGGGACTGAGTGTGGGCTGAGTGTGAGGGGGACATTTAGGGTAAGCCAGAACCTGCTGTGCCCGTGCCATAGCCTCATCTCACACCATCTGGCCTGGTGCTGTGGCTGAATCTGGGGCCTACCGCAGCCTTGCTCTCTGTCTCATACCGTAACACTTCCTTCTCCAGCTCTGTCATTCTCTCCAAGTCGTGGGACTGCTTCTGGCTTCTTCATTCTGTCAGTGTAGTCTGTGCATGGTGTGAGACTGGTCTGTGCATGGCTTATGGCCTTACTTTCCTGAGCAACACCACATATTTGCCAACGTCGCTTATGAAGTTCATTTCAACACCTCTGGCCCTGACCTCACAACGTGATCCATTCCCCCTCCTAATATCCTCACCACCGCATCGTTGGACATTGGTAAACACCCAACCAAACTCTTTTTGAGTCGAGTCCATCACAGGGTGGCAGTTCCCCCCCCCCCCCACACACAGTCATGACTACGCCATCCGCGTCCATCTCATGCTTACACAGGGGAGGTCATCACAATCAGATACAGTCCACCAATCCACATAGTCCACTGACAACGTTCTTAATGTTACCACATCTTCAATTTCCATCTTGTTGTCTATGTGTGGAGTATTTTAGTCATTGTGGTCAGTGTTGGGGGCAACGCGTTACAAGTAACGTGCGTAACAGGTAACGTTTGTTACAGGTAATGTGCGTTACAGGTAACACATTATGTAATCAAATTTTGTGTCAGGTAGCAAGTAATGTTACTTTTTTAATTTACGCTAAGATACTTTTTCAAACAAGTAACACGTAACAGATAATGGCACATACCGGTAATATGTAACAAGTTACACTACTTTTCGGCTTATTTTCCGATACAATTGGAAATATTACAAAGAACATAAACTTTACACTGTCAAATTAAGGCTCCAAATCCTGTGCATTGGCGGATAAAAGGCATAGTAAAGCCACTTTATAATCTGTAACATGTTACAAATGGAGACAAATGTGTTATGCATTGTTTCCAGCTATTGTAATTCCTGTGTAAAAACATTTAATGCAGTCATTGTGTGACATGTTTCATGCTATATTTGTTGTTGCAGGAAAATTATGTCAGGGGACAAATACTTTTTCACAGCAAAAAAAAACAACAACTCAGAATTTATACAAACATCTGCAAGCCAAGTAGGAAACCACAGTTATAGATGGCTTCTTTACGGCGAGACAAAATAACATGTTATTTTCTGTAAAAGGTAACAATGTAACTGGATTAGCTACTTTTTAGGAGCATAGTAAATGTAACACGTTAGGGGCCCTTCACACAGTACTTGTTTTGCCATTACACTGTGCTGCTTTTTCATTGTTTTTCAATGTAAATGCTCTAGAGTCTAGACAGACGTGTTCGACCGTTGCTGCCATGTCTTTTGCAGCATCTCACGCATAACACGGCTTTCTAAAAAGGCGGCGCTAAATGAAGTTAAAATTTAAAAAAGAAAAAGCGTCTCTAGACCTTGCGCTTTTTTACATTCCCCTGGGGTCTCGCGTCTTTAACAGCAAAAACGTGTTCTGTGTGATCCGGCCCTTACTTTTTAAAGTAACATTCCCCAGCACTGATTGTGGTGAACTGCTGATTCAGTTATTTTTACTTTCTGAAAAACTGCTAAAAGCTTTATGTATTATTTATATGTTTATGAGCATAGCAGAGATTGAAGCAGGAGGAGCAAGCACCACAGGCTTCATATATGAAACAAAACCTATTTCACCTTCCTTCCCAATGGCTCGGTGTGACAGAAAGAATCCCTGTGTAGAATGCCAGGAAACAGTCTGATGTGCCCCTCTCCTGCTGCAACACACATTCAACACCCTTCGCTGACTTCGCCTCTAACAGTGGCCTTGGAACTGAAATTACTTTTTGCTTTCTCTCTCCTTGTGTTTTTTCAACATCCTCATCATCGCCATTTCCATCGTTTCTCTCTGTTTTACTGTAAACATGTCTTGTCACTTCACTTTTGTGGCCATTGCTCTCATTTCCCATGGTCCTGTAGCAGATTACTTCAGTTTGGATATTCCCTCCATCAATGTCAATCTGGATAGCCTGTTGGACGAGTTCAGGGTGGGCCCATGTCGGAGCTCCTTTGCTGCGGTCAGCTCTCCGGAGGGGGAGTCCGTGTCTGAGGAGGAGGGCCAAAGCACCACGCTATGACCCCTGAGCCCACCAAGCAACTTCGCCCAGAACTTGCCATCTTCTGCCGAGGCCCAACTGGAACCCCATCTTGGCCAAACCCTGAGTCACGGATACTAGACTAGAGAAGACGCCAACCACGCAACAGGTGCCATAAAAAGCAACAGAATGGATTTTGTTCAAATTGCCACTGGGGGAACCTGGAGTTTTGTGTTACGTTACCTGTTTCTCTCTGAACGATTCTGTCTGTTTCGTTTTGTTGTTGGTTTTGTTTGATTGGGATGGATTTTTTTTTTCTGCCTTATCAGAGCTGCAATTACAATACAATGCACATAGTGGGCAGTCTGCTGACTTTAAAGGAACCTCGTAAACTTTATCTTGCTGAAGGCTTGGAACTGAGACCCACCCTCACAGTATGAGAGTGGGACATCGTTGTTTTCCCTACAGGGTCCATGCCATGCTCTTTATGGGTCACTTGGCATATAGCATGTTTAAGTCTAATTTTGCAATACTGAGTTCTTTCTTTCTTTCTTGCTTTCTTTCTTGCTGTCTTTCTTTCTTGCTTTCTTTCTTTCAATCTCTCCAAATCTAAACTATACACTACTTTAGCAATCCAATCCAATTGGCCTTTCGCTAAGCCTCGCCTTAAAATGCTACTGCTACTCTCTGGCCTTAGCAACTATTTCCACCTATTATATTATCAGACAAGTGCTCATATCTAGGCTGCGTTCCAAACTGGATAAATCTGCCTCCGAAGGGCACTTCGAAGTGAGAACAATCATGGCCGCCATATTGAAGGGTGGTTCCAAATGTGCTCAAAACTGGCCACTTCAAAGGGCCCTTCGAAATGAAGGATTCGAAGGGTACAACTAATGGGCCACTCGCTCCCATGATTCTTTGCACAGGCAAGCAGCACACACAATTGTGTGATTACGGCACATCTTTAATTGGCTCGGCAAATATGTGGTTTTTTTGGTCCCTATACCCTTCATTCCTTCGAAGCTCTCACTTTGGAGGGTAAACCCTTCAAAGGCATCAGGGCGTAGGTATAAGTCCTTCACAATGGAATGCAGGGCAAATGTAGATCTATGGAAATCCTATGTGTTAAGATAGTTTTAAATGGAATTTTACAAACAAATTATCAAAGATTACAATAAACTCTTGTTGCCGGGGTCACTTCAAATAGTTATAAAAGATACCCACACGGTATAAGAAAAAAGTTGCTGCCTTAAATTTTTAAGTACAATCAACTTGGATGTTTAAGTCATTTCAACTTAAATTACATTAATTATATGATCAATAAGTAATGACATGTTTTTAGATTGCTTTAACTCAAAATCAAAATAAGTTAAGCAATTTTGAACTTATTTTTATAAGTGAGTCAGGATTCAACTAAATTTTGTAAGTCAGTTTAATGTAATTTAAGTTGAAATGACTTAAGGTGATGATACACAGGGCAACTTTTTGAGCAATGTTGCTGGGCAATCTTGCCGAGCGATTGTTGCTTGAGGACTTTCTCGTTGAAAATGGGCAATAAATTTCTATCTGGATAATTTAGATCGGTCGTGGGCCCTGTCTCTCATCTGGTTCCCCGTTGACGGCAACATTGCCCAGCAACATTGCCCTAAAAGTTGCCCTGTGTATCATCACCTTAAAACATACAAGTTGATTGTACTTAAAATTTAAGGTAGCAACTTTCTTTTCAGTGTGGGGGATTTAGTAAAGGTTGTCAGAGTGAGTAATAGAAACTGAGGTAAGGAGCTTGGCGGAGGGTCAATTCAATTAATATTTTGTGCGTTTCTCTGCGCTACAACATTATCCAGAATCGCACATAATGTAATAGCAACACAGTGACAACTACTGCATTAGAGTGTATTTTCTTAAAGACTCGATTAATAAAATGAAGTGTCTGAAAACAAGGTAGGAAATCCAGGGTTCCCACAGTCATGAAAAATATCAGGGAATTTGATTTGTGTCATGGGAAAGGAATAACATTTTTAAAATTCCTGTTAAAAAATATGGATTTTTTTTTTTTCTTCTGTATATGCTCATTATACTTAGTTTGTGAAGTCAATTTCAAAATCCTTATCATGGAAACTGGAACAACTGTTCATGGAAGTTCTTTGGTCAGAAGGTGTGGGAACCCTGGAAATATTGATTCCTCACCATTTACCCACAAAACAGAAACAGTACTTGTGCTAAAATGGGTCACTACGAACACGTTTCTGCAAATGTGTTTCTTCATTATCAGGACATTAGGCAACCACTACTGAGATCAACCATTGCATTTTCTGTTGTGTTTCCGCACCCATATGCCCTCCAAAGTGCTTCAAATGCAGTGCCACACTATCCTTTATGTATATACCAATACTGTATATAAAGATGTGTAGATAAGCGACAACGAGAGGACAAATGTAAAGGCAAATATGAGTTATATATTCATAAATGTGACATGCCATATTTATCTTGTATAGAGATAATGTTCTAAGTATTATTTTGTCCCTGAACACTTTTTGTCAGGTTCACATAGCAAGTGAGTTTTTTGCACTTTTGTAAGCCATGAACTAGATGTAGAAATATGAATGCAGACTTGTCAGAAGTTTAGGTAGACTTGCTCCCGAGAGAGATTTTATCCCTAAACCGACCTCATCAATAACAGCCTTAATCAACAGCATAAATCAACAACACAATCTACTTATTATTAGAAAATATGTCAAGTCGTTGACAGATTATACTAATTGTATATCTGTTCATTCTTAGTATAGTATTGCAACTGGCTGATTATATAAATAAAAATACACTGGCCCTAAAATGTAGTGGACACCTAAAATGTCTACAAACAAATGTTAGAACTTTTCTCAGAACTAACTACCTAGCCATTTTCCCCCAATTACTTTTAATCAACTAGTGGTTTTTAGTGGATGTACAATGTCAGTTCCCCATTGGTGTCGTCCATCACATGAACTACAGTATCAACATGATCTAATGTTTGACAACCCCAATGTGTCCACATACTTTTTAGGGCCACTATAACGTATCTCCCCCATAAAATCAATGGAAAGATCAACATGTATAACTTGGCAGGGATCCTTTTTGTGAAATGTCATCTCAAAGATATCAGGCCCTTAAATCCTTCAGAGTCTCATTGCTTTTCCCAGACACATAGTCGGATGGCACGAGTCTGGCCATTTGTTTCATCAGTAGACAAGACTATACGAGACTAACCTGACTCCGCCAGATGGATTTGCTCCGCATATCCATCTGGAAACCTTCCGTTGAAGTAGTTTTGGTAAAGGGGCGAAAATACTGGTTAGCTGATTGGCCTATGTTGGTGATAGACGGGCCAAATCAACCAATCAGATCAACGAAGCATATGACGTACTAACAGAGCGTATCTTTTCCTCTGAGAAAAGCCTCCAGAGCAGTGTTTTGCTCTTCTTTCAGTGAAGAAATACTCTGTAATTCCGATAAAACTTGCTCGATAGCCACGCTGATGCTAGTTTCATCCGCTGAAGCCGACATGTTCTTTAGACTGAACTGACGCGCTTCTCGTTGCGTCACACCTCAACCCGCCTCAAAGCCAACGCTGATTGGACGTTCGTTTGGTGAACTGCTCCCAAATTTTCTTTAACGGAAAGTATCCAGACTGATCTGCGAGTGAAACCTTGAAAGCTCGCGAGATCAGGATGGTCTCACGAGGCTAATACGAGACTACCAGATGCTGCAATTTCTCTTGTCTGAACTTTTACAACAACAACAAAACAAAAAAACACGCAGGACTTTATTAAGGTCAAAGAAACATTTGCTCACTTCTGTCCTGTGGAAGGAATGGGCACAACACAATCTCTGTTGATATATGAAGGACTCTACTTCCAACGGTGGATAGCCATGGCTTCTGTTTTTCTCTTTGAATAAGCATTGGTGTTCGTCAGGGACAAAAGGACTTTTTTTTTTTTTTTCTGAAATCTGTGATATGCCTCAGTGTGTGTTCTTGATGAAATATAGTCTAATGATTATTGGTGACTGAGTAATAGTTGTAGTGATTACACAATGATAATTGCAAGTGCCCTCACATTCAGTATTTATAACCTGAAGCTAACGGCGAGTTTCGTGCGTACGTGAGGTTCTGTCTGTGCCGTTTCCCGCGGTGTTCTGTGAGGAGGCCGTTGTGTCTGTTTGAGTGTGCTGACTGAATGTGATTTAGCCTATACTTGGAAGTGCACTATAGCGTAAAGGCCCCTTATTGCAGCTGCAATAGAAGCATGGTTTATTTTCTTTATGAACATGAAACTTTTGCTCATCTCTCTCTGTTAGCAATCATAATGAATGCTAATGTTGTTGTTAATGAAGACGTGGGAGGGTTTTATACAGTATGTACATGCATTCTCATTCCAGTTCAACTCTGCATCGGTTATCACACGCTTTTCTAAGGTGAAAAGGCACAGCTATACGTTACTAAGGGGCCGTTTACACAACATCGTTTTTTAACTAAAAACTGAAACTTTTGAATGCGTTTTTGGCCGTTCATTTACACGCCAACAGAAAATGGGTTTCAAAGTAGATGTTTTTGAAAGCAATAGCGCTATCATCTCCATGTTACTACAAAAACGACGGTAACGTCATGCGCATGCCTGTTACGCGCGTTCAGTCTATAGGCGCATCGTATTTCTTTACAAAGTGACATCGACATCTGGCCTGTCATGAACAATACAGCGGTTTTAGTCGCAGATCCGTGTGAATGGGGATCGTTTTGGCAACGCTGTTGTCTGTACGCATAATAATAATAAAAAAACGCTAACGAAAAACTTTTCTGTTTTTAGTAGCTACGTCTTTGTCATGTAAACGGACCCTCAATCTGATCTGTAAATTAAGCTAGTCTGTCATCAGATTCAGTTGTTTATTGACTCAAAACTGAATGGATGGAATAGCCATGGAACTTTTGAAAGAATCACAGCTGATGAACTGTACAAACACAATTTTAACTGATGATTTGACACAGAATCCGCACAGGTGAATGTCATAAAACTGTCAAGGTCATAGTTCCCCCCAAAATTAGAAGAAAACAAACAATAAATTGTATTCCTGTAAAGAACAAGAAGCTCATAGTATCTTAAATTATTACATGAAATAATTTTCATGATAATTAAGCACAATTTCACAACCAAATGTCATTACCGCAATCTATAAAATGAAAAATGAAATATTATTTCAATTGTATTTATATCGTAGTATGATTTGTACTTCACTGATGTAGATTTAAATCAAACTAAAATATTTGTATTGCAGTAATTTATAATGTATTTATCATGGCAATGATGTAACAAAAAATCTTAATAGTCATTTTTTTTTTTTTTGTCTTTTGATTTTGTAGTGAAATGGCCTTAGCTTACCTGGACATGTTGTTGTGAAATTCACCCATATGCTTTTTTTGCATTTTATGTACTGATTGTGGGGGGAAATCAGTGCAGAAAGACTTTTAAATGATAAGATGTGTTAAATTCTTATTGAGCACTGTAAGCATTATCATACGAGTCAAAATATGTTAAACCAACATGCAAAGGGTCAAACAGACTTCATTACTTGCTTGAATCAAGGAAATTTATGATTCGAATTATCTTTTCAAAAGACCATTTTAAAATGAACAGATAGATACAATACTTTATACAGATACATGCATTTATTAATTTATCTGTGACATTTTCAGCATACAATTATAATGTTAAAAAATAACAGAATGGACAAAGAACACAAATCTTGTAAAGGAGACGAACTGAACTAAAGATCTGATCACTTTCTCAATACATTTCAATCATTTGTATTGAGCATTTTGGCCCGTTTACATCATCCTGTTAAAGCCAGCAAGTTGGAGTGACAGAACAGAGAATGCATTTAACTATTCCCTTTAGATATTCGTGTGTGTGTTCATTTAAATGATACCAGATAATAAAGGGACTCAGTGATGAACCAGGGATGTGTGAACTTTAAAGGCTGATCAGTGCACATTTTCCAACAATGTACAGCCCTCTCCAGCTCTGCTTACCGAACTAATGTACAAATCTGCCTGTAAATCACCCTCCTCAGCTTAGCATATCAGTGGAAGAACACAGTCTGTACTGTGAAGCCTGCCGCAGTCCTTATCAGAATGTCAGAAATACATAGATATATATTAAACTCTACATTTGTAATAATACTTCTGGTGTAAGTGCTTTTGTGTGTTTTAAGAAGTGATGTTGTAATAACAATGTCCTGACATTATATAGGGCAGGGGTCTCAAACTCAACTTAACTGGGGGCCGCTGGAGGTAGAGTCTGGGTCAGGCTGGGCCACATCAAGTATTCCACAAAAAATAGTATTCAAGTATTCCAAAAAAGGAGCACAACTGATTCAATCTTCATGAGCTGTCCTTCTGACAGTTGAAGTTCATTTTCCTTATACACAAAATCTTTGTGATACTTCATTTTACAAACATTCTTTTTCTTTTCCTTATAATACATATTTGTGATACTTATATTTGCTTATGTCCTTTTTATTTTCTTTATACAACACATTAATGATATTGGATGTTTTTTGGAAGGCACATTTCCTTTTATTATACTTAGAAAAACGATTATTGCTTTTGAAATACAAATATTTGCAGTCATGTCTGCCCGTCTTAGGGCCTGTTCACATATCGCGTCTTTTGCGCGCTCAAGTTCGTTATTTCAAATGTAGGTGCGCGGAATGCGCGCTCATAATGGAAGCGACGCGGTCGTGGTGCGACGCGTTCGTTTTTTCCAAGCGCGTGCGCGCCGCATCGAGATAAAAACATCTCAACTTTTCAGAATGCCGCAAGCGCACCGTAGCTTAGCAACGACAGACGCCTACGGAGCGCAACCGCCCTAGCGCTTTGGAAAAAAGAGAACGCGGCGCGCCTAGCGTTTTCTACGCGTTTTTGGGTGCTAAATGTGAATTCAGCCTTATTTAATTATTTCTACACATGTATAGTGTCTCAGGCAAATTACTGACTTTGCACAAATCAAAGCAAACCTTCTTATCAACCTGCTGGACACATATTACAAGCTCAAAATGATTATTCTCACATTGTTTTAGAGCAGGGGTCTCCAACACGTCGCTCGCGAGCTACCAGTAGCTCGTGGCATGTTCACATATCGCGCTCACATATTTTGCTTGCTCAAGTTCGTTATTTCAAATGTAGGCGCGCGGGAAGCGCGCTCATAAGCGACACGCTCATTTTTTCCAGGCGCAGTAAGTTTGTACTTCGCGGTTGTCTATGACAACTATTGACAACAAACCCACCGTAAGCTGTCATGAGACTATCTATGGTAGCCCAAAAGGGATTAAATTTTTTTTTTTTTTTTTTTTAAAACGCGGTACACGCAACGACGGGCCGCACTAACATTAAACTTTAATGTCAAGTAGGGGGCCACAAAATATCACCCCGCGGGCCGCAAATGGCCCGCGGGCCGCGAGTTTGAGACCACTGATATAGGGCATGCATGCCTTATAGGATTGTAAGGGAAAAAATTTGAAAAGGTTGATGTCTGAAACTGCTGTATCTTTGACAAATCAGGTGTTTATCTCAATGTGAACTCAAACATTTCTCAAATAATGTTGACTCTATAGTGCAACAATCGGGTTCCGGAAGTAAAAACTCCATTCATTTTCTCCATAGGGAAATAGATTTTTTAATGATAACTTATAAACCTTTAAAGACAGCCTTACTGTGAGCTACAAGGTTGTTAAGTGACACTATTTGCTTGAGTATTTCATCTAATATTTTAAGAATATTTCTTCTTAAAATAATTGTTTAACAGTGGGGATTTCTGGTGAAAAACTACATTACCCATGATGCTGCACTGAAAATTACACCAATCAGAGAGTCGGCCAAAACATCTCGTTAGCTCCGCCCACTCCCATGAAGCACTGCGAATGAGTAAATCGAGTCGATCTCCCTATGCTCTCAAAATACTGAAAATATTTTATATTTATGCATATTTTGCAATAAACTTAAAATATATTGTTTCTGGATATAATCAACAACTTTAAATTAATACTTTTATAATTCTCCATCGGTTTTAATTGGATTATGTCATTCGCAGTGCTTCATGGGACTGTAGTTTTTTTTTCCTCACTTATCTTTAAGTACAGTAAAGTGGTCAAAAGTGATGTCTGGCCTTGAAATAAATTTACATCTTCACCCTTTATTCAATATTTTTGTTAAAGATTTTGTAATGTTGCGTAGTTGTGCTTGGAGTCAATTGTTTTGTTTGTGATAACGCAATGAAACATGCAAAATTGTGCGGATATAATTTTTGGGCTGTCATACAAAGAAATTATGAACACGTGCAAAAGAGCACAAAAGAGAACCGTCAGATAATAATAACTGACTATGTTTCAATGTATGCTTTTTCCTATGAGCTTCTTTGTTATGCATTTGTTTTTGCAAAGTCAAATAAAACCTGTAGCTGTAGTTTACCCCCCTTTTATTTTGCCAAATCATTTTGTCAGATAAATACCTTAAGTTTAGTGTTTTGTTCTCCCCTCATATTTAAAAATATAAAATATTTTCCTCACACTTTAATCGAACTTGTAGGGTCATTAAAAACAAACATCACTTTTGGCCACTACTTCACAAAGTCTTGTATACCTTTGTCTTTTTTGTTTGACTTTCAAATTCTTTTCTGCTTCAAATAAACTTTTGTAATGTTGTGATTCACCTCTGATTGGTTTGGTTTGGTGCTTATAACGAGATAAATGAATGAAAAGAAAAAAAAAATACTGAAAAAGTTCTTACTTTTTTTTTTTTAGGAGAAACATTAAACAAATTGATGCTTAAAACTGAGAAATCCATTACGGCACCTGAGCCATGAAAGAAACTTCTGAGCAATAAAATGTGTCCTCTGGGAGGAGACACTACAAACATGTACATATGAATATTTTTGAATATCAAGAAGTGACTGATAACTTGTACAGAATGTGCGGTATCAGTCATGTCATGGCTGGATCTAAGCGCTAACCCGCGTTACAAGAATTTCTGGACAAATGAGGGTGTGTATCATTCCTTACAGGCATTGCAAGCAGTCGAGAAAAGCTCAAAGTAAAGCCTCATCATCACACCCTTCCCTTTTCTCCATTCTCAACCCTGCTGTGTCCACGGTAGCTGTAACTGAATCCCACAGTCTTTCTTTCTCCGAGATCAAATGACATCCAGACGACAATCTCATCGTTGCTTCTCGAGGTTTAAACGTCTCCCGTCTCCTCAGTAACTCAAGGGAACCACCTTTGTAGATTCAGATCCAGAACAAAATACTTGTTTATCCATTAAGTAATACTATACAATGACTTTGTTTTTGTAATTAAATCTCCTCCAGCATTGCCTCCCTCCAAGACATGTCAGAACAAGCCTTGGAAACGATCTCACAATAACCGTCTGTTCTTCATAAAACATTCATTGCGACTGAGTCCAACGCATCTCTTTTTCAGAAAGCGTGGCTTAATAATAATATATACTGATCTTAAAGCGTTTGATCGTACACGAGGTAACAGTTCTGGAGCCTTTATGCCAGCAGAACCCATGGAAGTGTGGCAGCCACCAGTGCCAATAAGGTGAAAGTGATCATCAAGACCAGAAGGCAACAGGAGATGGTGCAAAGTCTCGGTCCATTACTGCCATAGTCCCTCTGCCAGCCTGAAGCTATCCCAATGTCAATAACATCCCCTTCTGTCATGGGTCGACCCGACTCACTTATGATAAACACCTCTGCGTCTTTAGGACAGACGAGTATTCGTCTACATAGTCTACATGAAATCCTCCTTAGACACCTGCCGACACAGCCGAGACCTCCACTGTGAGAACTGTGACCAGAATTCCTTGGGAACACAGGAGTGGGGACGGGTGGCACTTCCAGTGTCCTTCCGATCCTTTTGCCCTCAGCCGGGGAAAATGTCAATCCGTGGTGCTTTGTGATGAATGTCAGGTGTCTGCAGACAGGACAGATGATAGTATCCCGTTTATTGGAGCCGTTCTGGTTGGTGTTCACCAGGGTTCGCACTAAGCAGTCATGGCAGAAGTGATGCCCGCAGCTGAGCGTCCTGGCACTGTCCGTGAGACTCTCGTAACACACCGGACACTCGCTGTCTTCTTGAGCCTCCTCATCCATGACTCTCTGCTTTCAATAGCTCCAGCTGGATCGCCTCTGCTGGCTTTGAGACTTCGGAAACACACACACTGGCACAGGTAACCGATACTCCCATAAGATAACATGCTGACACTCGTGACGACACAGACATTGTCACGCGAAGAATGTTGAAGAACTAGATCTGTTGTTAAAGAAACTGGAAATGGTTCAAAACAGACTGTAGGTATGCTGTTTTTAAGTATTGTACCATATTTGGATGTAAGTTAAGCATGTGCAGGATGGTTTGGTTTGGGTGCCTCAGCTAATGTGTTATAATAGGCAATAAATAGAGACATTTACTTGTAGAATTTACCATTTACCTCTTTTTTTCCCAAAGAGGCCATCTTTGCAGGTACTGGGGTAAGTTAGCCCAAAAATGACATTTGATATAATTCTAATTATTATTTATATATTTTTAAAGTGTTGTTAATGTAAAATACTATTCTATTTAAAAAAAAAAATGTTTAACCATGTAGTTGAATAATTGAATATCCAATAACACAAAGCAGAATCCCAGTAAAAGAGATTCATCTAAAAGGTAAAATGATATCACGTATGCAGGCATAATGAATATTTAATTATTTAAGTGCCCATATTTTATTTGACGAAACGCCACCAACATTATGAATGATTGAATGATGAAACTGAATGATTTCTCTCAACTAACCTATAGGTTTTAATAAAACTGAATTGTACATCTAATTAATGGAAATACTGAACAGTAACCCCATCAAATGCAATAATTATTTAATTTAAAAATAACACTAGTAACAACATGCACTTCTGTGACAATTCTGGCTTACCATCTTTTTTATACCACGGAGCTATTTTTATCTTTTCACTTCAAAATAAAAAATATAACTTTTACTCCACAAATCTAAAAACATTGATGTGTCCACAAATTCCTCAGTAACAAATAGACATACAACAACTTTGATATTCAGTATCACTATTTTCCAGAGACACAACATTAGATCAATTAACCTCTTTTTAACCTCTCCTAACTGTTTTGCCTAACTAAATCTCACAAATGTCGATATTCAGATGAAATGACAAAAATATGTTTTAATTTTTTATTATTATTATTATTATGATTAGCCTATTATTAATCAGGCAGACAGGAACTTTAGCTACCGTGAAGACCTAACGCGCCATCGTGTGGTGTGATTTACAGATGAGATTTGGTCAATAGTAAAAAATGGAACATGAATCTCTGATCTTTCCCCGTTTTAAAAGCACTCATATGCGCTGATCGCTTCAGTTTCAGATTCAGAGGACCTTTACTATTTACTGTACCTCATAAACAAGAACGCGCCTTGTGAGCGTTTCAATGACGTTAAAATGACGCAAAGACGCGGTGTCGTCATCTTACCGGAAGTTGAAGAGGGAAATCAGTGGAGTCGCGTTGGCATTAAGTATCAGCCGACGCTCGAGCTCAGGGGAGACGCCGAGCCTGTTCGCAGACTTCAGGAATAGGACATGAGAAGGTAACGTTACAGTTTCTTGACCTTTATGATTTCATTTATGATCATAAATCCTGCTCAAAGCGCGGTAATGAAATGAAAGGCTTTATCATTTAAACAGACTGTTCTCTTAAGCTGTCATTCTCTGGCCACTGAAGACCAACAGTTGCTGAAACATGTTTTTTTTTCAAGTGCCGGTTTCTTCTGGCGAAACTGTTGCAGTTTAAACGTATTTGATTAAACGATTCATATCGTGGGGAATTTAAACCGCACCTCATTGATCTGTGATAGTTATAATTATTGAAATGATATAATAGTCTGTATTGGGTTTTATTTATAAACGTTGGTCAAATCCGCTGGCCTGCCGGGACCTAACCTAACATCAACCTAACGTTAAATGATTCACGTGCGGTTTTCGATTCTCAACGAATCAACGGGACGTATTTGCTAATGTTTAGTTTTCGTTCTCGTGGTTGTTTTCATATTGAGTGTTGACCCCTGGTCGTCTTCTGATTTGGTAATCTGACCTCATTGGTCTTAGACGTCTTAACCTTAGCTAAACAAATTCATGACTAAAGTCATGCACATCTTCACATAGATATTTGTTAGTAATACATGAACATTATGTTTGGATTATTTGCTGTTTACATTATCTGATTAGGTTCTTTCATCTGTTGTCATTTGTCTTGGGCTTATAACATTCATGATAAATAGGCTACTAAAGTTAGCCTATGTCTTGCACATCTATACAAATATTAATTGTACCTTTAATGTAAACATCAATGTTTGTGCTTGTGTTCACAGTTTACATTTTGTGACATTTGGGTTTGATGAGATTTCTAATGTCATTTCATTATCTTTATCCAAAAAATATAGGCTACTAAATTAACACAAAAAACTTATGTTATAGCCTACTAAGTATTTGTAACAAAAAAAAAAAAGTATATTGACGCTACTTGAAAGCAGTTCAATGGAAGTACAGAGATTTCCTCCCCAAATCTTTTAGGATATGGCACATGTTCCAAGTGCATTACTCAGCAGGATATTGTGTGCTGGATTGTGATTTTGGGAATAATGTCATCCTTAGAAAAAAAATCTGGCCTATCCTCTAGTCCTCTGACTGTGTGTAAGTCACTGGCAAAGAGTGTAGGTTGCGGAAAGCATTGCATTAGACAGGAACCATCCCACTGTCCTGTGGTGCGGGACAGGCGCTCTGTGGCCGGACAGATGGCCTCACTGTCAGGAGTCAGTTTGGGAGGGGTGAGGAACTCTGCGTGGCGGCTTAAGACATTACAAATGATCACAATTGAAATGACATCAGCTTTGACTGCCCTCAGGAGTGTGAATCCCATTGGAGCCAAATTCTGCACATAGTTGGAAAACACTGCTGTTTATGTCTTTGTTTGATTGATTGATTGATTGATTTGTACAGGACAGGTGTGATTTCTTTGCTGTTTCATTAGGGATATTTTTGATTATTTTTTAAATGAATATTTGTACTTTTCTGCTCAATCTGTTGTTTAATATCGAGTCCAACCAATAAATGGCACCATTTGTTGAGTCTCTAAAGAATATACCCAACAACACCTCTACACAACTGTGTTCAACATGAAACAGTTATTCACATGTAAAATAACTTATTCAATTTATAGTTTGGACTTTTTTTATCATTTGACTCTGTACAGCCACCTCTCCTCAAGTTAATGATGTATTGTGTAGCATTTTAAACGTTAAGTTTGGGTGTATTCACACCTGCCTTGTTTGGTTCGATTGAATCGAACTCTAGTTCGTTTCCCCCCTTGGTGCGGACCTTTTGGGCAGGTGTGAATACAGCAATCGAACTCGGGTGCGGACCAAACAACCGAACCGAGACCCAGCTGAAGAGGTGGTCTCGGTACGGTTCCAAACGAACTCTGGTACGGTTCGTTTACGGTGTGAACATGAACCGACCCAATTGCAAGAAAGCACTGCGCCTTTGAGTTAATAGGCTTCCGTAGTCGGAGATTTTGGCATAATGGTTTGTGTTATTGTTGTTCAAGTGCGAAAGAGAATTCCATTCCGGCGCGCTGTCGGCCACACGATACTGTTGCGCGTCTTTCTGCGCGTCGTGTGTGCATCATTGGAAAGGAATGAATGAATGAGTGTGTGCATCAGGACATTCACATACAGCGCGTTCTCTTTAGTCTAATCGCGCATAGATGCAAAAAAAAGCTTTTGCAGTTCATATAATGTAACGATAGTTACAATACAAGGATGACGCTGCATTAAACTGGACAAACTTAAATCGCAAGCGTTAACATTGACAGCACTTGTTAGCAGTAGCCTATATACAATAAGAATCTCATTATTTGAATGTGTGAACATAGCCCCTCTCTATGAATCAACTTTATACCTTATCCGTCTTCTGCGCAGTTTCTTCATATTGCGTTTGTACAGAATAACACAAAATTAGTAAAATAACAAATATTGCAGTACGAAATATCTCCATGCTGAACCTTTTTTGCACTTCCTGATTTCCCTACTTGAGAATCCTTGTCCAATGAATGGACGACCTTAGCACACATGTGGTTTTGTTGACAAATTTTGGTTCACTTGCAAAAAGAGCAGTGTGAAAGCGAACCGTACCAAAAAAAAAAAAATTTGGTCCGGACCAAAGCAAGTGAACTATCGGACTTTCCTGGTGTGAATACACCCTTAGAAATGACTTCAAACAAAGTAAGTTTAAAATTTTGACATCCAGGGCTGGAACAGTCATACATGAATTGGAAAAACCTTATACTATAAGTCACCATGAAATCAAAATTTACAATTCTTTTTGTTGTGGAATATTGTTAGAGGTCAATCAATTTGATCGGTTTTGCCGATTAATCGCCACCGATAACCGATTGCTTGAATAACCGGTTATCGGCAAAAATCCATACCGATAGTTTATCCTGGTTGCATCCATTGCTGGAGCGAATGAGAAGGGTGCGCTGTCATTATACAGTATGAGAGTGACCTCTAGAAGCGAAATAAAAACTATCACTGGCACCTCGTGGTGTTTGTTTTGACACGTGAGGCTGCGCTCTATACAGAGCAGGACACTTCCATGCTGTGACCTTTGTGTAGATATTTAAAGTCGGCCATCTTTAAGCATGACTTTTTGGATTTATATGATTGCAACACTTACTTAATTTACATTAACCAAGGCTAATAAAAGTATTGTTCATTGTTAATTTCATCATTAACTAATACATTTTTACATTTTAAAGTTGTAGCCTATCTCTTGACATTACTTGCACTATGAACTAATGAATGATCAAGGTAAAATTAATTGGCTTTATTATTTTTATATTAAAAAAAAGTGCAGTACATTTTCATGGTTCTGTACTATGTTTACATTTTAAAGGTCAGTACTATTTTATGTGTTATGTTTGTTTTTCAGTGTCCATTTTAAAAACTAGGCTATAGCCTAGGTTAATCAGTTGATGAATCAAACATGGTAGCCTAATCTTTATCGGTAAAATCGGCCGATCGCTAAATATTGCATTATTAACAATTAATCCAAGCACATCATTATTTTAATCTTTTATTTTTTATTTATTTTTATTTTTATTTTGTACTTTGTATATTTATATGTATATGCAGCAACATGTAGTCCAAAACAAATTTCCTTTCGAGGATAATAAAGTATACTACTACTACTACTACTACTACTACTAATCCATGGTCCTTCATAATCTTTAATCAAAATATTAATTACTCACCCTCATGCTGTACCAACCCCGTAAGACCTTCGTTCATCTTCGGAACACAAATGAAGATATTTTTTATTAAATCTGAGAGGTGGATCACTCCCCCATAGGCTTCCTAAGGGAGTGAAACTTGACGGCCCAGAAAGTCATTGAAGAAAATGTTTAAATATTTCATGTGCCTACAGTGGCTCCACTATAAGTTTATCAAGCGACGAGAATACTTTTTGTGCGGAAAACAAAACAAAAAAAACGACTTTATTCGACTATTCCATTGCTTCCTTGTGGGCCTGAGACGAGAGTTCAAGAGATTTCCAGGACGCATGCGTGAGAACTGACGTTCTTCTTCGTAATTAATGACTTAATTTTCATTTTTGGGTGACCTATCCCTTTAAGTCAGAAGTTTCAAACCAGATGTTAGCTTGCTTGTTGTACTTCCATTACAATAATGAGGGTGCGATAGTTTTACTTACTTTAAATGTGCCCAATTGTATGCCTAGTCATTTGCAACAGCCAGGAATGTAGAAGGTGTGGGAAAGCGCTGGGTCACACCATTTGACACTGCTGAGAATCCGGAGAATTTATAGATGTGTGGAATATTTGGGACTGTTTTAGAAGCAGAACAGGTCCATCTGCTACTAGTTTAGAGGCCCTGTGTTGAGCGAAACTGATGTCTTCGGCTCACTGCTCTTCATCATGTCAGATCTAATGAGCGATTGCGCGCCACTAAATGACATACGATAGGAATTAATTGAGTCAAAGTTTCTGAAAAACACTGGATCTCCGTGCTTGTTAAACAAATGATTTCCCAAAACAAGACAAGGATGAAGAATGTTAATGAGATGTTGTTTTAGTCACACATTACTTATAGATGCACATAAACGTTCAAGTGTGCTTAATGTTTTAAAAAGGGCAATATCTGTAAACATTTATCTTAATCTGAGCAAGCTTTTAAGCAGGGAAGGACTGCTCTGTTGTCTTACTGTGATAAATGTTTTCACATGTGATCTATATGAAGGCTTATTTCATGCCAAACTGAAAATGTTGTCTTTTACCCACCTCCATTTCATTCTAAACCTGTATTACTTTCTTCTGTGGAACACAAAAGGAGACCTTAGACAGAATGTCATTGCTTTTACCAAACAATGACCAGGTAACAAAACTGAGACATTTCTGTCCCACCATTGAAAGTCCTGCTTACCAAAACTTTGAGGCTCTGAAAAGTCGTGTTATAAAGACATCGTAAAAGTAATCCATATGAATCCAGAGACATGATTTTAAGTTCTATCACTTCAGCAATTGTGTCTCTTCTAAAGACTTTGAGTAAACTGCCCAATTCATATAGATTAGCCTATATTCTTGTAAACTTTTTGAAGCTTATGTTTTGGTTGCATGGACTTTTAATGGTGAGACAGAAATGTCTCTGGTTTCATTAGTGATGTCTTGATGTTTCTTTCGCAGAGGAACGAGAGTCTATCTCTTAATTCCCCTTCTGTATAGGATTTAAATTAGTCTGGTGGTGTTAAAATCTAAAATGTTGAGGGATGCAACCTGAAAAACTGTGAGCTTGCAAAGAGCCAAGCCAACTAAAAATGTTATTGGGCTTGTGTCAAATGAGACCACCATGGGATCTGTTTGCGGGGTTGTACCAGGACAAAACTGCAGTTGGAGGTGCAAATGAACAGACTCGGTGTGTCTCTCAGGAGTCAGGACTGCTCTAATTCCCATCTGCTTCTACAGGTCTCCACGATGGACACAGAGATGATGCCGAAATTCTCCTCAAAAGATGAGGAAATCGATTACTGGAAATGCTTGTCTCTCAAATACAAGAAGAGGTAAGCTGAAGTCATTAACTACTAAATATAGCAACTAGCTGAGCTTTTTACAACTGTGCAGTTTACCTTCACATAAAAGCCATGGGGAGTCCGCTGTTTATGTTCTAACAAACATTTTTTTTTTAAATGGCCATATTCTTTTAGTTAAACTTTGGCTGGCTGAGGCAGTAATGGTTGTTTCTGTGTTCATAGTCATACCTACAGTCACAAGCCCTGCAAGTGGTGAATGGCTGTAAATGTGACTATAGCACTTTGTCATAGAAAAACAGAGAAGATGCCACAACATGCAGAGCCTTTCACTGCTCCTGACAAAAGAGATGCACTGAAACACTGTGGAAATGCTCCACAGTTCCAGTTATTGTGTTGGGCATCTCATAATGTCATTTGTAAAACATGTGATGTAACGTTATAGTCAAGCTTGATTTCCTTTCACAGTGCTTGAAGTGAAGAAGTCACAAGAACTATATGGTGGGAAATGCATATCTATGTAGTTTCAGGCCCAAAATGCACTCTATGCAAGTACGTGATTTGCCTGCATATCTTAGACTACTCCTCGGAACCCTTTAGGTGGTTTCATATATCATTCTACAACCCAACGAATGCAGATTTAACGTTCACTCGGCAAAAACAGCCACCAACCAACCAACGCTAACAGGGTTACTGATCCGACAAAACCTGACGAATGTACCTGTTGCTGTTGGTCGATCTATGTTGGTGCAGTTTGAATTGGACTTAAATGTACACAGAGATTCAATTTTCTTTCAATGTTTCTTAACACGCTTAAGTACTCTTTTAAAAAAAATGATGTTAAACTTAGTTTTGCCTTGTAGTACATTTTAAATCATTGTTTTAATAATCTTTTTGTTTTAAAGTGCACTTATTTTGGTGTGTTGCCTTCCGTACTAAAGCACATGTGGATTTAAAAGTATTGTTTAGGTGTTATTTAGCTCAGAGTGTATTCTTGACTTCTTGAAAAGTGGAGGGAGAGTGTCTCTGATCTAAAACAGAGCTGGCAGGCAGTTGGTCCTCTGCTGGCACTAATGCTGACCGCGAGCCTGCTGGTGGTCTCTGTCTGTTTCGCTCTGAACTCCTACACAGTTTCAACACGTGCACATGCTCCTCCTGGGCTGTGGTTTTACTGTCTCGGAGTCTTGGTGGAGCACAGGAAGTTCTCAAATCCCAGGAATTTCCTGCTGAGGAAGGAGCAGAACATGCTTTCCTGGAAATAGTCACACAAATGAGTCTGCCTATTAACTCACTTGACGGAACATCAAGCCTTAAAAGACGCAAGCAAACACCCAACCACCCACAACATCCTGACATCATGATTGGTGAGAAAACACCACTCACATTAACTTGGTTTATATGTGCTTTTGGGGTCGTTAAGATTTTTTAGTTTAAAATGTTTTTATTAAACATTATAAATGTCTTTACCGTCACTTTTGATCAGTTTAATGTATCAATGCTGATAAAAAGTATTATTGGGGAAGAAAAAAAAAACTTACTGACCCTCAAACTTTTGAACAGTAGTGAGTAATACCTCCAATATGGACTGAATGTGCATTTGAGCAGCTTCCTGTTGTCGAGTGAGTGTTTTGTGCTGAGGAGGCAGGCCGCACGTGTCTGATATTTCAGGGAAGGAGGGAGGAGGTGACAGATTTAAGGTTCCCTCTGCACATTACACAAGGAGGCTTGAGGGAAGTGACCAGGGTTAAAGGGATGTGTCATGTCAAACAGCACCACATGGCTTCGGAAACGCAGTCTAAAAACAACCAGGACCCTGCATTCAGTCTGCTTAGCTCATTTCCTGCCACCAGACCGCACTATTCATCTCCAGCCGGTCTGTGACCCCTGACCTTCAAGGGTTCAAAGTGAACATTTGGCAGTGCAGATGCATGAAGTAGATCTTTTCAACAACTGCATCATTTCTGGCCATGAGATGCTCCGACTCACTATCAAACTACAGGAACTGCTGAATTCTTCTTTGTGATGTGTGGTGGGTTACACGGTGTCGTGGATTTAACTGGGTGTCGTTTTTGGACCACTTTTAGGACCTCCAGTCTGAACGGCCACAGTGACTGTAATTCATCTGCTTTAGCACCAGCTGTCAAGGCCTAAATGCTTGTAGCGTGTCAGCTCTTTGTTGCAGTCTGGGTGTCAATTTGCATTGCATAGTTAATGTGATGAATGTGCCGCCACTGTTCCAGATGGCTGGTGACGTGTGATTGTTTTATATGTTTGCGTATCTGCAGTTGTCATGACGCTCAGGAGGAGCTGCAGGAGTTTCAGGAAGGCAGTCGGGAGCTGGAGGCCGAGCTGGAAGCTCAGCTGGGTCAGGCTGAACACCGTATCCGAGACCTGCAGTCAGAGAACCAGCGGCTGAAGAGCGAGGTGGACACACTCAAGGTAGACGAGATCTGGAATTTCCTTGCTCTTTTGAAAGGACACAAAAAATCCAGCCAGGCCATTTGTGGAAAGAAACCAAGCTATGAAAATGGGTTGTTCAGAAATCATCACATTATTGGAGAGAATCTCATAAAACCTGTCTAGGACATATTTCATTCTAATACATAAAGAAATAGTAAATTATATTCTCCTTATAATGAAGCCTATTTGGGATGCATGTTTGCGATCAAGATTTGTTCTTTTGAGAAATTGCTTTTATTCAGCAAGGACGAATTAAATTGATCAAAAGTGATACATTTATGATGTTATAAAGGAAAATTACTATTTTTAATGTTTCTGAAAGAAGTGTCTTATGCTCATCAAGCGTGCATTTATTTGATAAAAATACAGAAGAAAAAAACTTATATTGTGAAATATTATTACAATTTATAATAATTTCAATTTTAATATACTTTAAAATATAATTGATTTCTGATGCAAAGCTGAATTTTCAGCATTATTACTCCAGTCTTCAGTGTCACATGATCCTTTAGAAATCATTCTAATATTCCGGTACTGTATGTACATAATGGTAGTATTTGTTATGTGTATTTCAGTTACGTAGTTATATTTTGGAATTTTTATTCCAATACTGTAAGCAATATTCAGTAATCTAGTGAGAATCACTATTGAGGCCTTGTCCACATTAATACGTTTTGTTGGAAAACGCATATTTTTCTCTCCGCTTGAAATTTCAAAACGCTGCTTTCACATTGTAGTGTGGACTGTGAAAATGGAGGCTTTCGAAAACAATGACGCATTTTTAGTCATATGAATCATTCAGCCTAGAGCAAGAAGGTGGACAACGTTGTACCACAGTTATTTTGGCTGCTCTCCATTTTGATAGCATTGTTAAAGATTAATGTCAACTTTTTCTTACCCACAGCAACGCCTTTGGTACGTCTAAGTAAATAAACGCCTGACAGAAATGACACGTCAAAGCGTATTATGTTTTACTCATGCGCAGTATTATGGAATAATGGATATTGGTATAATGGATGTAAGCGTTTTCAGAAGATTTAGTACCTAATGATGGCGATATCTCCACACACCTTTAATCTGCAGTTTTATCTCTAAAAGATCAGCAGAGCCCAGTGTGAGAGCTGTCGAGGGTCTCGGTTAATCCCAAGTGCGCTGTAATTGGATGTTCGGATGAAGAGGAAGAAAATAGAAGGCTAATGGCTCAGCAGAAAAGTTCAGTTATAGCACAGTTGTTCCTCTAAGACCCTGACAGAAATATCTTGATAATGGCTTGAGTTTAAGTAGACACTTGATTTATACAGCTAGTTTATATTTGGCCAAGGTCTGCTTACCCAAATGCAAATAACATTTAAACTGCTTGCTTGGGCTGTCCCAGAAAGCACGGTCATTAACTGATCACATTCTCCAAAACATAGAACTAGCCTTTGCCCACTGTCCTTGCATTTATTTTGGAAAATATAGGACACTCATTATTGTACCACGGTCCAAAACAATATGAATTTAGACTAAAAGAAATGGGGTGGATAAAATAGGTTATCTACAGGAGAAGTCGGGAAGGTTGCCATGTGCACTGACATTCCTCATTTCCATGTTCCTCATCTAATGACAGTTGACCAATAATTAAGACAAATGGAAGTAAAACAAATATTGTTTGTCACCATTGTGCCACTGCAATGAGAAAAATATACCCACTGTCATAAGGAAGTTTCCAAACAATGTTTGAGCTACACTTATTAAGCCAGAACATCTCTGATTTGGATAGGATTGTGCTCTCTGTAGTTAAGGCTGTAATGTATGGATGTGTGCGTTATGGAAGCTCATGTGCTCTTGATACGGTTTTGCTTGATACAAGTACACGCAAGAAAAAGTATTCATGTCTGAATTGGAATTCTTTGTGAAAACCATCAAACTGCATTTTAAAGCTGCAGTCCGTAGCTTTTTTTGGGTTAAAAATGATCCAAAATACATATTTGAGAAAATGCATAACCAGCGAGTGTTCAAAACTATCTGCTTGCCTTTGCTCGATTCAAAGCGGTAAGCTTGTAATAATGTTTTTAATTCCAGTGGTACTGGTGGATTTCCGCGGGAGATTCGAGCTTGTCTTTGCGTCATTACGTCACATCTGTACACACAAAGAAGGAGTCTCGGATAGTAGGCCATATTGCGTGTGAGGATGTTGGAGGTGGAGATTTATAGCCTTTTCTCACAACACTTGATATAATTAAACTTATCAATTTGATGGCGGATCCAGAAAGGTTCAAACGACGATCATCAGTGACAACTAGAGATTCACCCGTTGTAAAATGCAAAAGACTTCGTTTGGACTCGGAGTGGCTACAGAAAAAAGAGATTGCGACCGGACCCATGCGGAAACAAGAATGCATATCGCCCGGAAGGACATTAAATGTAGTCACGCAATGCTGACGTTGTTAACATTAACAATTTGAGAACAAAGTATAATTTGAACAGTTTTGTGTGATATAAGTGATTTTTAAATTTAATCAGCAAGATTTACTGCAATGTCAGAACCAAAGTGGATGTTACTTACTTGTTCAGATGACATTTTCCGGTGAAAATTATTATGTTGGTCATACTTCCAAAAAGAATAATCTGTGATTCTGAATGCCAGTATCCACACCGGCACGGTTACTGACAGCCGCACACTCTCCTCAAACATTGTGTTCATCCGTGCTGTGCCCGTGTCGAAGTACAACTCACGTAAAGTTGATAATTCCGCGAATGACTGCAATTGCAGATTTCGAACAGAGATGGCGACAGAGAGGAAAAACTGCAGACTGCAGCTTTAAGTAAAAGTATTTATAGCTGATGTTTTCTCACCAGCCATTGTCAGAAAGTTCAAATAGTTTATGAGGGTTGGTGACTCAGACTATGTCTCCCCTGTGTCCCTGACTGCAGGATAAACTGGAGCAGCAGTACGCCCAGAGCTATAAGCAGATATCCATGCTGGAGGACGACCTGGTCCAGACGCGTGGCATCAAGGAACAGCTGCACAAATATGTCAGAGAGCTGGAGCAGGCCAACGACGACCTGGAGAGAGCCAAGAGGTACACGACAACATTTTGTCATTCTAAACTAACTTTGCTCTGATTTGCTAGACTACTTTAGTATAGACCATTTAGAAATGGGTCTAGACTAGCTTACACGGCACTACTGTCCAACAAACCCTGACCAAACTACATGGAGCAAGTGTTTTGCTAAAGGTATATTTACAATGATGGTCTGGATTTGTGCAGGGCCACCATCACATCTCTGGAGGACTTTGAACAGAGGCTAAACCAGGCAATAGAGCGGAACGCATTCCTGGAGAGCGAACTGGACGAGAAGGAGTCACTCCTGGTCTCAGTGCAGAGGCTAAAGGATGAAGCTAGAGGTACTTTGCTACATGGCTTGACATTAACTTTTTTGCTCACCCAGCCACTGTGGCTTGTGGTTTTCCAAAGTTACTTGCCACTCAGCATTTTCACTGGCCACAATTTTGACATCAATACCATGGGGAAAAACTGCCATATATATTTTTTTAGTTTTATCTCATAATTTGGCTGCAGGTTTATTAGGCTGCTGTCACTTTAAGACCTGACGCACGGATCCATTTTACTGTTACCACCTGCGTTTTCTTTCTCAACTGTTTACGTTCACTTAAAACATAACTGAATTTGTTTACGTGAACACTCGGCAAGACTGGCATTTTGACATTATTTTGTGTGTATTTGACTGCTTAAGCGCAATAAGCACTGAAAAATAACTCAGTTTACTGCTGAGAGGCGGCTTTGTGCACGCACTTTGACCAAAAAAATCGGCAGGAATAAGTAAAATTATGCGCAATACGCACAATATTCCCACGCCAAAATTCGAGCCGCCAAAGTGGTTAGTAAGTGTGACTGCGTTAGACGCCACTGCTGAAATTCACGCGCATTTGGCAGGTTTCCAGGTGTTAATGTCAAGCCCTGCTACAGGACACGCTTCATTGCAGCACTGCAATTAAAGGCATGCAGCTGACACAAACTGACTCATTGCTTAGCTTTTCAAGGAGATTAAGCGGAAGTTACGACCAAGTTTTCTTCCCTTTCTTGCAATTTACCAAATGAGGAAGAAACATGTTGGACAGGACTAGATTTTTTCAATTGGGAACGGATTGTATTGTAGAAGTGTCCCATGTAAACGAAATGATTTCTGTATGGTTGCTGGAGGGGAGGAATTGAAACTCGTGTGGCTTTTGGACGACCTTATTATGAGAGCACATTAATTTTTAAAAATGAGTTGCGTGCATAAATAATTGATAAGAAACACAACAACGTTCCATAAAAAAAAAAAGCATTGTCGAAGCAAATTTTGACTTGACAAAAATGTTGGCATGAACCTTAATGAACTTACAATAGAAGTCAAGGTATTCTGGACAGAAATCGAAACCGAAATCTCCACGGACAGGTTTTTGTAATGCCGACTTATCAAACAAACATGTTTTTCTGTGGAAATCAATATGTTTGCAGATGCTATCAAGTTGAAGAATTGAACAAATCATTCCATTTCAGTTTGTTCTGGTTTATCAGTGCAAAATGTGCATGTTCACGTAGACTTGCGGCAAGAGTTGGCTGTACGAGAGAGGACTTCAGATGTTGTCAGGATGTCGGCCCCCAGCTCTCCCACCCTAGACATTGATAAGACAGACTCTGCCGTGCAAGCGTCCCTGTCCCTCCCGGCCACACCTGTAGGGAATAAGACCATGGACCACCCTTTCATTGCTTCCAAAGGTTGGTGTTCTTTGTCATTGAGTTTATTAGTATCAACCAATAGCCGATTAACAGTAGAGGTGGTTCCGTTCAAAAAATCTACCAACAGTCTTGGATACATTTTCTTTTTGTTTGTATTTGTATGATTTTATTTAAATAATAATATCAACATTGTATTAGCCATTGATATTCATGTTATTTTAGCAAACTCTTTTAGCTGTCTGACTGTTTTTCTTCTCTCCAAAGCGTTGACCAATGGCTATGGAAACTCTCCCCTCACACCATCTGCACGCATCTCAGCCCTTAACATCGTTGGTGAGCTCCTGCGGAAAGTTGGGGTAATTCCTGAATACTTTAATCGTGAAACCGATCGGTGTACGACACTTTAACACTTACAAATGATAGCTGTATCAAAACAGATTCAAAATGAAATACTGATGGGATGTCTGTTTTTGTGCAGGCTCTCGAGTCTAAACTAGCTGCCTGTAGGAACTTTGCCAAGGACCAGGCAGCAAGGAAAAGTTACGCCACAGGAAATGGAAACCTCATCAACAGCAACGCAACCAAGTTCTCTCATTCACTCCACACTACGTATTTTGACAAGACGTAAGTGTTTGGATTGCTGTTGTCTGCTTAGCAGACTTGCACAGGTTGACATTTGTGAAACATTTGTGTATGAAATATATTTAACAGATATTAATCCCGAATCCTGTTATTGAGAACATATAAACAATATTAATTTCGTTTGACGTTAATAGTGTGTGACTACCATGAAACCAGAAAACCTTATGTCCGTTTTGCATACTTCAAACTAGGGATGCACGATATAGGATTTTGGCCGATATTCGATATGCCGATATTTTCAAACTAATTTTGCCCGATACCGATATATTTGTTTGTTTGTTTTTTAAGTGCAAAAAAAGCTTATTAAAGCTTCTATTAAAGTTCAGTCAAGAGCAGTAAGTGATTTCCTCTGTGTTTTGTTGTTTTATTAACATTAACCGGATTGTTCTCCCAAAAATTTTAATTGTCATCATTTACTCTCAAGTTTCTTTCTTCTGTTGAAAATAAAAGTTATTTGGAAGAATGTGGCTAACCAAACAGTTGCTGTACTTCAGTGACTTCCATAGTATATTTAAGCACAAGAAAGAAATGAATACAGGTTTGGAACAACATTAGAGTGAGTAAATAATGACAGAATTTTTATTTCTGGGTGCAGTATCTCTTTAAGGACAAGCGGCAGCATATTATTACTGTCTCTTTAAGAACTGCACGCGACGCGTCTAATATACACGCATTTGACAAGCAGATTTTCTCTGTTTGCTTTCACTTTAGACATAACCAACTTTATGTAAACCTTGTGTGTATTTGACAGTATCAGCGCAATAAGACTCGAAAGATCAGTCCAGTATGCAGGCGCTGTGACAGGCTTTTAGTTCCTGTGAGCGTCGGGTGTAACGCGCTCAGAAAAGCACGTTAGAACAGCGCATCAGCACGTGAATGACATGTTTACCTAGCAAGACTTTGACGCACATGTAAATAATAAACTTTTGTGAATTGCGGTGTCCCGTGACCGTGAGTGTAACTCTACCTCTGCGTTTACATGTGATGTGATGTGAATGTACGTCGCGTTGTACAGTATGTTGAGATGAAGGCGCCAGAATTGAACTGATAGAATGCACGATACTATGATTTTTCTTCAAAAGCAGATCGTGGAGACATTTTAATCGTCCACGATCAAAAACCACCTGAGACGCACACCCCTAGTTGGAAGTTTAAGTTGCTGGCGCTCGTTCGCGGTCGTCACGTACGCATAGGAAACGCCACCCTATCGGCAAGGCTCATCGGCAGAAATATTCATATCGGCCGATGATGGTCATTTTAAGCTTTTATCGGCCGATACCGATGTTGTCCCGATATCATCGTGCATCCCTTCTACAAACTACCATGAAGTGATAATGGTGTCCTCTTTGATAGTTGATGATAATAGTGCTCTGATCACATCCAGGTTGTGTGTCATGGCTAAAGCAGCGTGTAGCTTACATGAAAATATTATTGGTGAAAAGTTCTATGGTCTGGTGTCATGGCATCAGTATGAGTGTTTATTGATGTTTTGCTCATGGCTGTTGTTCACAGGACTATAAATGGACTGGACCCTGGTGCCCTGACCGCCATGGCTCCCCCGCGAGCCGTGTCTCCTCCCGGCATGCTCCCTCTCAGCGTGTGACAGACGGTCCACCTCCACACAAGCTCGGACACATGGAAATGGAGAGGACACTCGAGAGAGAGAATGTGTGAGTGTGTGCGTAAGAGAGACTGAGATGACATGCCTCCAGCGCGTCTGACAGATACATGTCAGGCGTGGGGGTGCCGTTCCTGTGAGCGTCCCGCGTGGTTCTCTTGTTCTCACGAGGTCTCACTTAAAGCCAGCAAAACGACAAGGGTCCGAGTCGGACCGCAGCTTCAGTGTGTGTTTTTAGTGAGCCGCACAATTTAAAAGATGTTTAGCAAAATATAAAAACGATTAAAAAGAACGAAAAGGGATTTTCTTTGAGGTGAACGTCACTGTATGCTGAACACAGATGAGTGTGTGTGTGTGTGTGTGTGTGTGTGTGTGTGTGTGTGTGTTGTATGAGTGTTTGGGTTATGTGTGAGATCTGAACGTCCCCTCAGCCTTGATTTACATGTTCACTGTTTTCAGGTTCAGTAAAGGGTCCTAATGTGGAGGTCAGCAGATGTGTTTAACTAGAATGAATGCAAGAAAACCTTCATGTTACACAACTTCACCTACCTTTAAAAGCTCCTTTAATGAATTATTGACCCAGCTGGCTGGACACCAGTCTGCATAATGCAACCTCTTTTAGGGCTTCAAAAGATATGTATGGTTTCAAGACTAATTTCTGTATTTGCCACTCTGTACTTCCACAGTTCTAAAGTGTTGACTGTGTAAGATCTCATGGTCATCATCACCCTGTATTGACACACAAACTGCTTTGACTGTAAATCAGTCTCTGTGCAATGTGACCGTCGTCACAGAACTTTGTCAGCGGTTGTACGAACCTCATTTCTATCCCATGTGCCTCTGGATCTGCTGGTGAGTTTGATATTCACTGTTTATTTATTTCACTCATGGAACGGAAGCCAACCTCTGTTTGTCACAGTGTTTAAGTTCAGTTAATTTATGCAAAGCTTCAACTTCATGTATAGGAGCACTTGTTAGTGTTTATTTACCCCTTTGAGTCTTTGATTTCACACGCACTTTTGTTGGCTGTCTTGTTATATTTCATGTATATAGATTTGTAAACATAGCAGCGCTGCCCAGTAAAGCCTGTAGATACTAAAATTGGGCTGATTTGCTGTTTAATTTATTTCAGAAATGTTATGGCATGTTTTGACAAGGATTGAATTTTACATACTGTGCATTGGTTTAAAAGCATATATCAAGATGTAAAATTGGTTGTCTAATATGCGCAAATAAATAAAGGGATACAATGAGTGTTGAGTAAAGGTTTCTTTAATAATCAATCATACAGTAAACAGCAGTCTGGGAAATTCATGAAATTTTACAAGTGTGATCAAGTCATCAATGTTATGCAATATGGTGTTCGTCTGCCTTCAGAAATGGTTGACTAATCTATAGTTTGACCTATAGTACCCAAGCTGAAACTATTAGACGCTTACTATATAATTTAATGTAGATGCTTTCACAAAAATCCACTTAGTTTACTGTATAATCATGGTAATAGGGTTGACATTTTAAGAGAGTGACCTGACAGACGTTAAACCATTTCTTGAGCTCTATAAGGAAGGACACTTGGATGGATGTCAATATCTTATTTAGATTAGTTGAGTCATTCCACGAAACGGGTACGATTTGGACTTACACATTTTTGAATTTTTTACCAACATGTATTACTTTTCTGAACACCCCACAACATTAATGACATATTTAACTTCCAGAAAAACATATTTTCCCACCTCAGGCATTAAATACTTATTATTATTGGTAATTATTTTAAGATATGGGCACTATGAGTCTTCAACCCCGTTATGGACACTATGGGAGCTCTCTGAATATAATTATAAAATATATTTTTAATGAAATCAACATTTTCCTATTAGTCAGATGTCCCTCACACTAATTCAGTAATTGCAAATGTAAAATTTACATATCATTTCACACTTATGCTATACTAAAGCCTGAAATGGGCACTTTGTGTGACAGCAACCTCATAATATTTGATCAAAGATGTGGCTTAACTTCAGAATTTGAACTAAAATCAGTATTCTTGTGATTGCTCTGAACATTTCAGACTGAGTTCAACAAACAATAATTTACTTTTTAATAAACGTAAAAATAAAAATTCATAAAAACGTAGGTGTGACGGGGTTGAGACTAGGGTAACAGGGTTGAAGAGACAAATACAGCTTAACATATGAGTAGTTGTTTTTTTGCTCAAATTCACTGTAAGATTTTCTATAAGCAATGTATTTTATTATGTTACCAAGAAAAACAACAGATATAAATTGCAATTGCAACTCAGTTTTATTAACCCGACTGCAGGAAAAACAACAATAACGTAGTATACATTAGAACATTATAAAATGACTGAATAGGTCATCAAAATAAAACGTATAACTTGTGTGCTTTTTTGATGTGTGTGTGTGTGTGTGTGTGTGTGTGTGTGTGTGTGTGTGTGTGTGTGTGTGTGTGTGTGTGTGTGTGTGTGTGTGTGTGTGTGTGATTGAGCGTGTGTTGGTGTGTTTTTTTTTTTACATGTGCGCATGCTTCGTGGCAAAAAAGTAACGGGGTTGAGTGTGACGGGGTTGTGATTTTTTGGCTAAAAATGGCCACTGCTCTATATGTGGTGAATAACAGGAGAGCACATGGAATGCATGACATTAAGAAATCATGTATGCTTTTGAAATAACAAAGATAATTTTCACAAGTAATATAATTCTATCTTTATTTGATGTAACAGGGTTGAGTCGTTGAGCTTGACAACCACAATATCACAATTCTAAATAAGTTATAGTTATAAAAGTAGTTGGTAACTTGCCTGTGTCTGCACACAATGTTGTTCAGAAGACTTCTATGATGTTACTTCCTGTTGTTGATCTCACATAAGGATCTGTTCATTATTTTTATGGGGGGAGAATGATGTGTGTAACGGGGTAGAGGGATTACTGAGGGACGGAACTAAATAATGTGATTTTAATGAATAATCATGATTTTTTTTTTTTTTAAACCATTACCAGCAAAAAAGCACAGATAGATATTCATGGGAATGGCAAAATGTATGGACTTTTTTCTAATTTTATTATTCATATTCCAAGTACACTTTCATAGAAGGCCATGAGAGACATGACAAAATAGGTGGTGTCAACTGAAAAATCAAGATAATTTCTAATATAAAGATAAAATGTTTGTCATTATTTTTAAACTCTATTAAAGGAGACATTTCAATTGATACAAAAAGCTTTTAATAATAGATTTTGGTGACCCAATAGGTAAAATACACTTAAAAAGGTCAGAGGGACTCAAATCGTACCGGTTTCGTGGAATGACTCAGTTAATTGTTGGAAAGGTAACAGGGTGGACACAACCTGTACTGTAAAGAACTTAAATATGAGACCCCTGATGCACTCAGATTTATAGGTTCTCTCAGCTATTCAATTAAAATGGCCGCATGGTTTAATGTTAGTGGACTATGACCATCAAATGACCAGGTAGACAATCTAGTGATTTGATTTATAATGTGTGAATTTAACCATATCTCAATATCTTACCAACGATTACAAATATGGGTAAAGGAACTCGTTGAATCCACTTTCATGAATTTGAATTTTTTTCAGAAAGGCTTTATAAATCGTTTCCACAAATTAATTCTGCTCGCGTTTCATGATTGAGGCCCTTTGTGTTCATCTGAAGAGAGGAAGTATTATACAGTGGATATAAGTCTCCTACGCACCACTGTTAAAAAAAAACCCCAGCTGTTTTGTGAGGTAAAAATTAAAACAAAGATTAATCCTATCAGAGCTTTTGCACCTTTAATGTAAAAAGTGTACAAGCACGTATTAAAGTTAGTTGGTATGCGCTTTTGAAGGATTCAGGCCTGAGAGAGTTTATCTTGCACAATAGTCACAACATGACTGCCCTCTTGTGGTTCTTAGAGACATTATCTGCACAGAGATATTTGCTCTGCTTTGGAAAATCCTTTATTTGTTCTGTTCACTTAGTGTTCCCTGTCATTAGTGTTGTCACTACCGGAATTTCCAACTTCAATATGATCCCTTGAAAAATATCGATATTAGATACAGGGAAAACTGCCATATATATATCACCATAAAGACAATTTATCTCACATTTTTTTGATAATGTGGGTAATTTTGTTGTAATAGCTCACACACAGCACGAGGCTTTATTTGAATCTTTGAACAAGATTTACAAAAAAGTTTTTTTTTTTTTTTTATTAAACTCAGAATAAATAAACAAATTGCAAACGATAGCAAATAAATAATGAAGAGACAAAGGAAACAAACACGGCTTTAAGTTTTTCGTGGTGAGTCTAACAGCATTTAGGTAAGAAATACTACAGAAATGAAAGTAACAAATGTAAAAACACTGGATAGTTTCTGTTGTAAAAATTAAATAAAGATTAATGCTTACAATTAAAGTTACAAAAAAGATCAGTGATTTTCTCTTTGTCTTTTCTTTTATAAACATGAAACTTTAAGAGCTTATACACAGATCCAATATACTGTTATACAACATGCCTTTTCTCTCAACTATTTGCGTTCCAAAACTGACTGTGTTTGCATGAATACTCGGCATTTTGACATAATTGTGCATGTATTTGACTGTTTAATTGAAATAAGCCACGAAAAAGTCGTCAATTTGGTACTCGTGAGCTGTTTGAGAGGCGGCTTTATGAGAGAGCAACTTTGGTGATATCGGGTCAAATGAGAAGGTCCTCACTGCAGAACATGAAATCCACGGGGAGGAGTCGGATCGAGATGCAACTCCTCCCACCTTACATATACCTTAACCTGCCCATCTCCGCCCCCTGATCCCTAAACCCACCCCTAATCCTACCCATTTCCACCCCTTGGATCTTGATCCGACTCCTCCCCGTGGATCTCATGTGCATTGAGGTGCTACTGGGTCAAATGGGCCATTTAAGGTTTGGGGCAATGACTGCAAAGGATTTCAAACTGTTGTCATAACTGTGCTTGACAAGTAACAGGTGATTTGATTGGTTTATGGTTGCTATGGTGGGCGGGGGAATAATTCAAATCAAGATTACACCAGAAAGCTGCATGGTAAGTAGTATGGCATACCAAATCTAACTAAACTATCATAAGGACGATAAATCTATAAAAGACAGAGACAGGAAGTGAGAGAACAGGTGAGGAGAAAGGAATGCAGAGGAAATGAGAGGAGACAGAGAGAAGGAGCAAGGACCAGAGAGGAAAGGATACAAAGATAAAACGAGGAGGGAAAGGAAGGACAAACAACAACTACAATCTGTGGAAAGTTGAGGGGATGAAGAGGGCATTAGATGAATACAGGGAGGGAGTGAAGAAAGGAATTACAGTGAGTGTGCACCTCTTATCACGAGCATGGGGTGTGCCGCGATCCACACTGCAAAGACGCCTTCCACCTTCACAGTAAGTGATATTTTATACTACTTTCAAACTTAGGTTACATGACATGTTACACAAGCATGCTCACGCAAACATACGCATGCACGCACACACGCACATACACACAATTTAGTCCCTAATCATATACAATGTACACCAAATAATTATTCTATTTCTTGCAATAACATATAGTTGGGGGCCTTAAGCACATAAATAGGTAATTTCGCGCAAAATTTGGCACAAATGTGGCTCAGGTCATATCGAAATGATTTAGCTAGGGCGCCGGAGCCAGCGACCCTCGGGGCCAAGATGGCGGCCAAATCCAATAGCCGCTGCCCGAAAAGGGTTCCGGCTATAACTTTTGAACCACATGAGTTACAAATACAAACTTATGTTTTTCAGCTTAATTGATCATGAGAAACACATAGGAATGATTATATTTATGACCCAGTATATCTGGACCCCTTGATCCTCCAATTCCAATATGGCCGCTGTCCAAAAAAGCAGTTTGGGCTGTAGTATAGGGCCTTACACCCCAGTGTTCGCGCAAATTCATCTACAAGCACCAAATTTGGCACAGATGTAGCTGAGGGCATTCTGAAATGATTTAGCCAGGGCGCCCGAGCCAATGGTCCCTGAGACCAAGATGGCTGCCAAATCCAACGTGTAAAGGAGTCAAAACAGCGGCAGGAATTCCTTGGTTACACACAAATGAAGAACTGCTGCAAGAAGAGGCGGTTCTAAAGCCTGTACCGAACTGTAATTGTTACATCCACCTCTGGACTCCTGTGCTTTTGCATTGTAAAGTTCTTTTCCCAGTGTGCTTTGCCTGTGCTCATGATTGTTGTGATTACATTCAGCTGTGTCTTGTAATGTTAATGTTTCCCTTTATAAGCCCTTCCTGTGTTCTTTCTCAGGTCTTTTCTTTTGTGGGATGTTGTGTTGTTCCTCAGTTCTGCTCCTTGGTTATCTGGATTTTCTTTTATTTGCTTGGTTGGTTGTTTTGTTTGATATTATTCTAGAAAATGTTCTCTGCGCTTGGATCCTGCCTTCTCTCGTCTCTGAGAGCTCGACGTAACAGTAATGAGCAATGTAACTTCATATGCTTGAGGATCTGTCCATGTTAGGGTCGCATCTTGTGACATCACATCCAGTTTTTGGTTAGTTTAGATGTCTTGGATGTTAGTTTAGGTCCGTGTTGCGATCGTATTTCAGATGAACCACACTAGAGTTCATTTGGAAGCTGAAATGTGGTTCTTGGTCTGCTTGTTTGGTGCGCACCAGGGTTCAGATAGCGTTCACACCTTCAAATAATCGCACTAACAAAACAATCACACTAGAGTTAGTTTCAAACCAGACCTGCCAAGTGTGAACACCCTAAAACAAACATATGTCACACAACTGGAGGAATGTGCCACTTTTCCTCTACAGCGAGAGCACTTAAAGAAAACCGAGACAACACAAATGCATACATTTTCTTTAATACATACAAAGATATAAATAAGTTAGTGATTTTAAAAAGCAGCGTCTATACAAAACTAAAAAATATTTTTTTATAAGATCTAACATTTATCATTTAAGGCATCTAGAAATAATAATAATAATAATAACACACTCATTGCATGACCCTGCCTTGCACATTCTCTGTGTTTTCTACATTCATTTGTTCCCAGAACAACCTAATCTCAGAATCTACATCATTACAGTAATATGAATGTCAATTGCAACTGGCCTTTGTCAGTAATCCTGAAGTAGTTAGAGTAATAACAGAAATTGTATTATCAAAAATGTTTTTGTGAGATGATCTGAAGTGATTACAGTTCCATATGGCACTATGGAAAGTTAGACCTGGAATTCTGGTCCGATCCATTTACTAGCAGTCCGGGAAATGGTATGCTTTATCTCTTGTGTACATAATCTATAGCAAATACAGCTGATTGTCCACCAATAAGAGGAGTATGGGTAAAGACTAGAAGGGTGAGGGACTTTATGGACAAAAATTAATAGCCTATGGTAAAATGCACTCAAGGTGGTGTCTTGGCACCCATCACAAATCAGTCTCTCTGTCTCTGTCATTCTTACTATGCAAAGGCACTGGACTATAATCACAGTCTATGGTCATCTTAATGCTTGGCTTCAGTGTATTAGTGTCTTTATGAGTGGAGGAGCTCTTAACCCCTTGGTCTTTCTTTCTGTCCAGCCAGTAGAAGGACAACATGATGAAGAGACCAGCTGTGGACCCGGTTATGCTGCAGGCAAAGAACACATAGGCGTATTGCCTAGTGGTGTCAACCAGGATTCCTGTAAAAAAAAAAAAAATCATAATAAGCCACATAAATTACTTTTAAGTCGATCCCTGAAATAGTTAACTGGCCATTTCTCAATGGCCTTTTTTTTTCAGAATATTTTCCCATTCATTTTCTTCATGTGCCACATGCACAAAGGAAAATGCATGGGTGAAATAAAGTATAGTGTGTACTGAACGTGATAGTTAGTTCATCCAAACCTGAATGAGTTCTTTCTTCTGTTGAACACAAAAGAAGATATTTTAAAGAATGTTGGTAAAGAGTAAGTTGATGATAGCCATTGACTTCCATAGTATTTTTTCCTACTATGGAAGTCAACGGCTATCATCAACTGTCTGGTTACCAACTTTCCTTAAAATGTTTTCTTTTGTGTTCAACAGAAAAAAGAAACTCATATAGGTTTGGAACAACATGAGGATGATTTTTTAAAATATAATTCTTATTGTGATATTGTAATTTCAGGAAAGAAAAAATAATATAGACATAATTGAAATGCAGGACACTGCCTACTACTTGCAGGACGCAGGAACAAAGCTCCTAATTTCAGGACTGTCACCCTACTCTAGGGAGCTTTTTTTGCTCATGCAAGACCAACTCCTATCTACACGTATGAAGAAATAGCTCAATTTTAACAACAGCTTGACAAACTCGCATTTAAATAAACATTTTCAAATCGGCAATCAAATCTGACATGAGCTGTCTCATAAATGTTGTTTCTTACATCAAGTAGCATTAAAAGTCCTAAAAGCTTGCTATGGGAACTGAAGCTTTATCAACAGCTACTGTGTGTACAATGACTTTATCAATTGGCGATTGGCTCTTTTATTTAGAAAGCGGGGCTTATTCCGCCATATTGCACGTTCCAGTTTCTCCCATTCGTACTAATACGAGTGAACCGTCTTGGTCAGAGCCGGACAGTAACGGAGTACATTTACTTGAGTACAGTACTTAAGTACAATTTTGAGGGATCTGTACTTTACTCGAGTATCATTTTTGGGGAGTACTCATGACTTTACTCAAGTACATTTGAGAGGCAAATATTGTACTCTTTACTCCAATACATTTCTATCCATAACCGTGAGTACCCGAGTAAAAAAAAAAAAAAGTAAAAAAAAAAATCTCGGACACCCTCAATTTGTTGTTTCCCTCTCAAACGTGATTGGATTGTGCAGGCACCACTGATTGGGACAGCCTATCAGCAATCACTTTCAGCTTTCCGCCAAAGTCAACTCCATGGTCAGATTTTATATTACACCTTAATGTAAGCCAAGCATTTGGTTTGATGTTCTTGAGTATGTGGTGTGTTTAACACAGATGTGGCAGTGGTGTAGCCACGAGGGATTTCTGATTTCTTAAAAAAAAAACTTTAGGAGGCAAAATATATTTTTACTGATTATGTGAATTACACTGCGCAAACCAAAGTAGGCTACTACCCAGTGAATGAAGAAGGGTTGGCGCTCAGTCTCCACAGTACATAAAATATTAATTTTGTTTTATTTTATTTTTCGGGTTTGTATTTATGAGGAAAAAACAATGTTATGGACGTGTTCTCCGTTACGGACGTGAGCGCTCTGAAAGCGGCATAAAAAATGCTTTAAAACTTTCACAGAGACATCAAACAGAAAACACAAAACCTTTCTTTAACCTGAATTTCGTTTTGCATTAATTGTATCTTAATTTTAATCAATGTTTCATCAACCAATTGCCTGGGTTTAATAAATAAGAAGTAAATAGCAGACGATAGATAAGAAACGGAGGCGCCGGCACGTGAACTGGATCTCGTCTTATAAATGAACCGAAACTCAGCGTATAAGGTAGCCTACTTGCCTCTCACAGACATGTCTACTTTTAAACAGAAAAATTCAAAACGAAAGAAAACAGACTACAGACTGCTCTCTGCTTATTGTAATCTGTATGAAATGTGCATTTCTCTCTGGCGCGTTCACTACTGAAGATCGCGAGCCAGCATCGTCAACTTCATCTTAGCCGACACTGACAAAGAAAACACTTGTTTATTAACAAGTGTTTATTAATAAACAATTAAAATATCTCCTTGCTATATTTTACATATTCATAATCATTCCTTTTGCCGGTTCTTTGTGACAGCTTTTAGGTGCTTTATTGGCAGTGCCACCCTTACATGTGGTGTGTGTGTGTGTGTGTGTGTGTGTGTTGTCCCCGCATTTAAGATGGGACCCCCCAAAAATTTTATTAAATTAAATAAAGCAACATGGTAAAAAGATGAAAATGACTTGATTTTACTTTCAATTCCTTTTACATTCTCCAAGGTATTAACATTAACATTTTTGATAACTCCATGTAGGACGTTTCTGTGCATAAATGTAAGCACTGTGGCAGTAGATTAGTAATGCAATATTTAGAAAATTTACTCTTGTACTCTTGATACTCAAGTACTTTTAAAAACAAGTACTTTAGTACTTTTACTTAAGTAGACATCTGAATGTAGTACTTTTACTTGTACTTGAGTAAAATTTAGCAAGGGGTATCTGTACTTTTACTCAAGTAACAAAGCTCTGTACTCTGTCCGCCTCTGGTCTTGGTATAGTCTTTGATATAGTGCATGAGTTGGGAGTCTACATAGTGCCCTAGAGGAACTACATTTGTTATTTGTTGTTGTTGTTCCTTTAGGAGCTTGAGAGCTCATTGCAATTGTTTTATGGAAAAGAGCACCATGTAAAGTGTAAGTACTTCCGAAAAAAAATCACATGAGTTTAAAACAACATGAGAGTGAATATTTGCTGGCCTTGAAAAATACAAGCAGGCATTCCGCTTTCACCCACTAATAAATGAAGTACGTCAAACGAACGTCAGAGACATCACTGTAGAAACATTACATCACCTGCTAATGGTGGGCCAAGCAGTAGCATGATGCTCTCCATAATGCTGATGAGGCCCAGGGCGGATGGGAAGCGGCTCATCTCGACCGTGTCCATAAGTACGGTGAACAACAAGGAGCCAATAAGGCTCATAGAAAACCCAAACACTATAACATACGCCAGCAGTACTGAAAAACTTGTTCCCATCCCACAGATGCAGTTGCTCAACCCGTTGATCAGCACCGCCGTGGCAAACAGATAGGCAAAGCAATGGCTTCCTCGGAAACGAGGCAGCCCGAAAACCAGCGCTGTCGCGGGCCGAACGATGATGTTGATCAATCCGAGGATGGCCATCAGTAGAGCGGCTCGGTCTTGCTCCATACCGTACGCGGTGGCATAGGGAACCAGGTAAACCAGGGGCACCACGAAGCCCAGCATCATCCAGGACACCCCAAGAGCATAGGCACGGAAGTATGGGTTACTGCACAGTAGGTCAAAAGCCATGTGTCTGCGCAGGAAAGGCATGACGGTGGAGAGAGTGGCCCGTAGACGGCCCTTCAGACCCTCTCTTTCCTGATGAACGGGAAGGCAATTGTTTTTGAGGTGGTGATTGTCCGTAGGTCCGTTTCTGCCGTCTGTCTTTGGTTTGGCCCCAAGGGGGCGCATCACGGCCCCACAAACGCAACAGTTCAGCAGAACCCCTCCCAACACCAGAAAACTGCCCCGCCAACCGAAGCTGCTGAGCAGATAGTTGGCCAGCAATGGTAGGGTGCTCAGCCCGAGTGCAGTGCCAGTGGAAGACAGAGCGTTGGCGAATGCCCTGCGACGCACAAAGTAGTGGCCCATCATGGTGATCGATGGCTGGAAAGACAAAGAGAATCCCATTCCTAAAGGAAAGATGATAATTCAGTCCATTTCATGTGGTTCATCCCACTGAGCAAGAATCATTTTCACACGACTGTTTCTCTGAAGGCAATATATACCCACCTGTGATAATGCCAGCAGTGATATACAGCTCTACTATTGTCTGTGCAAATGAGCTGGCTGCCATTCCCAGTCCGCCCAGGATCCCGCCGATGATTATTGTTGCACGGCAACCGTAGCGTTCCACGAGAACACTACATAAGGGGCCTACGGAAAGACAATGGCATTGTAATATGAACAATAATGAACATGGTTGGTTACGGTGTGCGCACAACAGCTGCATTGACTTACAGATGATCCTCACGCTCCCACATATGCAGATGATGACAAACCATTTTTTTTTTTTTTTTACATACAAACCACTGGCTATTTACGTTTGGTATTAGAACACTATATATATGCAAATTAAAGTTAATTCATTGTATTTGATAGGCTTTGACAGGCTTTGAAATTTGATTATGGAATTAGGCTGCCATTTCAATACAGTAATATTGTACTGCCCTCCTGAACATGGGCTGGATTTATATAAAGACCCGCACATGGTTAGAGAGTCAGACTGGTAATGGTCATGGGTTTCAGGAAGTGACTGAAGTGCCCTTGAGCAAGGCACCAAACCCCCAATCACTCCCCAGGCGCCAGGGCAGAAATGGCCCACTTGACGTAAGACGCTGCTGACGTGTTATCTGGTGCGCCCGAGCTTTGTTTACAGTCTGAGGGAGACGTACGCTGTAAACAAAACAATCTTCGCAAACATGTCTAAGGATTTCGACACAGAGGAAGACTTGCTTTTTTTGCCCAGCCATCTTTATTTGAACCCGAATACACGGACGCACTAGATACACGTCCCTGAATGCGGATTGACAACAGAACCGGAAGAGAATACAATGCTGAATAAAGTCGTAGTTTTTGTTATTTTTGGACCAAAATGTATTTTCGATGCTTCAAAGCTCTCAGACTAAATCTAAAATATCTTAAACTGTGTTCCGAAGATGAACGGAGGTCTTAAGGGCTTGGAACGACATGAGGGTGAGTCATTAATGACATAATTTTAATTTTTGGGTGAACTAACCCTTTAATATAAGATAGTACTGCAAAAAAAAACAGTGTAAAGCTATTCTATTGCTGAAATATTTATTGTCCAACATTCCCAATTATCTGATAGACTATAGCATATTCTTTACTTAATTTTATATGTTGGTATTAATTCAGTGTTTGTAATGTAGCTCTGTATATTTCTCTATGGGATCGCTGTCAAAGAGTATTTAGCTGGGGAAGTGGATTTACTTATTGTAAAGTTGACAAAAGTTATCATGAGCATAAATTACATCAAGTACAGTATTAAACACAACATTTTTAGTAAGTACTTAGTAACTTATACTGGAATATTTTTTTTTTATAGTGATCCTCCTGGTCCTGCCCCAAACTCACGCCATTGGTTGACATTTTGACACGACTCAAAACAAACTGACATGTCCTGACATTGTTTACTTTTCATGAAACAAGCCTATAAGGCTAACTTAGGGCTGTCTTTGCACATTAATCGATTGAGTAATACCTAAGTGGGTAGCCTATCATATCAAGAGGGAAAATGAGTGTCACACAATATCATACTTTTGCCCCTTTTCCTTTTGTTTGTAAAACGAGAAACTTGATTTGATGCAACACTTTCCACCCACTGAGCACAGCAGTTAGTATAGTGAAAATTACTTCAAGCTCTTTAAAACCCCAAGGGAGATTGAACATTTGCACCGCTTAAATGAATGCTTTAGGTGTCACGGCACTGTGTGAAAATAAACCAATAGGGATCACCTTAACATTGTCTTTGGCACTAACTTGTCCAGCAGACCGCAAAGAGAAAGGGTTGGAAAGACAAATAAACATTTCTCACAGAAGAACGATGGCATATTGGCTGTTCCAGAGCTAGATCAGCAATATAATAGCAATAGCAACCTCCTGCCTGACTCAGAGCTGACTCTCCCTATGCAGTGTTCACTACTCCCTACACACTCAGCAAGCAATATTTGTATATGTTCACTATGCATATACACCGTTTGTATATTCTACTGTTATGTAACCCATGCTAATGGATTGTAATAGTTGCATAGTGTCCTTTGAACTCAGCCACTGCTGCCTAGTAACGATTTCTGAGCTGCATTAAGCTGAATAAAAATGCCAATCCCCAAATACTTTTCTCCACGTCAGCTATTCTTTGAGTTGTACCGCAATGACTGGATGAATTTCCGTGATGTGAAGTGATATAACACTTGTTTCTAATGCAGCGTCCTGACTGAGCATGTGTACTCCTTATGATTTAGAATCACACTTAAAGGGTTAGTTCACCCAAAAAGGAAAATTATCCCATAATTTACTCACCCTCAAGCCATCCTAATTGCACATGACCTTTTCTTTCAGCCAAACACAATTGGAGTTGAAAAATATTTCTCTCTCTAATTAAAAATATTTCTGGCTCTTCCTAGCTTTATAATGGAAGTGAATGGTACCTGAGATTTTGAAGCCCAAAAAAGTGCATCCATCCATCATAAAAGTAATCCATGCGGTTCCATGGGTATAATAAAGGCCTTCTGAAGTGAAGTGATGCATTTTTGTAAGAAGAATATCCATATTTATAACTTTATAATTATAATCAGTGGCTTCTGGCTGTAAGCGAGTCTAGTTCCCGACGGATGATTTATTGCCGAACGCAGAAGCGCAGAGGAAAGAGCAAAACAAAACACCGGTCATGAATTAGAAGTCTAAAACGAGAATTTTTACAGAGAAATGTCGGAGGAGCTTAAGTTTGTTGCCCAGCCCTATTTGTTTGAACCGTGAGAGGCGTCTACTCTCTCCTAAGCTTACTCTACTCCTACATCCTACGTCATACGTCAGCTCATAGTTCACTCTTCCTCCGGAACTCGATTCACGTAAGGCCGTCACCTGAAGCTTAAAGGGTTAGTTCGCCCATTTAAGACATGAAGTTGTATGCAATCCTTACCAGCACTATAGTGCATACACACTGACCCACTCTGTTGTCACCTCCCTGGTCAGAGTTCTGGCCGCTGGAAGTTTTTCAATAAAGTACTCCCGGTTATTTTCCGGTGCCACAAAACTGTGCTTTTTTACGTGAAAAAATGATTTGCGTTTCAAAGCTTGATTAATTTACCACACAAAAAACACGCCGGTCAAAATTCATACCTCAGTTTTAATCGGCACTATTTTCTATCCATTTCTATCAATCCGCGCTGCTGTCAACAGTGCGCACGTTCCGATCAGCTGTTCCATAGTGTTTAAACAATCGATTGACAACGACGTAAAAAGTATTAAATTAACAATGGTGCGAACTTGTAAATTCCCAGGCTGTGACCACAAGGATGTGCCGGGATTAAAGTTCAGATTTCATCGTTTTCCTGTTTCGAATATAACTATGAGACAGTTTACCAAGCATAATCTCCATCTGCTGTTAGTCGACCTCACCAGCAGGGGGTGCAAGCGCGTGTTGTTGATTTGGCTGGTTGCCATCGGCTACTCTGCGGGAGCTAAAATATCCAAAATAAAGGATTTTCGTGTGTGTAGTGCTCACTTCAGCGAAGACGATTACATCCCCAATCAAGGAGGAAAAGGAAAATTAAAGAGTTTTGCTGTACCAGTACCACGGGTAAGCTCTATTTACTAACTTTATGATCCCATGTCTAAACTGTACGGTAAACAAGCTGATGTTTAGACTCCATTATAAAACACGTGAAAAGATGTCTAATATAAAAACAGCTATAGGGATATTGGTACAATTTGCTGAGAAAACTATTTGATTGAACACACACACAATTGAGGTTTTGTGTTGCAATCAATAACATTGTCGTTGTGCTAAATTACTTTCATCATCTGATCCGTCTGGCATTGTGCTAAAATTGGTTTCATCATCAGAAGTTTCGTAGTCAGACATGTTGTCAGCGAGTCGCGCTATCAACAGCTGATCGGAACGTGCGCACTGATGACGTTGACAGCAGCGCGGATTGATAGAAATGGATAGAAAATAGTGCCGATTAAAACTGAGGTATGAATTTTGACCGGCGTGTTTTTTGTGTGGTAAATTAATCAAGCTTTGAAACGCAAATATTTTTTTCACGTAAAAACGCACAGTTTTGTGGCACCGGAAAATAACCGGGAGTACTTTATTGAAAAACTTCCAGCGGCCAGAACTCTGACCAGGGAGGTGACAACAAAGTGGGTCAGTGTGTATGCACTATAGTGCTGGTAAGGATTGCATACAACTTCATGTCTTAAATGGGCGAACTAACCCTTTAAGTGATTATAGTTTATAAAGTTATAAATAGGGATATTTTTCTTACAAAAACCCATTGCTTCATTTCAGAAACCCTTTATGAACCCCCTGGAGTCCACCATGGATTACTTTTATGATGGATGGATGCGCTTTTTTTGGGCTTCAAAATCTCAGACCCCATTCACTCCCATTATCAAGCTTGGAAGAGCCAGGATATTTTTTTTAATATAACTCTGATTTGTGTTTTTTCTGAAACAAAGAAAGTTTACACATACACCTAGGAAGGCTAAAGGGTGAGTAAATTATGGGATGATTCAAATTTTTGGGTGAACTAACCCTTTAAGACTGCCAAAAAACTTGAGTACAATCCCAGAGTTCAAGAGCACTGGAAGTGAACAGACCACCGCTGTCATCCTCTGACCTCTGTCCCTGTTTATGTTTCACGTTATGAAACAGATCAGTGTTGCACAACTGATTAGTACAGTAACTTGATAGAAGTGTTTTTCAAATACTGTATCTGACCCTGTGGTGAGGGTGAATGCAGGAGCGCCGTGAGGATTGCGTCACAAAGCGTGGATGAACTAATGGATCAAATGCATTAATCGGTTAATTAATAATTAATTCAATTAATAATTAATTAATTCGTTACATTTATATAGCGCTTTTCTGAGCACTCAAAGGACTTTACATGGAAGGGGGGGGGGGGGGGGGGGGGGGGAGGGGAGGGGAGGGGAGGGGGGGGGGGGGATCTCCTCAACCACCACCAATGTGCAGCATCCATCTGGATGATGTGACGGCAGCCATTTGTGCCAGAATGCCCACCACACACCAGCTTACTGGTGGAGAGGAGACAGTGATGAAGCCAATCAGTATATAGGGATGATTAGGACTGGAGGCCATGATGGACAAGAGGCCAAGGGGCAAATTTGGCCAGGATGCCGGGGTTACACCCCTACTCTTTCGAAAGACATCCTGGGATTTTTTTAATGACCACAGAGAGTCAGGACCTCGGTTTAACGTCTCATCCGAAGGACGGATTAGTATCAGAGAACCCTCCCTACCGCCTGCATGCAGCACTGCCATCATGATAGCTGGCACCCATGACGTCTCAGTGTTGCTGGCTTGGAAGTCGTTCTGCAAGTCTGTGTAAAATATCCCGATGCAAGAAGGGAAAGCCAGAGTCATAGCTAAGACCAGAACGGTAGCAGCGACGACCACCCAGCCCCAGCCACCCTCAGGCGCCACATGGACACTGTCCTCTGGTCCTGTAGAGGAATGATGCTGCACCTCTGGATAATTGGAGGATTCCTCTTCCTGGTGGTCCGGCTCCTCTGACTCACAGCTGGCCGTCTCTGCCGGCCCAGAATCTGTTTCTACAGCCCGCAGAGAGGACGTCCTGGTAGCATCAGCCCTGTTTGGCTGCAGGGTCTGATGAATCTCTGCACCCTCCGTCATTGTGTCTCCTCACTCAAGTGCCTATGGGATTAGACAACAAGCTAATTATCATCCGTTTTACAATACTATCTAAAAAAACATATCCTTAAATAGTCTTTTTCTTGTTTATATTATTAGGGCTTGAACTTAAACTTCTCCGGTTTTAAATCTCCACGATGGAAATTGTCACATTCAGCCATCAACCCTGTTCGTTCTGTGGGATTGAGTGCTGAGTAACTTGATGTGCTTTAGATTCATGTTCGTGTCAAACACTGAAAGCCAAATTCTCCTGTGACTATGCAAAAAAAAAAAAAAAGTGGAAAAAATAATATAAATATATTTTTCATTATTTTAATCATTTTCAGTTACAGTGTTTGAGGCATGTTTTATATTCATATTATTATATTATATCATTTTATATTATGGCTGTGTAAATATAAGTATTTTATTTGCCATTAAGGTTAAGATTATATCTATAACATTGTGTGCATATACATTTAGAATATATTTCCATTATTTTAATTAAATTAATTTTACAATATTGTATTTTTTATTCACATGATATTTTTATATTATATTTGTATTATAATGTATAACATTATATAATGGCTGTGTATATGCTATAAATATTTTTAAATATTTTTTGTTATTGGTTATGTCTATACCAATGTGTCCATTTATCTTAGGGTTTCTGCATTTTTGCCTTTTTCATTTAAATTTTTGAACATAATGGAAGTGCATTAGTCAAAACATTTAAATAGTCTTATTCGTCTGTAGTAGCCAATAGATTTCATTCTGACTGTCAATTTTAATCTCAAATTCTCCTCACTTCGAAAAAGTTTTATACCTATAGCCTGCTACATGATCATAATCATGATACTCTGTATCGTATGTACATAGATCGCAGTCTCTTTACACCAGGACAAAATAAAAAGCTTTCTGATTTGTAAAACATCATTGCCGAGTAGGCCTGTAACAAGAATAATTGACGAAAAAATTAATTTGACTGGTCTGATTGATTTATTCTTTGACGCAGCATATGTTTGGCAATACACTGTAGCTTTCAATTTAATCCCACCGGTCACAATAGTGACCGTATTTTTTTTTTTCATTCATAAATGTTACTGAATGATCTATCAATGCATTTCCAGCAGATATTGAAATAATAAAGGGTCTCAATTAAATATGTGCAGTGTCGCAGGTTTACTGTAAATTGTCACATGACCAGAGCTGTTTACTTCTTGTTTGCGCCAAGAGAAAAGGATGGCAGCAAGAAAGCTCCCAAAGAAAAGGTTAGTAAAGTAGGGGAGAGCCGGGACGGTTAAAATACTTTTCAGATAAACGTCGGTTTCTAAGATAAGGTTACAGATAGTTTTTTTTTTTTGTTTTTGTAATCAACAACTCACATGTGTTCTCTTAGTATCATGTGTTATTCGGTACAAATATAAAAAGTGACTTTGAACGGGAGTTGTGCTTTGTTTCAATCGTCCCGCTCAACACAGGGGTACAGATGAGGTCCCAGACAAGGCATGCAGCATTGCAATCATCCCTCAAAATGAAAAAGATGCTGTACTCAGTGATTGTGACAGCGATGGGTCTGACATGGGCTATGAGGGGAATGCATGCAGAAGTTATGCAAACAGAGCATGATTGGAATGATGGCCTCCCCTTCACCACACCCCCTTCCCCTCATCAAAGGCAAACCAATTCGCATTGGTTACAAGGTATGGAGCCTTGCCTCATCCAGTGGATACATGTACCACATGGAGCCATATTGTGGATCGCACACTCTACTCCCAGAGACAGGGTTGGTCAGGGACCCAGCGTTATCATAGGTTTGGCAGAGCAAGCTCATTCATGTGCCTCAAGGTTGCAAGTTCTTCCATGACAACCTCTTTACCACTCTTTCACTCATGGATGAGATAACAAAAAGAGGATATGGGAGCTCTGGAACCATGAGGCAGAACTGCCTGTTTGATGTCCCATTCACACCACTGAATGCCTTCATGAAGTTACCTAGGGGAACCTCTGAGGTTCGGTGCCAAGGAGAGAAGCTGCTGGTCCGTTAGAAAAACTATAACATTGTCACAGTGGCAACAAACATGGATGAAAAATACACTGAGACCTCTGTCAAGAGATGGAACAGGCATCGATGTGGCTTTGACAACGTCCAACAACCAAAATGCATCAGCCGATACAATGAGCACATGGGTGGTGTAGACCTTCACGACCAACAGGTTTCACGATACCATATCTCAATCAGGTCAAAGAAGTGGTGGTGGCCCATCTTTGCATGTTCTATCAACAGTGCTCTTGTAAATGGCCATCTCTTTTACAGAGATGTTATTGGAGGGACCATCGACCTGCTCACCTTCTCACGGATAGTCTCACAGTCTCTTCTGCAAAGGTTTGGAACGAAACCACTGAGCCATGGAAGGAGATCTCTTCTGAGTGCTACCGTTGAAGATCAGGCAAGATACGACAAAGCTTCCCACTGGCCAATACACGATGCACCGGTTCCAGAGATGTCGCCATTGTGAGAAACACACTACCTATGCAAATGCAAAGTACCACTGCACATTGAGTGCTTCAAGCTGTATCATGGAGTGTAGAAGAAAAACAGGAACGACAGGAGAATGCAGTCGGACATAGAGTTCACAAGCACACACACACACACACACACACACAGAGAAACACACTGCACAGGTCAAATAGACCTATATTCAGTCTGTCCAATGGTTGATACAACACAGTATCCCACCGGTCACAATTGTGACACACTTTTGAAACACAATAAAACACACTTTTTCACACACTTTTCCATGAAAATTAAAAAAAAATTATGATAGTCTCAAAGGGATACTAATGACACAGGATTTGGATATTTTTGTGTCTGGGAAAAATTTGGGATTAAATGGGTTAAGTTACATGAAAGTTTCAGAATTCCTCTTTTTTTCAGATCGTGTACTTTCACCGGCAGCATCACGCGCATAGCCTTTAACGCGCGATCAGTTCCCGAATAGCACCGGTAATCCGCACCTGTTACGAAAGTAATTTTTTTTGCGTTTCTACATTTTATATTTTGTTCACTGCATGAGAGCGGTTTGACAAGCTAAAACTTGCACGCGCCGCAGGTTATCGTTTATTTATTTTATTTTTATTTTTTGGCACAGCGTATAGTAGCCTAATTCGTTTAATCATGCACAAAACTGCCTTGACTCCCCGAAACACGAGATAAAGTACCTAGATGATCGGACATCTCACATTTAAACCACCCATCCTAATAATAACGCAAACAAAGCTGAGATAAAGAGATAAAGACACCACACCTGCTCTTATATAGTCTGTCATGAAGTCACCCTCACCAAACTCTAATAAAGCAGCCTGCAGGGTATAAATGTCCGGGTGAATACAACAAAATAACCACCAATATGTTTTTTCCTCACCTTTAGTAGGCTACGTAGATGTCATCTGTGCTTGGTCCTCATCCGCGTGTGTGCTGCTGTTGACCAGTCGCGCGCCCTCTGGCCCGAGCGTGATCAGCGCGAGTGAACGGCGGCGCGCACTGACTAGTGCTGCGCGCGGTAGACGGGATTAGAGAGAGCTCGTGACAGTACTTTATCAACTCCATCATGATTTCTTCATCACTGCCCCTTTACCACGCTATTTACTCTGACGTAATAATTTCAGCCACGTCAATGCGTATATGGCATCGCATCCCAATTATGAGGCTATTTCATAAGATTTTTCTTGATGTAGCCTAGTCCTTCTGACTACTTGGGGTAGGTTGTAGCCTAGAAGTATAGGCAACACCTTGTCAGTTCATTCTTTTAATCCAATCTATCATTTCACTAGCCTATTTTATTATTTAACTGTGAGAAGAACACGTTTTGGTTTTGCTGATGAGTGGGCTACATGTATGTTGTGCATTTGATTGACATAAAACTATTTCAATAGGCTTTGGCTTTCCATATTGGGTGACATAAATGGAAAAGGAGTCCGTTTCATATGATACAGTCAACAAGCAGAAACAGTCACAGCTAGGTGACATTTAAGACATTTTGACTGTCACAGGTCAAATGGCTTTGCCTTATAAAATGTTGGTCATTCACTTCTTATAAACATGTTAGTCAAGATAACATGCCATATGGGGCAGCTGGACATTGGATGGTTTTGGGTTTAGTTAAAATATAGGCTTTGTAAATAATTATTTCAAAACATCTGGGCATCTGAAGTGTTGCTGTTCTAGGTGGTTTACTCCCCTTAAAAGTTGTTTATTCAGGCGTGCTGCTTCTTAAGAAAGTATAGCCTACTTCCAGTCTACTTTTTATTTACTTCTCAGAATGTTCCTCTCAGAAAAATACTTAAAATTGCACTTAAGGATAGTCTAACAGAAGTTTGTTTGGCCTATGCTTGTACTCAATCTTTTGATCGAGATACAAAGTAATTAATTATTACTGTTTAGTTGAGTTTATTTTTTTGATTGAGTTGCCTATTAAATATCCTACTTTTTTCACAGGCTAGTTTTACATACTGTCTTATAAACTTGCATTGTTTGTAAATATTGATTTATGAAGCAAACAGGTGTTCTTAATTCTGAGTATCTGGCAAGACACTATACAGGCAAAAACAGTGGATCATGGATCTGTCAATTTTGAGATTTTGGCCTTTTCATAAAGTGTTTTTTTCCAGACTAGTGGAAAGAAAACATCCAAAATACACTTTTAACTGTATCTTTTAGAGCACTTTATCTATTTGCGTCTGTAGATTTCAATTACATCTGTAAAGGCCGTTTTCTCAAAATGAGTTTTCCCTGCTTGAGCCAGAAATCTCCACTTTAGTACCACTTACATACAAAACTTTACAGTTTTATCTATATTCTGAAGGATTTTACAGAGGGGTTTGTTCATATATAATTTGTACATTTTATTCCTAAAAAAAGGGTGAAAATGTATTTATTTTTTGGCTGTTGACAGTATTTTCTGATTTATGGAATGATAAAAAGAGATCCAAAATACCCTCTGTAAAAACCTTTGACTCTAATATCAAAATAATTTAACCAGAATTTTGAACCTGGCTTTATCCAATGTTCAGATTTTAGTGAGGATACACATATGGTTTGCGGAAGTGTTTTATCGACTAAACGTGACGCGCGTATTCTCCTCCCCCTTCACATCAGTCACAAATCCACAATCATTTTAATTTACACTTTACCATTGCAGTTTATATAAACCACACATCTCACATATTTCAACAGGGTATCTTGCTTTATTATTATTTATTACTAATTTCTTGAATAACCAAACTTCAACAACATAAGGGCAGATCCTTTGAGCGCTGTTGATGACGCTGTGAAGTGACGCTCGAATCGTTATTGTTATTGGTGTGAACGGGCCTTTAGACTAACTGACTAAGTAAATAAAAACACACAAATAAATGTAATAAAATGAAACATTTATTAAAATAAATAAATTGATTTAAGAATTGTGAATAAATAATACTTCTAAATATAGGCCTATAGGCTACATCTGAAGTAGCCTACAACACAGTAATATAGTGAGTAGAAAAAAATGAATAATGTAACATACTAGTTTAATATTATATTATAGTTTAATACTTAATATTTAACAATATTAGTTTTCACGGTAACATTTTACAATAAGGTTCATAGTTAACATTAGTTACCTAACATAAGAATATATACTTTCTCAGCATTTATCAATCTTAGTTCATATTAATTTCAACATTTACTAATACACTATTAAAATGTTAAAACGTTGTATTTGTTAACGTTATGCACTGTGAACAAACAATGAATAGCTGTATTTTATTATCTAAGATTAATACATAGGCCTACTGTAACAAATGTATTACTCATTGTGTAAGTGCATGTTAGTTAATACATTAACTAATGAACCTATTGTAAAGTGTTACCGTTTTCACATTTACATGTGGCAGACAATCCACATTTATCCAAAGCGACTTACATTGCATCTCAAGGTATGTTTACATTATTATCAGTTCTTGCTTTCCCTGGGAATCGAACCCAGGACCTTGGCATTGCTAGCGCTCTACTGTTTGAGCTACAGGAAACTACTATGCTGTTTCAGGGAATTGTTTTGAGCTACATCTAAAGGATTAAAATCCTCTTTTTTAGGTGAGCTGAAAGCGACAAACTGACAAGAATACACTATTGAGTGGACCTGCAAGTCTGCTACAGCTTTTCTCCAGTCCACTGGGTGTCAGTGACGAGCGCTGCTTTCTTAACCGCGCTTCCGCTCTCCGGCGGCCATCACGCTTCTGTCATTGCAGCGGCTTGATCCTTGAGCAGTGAGTATGTGTCGAAATCCAGTCATTTATGAAATAATACAGCGCCCGATTGTTTTTACTTGATTAAACCATGAATATTAGTCTTTATCTTTCATGGTTATAAGAAATGTCGCAGTTTTTTGGTGGTTATTTGTGTCTTTATCTTATATAATTCGTACGCTGACCTTGTCTTGTCGACTTGTGTGCATTAGTGAAGGCTTTCCATTTCAGTTGTTCTTATAAACCTAATTTCTGTAATCAAAATAGAAAACAGTGACACTTTAGTTATAAATACTGTTTAAATGCGAAAACAGTGTTTTAGTATGCTACATTAGAGCCATCTGGCGAGTGTCCTATATATTGTTATACTGTGACTGATTATATGTAGGCTACATTTTAGAATATTATATGTCATGTATGTGGAAAAACATCATTATTATGTGATTCTGCTTGGCTTCATAATTATGATATGTTTTCTTAAAGTCAGATTTGACCGACTGGCCGTACAATTTGCTTGACATGCAGCTGGAACCTGTTTGCTTAACTTGTGAACGATATTATTCTTAATAACCATAACTTCTTCATTAAATGTTTGGACAGGAGTAAAAGATGGCAGGCCGACGTGCAGCTGTAAAGGCCATTGACTGGCTGGCTTTTGCGGAGAGGGTCCCACCGAACCAGAGAGCCATGTTCAACAGCTTGAAGACCCGCAGTGACTCCATCACAGCAAAGTGAGTCTCTACATCACTGCACATGAAGGACATGAACTGCACAATTTCTAGCATGTAGTTTATACAGGACAGGAGTGATGTAAGCTAATGGTTTTAAAGTTATGCTGGATTTATGTTTTGAACCCAGCACGGGGTGATCCCTAAACAATCATCATTGTGCCCTTGAGCAACACACCATAGGTCAGGTGCAGGTCAATGGACAAGCTGGCTAAACTTCGCTAAAGCTGTGATGCATAAATAGCTATTCTTGTTTCTCATGATAATGAACCAGTATCTCAGTGGTTCTTGTTTAATTTTTTTTTAAAGCAGGTTGTCTTAATATGCTTCTACACATATAGTAAAAACAGTAATATTGTGAGGTATTATTTCCATTTTTAAAAAAAAAACTCTTTTCTATGTGAATATAATGTAAAATGTAATTTATTCCTGTGATCAAAGCTGAATTTTCAGCATCATAACTCCAGTCTTCAGTGTCACGTGATCCTTCAGAAATCATTCTGATTTGATCAACATTTCCGATAATCAATGTTGAAAACAGTTGTGCTGTTTAATTTTTTTTTTTGTGTGGAAATCATGATGCATTTTTTCTGGATTCTTTGATGGAAAATAAGTTCAACATAACATTTATTTTTAATTAGAAATGTTTTGTATCAATTTCTTGTTCAATATAAAACTATTAAAGGTTTTGTTTGCTTTCTTTTTTTAAATTCTATCTATCTATATCTATCAGCACTAATTATTTGATAAGAATTAGAATGATTTCTGAAGGATCATGTGACACTGATGCAAAGCTAAATTTCTTCTGAAGAATAAATGACATTTTACAATATATTCACATAGAAAAGAGTTATTTTAAATGGAAATAAAATTAACAATATTACTGGAAATAAATGCACCCTTGGTTTAGCATAAGAGGATTTTTGTCAAATAAAAACATTTAAAAATTGTTAATTAAGTCTGACTGTCAAGGTTTTTAGACATAGAAATTGTTGTATCAGTCAAGTCAATTATAAATTTGTGCTGAACCGTGTTTACTTGCAGACTTGCATCCTTGCCAGAGAAACCGGCTCCCATTGACTGGAGTTACTACAGAACGGTTGTGGCCAAAGCCGGCATGGTGGATGAGTTTGAGAAGAAGGTGAGATCCAGTGATTTCTCTCTGACCCCATCTCTTCTTCTGCAATGTGTCTTATATTCTCTGTCTCTCTATCTCCAGTTCTCTGCATTGACGGTCCCTGAGCCAGTGGACACTCAGACTGCAAAGATTGATTCCCAGGAGCAGGATTCTGTGAGTCTCTCTTCATACTTCAGTTTTTCTTCTCTCCAGGAGATGTTTTATATCGCGTGTGGCAAACGCCGCTCCAGGAGTAGCCTCGTGAGACCATCCTGATCTCGCGAGCTTTCAAGGTTTCACTCGCAGATCAGTCTGGATACTTTCCGTTAAAGAAAATTTGGGAGCAGTTCACCAAACGAACGTCCAATCAGCGTTGGCTTTGAGGCGGGTTGAGGTGTGACGCAACGAGAAGCGCGTCAGTTCAGTCTAAAGAACATGTCGGCTTCAGCGGATGAAACTAGCATCAGCGTGGCTATCGAGCAAGTTTTATCGGAATTACAGAGTATTTCTTCACTGAAAGAAGAGCAAAACACTGCTCTGGAGGCTTTTCTCAGAGGAAAAGATACGCTCTGTTAGTACGTCATATGCTTCGTTGATCTGATTGGTTGATTTGGCCCGTCTATCACCAACATAGGCCAATCAGCTAACCAGTATTTTCGCCCCTTACCAAAACTACTTCAACGGAAGGTTTCCAGATGGATATGCGGAGCAAATCCATCTGGCGGAGTCAGGTTACTCCAGGAGGGCCACTGAACATTTTGAAGTCCTAATGCAAATTAAAGATTGAAAAAATCAGAGTTTTGAATCAAACTTGCTCATTGTAATGGCAGGTTAAGGTGTCTTTCTGAAAATACAGGGAGTTTTACTGTACCAGACCAAATTAGGGGCATTATTCTCTTAATAATTTTTATTTATTTTTTTACATATCTTTATGTTGTGTCTCTTAATGTATTCAGAGCAAAACTGCAGCTGCTTACTTGGAAGCATCTCAATCTCGTATCGCCGAATACGAGAAGGGGGTAAGTTCAACCTGCACCTTCGCTGTCACATTATGAGCGCTGAACTTATTACAGAAGCGAAGATATGTCGTATTATGTCCCATAACAATACTCATTAATGGAATAATTGTGATTTGATCAAATTCACAAGCATTTCAATAAAATGTCCTTGTTTGTCCTTGGCAGCTTGAGAAGTTCAGGAACATGATTCCTTTCGACCAGATGACCATAGAGGATCTCAACAACACCTTCCCGGAAACCAAGCTGGACAAGGAAAAATATCCATACTGGCCACATAAGCCTATCGCCGACCTGTAATTTATTAGCAACACCCAGAGCTTCAGTAACGAATCTTTACGAGTCTGAGGTTGCTCTGTATAGTCTGGTCTGAGTAATGCTTCTGCTGTAGAAGTGATTCCAATCGTGAAATAACTCATTACTGTTTTATTTGTGAATGAAAATAAAAATTAATTGTTTAAATAATGACTTAATTATTTTCCCACAGTATTTTGGATCAGAAGTAGATGGTATTGCTAATAGTTAGGCAGATCGAGGATTCGTGGAACACTGAAACAGTTGAAGCAAATGTGTTAAGGGTTCTAAACAATCCGACACCCGTCTCCACAGTGACCCCTAGTGGTCAGAACCGTGTTAATGCAACAAACCCGGGCCAAACATGCATAGAAACACATTTAACAAATCTAATGCAAATTTTTTTTATTGAAAGTAATCTTTCAAATGCGATTTATCTGATAAGATTATCAAGTGTCTATATGTTCTTTTATCAATTGTCAGGGTTTGTTCTATGAATGGCTCAGCTAAACAGGCCAATAAGAGACTATTAACTACCATTGTTCATTTTAATTAAACTTATGTCTAATTAAAATGTCTACAAATGTGTAAAATTGATCAGAGAACAGGGGCACAATAACAGCTTTAAGTTTTCAATTCTGGCAAATAATGACCATGGTATAAGCGGGATAATCCATGGCTAGCTGTGCATTAAACGATTTTAATGCACTCTTCTTTACGTCGGGCAGTTCTTTGCCTTCACGTCTTGCTTTTGAAGTCGTTTAATTCACAGCTAGCCGTGGACTATCGCATACTAATGAACAACACAGACTGAAAGATGTTTGTTGCAGTGTTGAAGACTTTATCGCTGCAGTTTTAGTTAGTGATATTGTCAATTTGCAGTATAGTAGTGGCCAAAAGTGATGTCCGGAGGAGATATTTGTTTTTAATGACCCTACAAGTTCGATTAAATCGTCAAAATATAAGGAAACTATTTTTTTATTTTTATGTTAATATATTTTAAATGAGGGAAGAACAAAACACTTAACTTGATTAAGGTATTTATCTGACAAAATTATTTGGCAAAAAAAAAAAGGCGTAATACAGCTACAGGTTTTACTATGAAAAAATGTATAGAAAAACAAAAACTCATAGGAAAAGCATACATTGACCACAACATAATCAGTTATTAAAGACTTGCAAGATGACCTGATGAAAGAAGGAAAAAAACAAGCATGGACTTCCCAGACAGGAACATAGTGTCGGCCCACATCTGGTACACGTGGATTCCACATGGCCCAGATGTAGGCCGGATCTGGGCCGACACTTTGTTCCCGTCTGGGTTCATGTTGGGACATGTTGCCGAATCCCACTCTTGACCAAGAAGAACATAAAAGGCAGATTTGAATATGCTAAAATTCATTTGGAAAGACCTGTGGAGTTCTGGAAGAATGTTTTATGGAGTGATATGACCAAACTGGTGTCTGGTGCATAAAAGACAAAGCTAATCAGCAGAAGAACACCAACTTCATGGTCAAACATAGAGGCGGTCCAGTCTTGTTATGGGGAGCTTTGCTGTTGGAGGAAGTGGAAATATTGACTGGGGGACATCACAAATTCTTTGAAGGATCAAGCCATTTTGGCAAAGATGGCGATGCCTTCAGTGCAGAGATTAATGAGCTTGATGATCAAAGGATTTTCCTGCCATCCCAAAGTATTCATCCATCTACTGAAGCTTGGTTTAGGGATCAGTCGTAGAACGTTCTTGAGTGCCCTGTACAGTCTTCAGATTTACATTTCATTGAAAATATTTGGTGGAAATATGAAGAGAGCATGGTAACATGAAAACCAAAGATTATCAGTGACCTGGAAGCTTTTTCAAGCGAGGAATGGCCCGTGTTTGCAGTAGAGAGGAGACAGAAGCTTTTGGGGGTTGGATAATTTTGTACTTGAATGTTTAGAGACAATTTCATTTTACTTTACGTTGTCAGAATCATACAGTGGATTAATAAACTTTCTATAATAGTTTACTGATGCTTGTAAACTATTATAGAAAGTTTGGTCAAGGGGGTTGAATAGTTTTGACTGCAAATAAGCAGTATGCATTGCCCTGACTGGATGAGCAGCACATAACACAGCTGGTGAACTGCTGTCACTGAAAATATGTTTTATTCAAATCTCAAGCCAATTTTTGCCTTTAGTCTTTTGAGACTCAAGTAAAAAAGGACTAAATTAAAGACAATCTTATTTCACTGAATACTCAATGATTTAGTTTCATGCGTCAGCTAAATAGTTTAGACGTCTTTGATTAATGTTCACCACTGTATAAAAATGATGAATTGAAATTGGAGCCGCACAGTGATGTCTTTTATGTGATGCTTAGCTTTAGTCATGGCTGCCGTCTCAAGGCCACATCATAAACCTTCATTTGTCATGCTTGGAAATTTGAGAAATGTCCTTTTAGGCATAAAATATGTTCTCTCTGTGTGTGTATGTGTGTGAGACTTTCTTCTGTGGTAATTCTTAAGATTATAAATATATGAAGATTCTCCTAAAAATGTCTGTTTGTGTAACATTTTTCATTTCCTTGGCTACAACCCATCAGAGGCTGGTTTACAGTCCCTTCTGATCGCTCAAACACTAGAGGGCGCAGTGGATCTATACATCTCTTTATTTAAAACTGGCTGGATGTGAATACAGATGTGAGAATTTCCTATGAAAAAGTAAAGTCTGCACCGTTTCTGGAACCTTGGATGTGTCGATCATAAAATGTAAATCCGTGAACATAAACATGAGCTTGAACCCAAACCTAATAATTCAATCCGACCATCTCAGATGTGACCCGTGAAGTAATCCTTATGACGCAAAATCCTGTGGCTTAAAGGAACACTCCGAGTTTTTGGGACTTTAGCCTATTCACCTTATCCCCCAGAGTTAGATAAGTCCATACATACCTTTTTCATCTCCGTGCGTGCTATAAGTCTGTTTGACGCACCCACCGCTAGCCTAGCTTAGCACAAAGACTGGATGTAAATGGTTGCAGCTAGCATCCTAATCCAAATAAGTGACAAAATAACGCAAACATTTTCCTTTACATGTTGTGATTTGTATAGTCACAGAGTGTACAAAAAACAAAGTCACATGAGACACAGACATATTTTAACCGTATAAATACTGGGAACTATATTCTCTGAAGGCGAAGCACTGCTACTTGGGCGGAGTGATAACCGCAGCACCTGAGACGCGCTCTCTGCTCCTCACCACGGCTCGTCTGATGTGCTGCGGTTATCACTCCGCCCAAGTAGCAGTGCTTCGCCTTCAGAGAATATAGTTCCCAGTATTTATACGGTTAAAATATGTCTGTGTCTCATGTGACTTTGTTTTTTGTAAACTCTGTGACTATACAAATCACAACATGTAAATAGGAAAATGTTTGCGTTATTTTGTCACTTATTTGGATTAGTATGCTAGCTGCAACCATTTACATCCAGTCTTTGTGCTAAGCTAGGCTAGCGGTGGGTGCGTCAAACAGACTTATAGCACGCACGGAGATGAAAAAGGTATGTATGGACTTATCTAACTCTGGGGGATAAGGTGAATAGGCTAAAGTCCCAAAAACTCGGAGTTTTCCTTTAACTGGCATAGTTCAGGAATTCAAAAAAGCTCGATGACATGATGAAATGTATTCAAAGGGGGGAAAACAACCTTAGAAATATGTAAACTGCCTCAAGACGCCGTGAGTACATTGATTTTATTACTTGCATGACCTGTATTGTTTTTTTTTTATATATATATATAATAATAGTCACCTTCCTCTTTATATAGCGCTTTTTACAATTACAGATTGTTTCAAAGCATCTTTACAGTGATAACAGGAAAATAATGCAACAAAGTTTGTTTTGGCTGTACAGCAGCTCGAAGAAATAGTGTCATTGTCCAGCTTAAATAAGTTCAGTGATGGTTCATTTTTGTTGTAAAAAAGTTATTAGTTTAGTTCATTTACCCTATACAGTATAGCCGCTGTGCCACAGTGATGTCATCGTGCAGCTCAGTTCAGTTCTCATATAATGGTGTCAATGAAAGCAGATCAATAATATTGTTGAATATTAAATTAAATTATTATTATTATTATTATTAATAATCCCTGAAAAATAACCATTGGAAAAGGTTTTTGTAGGTCTCAAAGTTTTAATTAGGTTGTCTCAAAAAACTAAATATCTCCCTGCAACATTCCGGGAATGTTAGTTTTCAGGTTATGGAAAATAAATGTAAAATAATCTTGTGAGTGGCCTAATGGAGGTGGACCAAAATCTGTCAGCCATGTGGTCACATGCTAATTTCTGTTTCCATAGAAACTAGATTTGTTTGGCTTTGAACAAATGTCATATTAAGAGTCTTTTTCAGTTTGCGATCAGGACTCAAAAGTGTGGTGAAGAAAAAAAAAATCATATAAACGATCAGTAAACAAAAAAAAGAACTTTAAGATGGTGTAAAGTAATATGTTTATGAAACTAATTCATTTGAATAATTGTAAAAGAATGAGCTGATTTTAAGTATCTCAACATTGAGACCACAGGCGTGGGACATGAGCAAAAAATTATGTTTGGTATGGACCTATACGCGTCATAATTTTACATTAAATCATATTATTAATTCATTATTTTTTTAGGTGTGTAATGACACTGTTTATATTTAGGAAGCATCAGATGACAAATTTTAACATAAATATAAAATGTCACTACTGGGACTTAAAAGTGCTTGTAGTTGCAGAAACACTCATATACAGTATACACACAGTATATGAGCTACTTCATATTATTAGACAGAAATCCTCTTGGACATTTCCTCTTCCTCACATCGTGTTTGTAAGTGGGGTATTCATGGCATTCGACATTCCTGAGCAGATACATGTTACAGATAGCAGAGGTCGAGGGAATTTTTCGTCAGCAAATTTTCCAGTTTAAGTCCACCCATAATCAATCTGGGAGCTCACGGCATCTAACAGCAACAACTGTTGAGCAGCCATGCATTCAGTCAGTCAGTGAGAGGAATGTCTGCTGATATATCCCAGCGTTCAGCATGGCAGAGCATGACCCTCAACAACACGTCCAGAAATATGCTCACAGATGACTCTTTATCTGAGAAGACCATTCAAAACAGTAATTACCCAGAAACAGTGGCTACATGGTAATCCTGAGGGAGATTTTCAGGACATACAATAATAGTCAAAAGCTTTGCCGCATCTTATGGGCTGCTTTTCATTTACTATCCACTACAAAAAACAAAAACAAAATTACATTAACATTTCAATGAAATTCAAACGTAGGCACAATTTATACTTTCTACAAAACTCATTTGAACTGAAGCATAAGGCTTTTAAAATCATGAGAAACACAAATTCAGTAAATACAGTTTTGGTCTGTTATCAAAACAGACATTACGTTAATTATATTTACTATTTACTATTACTATTGTTAAATTACTATTAATTGTATTGGTGTTAATAATTGCACTTAACCCTCTGGTGCTGTCAAGTCATTTTTGACTGAAAACTTTACGTTTTTTGTGTTTTTTTCAGAATTTTTTATTTTATCGGAATAGTACGAAACTTGGTAAAGGTTTTGGCGCTTGCTGTGTGAACACACAAAAAAAACATGATTCGAAAAGGTTAAATGGTCCTGAAAAAAAGCCACACTTGTATTGTTAAAAAAATGACCTCATTGTGAATGAATTGAGGACGGATTTTTATCTATTGGAAACATTTGGTACTGCGGCAAAACAAAATCTTACTGAAAGCTCATTTTTTGAGATATCAACCTCAAATTTGGAACACAGCTCATAGATTTGATTTTCTCACCATTTTAGATTAAAATGTGTTTTGGAAAATATATATTTCATATAATTTTTTTATTTTTGTGCATTTTTCATTTAATTTTATAACTGTTCAAGTTCAAGTTCACTTTTTATAAACTTGTTTTAACGAGATCAAACTTCAGTCTGTGCTTCAAAACATTGAAGATATATGAAAGTTTAAGTTGGAAATTTATTTTCAGGTCTGCTCAAAAAGTGAATAAATGGATTATAGCTACAGCATAAATATAAGTACCATAAAATCCCCTGAAAATACAAAATATTAAATAAAAAAACATTATCAAACTAAAATATAATACAAACATTTCATTGACCAAAAAAATAAATATATATATTGTGCACTTGTAGTGCAGTTCAAATCTTAAATATATATATTTTAAAAACTGTGTCTGAAGATAATATAATATTTATGAATTTAAAGGTCCACTTTTTTTACTATGTTTCTAAACAATCTTAAGTACGCTTTTCTAAATTGCACTTTATAATAGTGGTTATCAGTACTTTCGGCAGTTTACTTTAACCATATTTTGAAGACAATGTAATTATGAAATTGCATAAAGATGTACTTAAGTCATACTTAAGTGGGTCAAAAAGCACTCTAAAAGTACAACTAATAGCATATGATATACATTTAAACGATAATAAATTTGAATTTATTTATCACCATCTTATAATTGTACACCATCATTCATCATACACAGATGAATATGGTTCTCCAAACATTATTTAACCAGTTGGAAAGGATCTCAGGTTGAGCTGAAGACTGTATACCATTAATAGACACATAATCTGATTTCTGAAATATAAGACTATACTTGAATATAATTTCCAGCACAGCGCTACAACATTGATAAACAAAACAAAACACAAATGAGCAAGTGATGTATGTACACAAGTTAAAAAACAAAAACCTTCCCGCCCAGTCTAAAATATAAACACTTGTTGTAACAGTCTTACCATAGTGAATCCGGGTATAAAAACACACTTTGGAAGATGATGATTTTGAAAAAATAAAAGTATAGTGTACCTTTAGTTGTAAATAACATGCAATTAAGTGTCTGAAAACATTACATTCAGTTAGCACTTAAGTATATTCTTTTTAAAGTAGGCTATATTATTTCCATAATAAGTACTCTTTTTAAAAGTATGCTTATTAGGGTGGAAGACCTACTTCCTTTTCGCAAGGGGTTCCATTTTATTCCCTAGAAGAATCTTGCTAAATCTTTTCACGCGATCCACAAAACCTTTTTATGATTACGGCCCTATCCCTGTTGTTTACCCTGTGCTCATAATTTACTGCTTAATGTGTTTACTCTTCCACCTGCTGTTTTTAAACACCCGCAAGTCGTCATTGTTTGCTCCCTTTGGTCGTTTTCCTTGCCTGAGCTCGGCCGAGTCAAGGGGTATGATCCTGTACAACCCCAGAGATGTTACCCACTTGAAGAATATAAATGCCAGGATTGTGCATATGTGCAGCAAGCACTGCTGACAGTGTGTGTGTGCATATGTGTGGGACTGTTGTTTGAGATGTACTTTCCCTCTGCTCAGCCATTCTTAATACAGCTGATGATTCAGCTGTCACACACACACACACACACACACAGACAGACACACTTGTCCCTTGTCATCAGACCGGGACACGCCATAGATAGTGTAATGATAATGGTTTTATCATGTCCATGTCTTGATGCTTCTGCTGGTAAGTTTCTATTTTCACAGTGTGACACATCTCAGACCTGACACTTTTTTAGCAGATATTACTCATGTCCTGTGGTATACAAGGGTGACGGTTTGAGCTTTGCTCTTGCATTTAAAAAAAAAAGTAACACTTTATTTTGATAGTCCACTTTAGATATCCTACTAACTATAAGTAACTTTGCAACTACATGTCAACTTATTCTACTAACCTGAACCCTAACCTAACAGTCTACAGTCTAATACTCTAATGAGAGTTAGGGCGTTTTCACACCTGAAAGTCCGCACCAAGGTCCGAACCAAAGTTCACGTTTTGATACATTTTATACTTTCAGAAAGTTTTGGTTTGGTTTCACACTGCAATTTTGCGAGCGCACTAAAGAACTTTACGTGACATACGTGCGTCCTGACGTCTTCATCTATGTGGGCTGCATCCTGACATTGATTGGTTTTGTCAATGGACGTGCATCTGACGTCAGCGTGTTGTCAGTTCGGTGGGTAACTTTGACAACATGAATGAACAGACGCATATCGTTGCAACTATATTGTTATTTTTATGGCATAATTACCTGCAGCACCAACTATACACAAGGCTAGTTCAAATTCGCCAAATGAACGTCCTCGTCGTGCGAACATTTTATCGTCGCCGGCAGGAATGGAGGAGAAGACTGCAAGTTGACTTCTTCTGATGTCATCAGACCATACTTCAACTAAAAACCTCGTCTCCTCCTCTCCCCATGTGCTACCACGGCTCATTTTTCCTGCCACTTTCTGTTTTTTCTGCTATGCACGAACCACCGGAACTTCCTGTAAAAGGTCTGAAAGTCCGAACCATACAGAAATGCTTTCACACTAGAAACGAACCAAACCTTTGTTCAGTTTGATCCGGACCGAGACTACCTCTTTTCGTCGGACCAAATTTCATCTGTTTGGTCCGGACCGTGGTCCGGGGGAGGTTTCACACCTGTAATTTTGATTCGGACCAAACTGAAAAGTCCGAAAGTCCAGACCAAACAAGGTAGGTGTGAAAGGGCCCTTAGTTGACATACAAAGTTACTTAGAAAGTCTAAAGTGGACCATCAAAATAAAGTTAAGTAACCTTTTAAAAAATCAGCACTGTTTTTTTTCTCAATATAGTATTCCTGAGTTCAGATCAACATGTTGGTTAGGAATTATGAATTCCTCAGTGCAGAAAGGGTTCGTCCCACTGCAAAGACATCATACGGTGAAACCATTTTTGGATCCTATTTTAATACTGCACAGAATTTAATAAATGCTAATTAGTAAATATTATTTATTCACATACAATAATTCTAGTTATCTATTGTTCAAAAGTATGGGTTCAGTAAAACATTTTTTACAAGAAATTAATACATTTATCCAGCAAGGGCGCATTAAATTGATCATTGATCAGAATTTTGTTGATTTCTTTCAAATAAATGCTGTTCTTTTGAGCTTTCTAATCATCAAATAGGATCATGTGACACTGAAGAGTAAAATTCAGCTTTAATCACAGTAATAAATTATATTTGACAATATATGAACATAAAAGTTACTTTAAATTGTGATAATATTTTACAATATTGCTGTTTTTGTGATCAAATAAATGTAGCCTTAAGTTCTTTAAATTAAAATAATAATAATTTTAAAAAAGTAAAATACCAACCCCAAACTTTTGAATGACAGTGTTTCTTGCACATATCAGAGCTTTATTTTATACCTCCCTCCCTCCTCCAAAGGTTGCACCAGGCTGGAGTTTCTGCAAACAGAGCTCTTTTGTTGCTGAATAACTACATCAGGTGATTCAGTGATTGCAGAGGCCAATGAACCTGTTAGTAGTTGGCTACTGGCACATGAATAACAGTAGTAATTTGTAGTCTTTCCTGGCAGAGAGACGAGACAGTGAAAGATTGGTTTCCTGTATGAGATGACACTGTTGTTTTGTTTTTCTAGTAGCCGAGACAAAGGATTTGCTACAGATTTCAGACTTGTTAGAACAGTGATTCTCAACTGGTTTGGCCATGTGACCCACATTTTTGCCATTTTAAGCCGCGACCTATTTTTTTTTTAGGAAGCATGCAAAATCTCTCAAAAATGATTGACACACACACAAGTACTGTACGTCGCACTTCACTTAGAATAGCTACACATAAATAGTAATAATGTCACTAACAAAAGTTAAACAATTTATATAGCCTACCTTCCCCCATGCACACGAATGTTTTGTCCACATATGCACGCAATTGAAGAGCGCGCGCCACGAGCAATAACGTCTGACAGGACTGGGAAGGTGATTTTTCTGAGGTGAGAGACTTTTTATTTTCGTAACAAGTTATGAAAAAAAAACATAAGAATAATTACACTGACACATAGCCTGAAAAAAAAATCTAATTTGACGCCAGATAGACTGATTCAGTAGATTAATCACAAGGCGTTTTTCTCAGGCACTTTCTGATAGAGTAACAGCTTTCACGAACGCCTTTCAGAATAAAAGTATTGCAACAAACACAGTTTTTGTTGTTGTTGTTGTTGTACAAACTCTGCGACCCACTCAAGACGGCTACCCACCAGTTAAGAGAAACCGAGAAAACACTATGTATTAGAACATCCAGACAAGTAACAGAAATGACTGAATGAGCTACATTCAAAACTGTTGCAAAATAAAGTAGGCCTAATTATTATATTATAAAAAACGACTTACAATTAAAATTACTTGGTGGAAAGAAACCTTTTTTTTTCTTCTTTGTTTAGTGTCTTTGTCTCATGCATAACTGCCCAAAAATGACTGAAAAGCAAGGCCTTAACCCACAATAGAAACAAATGTGTATCTTTTCAAAACGAATATACCCGTTCTACCACAATCACGTCACACATCTGTGGAATGGGATCAATGTCTCTGTCAATGTTTTTCAACCCCCCCACCTTTCCATCACTCTCACTTTGTCCTGAAGCAAACCGCTCACATCCGCCTCTGTGTGGCCCTCCGTCTGCAGTTCCCATCTATCAATCTCCTCGTCCATTGTGCCACGGAGAGACCCATCCATCATCACAGCCCGTCCGCCTGCTGTTTCCTGCTGAGCCCAAACCAACATTGTCACCTCACAATGGCTGTTGTCTCTGTGACACCGCTGTGACCCCGTCTGCCCTCATTCTAATGACTGAATTTATCCTGGGTTAGTTCAGGTCCACTCACATCCTCTATGAAGTGGTCCGGGTCAGGATGGGCCACTCTGGTTGCCAGGGACTCCGTTAGAGCAGCGGCAACACCACAAACGCTCTTTACTCTGAACAAACAGCCAGCTTTGCACTCAGACTCAGACGCTGATATTTGAGTGTGGAAGAAAGATGCCTACTTCTGAATTAATGGAGACATAGTTTCTCTACAAATGCTAATGTGTCTGTACGCTCATCAGATTTAAGATCTGGGAGAATCTCAAGCATAAACTGACACCAATGCACTTGATTAAATCAACGTGACAATTCTGTTATCGTTTACTCGCCCTCCTTTAATAAAAGCACTAACTAAAGCGCTTCGGTTGAACAGCAACATTATTGTTAAAATTCAGCTGAACAGAGCTTTTATGAATGTACAAAATGACACCATGGTGGCCAAACATCCTAGAGTAATTGGGACTAACAAATGTAACAGTCCTGGTTTCATGGACTTCATTGACAAAAAAAAAAAGAAAAAAGAAGTGTCCTCAATGTCCTTCTAGCTATTGTGTCCGTCTCAATCCATCCTGTTCTCATAATGTCCATCTTCTCACTGTCATTCTCTAAGCGCAAGCAGCTTCTCAAGTGAGCAAGTTACCTAGTAGCTAAAACTACTTTCAAGGGGCTGTCGAAAATTTCCTACTTCCCACTTCTGAAGTTGCGATTACGAGCTCGTCACATTTAAGTGCTTTGTTGTCGGAAAAAGAAAAGGAATCATGGAGAACACCAGGTTTATTCTTGCCTATTTATTGGGAAATTCTTACCCTTTAAAGCCAAACTGATATTTAGCGTTCCATCCATTGAAAACGTCTCAGGTTACGTATGTAACCCTGGTTCCCTGAGAGGGAACGAGACGCTGCGTTTGAGACGCGGTGGGAACGCTCTGCGTGATTGCGTCATGAAGCACGTGTAAAATCAGTCCAATGGAAGCCCGATACGTCATGGGTGACGTCATAGACCAGGAAACTATAAAGCACCCTTGAAAACAGACCGCGACAGCTTCTGAAAAAGTCTGAAGCAAGTCGATCAGGGCATGCAGGAAGTATGGCAGGCAAACGCAGCGTCTCGTTCCCTCTCAGGGAACCAGGGTTACATACGTAACCTGAGACGTTCCCTTTCAAGGGAACTTCGAGCTGCGTTTGAGACGCGGTGGGAACCCCATACCCACTACGCCATAGTGACAAATGCCCGTTCTGTGTGAAGTCCTTGCGCACACTAAGAAGCAAGCAACCTCGCCCCAGGAGTGGAGAGGTCAAGGTCATAAAACCTGACAAATGTATGTGGAGAGGACCAACCTGCCGCATTACAAATGTCAAGAAGGGAAACACCCGAAATTAAGGCCGTAGAGGCCGCCCTCTTCTGAGTGACCCAAAACATACAAATAACTGCTCTGACTTACGCCACAGGGCAGCTCTGTGAACGTAGGCATCCAATGCCCGAACTGGACATAACAGGTTCAGTTGTTCCTGAGCTGGGGTATTAAAAGGTGGAGGATAAAAGGCCTGCAACACTATTGGGCCCCCAACATTAACTGGGACCTTAGGAATATAACCCGGTCTAGGGTATAGAAATGCTTTCACCATACCAGGTGCAAATTCCAGACATGACGGAGCAACCGACAGGGCATGCAAATCTCCAATTCTCTTGATAGATGAAATAGCAAGGAGAAATAAAGCTTTCAAAGTGAGGAATTTTTCTGAAACCTCTTCAATAGGCTCGAAGGGAGCCAGAGCCAGACCCTCAAGTACAATGGCTAAATCCCAAGCCGGTGCTCTAGAGTGCAGTGCAGGTCTCAACCTCAATGTACCACGGAGAAAACGAGTAATCAGAGGATCTCTCCCAAAAGAAGTACCCCCCAGAGGGGTATGATAGGCCGAAATAGCCGCCACATAAACTTTTAAGGTGGAAGGAGATAATCCAGCAGAGAAACGGTCTTGCAGAAAATCGAGAACTGAACCAACAGGGCAGTTAACATGATCTAACTGACGCTCACCACACCAGGTGGAGAATAATTTCCATTTCAGTGCATACAGTCTTCTCGTGGAAGGAGCTCTGGAATGGAGAATGTCTCAACGACCTCAGTCGAGAGACTGGATTCTATGAGCCTGGCCCCCTCAGAGGCCAGGCCCACAGTTTCCACAACTCCGGTCGAGGGTGAAATATCGTGCCCCCTGCCTGGGACAGCAGGTCCCTCCTGAACGGAATCTCCATGGGAGAGCCGTCCAGAAGAGACAAAGTCCGAGAACCAAACTCGAGTCGGCCAGTATGGGGCTACTAGTAGCAGATGAGCCCCTTCCCGGCGAACCCTCTCCAGAACCTCCGGGAGCATAGATATCGGGGGAAATGCGTACAGGTGCAGCCTCGGCCACACCTGCACCATCGCATCCAGTCCGAGAAGAGCTGGCTGCGTGAGGGGGAACCATATAGAGCAATGCGTTGTACAAACGATGTGAAAGGTCGACTTGACTTTAGTTAGACCAAAGTTCTCCCTAAGAAGCTCCACCACCTCGGGGTGAAGTCTCCAATCCCCTGGGCCTCAGCCCCTGCCTCAACAGGATATCTGCTCTGATATACGAGACCATCAGTGTGTTGTCCGCCATTCGCCGAGCAACCACTCATGATCGCCCCCACTTGTGAGGGAAGCATCCGTCGATAGCAATATGCGTCGACAAGAAGCCCCCAACACTGGGCCTGGGCGAGGAACCAAGGTTCTTCCACATGACCGAAGCACGAAGGCATAGCCGCGTGACCTTGATCATGCGAAAACGTATTTCCCCTCGGAGAAAACCCCTTGGTCCTGAGCCACCACTGCAGGGGTCTCATGAACAGAAGGCCAAAAGTAATACGTTGGACGCAACTGCCATGAGACCCACCCGTCTGAAACTGTTTCACAGTGAGTGACTGGCCTAGATATACCCCATTACGGCTGTAAGAATTGCTACACCCAGAAAAGTGGTCCTCAGAGCACACTCTTCTTGGCGTTGAGAGGCAACCCCAACATCCTTAATGAGACAGAACGACATCTCGATACCGAACTGCCATAAACTCAGATTGAGCTAGGAGCAACCAATCATTGATGTAGTATAATACGCGAATGCCCTGGAGTCTCAGAAGAGCCAGAGCTGCATCCACGCATACTGTAAAGGTGTGGGGTAATAAACCTAGGCCGAATGGAAGAACCCGATAATGGTATGCTTCGCCCCCGAAAGCAAACCTCGGGAACCTCCCTCATCCTCTTTCGGAAACAATGAAGTAATGGCTGTCTGCTGGGAGGAGGAACCCCTTCTACAGCTCCTTTTGCAGAAGTGACAGTACTTCCTGCTCCATAACCAAAGCCTGCTCGGGGTCCACCAATGAGAGGAGGGACCCCTAGAAATCTGGGCGAACGAGAACCGCTGAAACCCTTTTCTATAGTGTGCAGGACCCACTGAGAAATATGTGGCAGTAGTTTCCACGCTGCCAGAAATTTACTAGGGGAACCAGTCTCTCAAGACTGGCCTCTGGATTTGTTTGAACAGTCACTACGGTGCCCTGAAGCGGCGAACCGGCAGGGAACAACCGAACTGACCATTCTACGACCCTCCTCGGAGGATCGTATGGGGATGCTGACACCTCGGTGCCCTGAACGGAGAACCGGCAGGGAACAACCGAACTGGCAGCGCTGCAACCCTCCTCAAAGAGTTGCACCCCAGAGGAAAAACGATTTCTCAAAACCGTCCCTTGGTTGAACAGTCACTACGGTGCCCTGAAGCGGCGAACCGGCAGGGAACAACCGAACTGACCGCTCTACGATCCTCCTCGGAGGATCGTATGGGGACGCTGACACCTCGGTGCCCTGAACGGCGAAACGGCAGGGAACAACCGAACTGGCAGCGCTGCGACCCTCCTCAGAGAGTCGCACCCCAGAGGTCGCCGAGGAGAAACGATTTCTCAAAACCGTCCCTGCCCCGGAGGAGCCCTCAGAAGCCTGATAGCCTCGTTTTCTTGCGACAGGACTTCTTGTCTAAGCTTTATTAGAGATGATGACAGTCCTCAGATCTTGCCTACCTCTAACTAGCTTAGTTCCTACGACCCTCCTCGGAGGATCGTTGAAAAAAGCAGGCACTTCGGCGCCCTGAAACGGCGAACCGGCAGGGAAACCGAACTGACTGCTCTTCTTTTTTCTTATTTGAAGGCTCGTTTGGGGACACTGACACCTTGGTGCCCTGAAACGGCGAACCGGCAGGGAAACCGAACTGGCAGTACTGCGACCCTCCTCAGAGAGTCGCACCCCAAAGGGCGCTGAGGAGAAACGATTTCTCAAAACCGTCCCTACCCCAGAGGGGACCACCCTTAGAAGCCTGATCGCCTCGGCGTCAGGGCTTCTTCTTTGTCAAAGCTATTTTAGAGATAAAACAGTCCTCAGATCTTGCATGTCTCTAACTGGCTAGACTGCGACCGCCACCCAGGTACCCCTCAATTGCGGAGGAGCCCGAATGGCGACGCTCTGTTTTGCACTTTGTGCTGAGAGGAGCATAATAGGCCGTCTCAGGAACATTAGATTGGTGAGGAAGAAACCTCTGGAACGCCGCTGAATGGTTTATTTCTTAGTTTTCTTGAAAGCGGAGCGTCCAGAAGAACAGACATAATTATATCTTTATTTTCCTTTATCTTTATATCAGAAAAAACTTATATATATATACATATATATCACTCTGCGGCCACCAGCAGGAAACAACCGAACTGGCAGCGCTGCGACGCTCCTCAGAGAGTCGCCCCTCACATTCATCCATGTCCTTATATACTCTACCCACCAGCGCTGCCTAATAAAAATGTATTCATTATTAAGATGGCTGGTGGGTAACGTCGGGGTTAATAACGATAACGCCGACTCGGGAGAGAGAAAGCTCGCAAGCGTCTCTTTAACCCGAGGCAATGTCATACTATGATACTTAATACCCAAACATTACTATAGTCAGACATCTGGGGATTAAACACATAAAATACAAACCGGTTTATTCCACAATCTCGACACCTCAGTGTGGAGATAGGGAAAAACCACAGTCCCCGACGAGGAGGCTGAGATACAGAGTTTTCCTGTTTTAAGATACAGTTAATCTAACAAACTCTTCTTTATTTTCTTTAAAAAAGCTCCTCTTTATTCAACAGAGTTATGAGCTGGAAAATTTATTCATTGAAAACTCAAACATCTGCCTTTTTATAAAGATTTGTATTTGTTTTGTTCTCTTTCTTATTAAACAAAACACTAACGATACCAATTCCTCGGAACTGGAAATCGCAGCACACTAGATCTGGCATGTGAAAGCTGAGAAAGGGCGGAGCCCGTCCCAACCCCCGCTGTCAGATCCGTTTTCGAACCCCGAAATACGAGCCGTCTCCGAGCCTCGGCAACAGAGAGACCCGCTCGGGGAACGCGAACCGAAACGTCCTCCTCGAAGAACGCCCGGCGGGAGCGGAGCGTCCTCACGGACAGCTTCTCGCAATGCACAGTCAGATCCCTCGAGAAATGACTGTTGCATGCTCCACTCCCAAACAGCAACAAAAAGCTGATGTGTGTCCCCACCCGTGATGTAACGAGGGCAGGGAACAACACAACGTCTATAATATTGCTTTGCTCGCCATAATGATAGATAGTGATATATAAATTGGGCTTGACAAACAACAATAAATAGACAAGGACAGAATCACAGAGAGCGCTTGCTGAAGACAACAGAAGCTGTCGCGGTCTGTTTTCAAGGGTGCTTTATAGTTTCCTGGTCTATGACGTCACCCATGACATATCGGGCTTCCATTGGACTGATTTTACACGTGCTTCATGACGCAATCACGCAGAGCGTTCCCACCGCGTCTCAAACGCAGCTCGAAGTTCCCTTGAAAGGGAACCATATAAACATTCACCGCGCTATCTATAGTCATCCTGCTGACGATTCTGGAATTTTGGTCAAATACAGGCTATTTGAGCTGTGTATGAAACATACATTACGCTTCAAATGATTACTCATATATGTGCTCTACTTTAACCAGACAAGATGTAGCGGTTGTGGAAAAAACGAATAAAGAATAGCAGTCACAGCAGCAATCGTTCTCCCCTCCGCCATGTTTAAAGTTTATGGCTCGCCCAACTTGGGAACTTGGGTATCAAAATTATAGCTTCCCAGGGGTAAATACGACTTGAGAGGGCCTTAATGTCCAATTTTTAACTAGGAAACTCAAATTTACGATAATTCCCATATTGGCGTGAAATTGTTCATTTCAATGAACTAAAAATTTGAAGGCAACCAGGTTACTTACCATTTTAAGTTAAACCAACACTATTTTTTTTACAGTGTGGTTGTTTTTATTACTTTGTTTGCATTTGATTCTGTTCAAGATGTGTGGGAAACTGAATAAATCAGGAGGCAGTTGTCCAGGAAGAAGGTTGAACACATGATATAAAAGATATGACAAGAGCCTACATGATATCCTTCAACTAAGACATTTTCTGTAATATTGATATAATAGATTACATTTGATCTAATAACTACTATAAGAGTGTGTGAAAAAAAATAACACCCCCTCCTCCATGTGTGTCCTGGTTTGATGCTCAATAAAAATGTGAATTAATAATAATAATGCTTGTGTGTTCTGAAGAAAAATTCAAAATGGTAAATTACCCTGTATTAAACTTCTGTTTAACAATATTATTTCATTTACTGACAAATTGCTAAAGAATCATAATTTGAAGTTATCATAAATACACCCTTCACTGATGGAAGGCTTATCAGAGCACCAGACAATGCAGTATTTCATTGTGCCAAGATAATGAATTCATGACATCATGAGAAAGTACTTACCCCAGTGACATATTCTCTCCTGTTGCCATGGGGCCACTGAAATGGCACTGCCAGCTTTTAGCAAATGGCGTCTGGGGGAGGGTGAAGAGTAAACAGAGTTGCCTTTGGTAGTGTGTTTGTCCAACATCTTCCTCTTCTCTCATCTAGACACAGCTTCTTTTGGGGGTGCTGAGAGGGCTGTTCTCAAGGGCCCTATACCCTGTGTGTTTGCTTACAGATCCCACGTATATGGCTCTCTTCACTCATGTGAGGCGACAGACGCTCAGCACACACTAAGATTGGGTGCAAGTGAATGGCAGAAGGGGAAGGTTGTAAATCCAACGTGACATGATTATATCGTCATATCTTACTTAGATTCGGTTTGATTTATCATACTCATGAACTTATCATTGAGTACAGATTAGAAATATCCCCAATGAAAACAGCACTGGCAAACGTCCTGGAGCAAATGTCAGATGTGAACTGATAAGCCTGTGGATGGTTTATTATGCTTTAAAATTTTCAAAGCAGTTTGAAGCTAAGAATTTTATGACTTTTTTGTGATTTTGTGATTAGCCTGAGCTCGTCTATATGCTATGGTCCTACTAAACACTGACCAAAAAAACAATTGGCTCATATAAAATGTGCATTATTTCTGTTCTGGGGAAATGCTTACCTTACACCACTATTTACTATTTACTATTTACGTTCTTATCTGTGGAAATGGCTGGAATTTATTCATTTTTAGTGTCTTCAATGATGTCATCCATACAAGCTACAAGCTACGCTCGAGCTATTTGCTAATTTTTTTTAAAAGTGACAAACCTACAATATGTTCAGACTTCAGACCAAATTTCCTGATTCAATAGGAAATACGTCAACACAGGAAAGAAAACTGCACACATCAAACTAGTTCACCTTTTAACCCTTTTGAAAAAGAAGTGCATTTTAACACTTAAAGGAGTAGTAGTTCACTTCAGAATAAAAATGTCCTGATAATTTACTCACCCCCATGTCATCCAAGATGTTCATGTCTTTCTTTCTTCAGTCGAAAAGAAATTACGGTTTTTGAGGAAAACATTTTAGGATTTTTCTCCATATAGTGGACTTCAATGGGAACCAACGGGTTGAACGTCCAAATTGCAGTTTCAATGCAGCTTCAAAGGGCTTTACACGATCCCAGCTGAGGAATAAGCGTCTTATGTTGTGAAACTTATCTAATCGGTCATTAAAGCTGCAGTCCGCAGTTTTTCCTCTTTGTCGCCATCTCTGTTCGAAATCTGCAATTGCAGTCATTTGCGGAATTATCAATTTTACGTGAGTTGTACTTCAACACCCTCGACACGGCACAGCGCGGATGAACACAATGTTTGAGGAGAGTGAGCAGCTGTCAGTCACCGCGCCGGTGTGGATACTGGCATTCAGAATCACAGATTATTCTTTTTGGAAGTATAACCAACATAATAATTTTCACCGGAAAATGTAATCTGAACAAGTAAGTAATATCCACTTTTGTTCTGGTTCTGACATTGCAGTAAATCGCGCTGATTAAATCTAACAATCGCTTATAAGTTATCATATCACGCAAAACCGTGCAAATTATACTTTGTTCTCAAATTGTTAATGTTAACAACGTCAGCATTGCGTGACTACATGTAATGTCCTTCCGATATTATCCTTGTTTTCGCATGGGTCCGGTTGCAGTCTCTTTTTTTCTGTTGCCACTCCAAAGTCCGAACGAAGTCTTTTGCATTTTACAGTGGGTGAATCTCTAGTTGACACTGCTGATTGTCGTTTGAACCTTTCTGGATCCGGCATCAAATTGATAAGTTTAATTATATCAAGTGCTGTGAGAAAAGGCTATAAATCTCCACCTCCAACATCCTCACACGCAATATAGCCTACTATCCGAGACTCCTTCTTTATGTGTACAGATGTGACGTGATGACGCAAAGACATGCTCGAATCTCCCACAGAAATCCATCTTTTTTTAGAAAATGACTGATGGTTTCGCAAAGTTTATATGGAATGCTAAAGTTTTGCGAGGGAAAACAAAGTTTCTTTGGGAACGCTAAAGTTTTGCGAGGGAACACAAAGTTTCTTTGGGAACGCTAAAGTTTTGCGAGGGAACACAAAGTTTCTTTGGGAACGCTACAGTTTTGTGAGGGAACGCAAAGTTTCTCGGGTAATACTAAAGTTTTGCGAAGGAACGCAAAGTTTCTTTGGGAACGGTAAAGTTTTGCGAGGAAACGCAAAGATTTTGCGAGGGAACGCAAAGTTTCTCAGGTAATACTAATGTTTTGCGAAGGTACGCAAAGTTTCTTTGGGAACGCTAAAGTTTTGCGAGGGAACACAAAGTTTCTTTGGGAACGCTAAAGTTTTGCGAGGGAACACAAAGTTTCTTTGGGAACGCTACAGTTTTGTGAGGGAACGCAAAGTTTCTCGGGTAATACTAAAGTTTTGCGAAGGAACGCAAAGTTTCTTTGGGAACGGTAACGTTTTGCGAGGAAACGCAAAGTTTCTTAGGGAACGCAAAGGTTTTGCGAGGGAACGCTAAAATTTTGCGAGGGAACGCAAAGTTTCTCGGGTAATACTAATGTTTTGCGAAGGAACGCAAAGTTTCTTTGGGAACGCTAAAGTTTTGTGAGCGAATGCAGAGTTTCTTAGGGAACGCTAAAGTTTTGTGAGCGAATGCAGAGTTTCTTAGGGAACGCTAAAGTTTTGTGAGCGAATGCAGAGTTTCTTAGGGAACGCTAAAGTTTTGTGAGGGAACGCAAAGTTTCTCGGGTAGTACTAAAGTTTTGCGAAGGAACGCAAAGTTTCTTAGGGAATGCAAAAGTTTTGCGAGGGAACGCAAAGTTTCTCGGGTAATACTAATGTTTTGCGAAGGAACGCAAAGTTTCTCGGGTAATACTAATGTTTTGCGAAGGAACGCAAAGTTTCTTTGGGAGCGCTAAAGTTTTGCGAGCGAATGCAAAGTTTTTATGGAATGCTAAAGTTTTGCGAAGGAACGCAAAGTTTCTTAGGGAACGCTAAAGTTTTGTGAGCGAATGCAGAGTTTCTTAGGGAACGCTAAAGTTTTGTGAGGGAACGCAAAGTTTCTCGGGTAGTACTAAAGTTTTGCGAAGGAACGCAAAGTTTCTTAGGGAATGCAAAAGTTTTGCGAGGGAACGCTAAAATTTTGCGAGGGAACGCAAAGTTTCTCGGGTAATACTAATGTTTTGCGAAGGAACGCAAAGTTTCTCGGGTAATACTAATGTTTTGCGAAGGAACGCAAAGTTTCTTTGGGAACGCTAAAGTTTTGCGAGCGATTGCAAAGTATATAAGGAATGCTAAAGTTTTGCGAGGGAAAGCAAAATGTCTTAGCAATTGCAAGCGATTGCAAAGTATATAAGGAATGCTAAAGTTTTGCGAGGGAATGCAAAATGTCTTAGGGAAGGCTAAAAATTTGCGAGGGAACGCAAAGTTTCTCGGGTAATACTAATGTTTTGCGAAGGAACGCAAAGTTTCTTTGGGAACGCTAAAGTTTTGCGAGCGATTGCAAAGTATATAAGGAATGCTAAAGTTTTGCGAGGGAATGCAAAATGTCTTAGGGAAGGCTAAAAATTTGCGAGGGAACGCAAAGTTTCTCGGGTAATACTAAAGTTTTGCAAAGGAGCACAAAGTTTCTTTGGGAAAGCTAAAGTTTTGCGAGCAAATGCGAAGTTTATATGGAATTGCTAAAGTTTTGCGAGGGAACGCAAAGTTTCTTAGGGAACACTAAAGTTTTCCGAATGCAAAGTATATATGGAATGCTAAAGTTTCTTAGGGAACGCAAAGTTTCTTTGGCAACGCTAAAGTTTTGCAAGGGAACGCTAAAGTTTTGCCAACGAATGCAAAGTTTATATGGAACGCTAAAGTTTTGCAAGGGAACGCTAAAGTTTTGCGAGCGAATGCAAAGTTTATATGGAATGCTAAAGTTTTGCGAGGAAGCGCAAAATTTTGCGAGGGAACGCAAAGTTTCTCGGGTAATACTAATGTTTTGCGAAGGAACGCAAAGTTTCTTTGGGAACGCTAAAGTTTTGCGAGGGAACGCAAAGTTTCTTAAGGAACGCTAAAGTTTTGCGAGCGAATGCAAAATTTATATGGAATGCTAAAGTTTTGCGAGGGAACGCAACGTTTCTCAGATAAGTTTCTCGGGAACGTGAAAGTTTTGCGTGGGAACTCAAACTTTTTTGGAGGAACAAATCTTTAGCGTGGGAACACAAAAGCATTGATAATTTGTCCTAAAATCTCATCCCCCCTTCAACATGTCATTTAAGGGGCTTCATAGAAATACACTACAAGTGCACACTCAATACAATTAAATGCTCATCACAAGAGAAGACAGAAGTGAGGCCTCCATGCCAATTTGGGCATTTAAGATTGTCTGCAGTGTCATATCTTCACAGAATTCCCCAGACTTGCGCTTGGAGATCATAAAACACTCTAGCTATTCCTCAGCACTCTAGTTCCATGCTGGGTTTTGGCCTTTCACATTCAATTGCTATTTCAGACTCTGTACTTAATCTAATTGTCACAAGCTATTTGTTTTGTGCTCATGTACAGTTACACAGGAGATAATTTCTGTGAAAATTTGGAGAAAACAACAGCAAAATATAATTTACAAAGAGGTTATGAGATAGACAAGAATTAGTTTTCCCTCTCAAACTCACAGGAGTTTAAGTCTTGTAATTTAAAACGAGGGCTCTCCGATTTCTCCTTTCTGGTTATTATGGAACATTTTATCATATGACAATGTCATTTTAATCCAAGCCGTCATTTTAATCCAAGCCTTCATTTTGAAAAAACTTATTTTTACCACATTTTTATTAGATAAAGGACATTAATGCATTTCCCAGAACCTCTTCTTGAGGTTCATCCTCCTGTTTGGTAATGCTTTGGTAGATTATATATCTTTTAAGTATATATTATAAAACAGGCCTTTAGGCCTCATTCATGAAGCACAAGCAGAACAAATTTGTGTATAAATGGTTTGTAAATCCATTGTGATGTAAATTGTCGCATTTAATCATTGAAACAATTCGTTCCCCTAGTGTTTTATGAATGAGGCTCTACATTTTGAATGTAAAACTAGCATACTTACTGCATACTGAGCAGAGTACACTGAATACTGCCTACTATAAAGCCGCGTTTCCACCGCAGGAACTTTACCCAGGAACTAGGAACTTTGGCCTGGTACTCGGTGTGTTTACACCGCAGGAACCAGGGTCTAAATGAAGTTCCGGGTAGATATTTCCCCCTCCGAAAGTCCCTGCTCGCGAGGTAGTACTTTTTCAAAGTTCAGGAACTTTCGCGGGTGGGGCTTGTGCGCTGAACATGCTGATTGGTTGTGTTCACGCCGCATTATGATTGGATAACTCCGCGCAGCATTTTATTTTAACCGGAATTTTTAGAATCTATTGCAGTTCGTGGCTTCATGCAGTAATGAAGTTCCATGCAGTAAGAGTTGTCTGTCTGCAAATATGGAATTTAATAAAAATAAAAAAGGCAGCTGGACCGACGACGAGATTCAGGCTTTATTAAGCGTATTTGCGGAAGAGAAATTTTCTGCGCGTTCGTCCCAGCCTTCTCACGGTCAATGTCCGCAATAGCTGATAACATACGCTGTCTAATTTTAGATCTAACGTTAGCATTACGAGCTTTCTGAACACGCTTTAGTATCAGTGCTCGTCTCTTTTCTGCCGTTTTGTTAATTACCTGGTTAGTAAACCAATACATCTCAAACAACTGCAGCACAGTGTGAATCTCTTCCATATTTATTATAAATGTGGCGCTCAAAACTGATTACTGTCTTTTACAGTCTACTGTCCGTCACAAGCAAGCAATGAGCAGTCGCGCGCAGTTTACCCGGTACTTTAGACCGCGATGTAAACGCAGAAAGCTACCGGTCTGGGGCAAAAAAAGTTCCTGGGAAAAAAGTTCCTGGGACAAATTGTTCCGGGCAATTGCGGTGGAAACGCGGCTTAATTTTTATAAGTAGCATCTGAAGCAGTTTGCATTATGCAATGCTAGAAAATACACGTTAAAACTCACAAGACACATTGTGTTGCAAGTTTATAATATATATGAAATATATTTATAATTATGAAGTTTAAATTGAGTACATTTAAAATATATTAACTTGAAATGTAACACTGAATAACACACTACAGTTAAGTAATTGTCATGTGCTTTAGTCAACACATCAAACTAAGTGCATTTCTTTAAAGCATGACAGAAGATTATTAAAACAAAGCATAAATGTTCAAAATATTTACAAATAAAACTTTTAATTTGACATTATTACAAAGTGCACTTTTTAAAAGTGTACTGTTAAGAAACAGTAACGAAGGTCTGCCCCTTCTACACTTAAGTGACCTTTTTTTACATTAATATATTATCTGCAAGTACAGTTTTTAAAAAATAAAAAGTACACTACAAGTGCACACTCAGTACAAATAAGTGCACTTCTTTTTTCACAAGGGAAGACAAAAGTGAGCCCTCCATGCCTTTACGTACACTTAAAGTACACTTAAGTTGTCTCTCATTATTATACTATCTGCAAGCAGTTTAAAAAAAAAAAAAAAAACTTTAATATTTTAAGTACACTTGACGTTCACATTCGATACAAAGTTCTGTCATGAAACTCTAGGACCGGCTGGGTGAACGTGATTTCACCAAGTACCACATGGATCAACATCTTTGTTGATCCTGGATCAACTTTCCAATCAACCAATCAGATTTGAGGGACAAGTTTACAGTTTATGTCAAGTTTAGGCTTAGAACCAGAGTGAAGTACTTAAACATCAGTGTTATTCACCTTTCATTACCCTCTGAATTTTAGGGAAAAGTTATGGGTAGGATTAGGTTTAGGGGTAGGGATTGGGTAAGGACTACATTTTGGGACAGGACTGTTGATCCAGGATCAACAAAATATGTTGATCCAGGACCATGTCTTACTTGGTAAAATCACGGTGACCGAGCAGGCTGATAGGTCAATAACTCAATCTGCTTGCAATCACATTATTATCTATAGGGCACAGCTGATTGGTTTCTACTGTATGAGTAGCCAATGAGCTCACTGCTCAACCTTTAAATACTTGGTCAGCATTTGTTGTTGTAGTTGCAGCATGCTTTCAGAAACCTCCAACTTCCCCAGCTCCACCTGTCTGCTTCAGGTAATTCATGTACACTATTGTAGCAGCAGCAGCATGAGCTTTGCTCACATCAGCGTGTTGTGTTTGCATTGGTTGCAGCAAATCCCCTACATGTTCTGCAGCAGCAGCATAGCAGATATATTCCATCTAGACCAAACATATCAACATTGTCATATCCATTACCATGGGAAACACTCGAGAGATGTCATGACAGAAATACAATTAAGCACACACTACATTTTCACAAGAGTAAACCCTAACACGTTGCTCATTTAAGCCCAGGTAATCTGGGTATTCCAAACCATGCATGAAGAAACTGGACTACAGTATACATACTACATGCTTGCATGCTAACATGCTAAAATGAGAAATTGAGAGAAGGAGCCAGAGCATACAATTTGTACAAAGTCAATTCAGTTCCTATAATCCAGTTTAGAAATGCTTACTGGACAAAACGCTTAAAAAAATTCTCAATACTGAAAAAAACTCAATATATGTTTAAATGTGCTATAACGCCATTTGCTTGCGCGTTCATAAGCAATATGCATATTTTTCTTGTATGTGTGTGAAGGTCTAGCTGGTGGGTGTCCTCTGGGCCGAGGCGTAGTGTTTGTACTGGAGGAAGCGCCACGTGCAGACGCCACAGAGCTCCTATTGATTCGCCTTCATCAAGGCCAGGCTTCTGTGGGGGGTGCGCGTGTGTGAAGTCAACACATTCCCAGCATTCCTCCACTTCCCCTGCAGGAGAGATGTCACTGGCCCACAGAGCACCAATCACTCGCTTTGTTCGCTTGCCCATCTCCTCTCCCTCGGGACCCCCGGCTCTTTCTCTGGACCTCTTGCTGCCAAGTCGCTGCGCTATTTGCTGTTTCTGCAAATATCTTAACCGCTCAGTGTTTATTCGGTCCACTCCAAGGATGTCCTCGATGAATAGTTTCCCGTATTCTTATAATGCGTATGGTTGGATGTGCATTTCAACATTACTTGGATCAAAACCATTCATTGTGATTACAGCATTTAGAGTCTAGGAAACGGTGTGTGTTGTCTGCTCAAACCTCAACCTTAGTGAACTGGGTGAGCAACAGTAGCTATAGTCATGGGAGACACAATCTGACTGAGTACAATAATAACTTTGCTCACACTCTTAAAAATAAAGGTTCCAAAAGGGGGTTTTCGCAGTGATGCCAGGCATAGATGAACCATTTTTGGTTCCCTAAAGAACCTTCTAGTGAACAGTTCTTAAAAGAACCATTTTTTTCTAAGCGCGAAGAACATTTAAGAAATCCAAAGAACCTTTTTCCCTTTAAAGAACTTTTTGTATAATAGAAAGCATTTATCATTTTTCATTACATTATAGATGTTTTATCACCTTTATTTATTTATTTTTGAATAGTGTGACAGACATATTAGTCCCTGTTTCCTACCTTTCACCGCTCGAATGGGATTGTTCACCCAAAAATGAAAATTCTGTCATCATTTCCCCTTTGAACAAAAAAGGTGCACTTAATTGTATTGAATGTGCATTTGTAGTGTTCTTCAAATCTATATTACACCCTGCACTTTTAAATAATATAATATGAATGAAATAAAAGGCCACTTAAGCGTACTTAAAGAGAGTATGACTTTCATGACTAAGTTTCAAGTACACTTTAAAGTTTTACTTTAAAGTACATTTTAAATCGTTTTGTTTTAATAATCTTATTTCCTTAAAGAAGTACACTTATTTCGATGTGTTGACTAACATACAAAGCACGTGACCTTGCTAATTTTAACTCCAGTGTGTTATTCAATAGTAGACTTGCAAATCTAATAATTGCAAATATATATAAATACATGACATGCAAGTTTCCGAAATGACATTAAAGTTTTTTTTAGCTCACCATATAGGCCTGTCAGTACATTCGGGAGTACAATTTAGCCATATTTCAAAGACAATAGAAGTAATTATAAATTGCATTTATGTACTCCAAGTCCCCCTGTTATCAATAATTGTATCCCTTAAAACTCATCTTTGATCACCAAAATGACATATTTAAACGTTTTTTCTTTGAAAAAAAGTTTCTTTATTCCTTAAAATAGTTTGAATGTAACTCTACACCCTTGCCTCATTTAGTATATGCGGTTCTATGAATATGTAAATGAGCCCCGCCTCCACTCACTCGCACCAGCTCAGAGATCCACTCGTTGACGATCACACGTTGACCTGATTGGTTACAAGGTAGTTTGTGACGTCAGAAACACCACACGTGTTTTTGAGACTGTCTTTGGTTCACTGCAGTTTTAAGGAGAAAATACTCAGCAATGATGTTGACTTATGAATGTGCACATGGTTTGTCTTAAAGCATATTTAAAAACACCACATAGATTTTCACCACAGGGAGACTTTTAAGTACTCATTGGATCAAAAAAGAACTCTTAAGTTCAACTAATTGCATTTAATAAAAATTTAACCCATATTGAGCAACATGTGTAATCACCGCATGCCAGACGTGGGCCGGATCTGGGCCGATCACTATGTTAATGTCTGGGGCAGTATAATACATTTACATTTAACTGAAAATAGCATGAAATTTAGTGTTGCATTGTGTAGGCATTGCATATTGCATTGTGTTTCAAGGTTAAAGAAAATGTCCATAAACTAAATCTCCAGGCGGAAAATTACCACCATTTTCCATTTTTGCACAGATTTTTTTTCTTACCGTGGAGATAGTTTTCAACAGTAAAAAAACAAAAAAAAATCATAAATAATAATGTCTATCTCTAAAAAAAAAAAAAAGTGAGGGGAACAAACTCAAAACTTTCAACAACAAAAAAAATAGGGGGAGATAGTTGTAATAGTTGCTACACTTCTGGTTACAGTCAGATTAAGAAAACGGTTTTGGGGAAGGTCATTCTGCAAGACACAGCAACTTTATCACGGTGACAAGTGCATGGGTCCACTTCCCCAGTTTATATATAAGTCTACATAAACAACTAAACATTGGCAATGTGACCTTACATCAAGGTCAGTGTCTAGTTCCAGTGGGAATATCTTATCCAAAAACTCCAAACATACTTCACAATGCGGTCGGGATGCCCTTCGACAGAACGTCGCCAGCGAGACGCTCAAAGCGGCTGTGCAAATGGACAACCACACTTCTTTCCCTTTCTTTTCTCTTTCACCTCGTAGGAGCTTGGAGCGAGGGTTTGCTGCTCCGCACAGTTGTCATGGGAACACTGTTTGCATTTCCCAGTGAGCGATTCCAGAGCTGCTGCCGTTGGACTGGAATTCAGACTCTCCATTGAGCGCAGAACAGCCTGCAAAAGCAATTGTCTATTTGTGGCCACTCACTGAGAGACATTATGGGTGTGCTTCTGTCAAAAGTGAAACAAAGAGAGATGGAGAAAAACAAAACTCTTTGAGGACCGAAGTAGGCCTACTTTGAAACTACATACTTGGTCGGTGTAATACTGAATGTTGAAAAAGACGCTCTGAAAATAAAACCACAAGCATCTTGAATGGCCAGGTTCGTAGTCCACATAGCCCGTTCCTCCATTTTGTGTGGCATCACAGGGCTCTATTGAAGCCGTCTCGCTCTCTCAGACCGGACCAGCTCACACAAAGAGCCCTTTCAGTCTGACCTTGACTGAGCGCCTCCCTGAGCACCACAGCAACCCGTGGAGAGGAATCCGCTCCAGTCTGCTTCCAGTGAATGATAACTCTCCTGTAAGGCTCCAAAACCAGAAGTAATGCATTTCATATGGTGCTCAACCAATGGACCAACCACCAACACCAGCGTGAAAGCCTGATATTTCTCCGAGGGAGTCCAGACGGAAGTGAATCCGCACACAATGCTCAACGGATGAAGCTTGTTATGCATCGTGTTCTTGATTTAATAATAATGGGAGAATGGGAGGTTGTGGTTAGTTAATCACGAACATGAGGCCGGTGAATAACGACAGAGGCATTTTGTCAGAGAAGGAACTATTTATGAAATGTTTGATGGGAAAAAAAACATGACATGGGATGAAAAATGATCCGTTCCTCCGACTACTAATCTTAATAAGACGGATGATTGGTGTAAATTGTACCAATTATTTAAATCTTTAAACAAATTAAGGGACAATTTACCCAAATCCTCCAATTCAAACGTTTGAAGCAATTATGATCCCTCTTATTTTTTTTAATTATTAACATTTTGCATATTGTGCAAGGTTTTGTAAACGTATGACCTCAAATGTGCTTAGTTGTGAAACTATTACCTCAAATCATCAGCAGATTACCAAGCGTCACTCATTGCGCTTGCTCATAATTTGGGGTAGAAATTTGTACAAACACAGCATTTTTAAGGTATGAACAACAAAAAGTGCCATAACTCCAAAAGTTTACCATAGAAACCTTTGGTTTCGTGGAAAACATCATTAAACAGTATTAACCGGTGTTTAATATTATTAATTTGACTGCACTGACACTTTTGGATGAGAACTCAACTTAGCTGGATGATGACATCACTGTTTTCTGCAGAGCTGAAATGAACTTGACAGTTATTGAGCGGTTATTGACGTTATCAACACTGAACTGATTTCAATTAAATTATGACTGTTTACTAATGTCGTTTTAGAGCTGCTTTGCATCATTGAATCATTATGTTCCTGTTTATTCCTGTAAAGCCGCTTTTTGAAACAATCTGCATTGCATCAAGCGTTTGACTTTAATCAAAAACAGGAACAAAGTCCCTTTCAAATGAGAGAAAACATTTTTAGAGTCTGTATGACTTTCTTTTTCTGTGGAACAAAAGGAAGATCTTTTGAAAAGTGTCTTTTTTTTGGTCCAGAATATGTTGTTTGGAGTCCACTGACTTTCAAAATATATTTTTATGTTCCACAAAAGAAAGAAAGTCAGATGTTTTGGAAAGACATGTGGATCAGTAGATGACAGATTTTTTTTTTTTTTTTGTGAACTATCCCTTGAAGCGTATAATTTATTCAGCCCCGTTTGTACATACACATACATGAATGATACCTCAAATTATGGGGTTTTTAGGGGAGATGTGTGATTTTACTTTTCTATGCAATCTGACTTACAATTTCCCCCTGGTGGTTGATAAAATTAGTGTGAAAAACGTCATCTCACACAGTTTTGCAGAAAGGACTCAAGAATATTCAGAATTCAGATTTGGGATTAACCCTTTGTTAAAATCCTAGTAAGCAACCACCTAAGAACTACAGAGAACAAGTACATGATAAATCATTTTCGGACACAGTTCATAAATTAGGTTGAAAACTACAGTGACCATGAGTGAGCAAAAAACAAAAAAACAGACACATGATTTAATTCCAAAGAAATTTAATCCTTGGAAAGACACATTTGCAATTGAACAGCCTGAAGACAAAACACAGGCAGGAATTGCACTTTACATTTTCTTAAAAAATTAAAAAGCAGGCTTTTTCTTCAATATATTTCTGTCATAGAAACAACTGCAAAACTGTACAACAAGCTTTTTACAAAGCATTTGGGACTTCCGTTTCAGAATGTTCTTTTCACATTTTACACATTCAACAGCCAGGTCTGCTACATTGTGACCGCAAGAAAGTAAAAAAAAAATCAGTCTTAAGACATGTCAGGAGATTTCGCCATTGGCTTAGTAAATAAAAGTCCAACTTTAGTTGTTTTTGCGGGATGTTTTAAGAGCACGAGTCGTGTCTCAGGGAATGCTGGGACAGCAGGCGAGAGGTTTCTGCATCGATATTGGAGTCTACACGGACCTAAACCTCTCCTGTCTGCAGACACAAACAGCTGCTCGCAGGGTCACAGTTCCTCGCGACGGGGCGGATCGTGTGGTTTCCTGGAAAGAATTCAGTCTGTGTCCAAATGACATGGGTTGGTCCCTCGCTGCTGTGCGTCCTGATACACCCTAAGGAAGTCCTTGTACCGTGGAGCGCAACTGAGCCAGGCCTCTCCAAATCGCACCGTCCCAGTAAAGAGGAACTCACCATCCCCTGGTTTAACCCCGCACTGGCTGGGCATCTTCACAAAGCCCGTCCAGCGTTTGGCCCGGCCGCCCCCAGACACAAACACTTGCGTCTTCTGTCTGTATAAGCGACTCAGGGACACGGTAACAGAGGTCTGGTCCTCTTCCTCTGCCACACCAAGAATATTCCCCCGTGCCACTGTAGAGGAGAGAAATAAAACTACATAAGGAACATAGTTGGTGGGATTTTTCCAGATTGATTGCATTACGGGTTATCCCTGGTCAAACAATCCTTAAAGAATGTGTATGGAATTCCCATTAGCACAATAGGGAACCCATTCTAAAGGATCTACATTGGAATTTTCTCTTAACATAGTTTTGTATTATGAAACATTTTTGATTTCCAACATAAAACAAAAACTAGATATTTTAAAAACATGTTCCAAATATGCCCATCATGATACTAACAGCATAAGACACCTCTTTAGGAAATCAACAGGAATAGTAAGTTTTCCAGGATTTTAAAGCAATGCAAGTTTTGATAAAGACATAATGAGGGCTGATATGAGGGAGATATGCATAATTAATGTTATTAAACTAACAAGATGAGTAAAGTTTGTAAAAAAAACTCTAGATAGATAGATGGATGGACGGACGGACGGATAGAGAGACAGATAACAGTATTCATGTAGCTTAAATAGTGCCAGGTGGTCATTAAAAACATTAAACATTTCTTTTAAGATGTGGCCCGTCTTACCAAAGTCACTGGTGCAAACGGCCAGCAGGACCTCCGTATCTGTACAGGGTTGGCAGGGTGCTGTGGAGATACAGAACAACAAAATCAGACTAAACACACCCACTGCTTGATGATAATGCAACAACAAGAAATAACCATCACATGTGCAGAATGTAGCATGTTATTTTTAGAAATCGGTCTAACAAACCAGAACACAGATCTACATCTACACCCGCCACGTGCTCCCAACACACATTGGACCTTCAAAAGACATAATTAATTTCTGCTGCAGATTTATCGAGCGTGCAGAAGCCGACTTTATCGTCACGGCTAGTTGGCTTCTAACCAAACAGAGATGTGGGGCGGCCTGCAAGAAAAGCCTCCTCATTGAAAAAACAAAAACATCTGTAATTAACCACCAGGACGTTCTGTTGTTGGAGAGGAGGGGAACATCTCGACCCTTCCCCCTCTAGAAAAACACTGACAAACACACACAGTGTCCTCACACCCCAACGCAAATTAGATCCAGCTGAGAACAACTCAAACATGGAGCAGCGACTGCAAGGACTAGAAGCTCTGGGTAAAAAAGAGGGGGAGAGAGAGAGAAAGAAACATCCAGAGGAGCCAACACTGCACAGCACTTCCACCTGTGCCAACAACCTAGGGTTGCGTCGAACACTTTGTACTATTTTACAACCCATAGCGACACATGACAAGAGAAAAACACTCCCTCGCTTTCAGGTCGCCGCAGAATCTTGAGACGGCTACAAGGCAATCAGCAAAACCTAAACACTGGCAGCACCGTGTCGGCTTTGATCGGCGTGTTTTCTCTCTCCAAATAAATCAGGCTCCGGGGTCATTACGGCCCCCACGCGCAGATTTAGTCCAGCACGTTTGTCTGGAGGGTCTCAGAGAGCGGCTGGTTGATTCAGGTGGCTGGGTGAAGGGTTTATGGGTGTTTTACAGGTTTATGGGTTACGGTCTGTTGGGTTGGGCAGGTTGTCCACAGCTACCAGACAAAAGTTTAGTTGTCTATTAGTACAGGTAGATTGAAGGGCTTTAGATTTTCAAAACGACATTTTTCCTGAAGTAAATGTGAGTGGTGGTTGGCCAAAACTCAAGGATCTTGTGGGTGGCTCACAGAGCATTGCTATGTGGTTTTTCAAAGTGTTCTGTCTTTTAGTGAATTGCGATGCAAGGATACACTGGTCCCTAGCTGTAAAGTACAACAAAATTGTTATAAAGTGTCGTGTATTGTTATGGAGTATTTACACTATTTACCTTGTTGGCAGAGGCTATCTACGTTAACTCCGCCCACTGACGGAAGACGCTGGATTGCCAACAGTAGCAATAGTGTAGGGGTAAGGCGTGTGGCATAAAGTTTTGACGCAAATCAACCCAAGTTCGAATCTGCCCTTTGCCGAATTCGCTCAACTCCCTTTTCCCATCACATATCAGATCAGAAAGGCATTTATTTTCAATAAAAAGAAGAACATACTCAAAAAGTGGAAATAACGTGTGTTTAATAATCAAGTGTTTACCGGTTAGGGTTAGGTGTAGGGACGGCTTTATTGTCCCAATAAGGCGGCATCCATTTAATAATTTTAATAAATATAGTCATTTACACTCTGTTATCATTGCATACCATTTAATGTACAACAGCACTGAGGCTATTTATATAAATATAAATAGCATAACTACTATTTGCACTTATTGCAAAGGAAATACTCATATTTTTACATCGTGTAAATAGAATCCATCGCTGTTTTCATTTAGTGTAAATAGCACATTGCTAAGAAAATGCTGCTATTTTCACAGTGTAAATGGAATCTATTGCTTTTAAAACCATGTAAATAGCATCTATCGCTAAAAATATGCTATTTTCACTTTGTGTAAATAGACTCTAGTTGCTATTTACACTTAGTGCAAATAGCCACTGCCATATTGTTATGAAGTGGCGTAAAAAATATATAGCGTCTGACACCCACTCTACACTGGAAGTAGCAAATAATAAGAGTGACAAGTGTCCTAAAAAAAAAAAAAAAAAGACATTATAAATGTCTTTTCAGTCACTGGCCCTTCACATACTGTATGAGCAGAGCTGGTCATGTCTGTTGAGGAGCTGTGGGTGAGGAGAGCGGACCAGAGGCCGCACGTTGTTGCAACACGAGGCGCGTCGCATCACCAACAGGGCCAGAGGTCATCCAGGAATCGGCTTCGCAACAGCTGGCAAACGCCAAAGCTTCAAAGCTGGTGATCTTTCAGAACGCTAGGCCTCGCAGAGGTTTTGATGTGAAGCGTTAACTGCTGCCAGCGCTTGCGTCCTGAACGTGAAAGCTGGGCTTGGAGCGCACATGGGCTTTTTCAAAAGCTTTGTGGCGACTCGCATGCAAAAAGTTGAAACGGAACCGCAGGCATCTGAGTCAGCAGCCCTCGCTGCCCCAAATTAATGCAACGCTGCTGGGATCACAACCACTTCACACGCTGGCAGGGTGAAAGGGGGAAGATAGTGTCCCAGCTGCATCTGGCCCCCACCCCTGCATTCCATGCTAATGCAGAAAAGATTCATATGCCACTCTGCCTGCATCCCAACCACTTCAGAGAGGCGGAACGAAAAGTAATGAAGGAAAAAGTGAGAGAGGGGAAGCCAAGGAGACAGGGGAAAAGAGGAAGAGGAAGAGGAAGGGAGTAGGGGGAACAAAAAATGGAGATAATATGTCCTCCCAACAGCTGGTCTAAGACACATTCCACAGTGATGGAAAGCAACTCAATTCCAGCACAGCAGGTCAGCATTCACGAGGTGAACGCAGAGGGGGAAAAAACACACACAAGCTCGGAAAAAGGAAAACGGGTCACCTTACAGATCGGCGAAATCACAAGCAGGCGAACACACAAGCTTGACAATAAAGGACACATTAAACCATGTGTAGAAAAATTTGACTGCCCATTTTCTGGACGTAGTAAACTGTCCAACTCGCAAATGCACTATGGTGCAATAGTGGTATTTATTGACAGTGACAAAGAAGTATAAAATATCCACAAAGTGCAAAGTGTTTAGACTTTGAGGATATTTTCAATGCTTCTTACTTCCTAGTATATTATAATATATACAGGAAAAGGGTTTATAGTAAATTGCATTAATGCCACACAGTCCCAGAATACAGAAACCGTTTAAAGTTACTCTGGTTTTATTGTATCCATGTCTGCAGAAATCGAACTAAATGCTGTTTATCAGAGCACAGATTTACAAGGCATCTATGAACGTGTTACCCTTGAGGGGGAAACGCACTGAAACAGTACTTTAGCTTTGTTTGGGAGAGGAAAAACAGACCAGGTATATGTAGTAAGTAGATAAGTATCTACTTTGCTTTAGGCCGTTCAGTTTCAGCAGGTGCACTGCTTGAAATTAAATGTCTGAAACGAGGCTGAATGTTTAACATGATTTTCCGGAGTAAATGACAGATAGAAGCGACGGGGCGCTCGTGGCGTCTCAGCGTGAGACCTACGCCACAAGTCCTGAATAACACAGTATTTAATCACACGGCAAACAAGGTTCAAATCAGTATCACTTTCCAGTATAAATATGAGCACAGATCTCAGCATCACAGAGGGGTGGATGTTTCCTGAGGTAAAGATATCATCTGTTGCTGGGCATGAAAACATTGGCAACGGATCGTGTACTTTTTAAAATAAACAAACCCTTGGTATTGCGTGCATTAATATACGTGTACCCAAAAACCATGGAGTCACAGAAACTTTTTTGTTGCTGAAAAAAGCAGCAATTGAATAGAATTGCAAAAGAAACTCTTCCAAATTCAGAATTCATTAAAGAACCCAGAAAAATATGCATCATGGTTTCCACAAAAACATTAAGCAGACCAACTGTTTTCAACATTGATGATAAGAAATGTCTCTTGAGCATCAAATCATCATGTTAGAATGATTTCTGAAGGATCATGTGACACTGAAGACTGGAGTAATGATGCTGAAAATTCAGCGGAATAAATTACATTTGGCAAATTATTAAAATAGCTTTACAATTTATTTTGATAGTCCACTTTAGGAAATTCTACCAACTCTAAGTAACAACATGTCAACTAACTCATTAATTTGCAACTTCATGTCAATTAACTCTCATTAGAGTATTAGTAGACTTTTAGCAGACTATTAGGTTAAGGTTTGGGTTCAGGTTAGTAGAATAAGTTGACATGTAGTTGCAAAGTTACTTATAGTCAGTAGAATCTCTAAAGTGGACTATCGAAATAAAGTGTAACCTAAAGAGACCTGTTTTTTTTTTTTTTTCAATTACTGTATTTTTGATCAAATAAAATGCCGCCTTGGTGAGCATGAGAAACTTCTTTCAAAACCACACACAAAAAATCTTTCAGTTCCATCAAAGAATCCAGGAAATCAAAATGGGGCTTTTTAGCTGATGTCTGTTGGCTTTGAGGCCATTTTCTGTTAGATATTTTTTTCCGAATACAACTCCTTTCATTTGACGGAAAAAAAAAACATTTCTGTTTGAGAAAATACTTGACATGAAAGAAAACTGTGCTTGTCAAGGGAGTCTTTAAAGATCAAGAGAACATCATACCAGATAATGACTGTGGATCAGCTCCTGGTCTGTGGTTGACCAGCTCATACTGGAAGGCTGTGATTTTTCGGCTGATGTCCCTTTGAGGCACTGCCTCGATGAAGAGCGCCCCGTCCTGGATGCTGAAACAGTGCACTCTTCGCTCTGCCTGATCTTCCTCATGGAGGAGCAATCGCAGTTTTCCCAGCCGGTCCAGGTAGATGTGGGTCCCGCTGGACTCCGCAGAGGGTTTGATGCAGACGGAGAGAAGAGACGCCGCTGGGGACAATGTGTTTGGCCGCAGGTTGACGATGATGGCCCCTGTGGGGTACAGCCACTCCAGGAAGCCTTGGGCGCAGCGGAGGTACACCTGTTCCACATCCCGCGTGTGTCCCTCATGGGTCAGACCACTACAAGAAGGCAGAGAAAGGAGATATAAGCTCTGATCCAGGATCTACTTTAAATGGCAGAATCCTAAAAAACTCAACCCCAAAAGTAACATAGGCTGCAACCCACAAATAGCAAACCTCAAATGAAGCACATGATGAGAATCTCCAACTCACAACTGATTCCAATAGATTGTGATGTTAACATGAAGCTAACATTCTAATAAGCATAAAAATACACAGCTCACACAAAATAAATCAGGTGATGGCCAATGTAATGCCAATTGACATGATAAAACACAATTTAATGAGGCAAATAAAATTGGATTCGATTAACCGATTAAAAACAGAATATTGCAGATAGTGGTTAACAGATTTGAACAGGTTTTTTGTGGGCGATGGTCGATAAAGCCAATAAATAAGATCTCACCATTTAATTTAAAGATAATAAATAACACAAGCATAACAATTGCTGCCATTAAATCTATATTTATTTACATAATATTTACTGAAATAATTGGAAATCAATCCGTTTAAAATGAAATTTATATTCTAATTTATAAAAAAAAAAATCTGATTTATACTTAAAGTCCCCCTGTGGTGAAAATCAAGACAAACCATATGTAAACTCATGTCAACTCCAATGCTGAGTATTTTCTCCTTAAAACTGCAGTGAAATTGCTGGTGTTTCTGACTACCTTGTAACCAATCAGGTCAACGTGTGATCGTCAACGAGTGGATCTCTGAGATGGTGTGAGTGAGTGGAGGCGGGGCTAATTTGCATATTCATAAAACCGCATATACTAAATGAAGTAAAGCTGTAGAGTTACATTCAAGCTATTTTTAGACGTGACAGTAAACAATATGTAATTTTGGTGATCAAAGATTAGTTTTAAGGGATACAATTTACAGGGAACTTTAAGATAGAATCAAGAAGTTTTCAAAAAGTGTTTCTCTGTCTATTTTCTAAGCACTTACTATATATATTATTATCGACAATTCATTCGTGACTTCGTAATGCTTAATCAAAATAACATAACTTAACGTAACATAAAACGTCTGGTGACATACGCAGGACTTCTCCAATCACTGAAACAACCACATCTCAAATTCCAATCAACAACCGATTAATAGAAACAAGTCCCCGCCTAACATTTTTTCTTTTTCGATAATCTGTTAAACTCAGATGCCACAATTCACAAGAAAAGATCGGACACTTCTTCTGTTTCATTGCAAGTTTAAAACAAAGAATAAAAAAAAAATAAACACTGAAACCAGTGCACTGATAGATCTGTGCGATCTGTTCTGGCAAAGCTCATTTAACATACAGTACACAGTGAATATGATAGTTCTCAGTACTGTCAAAATAAAAGTCCCACTTATGACCAAACAAAAAGCCAAATATTGGCCAATACAATGTATCAGCCAAGGCAATATATTGGTCGCCCACTAGAGAAGATAAACTCAAAATATGGGCCAACATATTGGTCTATCAATGGAAAAAAGTATATTTTTAATCAAAACAATTCAGTACTGCCTGAAAGTAAAAAAAAAAAATCATGTTCAAATGTAGAAAAATCAAGTTTTTAAAGTAACACCAGGGAACTTTTGCTCTCGGGGTGGGGTCCCCCTACAGTTGGGAAACAGTATTGTCCTCTAGACCTCTACTACTGTCGTAAACTCTGTCATCCTACATGCACGTGCAATTGTTGACAACCACGATAGCCTTGAACACTGTAGGAGGAGGTCACATGCAGGTGTTCTGTTTGCGTCGCGTGTGAAATGTCTTCATCCCAGGTACAGTGGCATATATTTCAGCATGTCATATGAATATAATTTCATGGGTTTTATTTTTTTTCTAACGACAAATGATCGCGATGATCACGTTTACAAGCCAGCGTCATTGGTTACCATTTTACTGAATCTATATGATACTTCAATGCAATGTTTGAGTGGTTGATAATAACCATATATCGTCAATATTATAATATCAAGCTACCATAAATGAATCTGCAAATTTTACAAATCGATTGGCATTATAGCTTGAGGCAAGACAAATAAACAAATTTCACAGACATGTTAGGTATCCTAAAATATGATTTTGTACATCTTATATATTTACTTGCAAGAATGTAGCCCCTACCAAACTTGTGCACGCTGTTTAGACAAAGGCTTTTATTTGATTTGATTTTTTTTGCCAAGTCCGCATCGGTCGGGCACCCCTCCTCCTCCAGCTCACGCCAGCGAGAAAATGCTGGCCCAATGTTGATCCTCGTTCTGCCTTTAACGCGATCATTTTCTCTTTTTCTCTTTTTGCTTTGCTCCGATAAAACCTTTGCTTTCTTGTTTTTCTGTGCTGCTTCGGCCATGACTATAACATTTGGCTCGCACGTCCGACTTTAAGGAAGTGGGGGTGGTGGTGGAAGTGACGTATATGCCGTAAAGCAGTCGAATTTTGTAGTTCTCTTTGTTCGCCGGTTACTACCCGAAACCCGAAGTTTAAAAGTACGATTAAAAACGCTACAGACCCCGTCAGGCTATGGCAGACGTGTCATTCAACCTATTGTAAGTCGATGTACCATCACAAGAGACTTGGAAATATATTATGAAGGTTGAAAAGTAACCTAGTGCTACTCTCTTAAAAACGCGGTTTGAAATCACTGGTTTCTGACGACACAAACTACCTTGTAACCAATCAAGTCAACCAATGTGGCGGGCCTAATTTGCATATTCATAGAACGCATATACTAAATGAGGCAAGGGTGTAGTTACATTAAAGCTATTTTAAGGCATGAACTTTTTTTTTTCAAGGAAATATGTTTAAATATGTAATTTTGGTGATCAAAGATGAGTTTTAAGGGATAAAATTATCGACTACAGGGGGACTTTAAATACAATCTTATAATTAAAAACAAATTCAGGTCTCTTTCGACTTCATGAAGGTATTATGTTCACTAAGCGCATTCATTCTGATATTATACATGAATTCTGCCAAAACAAATGATTTCAGAAGGCAGCCTTAATTCTGCTGGCTACTGTCTGGAAGCAATCATATGTTGCCTTAAAATACTGGAAGGGAAATGGGAGTTCACTAAGTTTTGGAACAGGTCAGTCGTCAAACATCATTGTGAAGTATTAGGCTACTTATCTAATTCTGACATTGGAGTTAAAGCTGGTAAATTTTAACAAACAACTACGTAGATTAAACAAAGCAAACCAGCCTGGTTTGAAGCAAATGGTGGCATCTCACACCAGGGTAATCCCCTAAATAAGGATGGTTGGATCTTCTATCAGGGGCCTTTAACGTAAAACACAGCAAAGGAAACTTCAAACATTAGGGCGATTGTTCTGAAAAGTCTGCGCCAGAGTCGAGTCCAAAGCTGAAGCTCGTATGAAAGGAAAGCTTTTCTCCGAGCAGGAAGAATGAAGTTAATGTCTTTTCACACAAGGTGTTAAGACCCACGCGCAAGGCTTGCTGCATGACCCGTCACGTGCAGGCATGCGCACACACATACACATTAACCGTCTCTCATTTTTCTTCTCTCCTTTCCAACGCTTTGGCAAGATCCAACACTGGGCATACTGCCGTGGGTAGGATTTTTGAAGCGCAAGTCAATGGCTCCTAGGACACACAGGCCTCTCCGCAGACAAGTGCAGAGACAGTAGCCGAACCCGGAGCATGCAAGTGCAAATGCAGGTCACGCAGTTGAACCTCCCCTCGCTTTCAACTCCTCAAAACGACGAGGATCTGCATGTCCGGGCAGCAGTCCTGCCGCTGTCCAACGGCCACACAAAAAGACTCTCTCCTCTACTTTTAGACATCATCTGCGGTTCTGCGCCTCGAGTCTGTGGCCTGATGTCAGTTAGGCAGAAAATGAGCCATCTGCTTCCGAACCCTCCAGCGGTTCTACAATCAGAGATGAATTTAGGGCCTGCTGCAGCAGACCCCAGATTAAACTCTCACCAAAATGAGAGGTGAGGACCCAAAACTCATGTGGAGCCTGGGGTGAAACATGTGCGGGGCAGACTCACAAGCTGCCGTGTCCTCATTTATAACGGCTCCTCTTTAATTAAGAGCGTTTGAAATGCAGCCCCGCCGTAATGAGAGGCTGAACTAAGACCTGGCGAATCAACAGCAGATTATGCTGCACAGTCAGAGTACAGCACACTCAGCCTTTTTACTGTAAAAAGACTTCACAGAGAGCCGACATATGTTATGTTTAAGGAATTCGTTTTTAAGGAAGAGAGCTATTGTTGAGGAATAACAAAGCATTGTTATGAGATGAAGTTATGTGGCAGAGAAAATCTATAGCATGAACTAAGATTTATCGTCGACACAGGCGATCAAAACAAATTTCACATTTAACTGCACATTTACATTTAAAAGCCAAGATGACCAAATAAGATTATATTAAAATAAAAGCTTCTCAGTTTTCTAGAAAATGTCATAGCCGGTGTGAGTGTGTATAGGCAATTAGTTTATTAACTCAAGACAAGTTCATCTGTCTAAACAAACAAAGAACAGAGTGATTTGCATATTATGAGAGATTAATCTGGGTTAGGTCAAACCAGTGAGCAGAAATGAATCACTGATCAGATTCTGCTTTCAGGTTATGCCAGTGAGGTTCAACATAGAGCAGGAGAGAATAACAAGACTAAAAAAGTTGCTGCTTTACATTTTTAAGTACAATCAACTTGGATGTTTAAGTAATTTCAACTTTAATTGCATTAAACTGACTTAAAAAATGAGTTGAATCTTGATTAACTCAACAAAAAAAAACAACTTATTTTGATCATTTGAGTTAAAGCAATGTAAAAACATATGTGGTCAGACTCATAACTTATTGATCATATAATTTTTTACAGTGTAAATCTAAACTATCCAGACCAAGAGAACAGTTTATGAGTTGAAAAAATAAGAATATAATGATAAAATGTTAATTAATACATATGCTACAACCACTACCACTCATAACAATATCACTCCAACAAATAATGGGCCTGATAAAAAAAAAAAAAAAATTACTCAACTCATAAACATACCTTTACTAGCCTATTAATGATAGACTACCACTACTACTGCTCATACTGAGACTTCCCATACTGTAATAATATTAATCATGATTTAATGTTAATATTCTACTTGTTTTAGTATCAAAATCGCTCACGTTTTAATTTTAAACAGCTCAACAACAACATTGATTGACATCTACAAATTCAATCTTGGATTTTAAAGAGTTAAAACTACTACTGCAATTTACTAATTTGAAATTAATTTTACATTAGCAAACGAGTAATAAAGGCGCACTTGTATAATACTAAGTGAATGTTTAAAGCGTGTCTCACCTGCCCCTCCAGCTGCACTGGTCGCTTGAGTACTGGGAGCGCGCAATCCTACACAGAAACACAAGCGACAGAAAATACGCCAAGAACGGCGAGAGCATGTTTGTCCCACCGCTGTCTACTTCTCCTCCAGCGCGATACTATACAACTCTGCTTTGCGGCTAGGAAATTTAACAGTCCAGCGTCGGTATTTGCACTACATCGTGTTTTTCTTCAGTATCGTTTTACTTTCTCACCAGTGATTTACTCAAGAAGAGCAACTAAAGCCGACAGTCCGAGAAGCGCGCTCGCTCGCTCACTCATGTCGCGCGCAGTGAGTACTTGAGTGAACTGAAGACGGCGTTGAGGAATCCGAGCAGTCAGAGACGCTCACTGAACTTTGAAGAACGCGCATGCGCAGTCATCAGCAGCGCTCTACTCCACTGGAGGCGCGTTCCTCACGAGTTCAATGAGTGGCTCTGCTCGGATTCCTCTGCGCGTCACCGCCAGCTGACTGACACAGGAGGGACGCATACGCAGAAGTACTTCGAGACGCTATAATTTTTCTGGCTCATTTGTTCATTAAAGGCATTGCGTATAACACCCTAACAAAGAATTGGAGATATTATTTATTTCTAAATCAAAGCAAACATACATTGGGGTCCAAACGTCTGCGAGACTATTTGCTTGTCACCACGAAATCAAAATGGACTGCTTTTTTTTCGTTATGGAATATTGAAGTATTTATTATAAATTTTTTATCCGTGCACATCATTATTTTTTGTTTATTCATGTGCCCTCATAATCTTTAATCAAAATAACTTCCCCTCCTTGCAAGCAAAATCATTTTTTTCTTCTCTGGATAAACAGACATAAAAAACTGCACAGACATGAAGTAGCAATATCTAGGGACCCAAATATCAGAGACTTGGAGGTGGGCTCTTTTGACTTGGGTCAGTTACACTCAAAACACACTAGCATATTGGCAACAACCTTTCTACATGTAAGCACCACTCTTTTTTCCCCCTCAGAAAACATAAGAATCTAGTTTTTCACATGAAATGTGATATTCTATTCTTTCATCTTCATCAAGTTTGATCAAGAAACCCGTTAGGCAGGAGAGACTAGGTGTCAGAGACAATTATTTAACACTGGTTTCAGGACACAATGTGATTAAGAGATGTTTGTGACCGTACTTGTTTTGATACAGGCGCACTGCTGGCCTGCCGCTGTCTCTCAGGATAATGCCACAACTCCTCCTTAAACGAGAATAACGTGCATGTCAGGACAAGCGAACCACAACTCAAAGACACCTGCAGATGTGTTCCCATATTATTCCCTCTCTGTGTTTGTCTTTTAGGAGACCACAAGCAGAACAGAGCTTCTATAGCAGAGCATATGCATATGTAAACAGTTAATACAGTTCATCTTAGGTTTCAGAATCCCCAGAGTACCTCAAAACAACCCACATTTCTGATATCGGATTGCTAGAATGGATTCTGTTTAGTGTGCGAGGACCTCAGACTCATTCTCTGTTTTGGCTGACTGTGCCCCTCTGTGTTTACTTAAAAGAGGGGAAAAAATCTAAATGAAAATTCTGTCATTGTTTATTCAATCTCATGTCATTCTAAACTCGAATGCTCTTGTTTTTTTTTCTCTCTTCATGGAACACAAAGGGAGACTTTTTGAAGACTCTTCATGCAGCTATTTCCATACCAGTTCTAAAGATTCAAATCAGTGAATAAAACTAAAACTAATTACTATTAAAAATTAGAGCTGTCAAATCGATTAACATAAAAGTTTGTATTATATTATATATTATAAAATAATTCACTTAAGATGAAACTTAAATGAAAATTGGAAGCTATAGCTGAAGTACTACATTACCAAACTGAAAAAAGTTAAAGATAAATTGAAATATTAAAAATAAAAAAATATTAAACAAATACTACAAAAGTATATAATATAATAACACTGTTTCGAAAAGTATAGAAAACACTATAAAAGTATAAATTACTTTAAAAAAAATCCTCATCTACATCTCTGTGGAACACAAATGATGTTCTAAAGAATATTTAAACTTTTTTAACCATTAACAAAAATCAATAAAGGCCAAAAGCCCCAAAAAATAACAGAGGTAGCATGAAATGAATTAATGTGACTCACCTGATATATTCTAAACTCTAGGTGTGACATGATCACTTAATATAATAAACAGATTAAAATGTAAGCCTTTATTCACTCTCAAAGCAAAACACTAATCACAGACCACATCAAATATCGAAACATGAACGTTCAGTGCAAGAACCAATAAGGCCATTAAATTATGTTTGAGGTTCATACCAACCCACCAACCAAACCACCAACCAAACCACCAACCCACCTACCAACCCACCTACCAACCCACCAACCAAACCACCAACCAAACCACCAACCCACCTACCAACCCACCAACCAACCAACCCAACAACCAACCCACCAACCAACCAACCAACCCACCCACCAACCAACCCAACAACCAACCAACCCAACAACCAACCCACCAACCCACCAACCAACCCACCCACCAACCCACCAACCAACCAACCAACCAACCAACCCATTCAGTCTCCTGTTGTGTTCCACAGAAGAAAATAAATCATAATTGTTTGAAATGATAAGTAAATAATAACTGAATTTTCATTTTTGGGTGAACTTTCCCTTCAAATGCTTTCTTCTTTCGAGGGAGAGGATTTTGAGGAACACAATGCCAGCCTAAATGAAGGTCACGCTTTATTTCGATGGTCCACTTTATACACTTTATATACGAAGGTTTGGGTTCGGGTAAGTAAGTTGACGTAGTTATAAAGTCACTTATAATCAGTAGAAGGTCTGTTGGGAAGCATCAAAACAAAGTCTTAGCAGTCTACTTATACTCTAATGAGAGTTAGTTGACATGTAGTTGCAAAGTTACTTTTAATGTCTAAAGTGGACCATCAAATCCACCTGAAAAACACAAGAACCAGTTCAAACAGGAGATTCATAAGGAAAGAGCTAGATTTTTGGGCAGACTGTTTTTGGTTTCTGTTATTGCCTAATTGCATGCAGGGATTGAGTCACTCAGCTGTTGCACATCCAGTTTCTGAGCTGAAAAACAAACGCAAAGTGGAGTTAACTGCGGTCAAGGTGTGTATGTGTGTGTGTGTGTGTGTGCAGGAACAAGGAAACCAGTGTATTAAGGAGAACTATGCGTTGTTGTATGACATCATAACTCTGATTCACTTCTCCAAGTTACGAGAATTTTTTTTTCTCACTTTGTAAATTGAGAACCGGAGATAAAAATACCAAAACAGTGAGGCAGGAAATGAACCAACCAGCTGTCCTGCTCAAGTGCGTTGCTCAGGGAAGATGTAGGGCAGGCAGTGCTGTTTCACAATGCCAGAAATCACAGCAAATGTCAACCAGACAAGTGTGTTTGATAAAATGCTGCTATGAGCTCTGAGAGAAGTCCACTTATAAGCAGGGACTGAAGCAATCAATACTTGTCATAAATCTGGCACTTGTGCAGTATGTATAAACCAGATACCTTGGATGCTTCAGAATGTTTTGAAAACATCTGTTTATCTCTCTGATATGAAATGAAATGAAAGATAACGTGTATTTAATCTCATTGGCTGAGTGCAGTACTGTTCGACCTGAAGTGTAATGCAATGCTGTCAATCATCACTGTTGTTCTTGCTCCTGGTAAAACTGCCACCCATTCAGACATGTTCAGAATTAACGTAAGTGCCAGGACTCAAGTAATAGATCATCCAAAAATGATAATCTGTCGATATCTACTAACGCTCATGCCAAAACCTGTATGACTTACTTTCTTCTGTGGAACACAAAATGAGATGTTTTGAAGGCTTGTATTGGTCACTCTTGTCCATAATTACAGTCCCTTGGAAAGTAAAAAGAAGTGCACTTATTTCTTAATTCGGTCATCCATTATTCGCCTTCATGTTGTTCTAAATCCATAAGTCTTTTGTCGAATTTCCATCTTCACAAGTGAAGATATACAGTATTTAATTAAATCGGAGAGATTTCTGTTCCTCTATTGAAAATATATTCTCTCATAATTCTCATGCTTCAAAATGTTCATAAAGAGATCATAAAAGAAATACATATGAATCAAGCGGTTTAGTCCAAGTCTTCTGAAGAGACACGGTCACTTTGTATGATGAACAGATTTAATTCAGGCTTTTATTCACATACAAATATCAGCGAACGTACAGTATATAGCATCCAAATTTGGTCATGGAAGCTAAAGCATGCTTGACGCGAGACCACAAGAACCAATGAGGTTCATTCTTGTGTTACGCAGCACATTTGAGCTTCCGCAAGAACCAATGAGCTTCATTCTTGTGTTAAGCAACACATCTGAGCTTCAGCAAGAACTAATGAGGTTCATTCTCGTGTGTTACGCAGCATGGTTGAGCTTCTGCAAGAACCAAAAGGTTTGTTCTTGTGTGTTACGAAAGCACGTTTGAGCTTCCACAGGAGCCAATGAGATTCAAACTCTAGCGCGTCAAGCTAGTACAGTTGAGCTTCTGTCTATGCACGCTAATCAATGTTTATATGAGAAGACTAAAATTCTTGTTTTGGGTTCCAATGAAAAAAGAAGTCATATGGGATTGGAACAACACGAGGATGAGTAAATAATAAAGGGATGTTAATCTTGGATTATCCTATAAATAATGAAAGTAACCGCTACGTTTCTATGGATACGGCACATTGTAAGCACCTAGGATGACATTTTGCATGCGAATGTGTGCACTGTGTATTACTCAGCCTGCTGCGCTGTATCAGCCCTGTTAATGCATTCAAGCTGTGCGTCAGTCAGCCATCAGCGAGATCATACCTCACTCCCACTCCTTTCCATAAATCTCCACCATCCCTCACCCCAAAACCCTCTCCAGAAGAATTATCTGTCAAAGAAATACTCACCCTAACAGGTGAAGCTTATTGCTTTTTGAATGCCGATGCCACGGTAGATACTCTCATTATGGTTTAGCAAAGTTTAATAGCCAAAATATGAAATTAAGTGTAGCCTGTGCCATCAGTCATCTGATTTTAAAGATTATGACTAAGTTCCAGGTAACAATTATTCAGTTTGTACCAGATCATTTGTGTTTTTTGAGAAGGAACACTATATTAGTAACAGCTGGGTGTGGGCGGGAGCTTCACTAATGGCTGTTGTCATAGAGATTGCATTAGTAATCTGTGTTTGACTCATCATCTTTAGGAGGGGCTCTTCCTCTTTTCAGATCAGAATGCTGGATAGACTTTGATACGGCCCCTGTGGTGAAGAAGCGGCCTCCTCTTGGCCGGCATTCCAACCCTGGTGTAGGAGGAGAGATTACTATTTGCTTGCTGAAGACAATCATTTTAGATATGCTTGAACTGCAATGTGGGCAGACCATAAAAAGCATCAACCATTGGAGCAGCTGATGGCAGTGGACAGGCATGGAGATCTTAGAGTGTGGATGAAGCATTTAGTTCCTCGCAAAGTCCCAGAGGCTTTCCTGGCTTAACAGATAACATGCTTCTGTTTCAATTCAATTTCATCTGCAGCACATACACAATTTTCAAGATACAAGAGTTTTAATTTTATTTTACAAAGGCAACAGCAAACCTCTGGTTTCTGTCTATGACTTTTGTTCCATGACTGCAACTTAACTACAGACCAGTGACAAGTTCTTTGAAACAAATTGAACTCCAAAGCAAATGTTTTCAAATGATGCTTTGATCTGACACCACAGAATACGTTTTGTCTGATGGGTTAATGCTATTATACAACTGGAAATGCTTTCAGATTTTTCAAATAAAAAAACATTCATAAACCTAAAGAATCATAAATAGATCTGGCCCCAAAAAGCTTTTTAAGAAAAAGTATTCTGGTCAAATTCTCACGTAGTATTGTATGAAGGACATTCCAGAATGCAACTAGCTCAATGAAAAGTCCATCCAAGATGGCAGACCAAGCGACATAAATATCTTTGATAAATATAATTGTAACAGTTATGTGCAGTTTCATTGTCATTATGTTTGTTTTTTCCTGTCTGCCTACCCGTCTGTGTTTCTAGTTAGTTTCTTTGGTTGGCAATTAGCCCTACACCAGTTTTGTTTTACCTTGATTACTCTATCTGTGTATTTAATGCCTTAGTTCTGTCTGTTTATTGTTCCGTGACGTTTGCGGTTAACATGGTTGTGTAGTATAGGCTATGTCCTGAGATTTCCTGTTCCAGTTGGATGTATTGATTAAACCCGTTTGCAACCCCTTTGTTTACAGAACACGGAACCAAGATTTGATTTTATGTGCAAGTCTCCTGTGTCTCCACTGGTCCCGTCCAGCTCCAAGTCTCCTTTGTCTTCACTGGTAACGCCCAGCTCAAAGTCTCCTGTGTCTCCACTGGTCCCGTCCAGCTCCAAGTCTCCTGTGTCTCCACTGGTCCCATCCAGCTCCAAGTCACCTGTGTCTCCACTGGTCCCATCCAGCTCCAAGTGTCCTGTGTCTCCACTGGTCCCGTCCAGCTCCAAGTCTCCTGTGTCTCAACTGGTCCCATCCAGCTCCAAGTCTCCTGTGTCTCCACTGGTCCAATCCAGCTCCAAATCTCACTTGTCTCCACTGGTCCCAGCTTCAAGTGTCCTGTGTCTCCACTGGTCCCCTCCAGCTCCAAGTCTCCCTTGTCTCCAGCTCCAAGTCTCCACTGGTCCCATCCAGCTCCAAGCCTCCCTTGTCTCCACTGGTCCCGTCCAGCTCCAAGTCTCCTGCATCTCCTGTGATCCCGCCCAGCCTCCCTCTCCCACCTCCAGTGTGGATCTGCCTCAGGTCTTCCGGTCTCCAGCTCCGCCTGCACTGGCTCCACCTCTAGCCGCCAAGCTAGCTCATCACTCCACCTTGGGTCGTCAACCTCCCTTGGCTCCACCTGGGACCATCGTCCTTATGGCACCACCAGACTCCCTTGTCCCTCCTTGGTCAGACGTCGCTCTGCCTGTGCCACGGACTTTCTAGGCTTTCAGCGGCGCTTTGTCCCTCCAACCTTTCGGCTCCACTTGGCTCAGCCTTGGTCCTCTGGCACCCTGGCTCTACCTCGGATGCTCGTCACTGCGGCTCCACCTCGGTCTCCTGATCCATCGGTGTCGCACGGTCTCATCGGCTCTTCGGATCCGCCTGGGTCTCCACCTCCATCGGCACAACCTCCATCTGTGGTCCCCCTGGTTAAACCTGCCAAGTCTCCATCATGGCTCCTCCCTCCTATGGCAGATTCGCCGTAAGCCTTTGTCCTGGCTGTGGTCTGGATCTCCGTCTGGCTCCTCCTGCTCCTGGCTGCTCCCACCGTCATCGCCTTCCTGGTTTCTCCTACTGACATTTTCTGTTCCCTGTCCTTCACCAGCCCTTCGTCCACCATCACAGCCCCCACCCTCCCTCATCTTTTGGACTTTCTTTGTTTAAGGTGCAAAGATTCGCCTTCCGGGGGTGTATTGATACGGTTATGTTTTATGGTCGTGTTTGGTTTTCTGAATTTGTTCATAATGACGTCACACTAGTTCGTTCTTCGATTTACTTGAATTATGTACATTTTGCTTAAGTGTCCAATACTTGTGGGGGCCACTGTACATGTACACCTGCATAAACAACTGCATGTGTCTTCTAAACTGCTTTTGTATGCTTTCTGTAACTACGCTCTGCCGTCTAGAGCGGATGACAGATAAACCCACACATATACAACACTTTCTGGAGAACAGTGATTTCATTGTGCACATGTTTCTCTCAGAGGAACTGTAAACAAATGATTTAGATCACAACCAGGACTCTGGCCCTTTGTTGTTCCACAGAAAGCTTTCAAGATTGTTTGTCATGATAACTAGGTCAACTTATCTTTGAAAATGTATGACTTTATTAGCATCCACAATCAAGAGCGCTCAGTTCCTGGAGTAGCATGTAAAACATTAACTATTGTTAAAATGTTAACCCAGTTGTTTTCATCGACTACGCCATCAGATATGTGGCATAAAGCTTTGGCGTTGTTCTCCTGGGACATTAACAGGCACACATTGACTTTGGGGTCAAAGGTTATCATAATTCAGTGATGCGGCTGTGCTTTTGTGTAGTATTGGGATTCAAACAATTGATCTCCTGTTTCAAAGATTGTGTTCTTTACTGCTTGAAGACTGCTGCTGTTTTACAGGTGGACACCTGTTTCATTCACTCTACTCAGAAAAGGGTGATGACAGCTCTGTGAGTAAATATCCTGGCGCTGATATACATCAGTGGTACATATCAGTGGTATACGCAATGAAACTAGATCTCACAATGTGAAATTTCAGAATTACTTTACTTGAAGGGAAAGGGGAGGAAGCAACCATTATTACTCAACCAAAGGTCAACTAAATTAAGTTCAAAGATTTACTTCAGCTTTCTGCTTTCGAAATGAATTTCTAATTCAGCTTTGCATTAACACTGCTCCTTATTTGTTCTTATCCTCCTTATTCAACCTCATCCTGAGATTTTCAGAAGTTTTGCAGGGTCTGGACATGATAACTTATGTATTATGTAATTCAAATAATTTGTTTGACAAAAATAAGACTTTATCTGACCGGGTTCTTCTGTGGTCTAAATCACCCACAAATCTTTTGATAGTCCGATAATTTCCATTTAGTTTTTCGCAGAATATGATTTGTTTTCATGCCTTTTGCAAGACATTGCACAATTTTATGCTTTTCATCTTCAGAAAGATCTTTCTTCCTCCCCATATTACACGAGAACTATGACACGCTTAATAATGTGGAACAACCTCTTTAAGTAGGTTTTCCATTTACCTAAGAAAAGCTGGATAACTAACAAACCTGTCTGAGATTGACACCAGTTATCTTAAAAGATATGAGGAATAAAACAAACAAATACTTTTTTTGAAAAAGTCAAACCTGAATTGTTATTGTCCTGAAATCCTACTGATATGTCACTTGCATAATAATTTGGAACACAGTGTACTGTATATACTTTCAAACACACACACACACACACACACACACACACACACACACACACACACACACACACACACACACACACACACACACACACACACACACACACACACACACACACACACACACACACACACACACACACACACACACACACACACACACTTTACCATAGTTCCTTGCTATAGGTGAAGTACAGTGCAATGTCATATTAATTTCTCTCACAGAAAGGTCATATGTTTCTTATACTTGAAACAAAATCTGCTTTTGTTTTCAATTAACTAGTGTTGATTTCTTACATACAGATTTGTCATTTCAAATGGACTATCACAGTATTTTACATTAATAAGCACCACAAAACTTCTAGTCAAGATCAAATATACAGTTTTTCATCCACATTTCAACTGGGTGCTGGGTGCTGGAAGTAAAGGCACATTTCATGGAAATGCCATGTACTAAAATAAATACGCAGAGACAGAATCAGTCAGCAGTGAGCTGAGAAGAGGAATTCCTCAAGTTTTATAGGTTTTTCCGAAATCTTCAGACCTGATCCGCTTCAGACCACATTTTCGTTTCATTTCATGTCTTGGCATCCGTGTGAGAGTTCATCTTTCTGATGAAAACGGAGTGAGTAAATACCCAGAAGAGGTTGGCTCATTTGCTGCCAGGCTCTTGCTAAATATTTAATTTGCAGTCATTGTCCCACAGAAAAACAAGTGGGACTTGCCAATGCCAAGGCCTGGGCCATTACATATCACAGTGACAAACATATAACCTGCAGAGACGGTTACTGGAAAGGGTTTGTCATGGAGAGGACATGTGCCAAAACAGCCATGGATAAAGGGAAAAAAAAACATTTTGAGTTCCCTTCTTACAGAGAAAAGGGCAGAAAATGGCTTCCAAATTGTAAGGCATGTGTGTGGAATAGGACAAGCACAAAAAAGCTGCAGCCTGGCCTTTCTTCCAAAGGAAATTGGTTTTAGACAGCTTTGAAGGCAAATCATGTCTTATGATCTAAAACAAATTCAAATTAGCTTCACACAATATTTCATGACTCCAATGCTTAGATCTTTTCTGTCATCTAAAATTTCTTTTTATAAATTTACATAAGCAGTTCAACTTGTTGAACTGTGTTGCGACCGCATGTACTTACACTATTTATAACAAAGTAGGTCATATCAGGACAAATCATATTTACTGCTTGAAACCCTTCATTGCACTATGAAAACATAACTTACAGAATTTAAGCCTTCCTCACCAGTGCGAAAAAAGATTGTATTTCACCAACATTGTTTCACAAGGCCATTTCACTCCACAATTTTTGTGACACATTTCAGTGCAAGCTGTTTGATTCTCACATTGTCGATCCTGTCACAATACAATACAAGTGTTACAAAATGCCTGCTATTAAAGAATGAGGCAATTTTAACTTTTATTGGCCTGAACAGCACACCCGCAGTTAGCAGGAAAATGCTGTATCTCATTTCACGGTTTTACATGGACATCTTAAACGCCCACTGAAGTGCCTTGGAATGCACAGCTTTGTATGATGCGTTGACGTAATTTCCACTGAAACAGGAAGCAAAGGCGGGACATATTGAATGGCCCCTCCCCCTTTTCAAATAGCCAATAGCGTTTAGTTTACCTCACAGACTGCAAGTCGTACTTGACAGCACCATAAAAGTGAATCCGAGCGCTGATGATACGTTGGATTCAATAGTAAAGGAGTGAATAAATTCTAGCCATTTCATTCTTAACCAACGATAAAAGTCGAGCGTTTGAGCAACCGAACACATAACCAACCCATATTGCTCCGTAACGTGTCAACGGTCGCTTTGGCCAGGTGGTATTTATAGCATTAGTGTTCAATGCTATAATATATGATGCTATATTTAGATTCTAGAGAGCATTTGATTGGACAGAAGATGTGATGAGAACCTGAAGTCCAAAGTGATGTCATAAAACTCTGTGATCTATTTGAACAGAAGTGAGAAACTGTTTGTTTTGAATGCCTTTATCTCCTAAATGCAAATTTTGTCATTGTTTTGGAACACACAAGCTTATTCATAACCTTAAGGCCAACATATTCATACTAAAAGCTAAAAATCGTAATTTTTAAAATCAAAATTGATTTCAGGGACCCTTTAACCTATACAGCCGCCGTCGGCTAAAAATACCTATTGTTCTTAAATGTTTGAAAACTTTTGAACCGCTAATTCAATCTGCATGCTTTAAAAAGTAATGTAAAGACTTTTACGTAAAGTCTCGCTTTTGAAGATTCAAAGGGCGATTGTGAGATTGTGAATGTGATTGCATCATCAAGTTTTGATCAACATTGATTCTTCAAAGAAACACAATATTTCTTAAATAGTTTGTGAAAATCATTTGCACTATTTGAATTTTTGTTGATATCTGGTATAATCTGGTATATTCATCCATTCTAAGACAAAATAAATGTCAAATTGGGAATTCAAATGAGCTAGATTAAACCTTCAAGTTCTCCTGTTTAAAATGATATATGGCACTTGATAATGGGTTAGAGAAACAAAGAAAAGAACAGGCGAGTCAGGTGCTCCAAAAATGTTCTGCGTCTTTAAGAGTTAAAGGCACAACAGCATAAAACAGCCGGTTTAGTTCTAAGGGTCAGATAGAGAGTAACGTTAGAAAACGGTCATAAACTTTTTTTTATTTTGGTTCAAAAGACTTTAATAACATTTCTCCCTCAGGGAGAAAAATTAAATAGGAAAATCCATGATATGACCCCTTTAAAAATGAAATCCTGAGCAGGTGCCGAGGGAAGTAAACGGTGTAGACAAGCACTTGGATGCGAATGAGGTTTTTCTTATTAAGATCTCGTTTCATGCACGCTGTGCTGACAACGTGGAACAGAGTGACCGCAGCAGGTCTGGATGAGTCCTGCATTATGAGTCCAGCTGGAACAGCACCGTTATAGTCGTGGCATTGAAAAAGAGAATCAAAAGGCCGCTTGACCAGTTCGTCAGCAGCACCGCCGCAGGCCTCAGCACCGCCCCGTACACACGAAGTCGCACTCCCCGCACGCCTACAGGCACACGTCGTCATGCTTCAAGTCACGCTTGACACATGCAGCCGCGAGCGGGAAAACACACTCTCAGGCGAGTTCACAGGGTCGTCAAACACAAGAAAGAAACCCTCCAAAACTCGAAAGAATGACTGCAAATTCAAGTATGGATTCAGTTCGAGTTCATTTTACACGGTTGGTGAAATACAGCTCTCTTCATTAAAAGAAAAAAAAAGAAGCAACTCTTCCAGTCTTGTCAGTGATTAGATTTTTTTTGTTTAAACCACAGTGATGAATAGAGCCACGCACGGCACAATGCCTGCAGGGCTAAAAGAGGTTCAGTTCTATTGTAACGTGTGGAGAGGTTTGTCTTTGCAAACACCTGTTGGACCGCATTAATCACCAGAGACACCGATGCAAGACCAGACATGAGTCAGTGCAGGTGAACTGAGAATAAAAAGGAGAGAGGGAGAGAGAGAGAGAGAGAGAGAGAGAGAGAGAGAGAGAGAGAGAGAGAGAGAGAGAGAGAGAGAGAGAGAGAGAGAGAGAGAGAGAGAGGGAGAGAGAGAGAGAGAGAGAGAGAGAGAGAGAGAGAGAGAGAGAGAGAGAGAGAGAGAGAGAGAGAGAGAGTGTGTGTGGCTGGATTCAGGTTGTTTTCAGAAGCTTTAGAAATAGCTACTTAGTAGTAGTAAGTACAGCAACAAACAAAAAAATCAGTAGTGTGAAAGCAGCTCAGTTGTTTTCAAAACAGTGTAACTTTACCCTTAACCAAACTTTTTTTTTTCAGCAGTAGCAGTGTAGCGTGACAAGACAATACATTGTTGTTTATTTGACATTGCACATAGTGCATAGCCGTTCGCACATGCAGTGATTTAGCTAGAAGGTACTGCACTGCACTGCAATTGGTCTCTGCCCACATACAGAGAAATAATAAAAACATTGTGTGTGGAAAACTGTCAGAAATTGTTATGATGCATTATACACTGCTGCAGTTTATATACAAACACTGTCATCCCTCCGGAATGGACATTTGAAATGCAAAAATCTGTTTTGTTGTCAAAACGGAAGGACATGTTACGTGTCATTTATGATTAGATTTTCAAAAGCTGTGTTCTGTTGTGCATCCAAACATTAACATTAGCAAAACAATAAAAGCTACACATGACATCCTGCGATAAAATCACTGCATGTGTGAACGGCCCAATGCAACCAAACAAATTAAGACATTCAAATTGGTTTAAAAGGTTTGGATCAAATGGTTAACAGTGAAATACTGTTTCCACTGTTTTCAACATTGATAATAATCTGAAATGAATCTTGAGCAGCAAATCATCATATTAGAATGATTTCTGAAGGATCATGTGACACTGAAGACTGGAGTAATGATGCTGAAAATTCAGCACATGAATAAATTACATTTGGATACTGAAATAGAAAACGGTTATTTTAAATTGTAACAATATTTCACAATATTCCTGTATTTTTAAATACAGTAAAATAAATGCAGCCTTGGTGAACATAAGAGCCTTCTTTCAAAAACATTAAAAAAAATTTACTTACCCCGAACTTTGAACGGTAGTATGAATTTGAAGTTTTTTTTTGTTGTTGTTTTAATTAATTTTTATTTACTTTAATATTATGTTCAGATTTAATGCTGCATATTTAAATGAAAGGGCTCAGGTTCCTCATTCAGTGAAAGTCTTAGTCTGCGTCCGAAACCGCATAATCTAGAGTGGGTACCTATTTTGAAATAATAATTAGCTACTTTGCGAGCGAGCGCTAAAAAGTATGTTCTATATAGTATGAATGTAATCTGGATGTAGCCTACTACATTCACCATGATGTCATTATCATGTGACCTACAAGCGTCAGTTACGTCGCTTCCCTGCCATTCATAAATCCTCTCCTGTGGCCTCATGGGATAGTAAAGTGTCCATCATAGTAGGTCATCTGGGTACTTTTTTGCCTACTCTACTTTGACATACTTCTTTAGTCACATACTGTATATATAGTAGGGAAGTATGTGATTTTGGAGTGTCTCTCTAATCAGTTTTAACATAAAAACAGTAATCCTACACCTCAAGAAGTTACATGATTTAAGGGATCATTCATGTTTGTATAGCACAAATGGGGTTTGTTCAAATCCTTCAGTAATGGGAATTATGTTACTACTACACTCTAAAAAATGCTGGGTTGTTTCAACCCAAATTTGGGTCAAATATGGACAAACCCAAATGTTGGGTTAAAAATCCAATTAAAAAATTTACAGTTGAAAGTGAAAGTTGAAGTTGGGTTAAAATTTGAAATGACATTTTTAACCCAACATTTGGGTTAAAACAACCCAGCATTGTTTAGAGTGTAGCAATAGTAACAGTAGCACACTATTTTTTTTTTTTTTTTTTTTTTTTTTACATTTTCCAACGCTGTAAAAATACGAGAGGCTCTGTACGTGTGCTGGTATTTAGGTGTCTGTGATGACTGTCTTGTAAAAACAAGTAAAACATCACATGCGCAGCGCTAAGCGGCTTTCTGCTCTCGCCATCTCAAGCGTATGATCAAAATCCCAGGACATGTCTCCAAACAAAGCCTATGATTCAGAGCTGCTCGCCACTTTACCATCAACACAGCCCACATTTCTTGATCTTTCTCTTTCTCGCTATGCAAGCCCATAAACTCACACAATACTGTTAATAATGGATTCTTTGTTCACAACGATCTAATTGTGTTTTCAAAAAGTATTCTCTCCCTGTCAGGTGGAAAGCTTTCCACATAGTGTTTTTTTTTTTTTTTTTTTTTGGATTTCTTTTCAGTAAAACTTGAGACAGGAAAAGAAAATCTCATCTGCGTAAGAAAAACAAGATCACACCTGCAGGCAGAATATTTGTGCACCACCAGCGGACCTCCATCTCTGGGATCAGATCAAGCCTCTCGTGTGCCTGCTTTCCGCTAAAGCTGTTAAAAGGAGGGTTTTTTTTCCACAGAAAAGAGGATTGTCCCTGTTCTTTTGAAATAAAAGATTTCGTTGTAGGCTACTACGTAGACATGCTCTAAGTTTGAGAGCTCAAAAGTCCACCCAGACCTTTAACTGAAACTTTCATTCAGAAATCTCAAATCAATTAGATTACATATTAACATCTGAGTTACTATTATTACCAAACAAGAGAGGAAGAATTGATCAGAGTGAAGTCTGTCAAACCTTGTGTTGATCCTGTTGCTCTGCACGAAAGATCCTAGAGCTAGAAACAAGGAGATGAAATATATTTTTAACAAGATCTAATTTTTTAGCACGTATTGTTTTGTGAATGTCACAATTTTGATGCTGGTTTTACAAAGAGTGTTTATTAAAAGATGGGGCTGAGCCAATTGAACCTAAAAAAACAAACTCACAATATATACATAAACGCAGTTATACTTATGTGAACATGTTAACCAATTATAACAATTTACATAGAAATCTTAAAAGGTACAGTAACAAAAACACCAGTTTGATTGTAAGGGCCAGAAAGAGGGCAGATGATGGTCCAAGAAACCTTGACTAACATTATAAGTTAAAGGATATGGTAACGTAGTATGTTCCACAGTAACACTATTTCAATGGTTTAGACATTCTAAAAGTAACTTTGCAACAACATGTCACCTAACTCTTATTAGAGTATTAGTAGACTGCCAGTAGCACTTTATTTTATAGTCCGCGTGTACATGTACTTATTATAGCAATTACAATAACTTGGATATAACTATGTAATAACCCTGAAACTGCTCCTAAACCTAACCTTAACCCATGTAGTTACCTTATATCAGAGGACTTTCTTTGGTAACTACACTGTAAGTACACATACTGTAAAATATAGGTTAACCGACTGTCTGCTTAATATCTGCTAACACTTTATTTTGATGGTCCTACAACAGACTGAAGGGTTGGTCAAAATCCCTTGCCTCTTCAAATACATATATAATCATATATCATTTTGAATGGTTATATACTTCCTTTATAAAAATCAATAATCAAATATATTCATTATCACATAATAATTTTTATATTCTTGTGCTTGTGAAATTATATTTTCTTAAATGCATGGATGCAAGTAACCAGTTTCTTTTAGGTGCATTCCAATCTTACTTTGAGATTGCACGTAGTACACGCAGGACACGAAGGCCACGTAACCCACAAGGCCGTTTGTCTCTTTCTCTGGGATCAGTAGAAAGGTTAGAGGGTCCTAAAGGCAGCGTGGGCACATATGATTCTTCGCTGGACATATGGTCAAGCTATATTGAGCGTTACTATCAAACTTGAATTGTTGTATTAAAATGTATTCTTTCCAGTATATTTCCTTCCTTGGGAGTAAATGCCAGTGATCTGTTTTTCTCCCAAACGAGTGAATGTTTTAGCAGTATGTTTTGGTATACTTAACTGATAATAAGGAGCTCAGACTCTCTTCAGCCTTGATGGGAGCTGTTATTTGCTAGTGTCTGTTATTTGTGTGTGTGTGCGTATGACATTCTATGTAGGTTCTGGACGTTCGGACCAGACACCCCGGCGCCCTTCTCTAACCTGCGAGGCCACCACAGACCTAAATCTAATGAGTGGACGACAACTATCTTGACTAATGGCGATAGGCACCCCTATCTCCTCACATGTGTTAAATTGTTTAGGCTTTCATGTTTCTTAGCCAATGAGAATCATTCAACCTGTAAGCAATGACGTAGCTTAGACCTTGGAAATGGTATAACTGCTGTGATCTTTGTAACTGTAAGTGAGGCGGCCTACGAACTCCTGTGTGAGTCTTGAAGCTGACTTCTGCTGATGAAAATGCAAACTATCTTCAGTAAAACTTTTCTTTAATTTTTTATAATTCTGACTCCGGGTCTTCATTCTTCATATCTGGTTCTGGGTCTTTGACTGTATACCCCTTACAGTTATGGTGGAGGATGCGGGCAATTATTCTCGGTGACACCCCTGGCAAATCAACAAACAAGGTAGTAAGCTTTTGTTAATTGTTAGGGCTGTCTGACTGGAAGAGATTTTGAAGGAGAGCGGGAGAGCTTCACTCCGATGAGGCGAGTGAAGCTTCACTCCGATGAGGCGAGTGAAGGAGTAAGTTAATTATACTACTGACAGTATAAGAAGTCGCTGAGAGCGTCGTTAAGGGTAACGGCAGCAGACAGCGCAAGCGAAGCGTGCTCTGTGGGGGCCCCGCTGGGCATTACTGGTGTAGCACCACCCCAGCAGAGCACGTCCCTGGGCTAGAGGTCCAGTGGCACCGTAAACCTGCTCAATCTCTTCCATCTCAGATAGGGGATCCCCGAACTTAGTGAAGTGAATCAGGCAGTTAGGGATACTAACAATAATAGGGTTGTTTGCCAGGGATGCATCAGGAACAATTCCGAGAGAAAAATTTAAAAAGTTGTGACCCAAATTGGCATGGACCAGTATATGTAACTGTGATTTTGGAGTATACTTTGCAGTTTCATCACGCAGAAGCCAAGCTGTGTTGTTCAAAGATCGCCGCCTCCATTTCTGCAATAACTTCAGGTGAGTATGAACCATGATTAAGATATGGCAGAAAAATGTAATAACTTAATCAGTAACCTGAAGAGTCCTGAAACAAATAGTGAGACAGGAGAAGCAAACGCTGTAAGCAGCTGTGCTCTAAAGCCCTCACTTTAAATAAATTTGCAGAAATGAAGTTGAGTAATGAAATGAAGAAAGTAAATGGTAGTCAGGATTTTGATTCTGATTGGAAATTTAAACAACTTGACTGGCTACAAACAAACAAAGAAACTGAAAAATTAAAATGTTTAGCCTCGTATTGCTTACGGTGATTACAAGAAGCAAGTGAAAGAAATTCTGGGTCTGGGATAATTTCCCTGGACAAGCGACTAAAGTTAAACAGGCACTTTGTGAAAACAACTTAGAATATTTTGCAGCTTATGAAAATTAATGTTCTGCCAATAATAATGATGAAGATTATGATTGGGTTATTATGATTAAATCAGCCACTGGTGGACTGTAAAAGAATACAGAGAACTGCTTAATCAGTAGCTCTGTTTGCATTCCTGAATGGGACACACTGCTTCAAGGGCGTGCAGTAAGTTGGAGCCGTTGAGGCTGACACATGAACCCACCAGATGACAGAGAGTGTTTTAATGGTGGTCATCAGGACCATTTAATACGTAACTCTAAATTCCCACCGAGAAGGTGTTTAAAAATGTGATAAAATGACAACACATTTCTGGTAATAATGTGAGTTTGAAAGTAGATCAGTGTTTAAATGACGATATTAAAGTTGTCGTCTGAGAAAGAACAAGAGATAAAACAAGGTCAAAAGATTGAAGTCTTAAAGTGAATCCTTTTGAAGAAAAGATCTATAATACTAATTTTTAGTGAATTGATGAATACAGGTTGATGTAAAATTAATGACTCCAACAAATGTGAGTTGCAAAATATATCAAAGTAACTTAAAGGATTATTGTGTTGTAATTAAACATTTTAAAAAGGTTTTAGATGATATAGAGAGACTAATCTCACAGATGATTTACAATAACTGCAAAAGTATCACAAGCAGAGAGTGCTTGCCTCGTCAAACTTAGTGTGAATCCTAATTGGAGATTGATAAACTCCAAGAGAAAACTGAAGTCAAATATTAAACTATGGTTGAGAACTTGACAATTAAAATTGAGATTGAGAAATGTGAAACGTTATTGAGAACTAGAATAATTATTTTTATGTAAAACAAATAAGCAGAAGCCGTACTGAATTAACAGTTGCTAAATGCTGATTAAACAAACAGCTTGAAAAGTTGACCATGAAAGAACTAGAAGCTGATGTTTAGTTTTCAAAAGATAAGTTTGTTATTGGCTGTAATGAAACAGTTTGCTTATCTGAATCTGATGTGTGCTGTGGCTGAAACTGCCAGTGCAACAGACTCAATCTGAGTGGAAATTTGTAATGCCTAAATTTCCTGATGTGTGGGCAAAAGACAAATATAAATAATATGTTCATTTGAAACCGTATGTAATATCTGGCAAAGATGCCTTAAGCTGGGATAGAGTTAAAAGATGGTAGATAAAGTTAGACGTTCAGAGTGCAGTGTACCAGTCCCTCCCTCATTCAATGTCTCTCTCTCAGTCAATGTCAGCTAAAAGCTGTTACCTGAGTCGGTGTCATAAGTGATAATAAGCTATTTGTAGTGACATCTTTGATTAGGTTATTTTAGGACCAGTAACTTCTTTGTCTGATCTTAGTCCCCACCATGAAACGGGGGAGGGGCCGACGGAAAAGTACACTGAATGTACGGTTGTGATCTAAATTCACTGAGTATAATCCAAGCAGCTAGGTTTCTGCTTTTAAGATGGTTAATGGATTTAAGTGATTAAATACTGTTGTTATTAATCTGTCTCCCTATGTGAACACTATTAGGCAATCCGAATGGCTCTGGTGACTCTTGAACGTGCCTTTCCTAAGCTCTAGAAAACAGCTGAGTTCTGTTGAAGCAAACAGCCTGTGATGGGAAAGAGCGGTCACCAGTGGGCACGAGTGGCTACTCAATGACGGGTAAGACCTTCTATTGGCCAGACAGGGGGCAACCCAAGCCAGAGTGGATCACGTAAAGTCACTGGGCATCTCAAGATGGAGGTGTTTATGTGAGAAAGGTATGAGAGTGGAACGGATGACTGTGAGGCCAGCAGCATCCTTTATCGTTAGGGCGGATGCGCTGTGAGGAGTTACAGACAGTCTGACCCCGAAACGTGAGTGTTCCTCTAATACCAATCACCAGAAACCGCATTCATTGTATGGCTTGTTTTTTTTTTATTGTGACAAGCGTCTGCAAATATGCCAGGGGAAAACACCCTGATGGAGATTATAGATAAAGGGCTAACAGGAGTGGGCTTTCAAGAGCCAGCTGAGGCCATGAAGTGATTCCCATTAGTTGTTGTGGAGACAGTAGCAAAACTTTTTATGTACTGGTTTGCCTTATGGGCAAGGAAAATCATAGTGTTGATTTTGAACTAATAGGTCTATGACATAGTTTTAACTCCTGAAGGTCGTTAGACATGGTGGTGGCTAAAGATGAAGACAGCTTTTGTAGATTTGAGAAAAGTCTGGATAACAAAGGTGAATGGTCAAAGGTTATTGTAATTAATTTAATATTACATTTTGTCTAAGTTACAGCCTTAGAAGGCTGTTGAAAAAGATTATTTATTTATAGTGAGAGAGACTGCTTGAGCAGAGGAAGGGATGGTAACTGTGTCTGTCTTTCCATTATCGGCCTGCTAGAGCAAGCTGAAGCAAAATAATGATAATGAAACAAAACAACCCAGCTGACCTTGTTAAATTCTAAAGAAAAATGAACATTGAAAATGAACAGTTAACATATGTGTGTCTAGTATGAGTGCGTATGATGGTGACAGCACTTTATGTCTTGTATGTGTTAGTTTGGGGTACTATTATTTCCTGATTTTGAGGATATTGTGTCATTAACCTCTGGAATTAGTGTTTTATCATTACAGATGGGTTAAGTGAAATGACCAACTTTAAAAAAGTTGATAATTCTAAGTCAATCTGATGAAAAGACAATGCAGAACATGGGACGAGCTTTAATTGAAGTGGTTTTCCAGCTCTGTCTGCTATTGGTAATTATGAATGCTTTTGTCATTTATGATATTGAACTGAATTACTCTCTGGATTAGTATTTTATATAAATTGGAATTGTAAAGAAGATTGCCGTCCATTCTGGGGTAAAACTCTTGTCTAAATTCAACTGAGGGTCTAAATTTAAATAGACAACTAGGTGGGATCATAAGGATAAACGTAGGAAAAAAAAAAAAAGATATATACATATAGACTTGACGGCAGAGAGACAAAGTGACACATTGGCTAAGTCACTATCCAAATTATCCAGAGTGAGCTCCCTCATTTTTATTGAAAGGCCGGAGGGAGTGAATATAACATAATATAAGGAGTGAATATAACTTCTAAAAAGAAAAGGTTTTATTTCTCAATCCATTAAATGTATGTATGACATTAGATGTCTAAGAAGACTACAATTTAATAAAGGTAAAAAGAGAAAGCAGCTATATGGCTGGCTGGGATCTGAGTAACATAATATTTTGGTTTCTGTAAAACTGTAAAGATAAGTGGAACTGAGACAAATACTGTGAGAAGTAGTTATAATGAAAAATAAAGTTGAAGTTAATGATAAGAAAACAAGAGTATTGAAGAATTAATAAAATACCATGATTCCCCTAACGAGGGAACTTTAAGTGTCACTAGGCTGACAGTGGTGAGAGACTCGGATGCAGAAGGAACTGGCATTTAGGGCAAGATGGAAGAAATATAGTAGAAAAAAAATGTATGTAATGAAAATACAATTTCTGATAGGATTTATGGAAGTCAAATTAAGTTTAAATGGTATGAAAAAGGTTAGGGTTAGACATTGTATGATTGACAGGGATTCAAGTGATATAAGGATAAGGAATGAACAAAAGCTTTATTAAGCAGAATGGGGAACGATCCTATATTTTAGTGGTAAAATAATGACTGAAATGATGATGTGAATTTGTTTTATTTTATTTCTATTTTTGAAACAAACAAAAAAGGGTATAAGATGTTATACAATTAAAATGGTACATGCTATGTGACCGTAAACTGAAGGATGATTTCAGTAAAGACTTAAAGTGTTTACATCGATTATTATGGGCCTTAATTATTAATATTCTATTGTTTGTTGTTTATTTTTAGTTAGACAACCATTGTGTTTTAAACCTAAAGGGTCTATAAAAGGGGTAGTGAAAATAATGGATTAACCATCCAACTTTGTTTATAATAAAAGGATTTGGAAATCATAATATTATTTAAAAAAAAAAAACTAGTGCATATATTCTGGTATTCATGATTATAGACAATGTCTTTATTTAGGATCTGAGTAGTGACTGTGGATCTAGCCCATGCTAGTAGGAATACAGCAATAGTGCTTGCTTATTTAGCCTGGCTTCCAAAGAAAAAATATGTACTTGTTTCGTAATCAGTTATGTGTTTTATAAAAATTTTAACCTGACTGATAAACTGAGGAAGAATGACATTGATGTCCTGTTGTGAGTGGAAGGTGGGAGAGCCTCTTAATGGGGACTGGAATTTTTAGTATCCAGCATGTCCATGACGAGGTGAAGAGACAAGTGTGACCCGGCAGGGGAGCATGCGTCACCACTCCTCCCTTCCGTAGTGACCTCACTGGTTAGACCAGACGTGGCGGTATTGGACCCCACATTGGTCTAAAACGGGGGACTGAAGGGTTGGTCAAAATCCCTTGCCTCTTCAAATACATATATAATCATATATCATTTTGAATGGTTATATACTTCCTTTATAAAAATCAATAATCAAATATATTCATTATCACATAATAATTTTTATATTCTTGTGCTTGTGAAATTATATTTTCTTAAATGCATGGATGCAAGTAACCAGTTTCTTTTAGGTGCATTCCAATCTTACTTTGAGATTGCACGTAGTACACGCAGGACACGAAGGCCACGTAACCCACAAGGCCGTTTGTCTCTTTCTCTGGGATCAGTAGAAAGGTTAGAGGGTCCTAAAGGCAGCGTGGGCACATATGATTCTTCGCTGGACATATGGTCAAGCTATATTGAGCGTTACTATCAAACTTGAATTGTTGTATTAAAATGTATTCTTTCCAGTATATTTCCTTCCTTGGGAGTAAATGCCAGTGATCTGTTTTTCTCCCAAACGAGTGAATGTTTTAGCAGTATGTTTTGGTATACTTAACTGATAATAAGGAGCTCAGACTCTCTTCAGCCTTGATGGGAGCTGTTATTTGCTAGTGTCTGTTATTTGTGTGTGTGTGCGTATGACATTCTATGTAGGTTCTGGACGTTCGGACCAGACACCCCGGCGCCCTTCTCTAACCTGCGAGGCCACCACAGACCTAAATCTAATGAGTGGACGACAACTATCTTTACTAATGGCGATAGGCACCCCTATCTCCTCACATGTGTTAAATTGTTTAGGCTTTCATGTTTCTTAGCCAATGAGAATCATTCAACCTGTAAGCAATGACGTAGCTTAGACCTTGGAAATGGTATAACTGCTGTGATCTTTGTAACTGTAAGTGAGGCGGCCTACGAACTCCTGTGTGAGTCTTGAAGCTGACTTCTGCTGATGAAAATGCAAACTATCTTCAGTAAAACTTTTCTTTAATTTTTTATAATTCTGACTCCGGGTCTTCATTCTTCATATCTGGTTCTGGGTCTTTGACTGTATACCCCTTACAAGACATTCTACCGACTATAAGTAACTTTGCAACTACATGTCAACTTATTCTACTAACCCTAACCTAACAGTCTACTACAGTCTACTAATACTCGAGTTAGTTGACATGTATTGTTAAAAGAATGTTTAAGAATGTTCCACTTCTAAGCATGAACATTTCCAAATCATCCCAGCCACAAAAGGCTGTCGACATATTGCACATCTTTTGTGCATTACCATCCATCAAATGTGAAATTGTGGTGCTTTTAGATTTATTATTTTCCACACAAGCTCTTATCAGAAACGAGCACACCCAATGCTAGGCCTGTCAGCTCACACTTCCTCCCAGTGTCCCTTACAACATCCTGAGGGACTAAATCAAAAAATATTGGCAGAGCGTGGCGTGGAGTGGCCGGAAACCCTTTGGAAGCGTGGATGGTTTCTGGTGCGGGTCCAGACTGACCCCAGCCACCCGTCGAGGGAGCTTCTCTAACTTTCATCCGTTAAGGAAACATCTGGACACCAATGACCCGGACTGATCTGTGCGCATGTGGACGTAGAGACAGTTAGTGGAATGCTAAGGCAAGCATCGTAATTCATTTTGATCATATTGGGCTCTTACACAAACCTTAACACCTAGCAAATAATGTTTTCTTAATATTCTTGGCGCATTTGCTTGCCTTTATATATTATGCCTAGTCAATAAGACGTACTCAATTTGGTCTTTTAACTCTCTGGGGTCGGCGGTCTCGCCGGCGATACCAGCTCACTTTTTTCCTTATCAGTGCAAAAGAGACTCAAATTACTCTGTTAATTTTGATCTTACATATAAGTGTTGTACATCATTAGATCCTGTTAAGTTTCTATTTTTTTTGTGGATACTCACAATAAAAACAAAGTGTTGTGCTTTTCACCAAATAAAGAAAAACAAACATGATGCGAGTTTTGCGTTCTCTCTGTCAGTGAAGTCCATTCTGAAACGCGTCCTAAGATTAACTGTAACTCCGCGATTACTTGTCACACAGGCACGAGAGGTTTTTCTTTATGAAGCTTGAATTCTCTTCTTTTAAATGAAGTAATTTATATAAAAAACAAATATTCTCAGTTTATGCAATCTGTATGAAAAGAGAGTGCTGTCAGTATTTTTTCCCCCAGCTCATTACACTTCATTACGCGTTAATCTGACACGCCCACGGACGACGCGCGCTATTCAAACGCAAATGTCGAGGCAAGCCATGACAACGCCCACATCAGCTGTTCCACCGCGGCGGTAAAATGTGTGGTGTATTTGCTGCCTTTTACCGCTAAGAGGCGCTACAATCATAGACTCTGAAAAGTGTTCGTTTATTCCGGTTTATTCTCTCTAATGCGTAATCTGCTGCCGCACCGCGCTGATTCAGAGCGATTGAAAGCTGGTAGCAGAAGAATTCAACAAGTGAAACGTAGTTAAAATAATTCATAATCACAATACTGAAATTAGGCTACTGAAATGTAATTGAATAAATAATGAAAACATTTCAACATAAAACATTGCAATAAAAACATTTAGGCTACATGAACGAGGCTTTACAACTTTAACAGCGTACAGACGATAGCTCAGTGATCAACGCAACGACACGAGCTTCGAGGAGCTTCAACAGACCCGAGATCGAATCTCAATGTAGCATAGATGTTGTTAACCGATGTTGTCCTACGTTTATATTTTCCCACCTTGATGCTTAAATAGGTAACTGTTTATATCTGTTTACTTATTTAAAGTCAAGAGTTTTGTTTGATTATCATTACAACATAAATTTGCTACATTCCTGTAGAACCGCAGCCGCTGCACAAACGACAAAAACTGATGAAGATTGTCAGCCGATCAGAAAATGAAAATGAAGAAGCTCGTCTTTAGTCTGCTAAATTATTGTGTAATGTAAAAGAACACTAAAATTACTTAAGTTTGAAACCAAGTTCGAACATTTCAAGGTTTAAATTGTTTAATTTAAAACAGGGTTGCATCTTGTTTAGAGTTTATTTCTTTTGCGATGCAAAATAAGAAACACTAGGCTAATCTTATTCTTGCGACATTTTAAATTTGTATTGCCAAAGAAATTACAGCTAAATTAAACAATTAAAACAGTAGGCCTACAAAACGAAAATTGTCCAAAGAAACATAATTAAATTAAAAACATGCGTTTCTCTTTGCCTCTCTCGCGCTGGATCTCTTTTTAACAAGTTTATTTAGTCTCCCTCGCTGCGCGCGCGGGTCTCTCTCTCGAAATTAATCATTTCAGGGTAAAAACACATCATACAGCTGATAATACTGTATATGTCGCTGCGTGTCAGCCATACAAATCACGAAAAAATTATTTAACCTTTAATTGTTGCTTCAAAGACACAGCATGCCTTGTTGAATTCACCTTACAATAACTTCAATTGAAATTTTGTGTGAAAAAAAAACTTTAAATAGGCTACAATAAATAAACTACAATATTTATAATTTAATAAGATATGGGGCCTACATTTGGACACAGATTTATCCTTACAATAATTTTGCCTGCTCATCAGGCTGGCTATCCGACACTCTCCATATGAAAGAGGAACATTAACACCTTTGTCCAGCAACTGTCCCTCCAACCCCCCACAGGCTATCGGAGTCTGAGGCTGACTTAACACAAAGAGAAGTCGCAATTCACACTTAAATCGCCATTCTAGACAGTGTTGATAATGAAGGAATTAAATGATTTAAGTTACATGTAGCCTAGTGATATTTCTGTCATAAAAGTTTATTACTAAATATTTCATTATTTCAATAATTGATGAAATAAAACTGGTTTGGGGCAGCTTTTTCCAAGCAAAACTAAATATAATCTGAAAAAACGCTTGTGAATTTGTTGTCACTTAATATTAAAGTCTACAGGGATCTTTGGATCCTTACAACCAGGCATGCAATTTGTGAATTAAGTTTTTATTTTATTTTGTATTATTCAAATAAATATCGAAACACGGTGCTTCGTGGTAATGCTGCTAAATTAAATAACATTTATAGAATAATTATGAACTTAAATGAAACAATATCGCAACATTTCGACAAATACATTATTATGTTTTTACATTTTAATTCAGGGCGATTTAGCCTACATTTAATTAGAGCGAGATTTTCACCCATGTCTTGTCATTTTCTCATTGGGAAGCGCATGTTTGAGTAGATCCTCTGTACCTCTCGTTTTCATATGGATTAGCCTACATAATCAGATAACATTTATTAGCCTAAATATTTAGACATTTAAAGGCTTTAGACATAGCCGATTTCTTATCGTGACTGAGCTGAAGTGGCTTTCGGTTCATTTTTGTGACGCGCAGTTCCCGGAGACAGAGAGGACAGATATACTGTTTTTGTCGTTAGCCTAATATGAATACAAGTTTACAGTTTTGAACGATGTAAGCTACTCTACTCTTATCTGTATGACCAAAAAATTACGGAGTCGCCTATTAAGTTATTTTAGCTGTAATAATGAGATAAATAAATTAATCTAAATGAACGCGCCGCCGCGTTTGTCGAACACTAACTCACGATGCCAGAATAAAACCCGACTTTAGAAAAATGCATAGGGTCACTCGGCGTGGTGTGCCAAAACACTTAATTATAAACTTCAATATTTCATTCAAAATAATCTCAACACGCTTTGTGAAATTTTGAAAAGCCGTGCATGCATTAAGGCCACTGGAACTAATGAACAACTGAAACGCTGGTTTTGATTTTATTGTTTTTCGTTTAAACGTGCCTGTTGCATATCTCTATTTTATATATTTGATATTGGTGAAGTAGCCTATAGCATTGATTAGCTGTGGAGGGAGGGGTGTGGGGATTAAAATAATTCAGCAGAAGTAGGGATGTTTAGACCAGAAGGAAATCCCAGTCCCCCCTGGCAAATCACACTTTACTTAAAACCATGTTTTTAAAAACTCTAGGTTGTAGGGAACAGACCTCTCTGCCATGCGCGCGCACGGTTTGGAGCACAATATCTGTCTCGCATGCACGCTCGCTCTAAATAGATTACGGGATATTTTAACTAATTTACGGTATAACTAGTCGATCACGAGTGGCTCAACAGGTAGATCTATAGATAAACTATATCTTTCAGGAATTTGACCGACCGGGTTGACACTTCAGCGTGAGAAATCGGGGGGGTGGCGTGAGAGCCTGGAATAAATAAATAAAAAAATATATATAGCCTATATAAAACAAAACTGTATGGTGTAACAGAGTTTTAGAGCTAGACAAATCTCTCTGCAATAATAAATATAAAATATACAGCAGACCATGTTTGTGCGGGATTTGAACCTGTGTCATCTTGATGATGAACCATCAGTTCTACCGCTCGGCTATGAATTTTGTTACTGAGAAATAACCAAACGTTTGATTCTCACATGAGCGAGAAAACGTTTTGTCTTTAGCCTGTGAGTGTAGGCCTACTTTAACCTTTTACAGTTTTAAAAGATTATATCTTATCTGTATGACCAACAATTTGTTGTAGGCTTATTTGGAAATTACCATAACTTGTAGTATTTCATCCTTAGGCTACTGTTAATAGACATTAGCCCCACTTACGTTTTGCTAAATGTCCCTTTGCGCCACCTGGCGGTCATTTCGCGTACGACTTTGAAATGCGACTGGTTTATTTTTACCGCGGTGGATGGCTAAAAATGGTATGTGGATGGCTAAAATGTGTGACTAAAAATGTGCTTTTGGCTTTCATTTATATTTTGATTGTTTGTATATATATATATATATATATATATATATATATGTATATGTATATATATATATATATATATATATATATATATATATATATATATATATATATATATATGTATATATATATATATATATATATATATATATATGTATATATATATGTATATATATATATATATATATATATATATATATATATATATATATATATATATATATATATATATATATATATATATATATATAATGAGCCTTTCATTCAGGGGTGTCACACAAGAAAGAATGCAAGGACAATATATATATATATATAAATAAATAAATATTTATATACACACACACACACACACACACACACACACACACACACACACACACACACACATATATATATATATATATATATATATATATATGTGTGTGTGTGTGTGTGTGTGTGTATATAAATATTTATTTATTTATATATATATATTGTCCTTGCATTCTTTCTTGTGTGACACCCCTGAATGAAAGGCTCATTAGTATGCAGTCTGCTCAGGTGAGAACTGCCTAATTATTCATGAGGGGGTTGGGCCGATCCGCCCATCCGCATATTGCCTTTGCAAACAAAAAAATGTTTTTCACAATTTAAAACAATCTATTGTTTTATGTGAATGATTAGCCAGAATGATTTTCAGATCAATTTGAAGCAAATACTCTAGGCGACAACATCCACTAGTCAAAAGTCTTGTGGACAGATATTTAGTATGTTATTTGTGGCCATATATTAGAAAATTTATTTTTTAGTTTTTTCAATAACCACGCATAAACAATATTCTCTCAAAAATACAAACATGTACATACATGTTGCTCACATATAATGGTAGCCCTGTGTGTGCTATATAGAGTGTAATTTCACCTGTGCCATTAATATGTTTATAAGCAACTGAAAAATGCACAAATGTCAGAGCATGCCAAAACATCTCAAGGACCCCGAAAACACCTCAGACCCCAGAGGGTTAATATCACTGTGTTTGTACATAAGTGCTTAGTACAAACCTGGTAAAAATGACTGGCAGACTGCCAAGAAAAGCCTTGTCTTGTCATGTCATGTGAAATATATGAATTGGCATCGATGTTTCCATAAAGAACCCTTAAAGGGGTGGTTCAGAATTTTGGACATCGGGCCTCATTTCCAAGTTAGCCTTAGTGTTATTTATCAGTGGAGACAGTTTTAAAAAATGTTCATCCAGTCGTTCCAGTTGCGTAGTTCGCCGGTGCTAGGCTAGCGCGAGTCAACGGTAACTGCTAGCCTGCCATTAAAAACAGTTTTAGCCACAGTACACCAAAAGCAAATAAATTATAACGCCAGACTATCGATGTAAATGTCTGTTGAGAGAATAATGTTAGAAATCAAACTACCCTTTCATTGCATTGCAATAGTTATACTTTGTTCCCTGTATTTATTAGCACAGTTTACAGCAGCGGCGGAGTGATATGTAGTTACCAAGGCAACCGAGAGAGGTAGTGAGAGAGAGAGGTAGTTCCGACTGTAGTGCGCTTCGGTTCTGTGTTTACTTTTCGTCGCAGTACTACTAACCGGAGCAAAGTAAAATTCCGCCGCTGCTAAGAAACTACTTCCTGTAAATGTATTGCGATCATGGAGATGCAAGAGTAGTTTGATTTTTAACATTCTCTTAACAGACATTTACATCGATAGTCTGGTGTTATAATTTATTTGCTTTAGGTGTTCTGTGGAGTGGGTAAAACTGTTTTTAATGGCAGGCTAGCAGTTACCGTTGACTCGCGCTAGCCTAGCACCGGCGAACTATGCAACTGGAACGACTGGATGAACATTTTTGAAAACTGTCTCCACTGATAAATAACTAGAAGTAAATAAATTTCCAAGAGTAACTTGGAAATGAGGCCCAATGTCCAAAATTCTGAACTTTAACATCCCTTTAACATCCATGGAATGTTTCTGTTCCACAAAGGGTTCTTTAGATTATTTAAACGTTTTTCATACAGAGAAAATGGTTCTTTTAAGAACTGTTCACTGAAAGGTTCTGTGGGGAACCAAAAATGTTTAGTAACTAAGGACAATGATCACAGACATAGTAATGTTTAACCCAGTATGGTTAACTTGCTCCCAGGTTGAAAAACACCTTGGTTTGTTTCGGCTAGGTGACACTTATTGAATTCCCCCGTATCATTCGTCACTGGTGTCTCCGTCTCATCGTCTTTCACCACAGATAGATACTGATGCTGAGTCCTGGACATGAAGAGACAAGGGTTGAGTTGTTTTTGAAGAGGAACATGCTGTTGTCTGTCCACCAGCAGGTGAAGGAGACAAAGAAGAGTTGTAGCATTCATCCTCATGTCTGAGGGAAGAATAACCACACGGTGTGTTGACAGAGGTGAGAGGGATGGGGTCAAAGGTCACACCTGCTGATAATTCAGCTGTCTGAACAGACAATTCATCCACATGGATGTACCTTATTGAAACCGACAAATAGTGGGCTGGAAAAAGTCAAAACAACATCTGTTATTCTTTGAGATGCTCTTAAACCCATGAATGATAAAGTGCAACTAAACATATGCAGATAGCTTAGTTTTTATTTTAGCAAAACAAATTGGCTAAAAAAAGTCAAAAGGTCAAAGGTTGTGCATCAGTTTGGAGCAAGTTTTCAGGTTGCACAGGTTGAAAGGTTGCATGATGCACTTACCCTAAAAAAACAGTTGATTTTATCGTTTTATTATAGCTTCATGCATTCTTTTTTTTATCAACACTTGAATGTGGGTTTCATAAAAAAAAGCTAAATTTTTAGCAAAAAAGAAATAAAAAACATTTCTGGATCGAATACAGACCGATGATCAAAACATAGATGGAGTAGATTGAGTCCATCAAAGCTTCACAGTCCCATACCTCGTCCTGGGTCGACATTTCATTTAGTAGCCTAACGTTAGGCAGTTTAATGTTGATGATCGCGTTATTTTACATTTGCATCTGCTTACTGTACATATGCTATCGCTTGTTTTTTGCTTCTTTTAATCTGGAGATTCTGTACTCTTTTAGAAGATGTGTAATAATTGGCGTTAACATTACCATTCTGTTTGTTTATGTGCCGTCAACATTAGCTTTCTATACGTTAGTTCGGGGAGTAAGTATATGAAGAGTTCAGATGCAAAAGCCTCTAAGTGCCATTTGAAATTTTCTTCTAATGATCATTTTTATCAAGCTTGTATATTTAATAGGGCTGTCAAATGATTAATCGCAATTAATCGCATCCAAAATAAAAGTTTGTGTTTACATAATATATGTGGGTGCACTGTGTATAATTATTTTGTATATATATAAATACACACACATGCATGTATATTTAAGAAAAAAATATGATTTATATATAAAATATTTATATTTATATATAATTAAAATTATATATAAATCTATATACAGTATATACATGAAAATATTTCTTAAATATATACAAGCATATGTGTGTATTTATATATATAAAATAATTATACACAGTGCACCCACATATATTATGTAAACACAAACTTTTATTTTGGATGCGATTAATCGCGATTAATCATTTGACAGCCCTAATATTTAAGTTCAGTAATTTCACTTAAATGACAATTAATAGGTAATCTTCATTGCCATTTAAGTGAAATTACTGAACTTAAATATACAAGCTTGATAAAAATGATCATTCTAGAAGAAAATTTCAAATGGCACTTAGAGGCTTTTGCATCTGAACTCTTATTATGTAAATGATGCGTTTACACAGATTTTTCAAAATTGCGTTCAGCCAATAATTGTGCATTTACATCACTGGAAGTTTATTTTGTGCTTGGTTAAACCCTACTCTGAATTAGAACCCAAAAGGCTTTTCTAAAACTAAGATTGTTCCCAGTTCCTGCGGTGCAAAAACGCCAAAAAGTGGGTACTTCTGCCAAAAGTTATAGGAACTATAACATTATACTATAACTATAAGGGTATAAAAGTCTCTCATGGCATTGCTGTGAAACCTCCCTTTTTTAACCTTTTTTTTTTTTTAATGGAGGGACCACCAGTGCCAATTTCTCCTACTATTTACTTAGGCTTATGATTCTTTTGGGAAATGCAGCCCATAACTGGCTAAACTGATCTATCACAATGCGCAAACAGAATGGATGCATTACAATGACCAATAATCAAACCCTCTTTTTTTGTTCAGAGTAGTAGGGACGTGATATTTGGAAATTACTGGGAGGATGTTATACTTCCTGTGCAAATCGACTTCTGACCCAGTCCATCCTCTCTACCTGCAGCCAGACCACGTCCTCACTTTTCCTCTCTTCTCCTTTCTCACTATAGCTCCATCCAACATACAAGATGTCGTCTTAGTGCTGCATGATTGACTTGGCAGCTAAGACAACAGCCCTCTCTCCTGAGCTCCACTGTATAAAATCTGCTATTCTCTGCACCCACGGTCTCTCATCTCCTCTAATGTGGACTGACACCCCCCACTTTGAAGTCCATGGGTGCTGTGGACCTGGGCCCACCCAACAAAAGCAGCCTGATCCCCGGCTGACGCTCCAGCAGAGACACTTATGCTGACATAGGGTTGGAAAAAAGACAAGACCTCTTTCACGCTAGAGCTTCTGCTGCAGAACAGAGACAGTTTGATGTCAGAGTTTGGTTCATTTCATTGGAGTGAAACAAAATGTTTTCCAACTTGTGGAAGCGAACTGCTTCAAATAATTTGCATGCTCCCAATAATGCATTTCTCAGAGCTGGTTGTCACCAAATAAATATCCTTCGGCAAACAACTAGCATTCTTTAAAAAAAAAATTCAAAGCAAAACTCAAGTTATATCTACTGAAACAGTTAAATCTAACAGGAGTCATTATAGCTACAATGAAAACACAGTTGCTGCTAGTACTCACAACGAGGATCCAAACGTAACGTTTAGAGATGTAGACACAAACAATGTATAGACAACTTTAAACTCCATGTCCATATTCATTCAGGTATGGCAGGCTGTTCCGTCAACAGTTACATTACCATCTAGAGGCGGTGAGTAAACCAGTTCCAAAGAAAGCTTAGGTCATGCCAAAATTGCAAGCATTGTGATGGAAAGAAATTTATGCAAAAATTATTGTACCACCTCTTCTCACTTCTCTCTCACCAAAAGTGAAAGCGTCATGCCCATTCGAACACATAGTTTTTTTTAGCCAAGTGATTTTTCAATGCAACTTTAATTGAATACAAATGAATTTTTGTGATTAATTCTTTTTTTAAAACCGTTTAGCAGATATCACTTATTTACAGTAAATAAGTGGGGCGACAGTGGCTCAGTGGTTCATGTAGGTTGTCTACAAACCGGAAGGTTCAATCCCCGGTTCCACCTGACCAAGTGTCGAGGTGTCCATGAGCAAGACACCTAACCCCAGCTGCTCCCGACGAGCTGGATGGCGCCTTGTATGGCTGACACCGCCGTCGGTGTATGAATGAGTGAATGAATGGGTGAATGTGAGGCAATATGTAAAGCACTTTGGTGGCCATTGGGTCTGTGAAAGCGCTATATAAATGCAGTCCATTTACCATTACAGTATGTCCACATTTGAGTGGCACCTTCTGCAACGAATAATCTTTTCTGTACAAATACAGATTATAGACAATAATCCTTTTTTAAATAGAATTTTTTCATCGACTCAAACAAAGGTGAAGCTGTGAGATAGTGTGAAGATAGGCTGTGTTAATAGTTTATTTTTTGAAACCTCACTACATGATATACAACAGTACAAAAATAGCTATATACAGAGCGTACTTCAGTCTCAGTCTCGTTTTTGTTTAAATGTCAAATTTTTGTCAATGCTGTATTATACTGACTAAGGTCTGTATGACGATGTGGTCCTATAAAAACTGTGGTTTTACAATTTCCTACAGGGCACAGGCCCTGCTTGTTGGTGATGGAACATTGGGAAGAACCAGGATGTGGTTGGCATGAAGTGGGAAGGGATGGGCGATTGAAAGGCCCATTCATACCACTTACCACTGACCTACAGTTGAGGTCTGTTTAGCTAAAGCTCAACGAAAGACTGAATGTCAAAAGGAGAGAGGGGCAAAGAGCAAGAGGAGGGTGTTGTGTTGATAAGTGCCCTGAGCATCAACATTTTATCCATTCAACTGGCCATAGTGAGCATTCATCAGCCTGACACAATGACAGTGAACGTGTTTAACTACAAAACAAAAGAATGTATGGGAAACACATCTGAATCAAACCGTGTCAGGGCTGAAAGGCACGCATTCTCTCGTCTCCCCAATCTCTGACCTCTCTCTCTTTCCCCGGAAACGTTAGGATATGCAAAACCGCCACACTCGTGATTTGCATGTGGTTAGAGGCCGTGAGGTTGCGGGCAGAAGTCGCTTTGTAGTGTGACAGCGCTGGAATGTGTCTGTGTTCACGGCACTAATACGTACGCACGAGGAAACAAGACAAGTTCCAACAGCTCGCCCCCTAAGGTCCTTCACTGGCTTCCCCATGTGTTTGTTTTGAGAGCGCTGAATGAAACCATGCACTCTGAATGACATAGTCCCGGCATAAGGCCGTCTCTCCTCCTGCACCTAGAGGATTACTTTGTTTCTTTGTTCACCCCTCCACCCATCACGTACGGTACAGTGGGCGCAAAGCATTTATCCACCAAACGCTTCTATCCAGGCCCACAAAGATGAAGAAAATAGAGGTGTGGAAAACGCAGCTTTTCTGCTGATCTGTTCCGAGACCATTCGGCTCAGTTCCGCGGCCAAAACAAGCTCGCTGTCGAGTCTCGGAAAATTTTCAGGACGAAAATCCTGAGAAGCTGATACAGCACCATCCTGCCAACTGGTACATGGCTTGAGAAGAGCTTAAAGAAGAAAACGACGGAAAGAAAGAGCGGGGGAAGGAAAGCAGGATGGGTAGTTCTAATTCAGGGACTATTCATTTGGGCTTCAATCATTCTCTTAGGCCAGCAGATAGAGACCTTATAAGATCTGCCAAAATGTTCCGTTAACAAGCACTTAATCTCCATTACCCAATTACTGTCTCCCGGGGCAATTTGAGTCAGCGTAGCTCAAGGTAAACATATCATTTAAAAGTAAATTATTTATATCTGGTGCATAAATCCTGGCATGGCGGTGAATGGCAGAGGTTGTTCATAAGGATAAGAATGGGCGTCGAAGAACGAAGTGCTGGATTCATTCCGTTCCTAAAACCTAGCAACTTGTGCCAAAGAGCAGTTGCATCTGTTTAACCAAAGGCCATTTATATGTGGAACCTTGAGAGAGCTTTGCATATGGAAATGATGGCGGTCTTTAGCAGCAGGGTTGTAGTAGTGTTGCCAGGGGCTCATCTGGACTACTGTTAAACTATGATGTTTTGCTCTGGGGCTGCACCGTGACATATGATTGCCTGATCGCCTCTTTGCATATGTGAACGAGCATGAGCGTAGATATATCATCCTGCAATAAACCAGAGAATTACCTCAGTGCTCAAAAACGCAGCATGTTCTATTCACTACATCTGGTTCACTTTAGCTCCTGCATCCCAAGGAGCTTTCACCTCCAAAAGTGTGCACACACACAGCATATTAGATGTGTGTGTGTGCAGGGTGCTGTGTTTCCATGGATTTTCTTGAGGTTTTAGGCCTAATGTTTTATTTATCAATAACTTTACCGTGTTCTGCTCGAAAGAGCCATCCATATTCACAGGAAGAGCCGAAGGGAATAGGAGCGTCCAACTCCACTTTGTTGGACCTCATCAGCTCGTCTCCCTTTCATGCACTCAAGTGCTCTTCCATACGGGGTTGTGGTTTGTGATCCAAGCTTGCAATAAAAGAGGAACTGATGAAGAATTTTCTTGAATGTTTTCTACATAAGTGCAGCTGGAGCCATTTTTAGCTCCGAAATGCAAAGTACAGGGTAACTGGTCGCGATATGAGACCCCCGCGGCAATTACGCGATGAGGAAGAGGTAGAAACCGTTTTAAAAAGGTGTGCATGAGTATATCTGCCAGCAATTGAGATGGATAGAAGGAGAGGGAGGGGAACAGAGCAAAGGAAAAACAGGAAAGGAATGCATATGGTGTTTATAGTCACAGTCGGTTAAGACTGTCAAAGCCAAAGTGTATAATCTTCACACTCCAGGCAGTAGAAAGTGTAAAGAGATGCCAAACCCTCACTGAATGCCAAGACTGTGTGTTCCATGTCAATGTAGAAGGAGCCCCTCCAAACGCATGTAAAACATTGAGGTTCACCTCTGTACCTTTAAAGGAGTCCCATAGGCAGACCGGTCCCCCTCTAATGAAACTACACTGTACCATTTCCCTGAACTGAACAAAGATTTCTTTGTTCCACTGGTAATACAGAGGAAAAAATGCCAGTAATACTGTTCCATGCTGTAAATCACTCCAAGCAGATGGGTCACAGTTATGGGTGCAAATTATTATCGCATGAACTTATGGGATATCAGTCCCTGGGGCTCTTACGAATTTGGGAAGCCAGTGACTGTGCTGTGCTGTGCTGTAGCTGGGCTGCATATCACATCAAGTTTCTATTTCAACTCAATATGGTCCGCAAATAATTCTAAACCTGCCTCTCTGTAAAACTAAAGATATTTACAGTGGTACATATTACGTGCGATGAAGCACAGGCATTTTTATATCACAAGTCTGACTGTAAACAGCAAAGATTGTGCCTGAACACAAACTGGGGTGCGTTTCCCGAAAGCAAGTTCCGTCGTTATCAGCATAGTTCAACGAGTCGGTGTTTCCCGAAATCATCGTTCCAAACGAACTTTCGCAAACAGCATCGCAGAGTTGTGTGGTTGGAACGGCAGCTCTCGAGCTGTGGTTAGAAGCATAGTTTCTAGATTGCATGACATGTGGACTTAATAAATCCGTATCTTGAGCAAAATAAGCAAGCTGACATTCAGTACAACCTGCCTTTTATTTAGAATACAAATGTAATTTACGTCTTTTAGTTTGTCAAGAGATTTAAAGCACCGTTTTTAAAGACTGCGCATGTGTGAACGTGCTCTACTATGTAAGAACGAGCCTATGATTGAATCTGGAAATAAAGCGAAATATTCCTCAGATGCCATGTCTGTAATTTATATCAAAACATCTAGCATTAATTCGATCTCAAACAGCTTCAAATAAGTTATTACTCCACCACTTTGCGACAGTATGGTTTCGGGAAACAGTCGTGACTAGCTAGTTGATTTCTTCACCAATGCATCGCACTATGGTAGTGAAGCATCGAGTATACGTCGTTATACAGGAAACGCACCCCAGATTGTTGCACGGTACCTTATTTTTCCAAGAATATCCTTCTTAGAAAAGAAGGATTGGTCTGATGACATGTATACAAGCAAATAATTCACTTCCAGAAACTGGTGATACTAGAATAACAGATCAAAGTGCAATAAGGTTCATTCAAAAAAACTGTATAGCAGTATTCCGTGGTCATATTACTGTGGTCAGAATTTCCTTTCATCCAAAAGTAATAGGTTACCAATCATTTCATGGACTTAATGCATAAACCAAAGCAAATGGTTCGGTTGTGCTCAAGATTATCATTTTCTTTTTACTGACTGCCACGAGATCTTCGAAAAGTTAATGGCACAAACCTTGCAACCTGTTTTAAATCCAGTGACCAGTTCTTCTTTAGAATAACTCATTGTGGTGCTACCTTAAACTGGATCAAAATGATTCAAACTAGTGATTTTGGAAAGCAATTATGTATACAATATGTATCAGACGGATAGTGAATGGTTCGTTAACATCAATCTGAGGCTTATTGTACTATCGATTTATTGTCATTGGAGGATGACCATAAAGCATTGTGTGTTTTAATGATGGAAAACCTTCATATTTTCTTTGCTGATTTTGGAGTAAAATGGGTTTAAACATCATACTGCACTCAAATTGATACCTACAAGTGTCATCAAATCAGCCACTATAACTGCGAATGACTGGGGTTTCAGTTGTGGAAAACTTTTTACTGCACAGATTCCATTGTTACTATTTAATGCTGCTCTTAATGAGTGTGATTTGGTAATATTATCTGAGGTCAGTTTTTAGGCTGCAGGCAAAACGATTCTGGCAAACACAACAGACCATTACCACAATGGTCACTTGACAACTAATCATAAGAGAAGAACAATAAAATAGCTACAAGCAAATCTGTATTTTTGTGGGAGAATAAAAACAAATCTGGGGCCAAAAATACAAGCAGACAGAGGGAGGAGAGGCACTCAGAGGGAAAAGAGGCGGGAGAGCAAACTTAATTTTAGCTGTATGTGATGCTGTAATCCAATCTCCACAGCAACTTTGTGTGTGCTGTGGAATAAGACTGTGGGCTTTGGCACTCGCTGATTCCTACTCTTGATAAAACTTCCACTTTTTTTCCACATAAGATGACGCTTTAATACAAAGAGTAGAGGGGGTGGGAGAAAAAGAACATGGAGACAGAGGAGTTGGGGGAGTTTTAGATGACAAATAGATGTAGGGCGAGAGATTTGATGATTTGAGGAGAAAGATTGATGTTAGAAAAACAGGGCAAGAAAGCAATAAGAAAAAGAGCCAATGAAAAGGGAAAAGTGTGTGTGAGAGAGGGGTGAACTGAAGTGCAAGTAGAGCTGGGTGAGAGGAAAGGGACATTCCTGGGCCAGCTGTGGCTTAAACAGGAATTTTGACTGGATCTATCAGAAGAATTGGAGAATAAGATAAAATGCAAACTCCTCAGGAACATATTGAAATTGTGACTTCAATAATGGTGATACCACCAAGTTACTCTTGTAAGGTATTACTGACAGAGACCAACCACAAAGCCAAGTCATGTGACCTTTGACTCCAGTACCGCCAGCTTAATGTCATTGTGGGTCGAGGAGCCAACAGAGGAAATGAGTAGCTATACTGTCCATCCCCAGAGACAGGTGCTGAAGTGTTTAATAAATAAATGGCTTGAGCAAGAGACTGAAAGAGACAGAGTCTGAGGCTGACACTTATTGTTAACACTGATTATGCTGCCAGTCATAACATAACTACTGTTCCACTGAGGAGCGATCGTTCACTGCTAACTCTAGATCTCTCAGGGTAGATTTACTATTGGCCTGAATTTGATGATTTGTCCTCAGCCGACCCTGGTAGCTAAACACAAGGAGGGTTATACTATGTGGATATCTGGATAATGCTATCTGTTACAGCATTCATTTCAATGGCAGCTGTTCGGCTACCGCAGGACCACAGAATGACCATCTTTGATATCATCACAACAGCGATTGGCTAATGACACCGCAAGAATACACAGAGTCCCAAACCCTTCAGTAGTGAACATCATGAGCAATGAAGTTAAAGGCAACAGACAGAAAAAAAATATAAGTCCATGTCAGTTCTAGAACATTTACCCCCAGTTTCACAGACAAGGCTAGTCCCAGAGTAAAATGCATTTTGAGCTGTTTTAAAGGTGACCTATAGTTCAAAATTGAATTTACCTTGGTATAGTCAAATAACAAGAGAAAAACTTAAGGTGCTTTATGCAACCGGGCACAGAGGTTTAGGTATGTAAGGTGGGAGGAGTTGGATCTGGATCCAACTCCTCCCCCTGGATTTCGTGTTCTGCAGTGAGGACCATCTCCAAAATTCAGCAATGAATTTTCCCCTTTAAGTGAAATATTCCTTTAAAAAAAAAAAAGACTCACTCACTCACCTTGGAATTATAAGGTTCTATCTGCATTCCGAGCGGTTTTGAGATATTGAGCTTCAAAGTTTTTGCATTCCATTCGTTCATTTGTAGACAGAACATTTTTGTTTTCTAAATGAAGTCCTAAAATGTACACAACTTAAAAAAAAAAAAAAAAATCCCATAATGTAAATAAGTTGTCACAGAATAAGAATATGTGAATAACACAATTTTGACAAAAAATGTCAGATAGAACCTTATAATTCCAAGGTGACGTCATTCATTCATTTATTCATCGCCTACGAAAGCAATCCAAGTTCAAAAAAGCGCAATAAAAATATACAATGATAAAAATGCAGCAGGATATTCTGTTTGTGATTGGGCATACTACATAATTCCTACCTGGTCCCCCCACCCACACAAAAAAAATAAAAATAAAAAATAAAAAAAGAGCTCAGACATAGACAATAGAAGCAAGTTAAAATACCATGGTTGCCTCAGAAAATGCATTTTTATCTCACATATGCTTTGATTAACACTGTCAGCTAGGTTTAGGGAGGGTATAGGGTTTAGTGCAGGTGGTGCATTATATTTAATCACGATCATTAAGAACCAACCTTTTAGCGCCACTAATCTGTCATTTCATATACGCAGTTGCAAAACGTACCAATGTAATAAAATGCCTGCTGCCAGATTCACATTCATCGGTTTCGCAGACTGAACATGACTTTTGAAACACTCACTAAAATTGAATTTGCAAATGTCAAACATTTGACCAAAAAGCTTGGGTTTGATTGTGATTTTTTTTTTTATGCTCTTAATTAAGTCTCAATATAAGAACAGTCTAGGGAAAGACTAAACTGGTAGCTAATTTCAAGCTAGCTGTATAGTATCAGAGCTGGCTTTCAAAATGTAAACAAGCGTGGCTTTGTATTCATTGGGTGACATAGATAACACAGGATTATGTTTTGTCTATGCTAGCTTTGAGTAGCCTTGCTCACAGTTTATCTCTGCCGGGGAGTGATGTGACCTGTCAACAGGCTCAAATCTTGGGGGGGAAAATGGCGCAGACGAGGCTGGGTTTCGGCCAAGGCGTCTGCTATTAAAAACACGAACCCTCAGTAAGATAATGACCTCTATTCACCTCATGACTAACAGATCGTCACCCCCACACCTGCTTCGTCGCAATCTTGTTAACTGTTACTACGGCATACTTGTATGAACCTGCATCTGTCTTAAGAGACGGTGAGTGTTTTTCGGCTCTTTTGTCCTTGCGTAGGGCCGTAAGCCCTAGGTATACATCCTGTTTCCAAAGCGCGCTGTGGGGCCACGCTGACCCCCGAGGGCCACACACGCATGTGGGGCTGGCAGGGACAGACACACATCCTGGTCCTGAAACAACAGGTCAGGCAGGCTCGGAGGGAAGAGCACCCTGCCTGTGGCCTGAGCCATTGTGACACTGTTTATCACCATGGATCTTTGCCCAACACAACATTTGCACATGTCATTGTTCCTACACATTGTCCACGCCTTCTTAGTAAACATGAGCAGGGAGTGTGTGTGTGTGTGTGTGTGTGTGTGTGTGTGTGTGTGTGTGTGTGTGTGTGTGTTTGTCGAGGGAGCTGATCAGGATTACAGTTATCACTTCTTTGCTATTCACTTATGTTGAATAAGAAACTGTAACCATCTGTCTTTGTGTATATAGTCCTATTTCAAGAGTGCGCGTGCTGCTATTGTATCTGTACTGTACAAGTATGCACAAGGTGTAGCTTTTCCTGCTAGCATATAATGCATATGGAGCAGGGATGATGTCAAAATCCGGAAGATTAATTCACCACTGGTTCCCCTCGAGATTTTCCTATGTATCCTATCAAAATGAATACTTGATTGAATGGTCATTCTATGACAATATTTTATCAACACAGAAAACGGTTTAAAAAAAAAGTGAATTCTTTGAATACTATGACTATGTCGAGGATCAAGTGATGACGTAATTATGTGACAATAAAGAAAATTAGACAAGCTTTAGAAAAAAGTAGCGACACACTACAATCAAAAAGTAACTAACTATAACTAGCTACTAATTCCTGTAGCTCAAACCATAGAGCATGGCGCTAGCAACACCAAGATCATGGGTTTAATTCCCAAGGAAAGCATGATATGATAGAGAGAGAAAAAAATGCATTCAGGCAAATGTAATTTCACTAAATTTTTCAATAGTAGTTCAGCTGTTTTTTTTTCTTTTTCTTTAAATAATTTAGCTTTTACAGTAACAAGAATGCAGAATAGACTTGAGAATGCCACTTAACTTCCAATGAAATACTTAAAATGCAAGAAAAATACTTCTGTAATTTGACAAATCGAATGTAATTTGAAGTAGAAAAGCAAAGGTTGTCAAGACTTTGAATATTGGCTTCAGAAAGTCATGTTTGCCATTTTAGAAAAAAAAAAAAGTTGAAAAGCCTTGAAATTGGAAGATTTATAGGCATTAAATGACTCAGATTTTCTGAGCTTCGTTTATAATATTTAAGAAGTTTCCACTGCTAGACGAACTAATCTGATTACAATTTTAATAATTTATTGTACAATTACAATTAGGGCTGTCACTTTACGTTCGAAAATCGATTGCACAATCGATCGGACCAACCAACACAAGTTTCGAAAACGAAAATAGGGAATCGATTTTAACGGCCTTTTTTCTTTTTTTACCAAAAATGTGTTTTAGGTGGACAGATCAATACAGTATCAGAACATGTAGGATGCTGGAAAATAACAATGTCTTTTCTGTTAACGAAATTCGCTATTACTTCAATGCAAGTGAACAAGTGCGCCGTTATTTGTTGCTTAGTGACGACTGACGAGTGTGTGTGTGTGTGTTCAAGTAAGCCAAAAATGCGCAGATTCTGTGCAATACGCTGTATTTAATATATCATGAGGACTCACGAGTTGCGTATTTGCGCTAAATCCGCGCAGATTTGTCTTACACGAACTTCCCCAGCAAAGTGAGTAAACATAGAAACACACCAGATTGGCTCGTGATTTGACAGCGTTTCCAGCCAAAGTTCATTTTTACCCACGTTTGGCGGGTTGGAGGGTGTTAATTTCAATCCCTGAAGTTTGCACTCCTGTTTATCATTGTGCACGAAACTTCACGCCAATAAATCATCAGAAATATTGCAACTTGTGCGCGTATCAAGCGCCCTCTTTACGCTCGTCCTAACGCCTGTTAGGTGTCCGTGGATTTGCCTGTATTTGGTGTTGAAAATGGAAACGTCTTTAGACATGGAAAATCGATTTTACAATCGATTCAATGAACACTTGTGTCTCAAAAATCGATCAGGATTTTTCCACAAAAGTGACAGCCCTAATTACAATTAGTAATCGGACCCTTTTTGAGTAACTATCCCCTCTCGCTGATAATGCTAATGCAGACAGTAGTCACTCCATCGAGAACTGTTCGCAATAGAGCAGAGACGGGAGGCTCATAATGGAGCTGTTTGACAGGCTCGCAGCAGGCTTACTGGAGCAGATAACCACAGAATTCAAAGCCCCTTTTGTGGCGGGCAGAGCGGGACAGGCCCATTTCCGGCTAGCGCTGCTCTGATCTCACCAGCCAGCGAACAAAAGATGAGCTCCATGTGCAAGAGGCTAACCACATCACACACAACTCCGGCTTTCCTTTAAGCAACTCTCTAAATGTACACAATCTCTGATTTGAGCCCTTCTCACCCTGTCCTTCCTTCCTTTGTCTAAACCACACAAAAACATGCTGCGGCGAGCACAGGCCTTTGTGAGACACTGTCAGGCTGTTGTAACGGCAGGCTTATTATTGAATTGCTTATCTGTTGTGACACACATCTGCTGCAGAAGAAAAAAATCAATCCATTTAAGCTACGTCCACATTAATCCGGGTGCATTTGAAAACGGCATTTTCGTTTAAAAACGCTCTGCGTCCAGACTAGCGTTTTCAGGCGTTTTCCAAAAGTCTCTCATCCACACTGAAACGTCGGAAAACGCTAGATTCACCTTACTGCGCATACGTAAAACCTCACTGAGATGATACAGACGGAAAATTAAATAATAAAGTTATCGCGCAGTTCTTCAGGCAGAATTTTATTTAACAAAATATATCACCATTCACTGATGCGTCCAGGTCGCACTATTCGCAATATGTTTGGTCTAAAATGCAACTGCTCTCATGTTTTGCCGCAGGACAGCAAATGTGAGTAAATATTCTGTCATCTTTACAGGACTGTGATATGAAGAGTGTGCAAAGTAACATTTTTTAGCAACAATAGCACACAACAGGCACAATACTGGTATAAACATGAATATATATTGGTACAATATGCGTCACATGACTAATCGTACGTCATCGTTTTTAAATACCTCCGTTTTGACAGTCCACACTACAACGAGAAAACGGCGTTTTCAAATGTATTCACTTTGGAGAGCGTTTTCAAAAAGGTTCGTTTTCATTAATAAAAACGCCGTCTCAGTGTTGACGGAAGGCCAAACCGGAGAGAAAAAGGTGTCTTCAAACGAAACCGTATTAGTGTGGACAAGGCCTTAAACAAAACATCACATTTTGTTGTCGTCAACAGTGGACTAGGATGCAGAAATCCAATGAAGGGAATCAAACTTGCAAGATCAAGAGAAAAAATGACAACAAGCAATGAGACGTCAGGATGTAACATTAACAAGTTCATATAAAACACTCATGACAAGCAGGAAATGGTTGGGATGGAGTTTTGTAGTTGTTACTTTCCACAACAATATCCGAGCATGGATTCATCCACAGAAACCACATCCACAACCCTGCTGACATGCCCAACATCAGTTCTCGCTGACAGCCAACAATAGGAACGCCTGCTTGAAGCCTGGCTGAAGACAGAACAATGGCAGCATTCAGAAAACAGCTACAACACCTCTGCAATGGAGGCATCAACCCATGACAGTGACTCAAGATCTGACTCAGCTCAGCTGGTGCTGTCCATTGCTCTGTGGAAAATGTTTTGTACTAACTACGAAATGTTTCAAAGATGGAGGCCATCCTCTAAAGTGGAGGGCTGATGGAAGTGATTATAGGAGTCTGGGCGTAATTCAACTCCCCTCGGACTTGGTTCTTAAAATAGCGTGATGGAGTGGGCTACGGGTAGAGCGGATGTGGGAGTTCCTGTGCTCTGATGTGGGGGCTGGGACCACACGACCATGGCGGCATGCCCACCCCCTGGGGAGGCGATACACACATGCCATCCAGCTCAAATAAGGAGCCCTGCAAAGATTTTTCAAATGGAGGCACCCCTTAACACCAAACACTGAGCTAACACTGGGAAAATATAGACAATAGAATCTTAAAAGCTCTGCAGTCTATAATATGTGTGTGTTTAGAACTGTAAGGTAGCAGTAGCAGATGTGTAGCCAAATTGGAAAGCTTCCACTTTTAAAGCTAATTCTGGCGAAGCTAGTAAAGTAATCATTCATTCACATTGAATTTTTTGCTAGATGTACAGGGGAGGTTTTACATGCATCACAATATGATATGACCCCTAACTTAATCTGATTGAGCTTCAGGCATCACAAAAGACAGGCATGGCTAACCAACTAGACAGGATTGTCTTTATCTTTTATATGCAGATGTATGTCCATGGTAGCTTCATCAATTTGCACCTATTATAACATTTATAGTATCAAGTTATAATATTCAAAGTTAAATTGAAGATCTTTCAGAGTTGCAAAACACAGGAATTTTTTAAAGTCGAATGTCCATCGCAATGGACATCAGGTGTTAAAAGATATCATGAATTAGTTGTGTGCCAGGTTGTGCAATTTGTGCAAGCCTTTCAAAGCTAAAACAAAGAGCTACAAATTCTAATGTTTTTTTTTTATGAACATTAATGTTAATTTATTAAACATGATTAATATGATTTTATTTATGTCTTCAAAGTGACCATAAATTGTCCATCAATTTTTCAGTGGTTTCAGTGAGAAATAGCCACAGTGGATGGATGTGAGATCAATGAATACACAGCAACACACTCACACACACACACTGATGTATTGACGCTATAATGCACACAATAATATATTAATTAAAACAATCAGGAAGTACACAAACACATACACACAAAGACATACACACATATACTCAGATTCACCCACGGCAACCAACAAAATAACAACTTTATATCATCTTACCTTTTTTCTACATTCTTATTGCATTTCAAAATCTTCTACGCTATTTCGAAACTAATTCACAAACTCTAGTTCATAAGTATGGTTAAAATATGAGGATTTTTTTTATGTTGCTTCAGTTGGGATGTCCATTCATTTCTACATTGGAGAAGAGCAAATATCAAGCAAGTAAAAGGTCTGAAGAGGTTAAAGTCCCACTCCGATCATATTTTTAGCTATTTTTAAACATTCCCAGTGGTCTTTAAATTATGATTATGCCATTTTTAGCCAAAATCACAATACCTGTGCCGTTTTCTGGGACTTCGCTTCAGCAGAGCGGCAGTAGCTCATTAGCAATTCGCCTCTGCGTTGTGGGCGGAGCCGTTGGCACGGAGACGACCCTCCCCCTGCCCGTTGCTGAGAGCTCTGTCTCTCCCGCTAGCTTACACCCCCAATACCGGTGGGGCAACAGTATTATATACACGTTAATTATTATTATCCGTAGTTAATCAAAGTTATCACCGATCACCAATCATTATTTCACTCCAAGACGTCGCGTGTGGAGACGCCCAGTGGAGTTACTACGTCACAACTCCAGTCTATTTTAGCCGGCATTTTATCGTCTGCTACTGATTCACAGCCATTTGAATGTAGAAATACTCAGAAATACAACTTTGAGCTTATTTTTCTCAAGGTATGTCCTCTAACATCAGAAAAATGCCACAAGAACATGTTAACACCTAGAAAAACATTATTTTCATCGGAGTGGGTCTTTAAAAACTTTGCTTTTAAGAATTTTTGAGTATTTAACAAAAGAACTTGGAATTTTTTTTATTTTTATTTTTTACTTCACAGTAATGAAATATAGATAAGCACAAGCATATTTGGTTTTAATACTTGCTACTAAGTGCATCAAACCAAACTTTAAACATCGAAATCTTCTGACCATCTAGAATTATATTGCAAACCTCGCACAATTTGGTAAATCCATCAACTACTTTAGCCTCAAAAGCCCTCATCTAAAACTGAGACTGCAGTAGTCTCTACAAAATGATAGATTGGGACCATTGTGCCTGTTTCCACTACCTGAAAATAAATGTACGCGGTCGGTAATTTAGGCTCCTGTTAAAGAACACAAGAAACGCTTTATAAAGACCAGTAGCGGAGGCAGCCAACTCAAACCAGAGTCAGGTCAGGTAATAATCAGTGTCTTTGACACACATCCAGCCATCTCCATGAGGTTAACCAGGCAGGCAAGACTAAATACCCACCAGGAACACAGACAATCAAAGCGATTCAGCAGAGAGCTCAAATCAATCCCTAATTCTAAAAGCAGGATTAGGTCAAGAATAGACACATTCTTAGCTTTCAATTTGAAATGTAACTGCCTTTCCACCTACACAAAACTAAATTGGAAGGGCATATACCTTACAAATGAGGCCTAATCTGTATGGTTCCACAGAAAAACTGACACATATATCAGTAGCAGTCGAAAATAATAATCAGGTGAATGTCTCTGACACAAAATGACAGTGTCCTTTTGTGTTTTATTGAAGAGCTCATATGAGCAGGAAATGCATGGCATTGAATTAAATAACCACAAACCCTCCCCCTGCATCATATGACAAAAAATTATAACCAAACTTTGTAAAGCGTAAACACACAGACAAAGAGTGAAACACAAGGGAGATAATCTAATTTGGGTGTCCTGTGACGTGCATTTGAATTCCTCTCTCAGTCCTGGGACCCTTGAGGGTGCACATTTCCATTTGTTTTTGATCACAAGTTTAAGGCCTAAGACTCACCCCCCCCAATCAACGTTGTGTCCTATGTTTGCACCTATTTGCCAGTCACAGCTTCATCACATGCTTTAGCAGAACAGATTATAATCTTTTCTATACAAGGCATCTTCTGACTACAGTATGTTGCCCTGTGGTGCAGGTTCTCTCACTTTAGTGAATAATGGGTGGTGTAGACTAGCGGTTAGAGATCTGGCAGTTTTGGCTAAAACTGTCAAAATGAGAACATATCAACATTAGCATTGTTGCTGTCGTATTCAAGAAGACACTGGTGATTGCACAATAAGAGCATTGACCAGTGTTGCTGCTAAAGCATTTACTTAATCTAATAACACAGTAAAGCGGAAAACTCATACTGATATAACAGACGACGCACTGAAATCTTGGAGAAGGTAGAACAGTGACTATGAAGAGTTTCTTCAAGAGAAAAACAGCAGGTAGACATTTTATAATCTTAACAAAACAATGCTAACTACAGTCTGTAAACGCAAAGGGTTTATTGGGAGGAAAACCTTTCCTTAACTAATTTTCCTTGAAGCAAAGCCTTTACCACCTGGAGTTCTCTTTCAATGATTTATGGGTGGAACTATTAAACTAATGACTTCTGAAGAGTGTGTTGCAATTTCCATCTTTCTAATGAAAGTCTATACTGAAGCGATTCAAAAGAAATGAAACAGAAAGGTATGTAAACAAAGAATTCTGCCATGAAAAGTATAGTAAAAAATAAGCCTTGTCAAAGGAGATTTTATGGAGTGCTGCTAAACGAATCAGACAAGCTGTGCAAGAGTCGGTGACTCGCATTTGACATCCAGTCAGGGTTTCAGCTTGTCCCTAGAGAAACGGAGTCCCTGGATCCAGCTGTGCCTGAGATCCAGAGGTGTCCAGGGTTGGCCAACAGGCCCAGAGTGTGAGGAGCCCTGCCACTGACCCCTCCTGGCCTCCCTGTACGTGTTTGGATTGGCTCAACAAGATCCCAGGGAATAGCCGTTAATCTACAGAAAAACTTCTTTTTAATTATTGAAGAATTCTAAAGGAATTGAATAATGAAATCCAAATGCAGGGTGCGGGCAGGAGAGGGTACAAGGGAGAAAGGAGATACGGCTCTGTGGCTAGTGCTGACCCCTGGCTGGCCCCACACGTGTATGGCCTCCAGTAGATTGACTCCAGGTTGAGTGGGTTACTGTGAGCTGGGGCAAAAATCCTGAATAACATTCTGACTAATGGGATCACACTGGTCCTAAATACGTTATCCACTGACACCACAAGGGACCATCTCTCCATGATGCAGTGCAAGGATCTGGAGTGCAGCAACCTTTAAACTCCCACTGATTGGCTTCATACGAAAAGAGCCATGTATAAAGCCAAAAGTCCAACCTTAGACGCCTGTTGCGGGTTGAGATCTAATAGTAGTAATTCAATAGCGCTATGCAGCAGACATACCACATCACACTGTCAAATCCGCATACAACATAATACCGGAGCAGCCTCATTCATCTTCATTTGATGTGACACACAATCACGATTATGATGCATGGCATTCCATCTGTGTTCCTACTCCCAAGACGCAAGGGAAGTCTGGAAAGATAGAGTGGACTTACCATGAAAGGCGCTTCACTATAACTAGAAAAACACCACAAAAGCAAAGTACAACATCCTCCTATCACTTGCATCTGAGGACAACACACTCTTAGTGAGTTCTCAGTGGACCACCCCAAAAGTCGGACTGACCTCTGTGTCTCTGGCTGCTCAGTTCTGGAGTTAGGCCAGACCAAACTAGATATCCTCCCTCAACGGGACGCATCGCAATGCTGCTCAGCCAGGCGCCGGAGGACTATTCGGCAGCCGTTGGCTCAGAAGGAAACAGACTCTAGAAGGGGTTGGGAAGAGCATGAAGGCCGACACCGTGCTCCCAATAAGGCTCAAAACACACCACGATGCACAGTGCAGACAAGGGTCAGGGGACCAACGGCCTCATCACCAGCTGGCTGCTCTTTCGGTGATGAGCTCATTCTGGACAAGAGCCAGACAGGCCCTGAAGCTTTAGCTATCCTTATGAGGTCACCACTAAAACACACTCTTACCCTGCCGAGCCAAACACCATCACAAAAGGGGTCGAGCAATGACGGACACACCGGTCATGTTACACCAATGACGAAGGTCCTGTTAGGCAAAGAACAAACAGTTCTGAATAAAAAATCCCTGTCAATCACAGGGTGAGGTCATGGCAGGCTGGCACGGGATAAGGGAGGTCAATCTCAGCATTTTTGGCTCTGTAGGCAGCTGCCTAAAGATTCAAGAAAGTGCCAAGAAAAGCCTGCTATTTTCAGGTTGCAAGCATGCAGATTATGTGGTCCGATGGACAAGCAGTTTTGAATTTAAAGATAATAGAACCACGTCCGAATAAACACTCAGTGGGCACTTTACTAAGTGCACCTGTACACTTGCAAATATGCAACTAGCTAATCATCAGCGACCCAGTCCTCAAAAGCAACTCAATAAACAAAAGTATTCAGATCAGGAACTTCATAAGGTTCCATTGTTGTTGAAGTCAAACATCAGAACATGACAATGAGTTCAGTTCAGTGTACGCAATGGCCTCCACAGCTACCACATCTAAATCCAACAGGGCATCTTGGGGATGTAGTGAAAGAGCAGAGCAGCCAAAGTATACTTCGCAGAAGCTTCTTAGCTATGCAACCTCGATTGCATTCGCCATTGTGTTTCCGAATTGCCTCAGACCGCAATCATACAGTTATGGATGGGAATCGAAAGGAACAGAAAAGTTTTGATTTCTCCTAATGGTTCTGGATCCTTAACGGTGCTATTAACTATTTGTTAATTACTTCCGAGGAAGAAATATTTGGAAAAAAGAAATGCAGTTCTTATTACATTTTCTTCCCTCAGAATTCTGTTGCCAAATGATGAGATCATTTTGGATTTCGAAATAACAAAAATAACAATATCAGATCAATAAAACTTGTCTTACACTTTTTGGAAGCACCATAAATGCAGTCCTTTAAAATTGGCTCCAAGTATAAGCTAAATCAAATAAATATTTAAAAAAAACTACAGCAAAACTCATAATGTGTACAATTTATCTACACAATCTAATAAACAGCCAGTCAGTAACTACACAATATCACAAACTATCAATCAGTTTTTGGTTTATTTTCCGGTCAGCCAGGATTTAAGTAATAACTTATTGTTTAGTAAATTAGTGAGATTATGTAAGCACTTTGTTTGATTCATAAGTGTTTCTCCTTCATTTAAAAAGAACTGGATGATAAGAGTTATTCATTCTTTAGTTGCACTGTTTGTTTGGCACTGTAGTTTGACTCAGCGGTGTTGCGGTAAAGTATATATTAGTGAAGGAGACACTGTCAGAGTATTTTTCTAGAGCAGGTATTAGTGTAAAAAACAGCCTGCTTCACATCTAGTTTAATCCAGTTGTTAAGTCTGACAAAAATCATGATCCTAACCTTTATCTCAGTACTCTCAGTTGGCCAGACAGTGATTAATCTTTTCTGAATCATTGAAATATTTAACACGCCCAGAGACTACTGTAGTTGTGAGTTCTTAAAGGTGTGCTAAAAATGAAATAGTGCTCATAAACGGCTGTATTCTCACTGAAATGGAGTAAAGGCTTGGACCCAGCAACAGTTGGCCAATTTGATGACACAACTTAACAAGCGGATGACACAGGCATTTGAAAGTAACTTTACGGGTGTCTTGAGTATTGAGGTTTGTTACTGCTGCAGTATCACAAGAACACACAATGGTAACACTTTACTTGAATGGGTGTGCATAAGACTGACATGACACCTGTCAAGTGTAATGTCAAGTTGTCATGACAAAGACACTGACAGGTTATGATGTATTTGTTTATATCAAGGTGTCATAACAAAGACATCTCAAACAATGTCATATTTGCATTAAAAATGTCATAACTGAGTGAATGACACTTAATGACAGTTGTCATAAACATGCATACAACTTCCTTCATATTCATAACATGTGTCATGTCATGATTATGAAGGTGTTATGTTAGTCTTATGCACACCCCTTCAAGTAAAGTGTTACCCACACAATACAAGGGACTCTTGCAATGCACTGGCGTCAGCATTTAACTACTTGTGTAAAGTATGTTTTTTGCCTTACTCTTCCTGGAACATCTGACACACACACACACACACACACACACACACACACACACACACACACACACACACACACACACACACACACACACACACACACACACACACACACACACACACACACACACACACACACACACAGACACACACACACACACACACACACACAGCCTTCTGAGAGGAATCTGGTAACTTCAGACAGAAAGTGACGGGGAAATGAGAGGCTAATTGGGGGCAGTCTACTTTATCTGAAGGCAAGTCCACAGATTCAAAGAGGACAAAGACACAGGAAGCCACAGTATTCATAAACCAGCACAGGACTCAGTAGCTAATCTATTTGAACATAAGACAGAACATATGTGCTATAATGCAAACAAAAACATCCCTGCACTTTCAAAAACCAACAGCTTGAGTGTTATGACACCAGGCATAATGACACTGATTTTAAAGGAACAGTTCACCCAAAACTAAAAGTTTTGTCAATATTTACTCAGCTTCATCTCGTTGAGTAAATGTCAAAGTAAAACATACATGACTTGCGTAAAGAGCCACAGGAAACAGTTTACAATAATGTCCCTTTAGTTAAAGGAATAGTTCACTTAAAAAGGAAAATGCTGTCATCATTTACTCACCCTCAAGTTGTTTCAAATCTGTATGAATTTCTTTGTTCTGCGTGAACACAAAGGAAGATATTGTGAAGAATGTCGGTAACCAAACAGTTGATGGACCCCATTGACTTCCATAGTATTTTTTTTCCCTACTATGGAAGTCAATGGGGTCCATCAACTGTTTGGTTACCGACATTCTTCAAAATATCTTCCTTTGTGTTCAGCAGAGGAAAGAAATGTATACAGATTTGAAACAGCTTGAGTGTGAGTAAATGATGACAGAATTGTCATTTTTAAGTGAACTAATCCTTTAAAATCAGCTAATGCATTAAGTGATATTAACAAAAAAAAAATAGCAAAACATTTGCAACAGTATTTATTAATCATTGTTAACGTTAGTTACAACTGTTCATTGTTAGTTCATGTTATCATGTTAAAGATAGGGTAGGCATTTTTCTTTTCATAAAAACTTTTCACATCCTGATAGCAATCAAACAAGAAGTTGTCTATCTATTTTTTTTTTTTTATACATAAATCTTGTGTGGAAGTCTCAGGGCCAATACATTTTCGTCCAATCATTGCATTCAGTCCGAATGCAATGATACGATGTCCTACCTGCCTGTCAACATATTTATTTCTATCTCCGCGCACCTTCTTGTGCAGACAATCACACGTCATCATGAGGCTAAGCAGAGTTATTGACAGAGTCACCGAGCACCAAAAATACTCCGATTTATGCGTTTCTATCAACACTATCAATGTTGAAATGAATCTGCAGCAGTCAGGTGGTATAGGTCAGAGCTCTTTAAGTCGTTTACGTTCATTATTATTGTAATAGTATGTGCTTTGAGACATGAGGTAATTTAATGCCATCTCTCACAACGCTTTGCAGACTCTGCTCTGACATGTGTGTGTTCATGTATTTTTGAAGGAAGCTTGTCTTTGGAGATGCTATGATGCTCTTATACTTTCAAAGCTTGCTAGCTATTGCTAGCCTCTCCGAAATTGCCTACCCAACCTTTAAGTAATATTAACAGTAAATTTGGTTTTTAATGATAGTAATAGCTGAAATTGACATTTACTAACAAATGGTTTAGATGGTTCGTGAACTAATGTTACCTTATTGTAAAGTGTTACCAAATTGCAATCTTTTTCATGCAATTACTGGAGTACTTTTATGATACTTTTATAGTGCATTTTTTAAGCTTGAATACCTCATGGCATGGTGAACTGTCCCTTTAAGTTTATCTGTTTATACTTCATATCAGATTTAAACAAAAGCAAAGGGGGAAAAACGATGTGAGCACAGCACATTGCTTCATTTCAAATGTAAACAGAAGCAAAAAAAAAAAAGTAAAGATGTGAGCACAGCACATTGCTAACCTAAAAATAAAACAAAGCTAAAAACATGTCAATTAAGCTAATCTATGACCTCATTAGCTATAGATTTGACATCAACCGCATGTCAGCAACCAAATCTGACCTCTCGAGTCAATTAGTGAGATAATCTATAGGCGTCCTGCTGCACGCGCTATATAAAAACGGCCTGCCCATTAACCTGTGGTCTATAAAAGCACACGACTTAGCAATTAGCCCACATTCCCGTCGTGATCCAGCAGCCTCCTTCCCCAAATTACTATAATTCCTAACAACAACGTGGCAATTTCTAAGGCAGGGAGCGTATGCCTCTCAAACTGTTCATTAAGGCTTTTGGAAAGATATCAGAAGTATGGTTTCCTGGAGAATGACCGCATCAGCTGTCATAATCATAATTATAGCATCTCTGCTATTTCTACTGTAATCATATAATTACAACATATCTGGTATTTCAATCATATAATTACATTATTTGGCCATCCTCACAGAAAGATACCCTCTCTTAGGCCTCTATATTTTCTAAAATGAAATATCTGTGGATGTCCACAGATATTTATCCATGAGCGAGCCACGTGTTTGGCGTCGGGACCTCTTGTTTGAGTCCACTAGCTCTGATAGATGATAACATGACGATGAACGGGCAAGAATTGCACATAGCCTATCTATTTTGTCAAAAACATGTCCTGTAGATTCTCATCCCGCCACACACAGGGAATAAGATCTGAAAACATTATTCTTTTTGAAGCAGAAATCCCTATCTGAAAACAAACAATGGCTCATTCGGTTTTTTAACAGCATTGAAATCTAACTCTGTGTGGGATAAAATGTTATGTTCCTCTTTTATTATCCTTTGAAAGTTATTAGTGCCGGCAGCTGCCATGTTATCAAAACAATGAGCTCAGGCAAAACTCTGATTCAGTAAACATTTTTCTAAAATGTCTGCACATTTTGGATGTGCCTTATTCCTCTTAATTTTGTCTAAAAAAAAACAGCTACCTAAATAAGACTCAAGGTCTGTTAAATGCAGACCCACCACAGCTTCTCTTCATAAAATCTTGGCCATTATCACGAAGGACTCGCCAACCAGTCTGTGGCCAGGAGACGTTAATGAGCACAGGGTGTCATTTCTCTCTCACCAGGTGTTAGGAGCTCCAGGACTTGTGTGCTGTAGTTCCACCTGGGCGTAATTAAACATCCCACATATTTATAACGATTTTATAAAGGGCCCCACATAGTCACCAAGGGCTGTGTCCAACAGAGCTGAATTTATGACTCACTGTCCAACCCTTCTACCTAATGAGATACAGAAGAGTTGGTTTCCTATAAGAAACTGCTGAAATAAACATAGCAAATTAAAAATTAATGTACCATGTGGAAACCATCATTTGGGTATGTACAAGAATATCATTACACACAGGACACGCCACAAAAAGTGGAACATCTGCTCTTTCTTCATACAACATAATCCATTGTGTGTGCGTGTGAATATATTCCTCACTGTATTGTTATTTATATTACTTTTAGGTTGTCTTGATCCACTTTGAAATGCAAATTCAGCTGAAAACTTTACTTGTAAAGGCACAATTTTTTTACAGAATAATGGAAACCAGATTTGTTAGTCCAACTATTTAACAAGTAGGCCTACAAGGATAAAGCTATATTTTTTTTATTGAACATTAGTATAACAATGTGACTAGTACAGACAGAGTGACCTTCATGATCGAAAATGTGCATTGATTAAAAAAAAATCTAAGTGATATTGAGCTCCATTGATACTACTTTATATTATAATGTTGCTCAACAACGTTTTTTAAATGTATAACACATTATACGAGTCTCTTATTTTTTAGCTAAATTTATAATGCAACAAATGCAACAGATTTATAATGCAACAAAATTTGTATAAAAAGTACATTAAAAAAAGGAATTACAGTGTCAGGTTTATGTTCAGCTTGTTTGTGTGTTAGTTTAGGCCTTGTCCACACGGACACAGGTATTTTTATAACCGGAGTTTTTCCTACAGCGTTTAAAAAAAAAATCCCGTCCACACATGCTCGGTCTCCGTCTACATGAAAACGCAAAAACACGCTATCGAGCGCGGTCAAGAGCATGCCACGCCAGCAGGCGGCGATATAAACCTTAACCGTAAAGCCACGTTGGCCAATCAGAAGCGCAAATCTGACGTCAAACACAGCGGATAACGGCGCACACTCTGACGTCGCAAGGCAAAAACCCCGGTTTCACTGTCTACACGACAACACTGTAACCGGCGTTTCTGAAAATCCTCACCCTGGCAGGGGTTTTCAAAAATGTTCGGTTTCAGTGCGTTTTCGTGTGGACGAACGGCCGAACCGCGTAAAAAAAGTCACGGTTATAAAAATACCCGTGTCCGTGTGGACAGGGCCTTAGTTTGCCCTGTTTGCCTGCCTGTCTGTATTCACTAGTATGGCCCAATCCCAAATGGCACACTTCATGTGCACTTTCGGTCTTGTGGACTTACAATGGCTGCCGCGTGCGCGTGTCCGTTAAGTCCGTGAGACCGTAGTGTGTCCCATTTGTCATTTTTAGATCTCAGAAGGGTGCTCGCGAGCGCCCCGTGTGGTCGATTTGCGCCCTTGATGCGCACTTTTGCCGAGCCCGTGCTGATGCGGACTCCACAGCAGACTTCTTCCCGACAGTCAAAGCGGCATTACGTTACGAAAGTGCGGACTCAGAGGAAGACCGCGAGTGCTTAGGGTTCCATTTGGGACAGGGCCTTAGTGTCTTGGTAACTGATTATGTTACACACCTGTTTCAGTTTCTGTTAATTAGCATCCCTTGCGTATATTTAAGCCTTGAGTTCTCACAGTTTTTGTTTGGTGTTGTTTTGTCTCCGTTTACGTGGTCGAGTTTTATATTTCCTGAGTTTCTCATACGTGTTCTCCGATGGATTTAGAACACTGAACCCCTAAAAAGATAATAAAAAAAAGAAAGGACTTACCAGCGGTCCGCCTTCATTGCCTGGAGCAGGAGCATAGTTCCCTCGAGGACCACACAAGAGACTTTTTAGAACTGACGTGCCTAACACACTTCTCGGATCACTCTGCCTTTGTATGTTTTTTCGGCCTAACCTTAATGAACAAATTGAGAAGTGGGTGCTGGTTACCTGTGAGTCACCTCCATCTGCCTTTTGGACAAGGCCAAAACCAGCCCCACTCCTGACCCAGAGCCAAGCCAGACATTAGCCATGCCCCCAAGGGCCAAGATCCTGGACCCACCGCACAGGCAACACAGAGCCTGAGTCGTCGCAATGCCAGCGTCAGAGTCTATACCAGAGCAAAAAAATCACCCTGGAGCTTGAGGCCCACAGAGAGCTGGACCAGGTGTGTGAGCCGGGCAACAACATCCATCAAGGAGGGCATCCTTGTGGAGTTTGACGGCATGGACTGGAGCCTCACCCATACTTCCACCACTGAGGGTGAGCTTCACCAGGTTCCAAGTAAAATGGCATAAGGAAATAGAAGAGGGATTTCCCTGTTCTCTCCTGTCCGAGTCTCCTTAATCTCCGCTGGTCCCTCCCAGCCTCCATCTCCCGCCTTGTCTGTCTATGCCTCAGCTGGCTCCCTTCAGTCCCTTGTCTTCTCCTCTGTTAACTCCACTCTGCTGCTCGGATCCGGCTCGAGTCTTCAGGTTGCCAGCTACCCCTTGGTGCACAGGTTCCCCTAGCTCTGCCCCTAGCCGTAGAGCCCGTAACTCCACCTCGGCCTGTCAACCAGTCAGCTCCACCTTGGCTCCTCGCCCACTTGGCTCCACCTGGGACTGTGATCCTAACGGCTCCATCTGGCTCCTTTGTCCCTCTAGCTCCAACTTGGTCAGTCGTCACGTTGCCTGTGCCACAGACTTTCAGGCCTTCAGCGGCACCTTGTCCCTTCACTCCTTTGGCTCCGTCGGGCTTGGTTCATGGTCCTACCGGATGCACCTCAGTCCTCCGGCACCCTAGATTCCACCTCGGCCGCTCGTCACGGCGGCTCCGCCCTGGCCTCCAGGAACTTCTGTGTCGTTCGGTCCCTTTGGCTCTTCAGCGTCGCCTGGGTCTCCACCTCTGTGTGGGGCGAGGGGTTGTAATATCAGGTTAATGGTCAGCTTGTTTGTTTTAATTTGCCCTGTGTGCCTGCCCGTCTGTGTTTACTAGTCAATTTCCATTTGTTAGTTTGTTTACGTGGTTGTGTTTTATATTTCCTGAGTTTCTCTTACATGTTCCCTGTTGGATTTATTATTAAAGACTGTTTGTTTCTTGAAATCTCCAGCGTGCTATTTGTGAACCCACCCGTAATGGCTTATACCACATAAAACATTTTCAGGAATTTCATCAAACATTACTATGTTGTGATATCGTTGGCATGATATAACTTTTCTCATACCTTCAGATAAGATACTTACCAGCATGATTATTGGGCTCATATGGTGATGTAATTGAATATGATGGATAAGTGAGAAAATTAGGTTTAATTAGACACGCCTTTCTTTTCCTGAACAAGACAGCTGTAAGAAGAAACTCGACAAGGCCTCTTCTTAGAATGACGTTTCCGAGACAAACGCTGGTCCCTACAAGAGCACACATTGTTCTCTCCAAAAACATAACTGAATGAAAATGGATAATAATCAAACTCAAAAGGTCAGGAGGAGCAGAGTAGAGGAGAAATGTGTTAATTTACACATAATTCTTTGTGCTAGTATTTTCTATGGTCTTTGTGTGAAGTGACATCTGAATTGGCCGCATGGTGTAGAGATGAAAGCTTATTCATTCATACTTGCACCTCAATCTCAGAGGGGCAGTTACTATGATGTAGTGCAACATGGGATGCACTTATGAAGAGAACAAACAAGCTTAATAATAAAAAAAAGCTTTCCCCAGAAGAGTTGAAGCTGCTCAACAATGTATGGGTATCTACATATTTATAGTCCTATAGTCAACCTAAATCTAAGCTGATAAAGCTCCCTTCTCGTAAAGACAGTGGGTTCATAGTATGCACTCTATTAAAACACTATTAAAAGAGAGACTTTAACCTCAGAATGGTGCAGATCACTACAGGCGGCACCTAATCCCATAACAAACAGCTCAGGGGAGAGTGGAAAATGCCCAGCCACAATATCACCGCATCGCTGAGTGGATGAGAACGGCCCCCCTCCCCATAGGCCTCTTTAAAAGGCCTCCATTGTACAGGAGCCATCGCCATGGCTACTGTCGGCCAACTGTAAGCCTTTCAGAATTATTAGCATTCTTCCTGACTCTCTGCACTGTAGCAGAGCCCCTCGCTATTCCAGAAAATCAGCCAGATAAAAACGAACTGAACTTTCCATCGCTCTCCCCTCAAAATTAATTAAATTCGAATTACATAAAGGTTGGAGTGGAGAAGGTGAAACCTCATACTAACTAAACACCCAGGGTTTGTGTGAGGTGTATGAAGACTGTGGTGTTGCTTTTGCACAGCAAAAAAACTTTACAAGAAACTTTAAAAAACGACAGCGTTTAATAAGAACCAGCACAACCAGTAGCACTGTTCCAGCTACTTCTCAGAACTTTGTCGAACATTCTGGCAAGATTCTCTCAAATATATGAACAAATCTTCTTCCAGTAACATTAATAGAATGTTTATTCACAGTTTACTGGTCTTTAATAATGTTCTCAAAACGCTAACAAAAACATTATTTATACATTGTCCATGGAAAGTTTTAGTTGGACATTCGTCTAACATTACTACTTGTTTCAGAATGTTCAGAGAACATTCAAAAGTAACGTTCCCATAATTATCAAAATGTTCCCCTAACGTTCATATAACCAAGAAAAAATGCTCAGAGAACATTCAGAAATACAATTTTCATTACTTACTGTAATAGGAATGTTAGCAGCAAAATGTTCTTGGAACATGTTTTTGTTAGCTGAGATGTTCTAACCAGATGCAATTGGATAAAGGAAGCCATTATAAATCTTAACCAGCTTCAGTTTAGACAATGTCAGAACATTCATGAATACGCTGGAGAGCTGTTTTATAGTTGAAATTTATGTCATAATTATAACTAAAATTCTGATTGCTGAACAGTTTGTTCCTGTTTATTATTGTTATGAAATAATGTTACTAAAGTTTGGCGTAATGGTTGCTATTCATATCAGATAATGGTGAAAACTATAACATGGCAAGGCTAAGCTGGTTGGCTGGTCTTAGCTGGATGTATGGTCTCCAAGCTTGGCCAAGCTGGTGTTCAGCTGGTCTCCCAGCCTGACCATCTGAAGAAGTGGCCAAATTCCCTCTAAAACCTGTCTGCTTAACCAGCATGCCTATCCCAGACAGCAAAATAGTGTCTGCCCAGATCCGGTAAATGTGGGTTCAACACGTACAGTACCGGATCTGGGCCGACACTATATTGGGGCAACCTGTCACTCACATGATACAAGTTATTTTCACTACACTTTCTATCTATCATATAGAATGTAATGGATGTCTTTTAGATGGAGACACTCATTAAGTTCTTGGTCTCCACCCAGACAATTTAAGCTCAATTGTTAAGCCTAATTTTAAGAGGACAGGCTGGTTCAGTTACTTCTGTGGAGACTATGATGACTATGGAGACTCCCAAGGGGACACTTTCAAAAAACATAATAATCGGCTTAACTGGTTATATTTAAAAAGCTATTTCTAAGATTTCTTCATATCACATTATTACATGAACACTCAATCTGCCATTTTTAATTGGAAAATGCCCAGTGGTTTTTCCAAGACCTATTATTAATCCAGCACAACTGCGTAGCCTTAATAATTGTCTAATTCTTTTATCTGCTTCTCCATTAAGATTCCAGCAAGCCTTACCAACCCTTTAAACACAACAAATGAGTGTGAACCAGGTTATTACTAAAAGTTGAAGGGAAAAAAGGGAAAAAATCTTTTCGTTTTTTTTTTGTTGTTGTTGATTTTTTCTTCACCAAAATTGTTTGGTTACCTACATTATTCATAATATCGTTTTGTGTGTTCTGTAGAAGAAAGTCATATCGGTTTGGAACAACATGAGTGTAAATGATGACAGAACTTTTATTTTTGGTGAATTTTCGCTTTAATATTTAGCCTATTTACTGATCCATGTTGTTCCAAACCCATTCTTTTTTCATTTTTTTTTTCCATGAAACAACAATATAGGATCTTCTGTATTAATGCATTTAATACAGTATACATTTTTTGTCAATTAAAGGGTTAGTTCACCCAAAACTAAAAATTCTGTCAGTAATTACTCACCCTCATGTTGTTCCAGCCCCGTAAGACGTTCGTTCATCTTCGGAACACAAATTAAGATATTTTTGATTAAATCTGAGAGCTGGATCACTCCTCCATAGGCTTCTTAAGGGATCGAAACTGGCCGCCCCAAAAGTTATGAAAGACATCAATAAAATAGTCCGAGTGACTACAGTGGCTCAATCTTAAGTTTATCAAGCGACGAGAATACTTTTTGTGCTTAAAAAAAATAATAAAAAAATAACGACTTTATTCAACTATTCATTTCCTTCTCTGTGGGCCTCGAGATTTCACATAGTGAAGCTTCTGTGTTGCACGTCACACGTAGGCTCACTATTGGCCGACGCTGGTCATGTGTGTGATGCGTGTGACTATGGAGGAGTGACTATGGAGGAGTGATCCAGCTCTCAGATTTAATCAAAAATATTTTAATTTGTGTCCCGAAGATGAACGAAAGTCTTACGGGGTTGGAACAACATGAGGGTGAGTAATTACTGACAGAATTTTCATTTTTGGGTGAACTAACACTTTAATGCATTCCCTGGGAATGGAACCCATGATCTTGGTGTTGCTAGTGCCATGCTATACCGTCTGAGCTACAGGACAAGACACAGAATTAAGCACACATGTAATATGGATAACTCAACGGGCCACGTTATTACCTGTTCAACTGCTTGTAAACACAAATATCTAATCACATGGCAGCAAAACCTAAAATGCATTTAGGCATGTAGACATGGTCAAGACGATCTGCTGAAGTTCAAACTGAGCATATCAGAATAGGGAACAAGGTGATTAAGTTACTTTGAACATGCCATGGTTGGTGCTAGACGGGCTGGTCTGCCTATTGCAGAAACTGATGATCTACTGGGGTTTTCACGAACAACCATCTCAAGGGTTTACAGAGAATGGTCCAAAAAAGAGAAAATATTCAATGAGCTGCAGTTCTGTGGGTGAAAATGCCTTTTTGAGGTCAGAGGAGAATGGTCAGATTCGAGCTGGATAAAAGGCAACAGTAACTCTTATAACCACTTATTACAACCGGGGTCTGTGCTGGAACTGGAAACTGAGGCTCACCAAAACTGGACAATAGAAGATTGTAAAAATGTAGCCTGGTCTGATGAATCTCAATTTCTGCTGAGACATCAGATGGTAGGATCAGAATTTGGCATAAACAACATGAATCCATCCCGCCTTGTATCAACGGTTCAGGCTGCTGCTAGTGTGTAATGGTGTGGGGGGTATTTTAACAACACACTTTGGGCCCGAGTATTGTTGCTGACCATGTCCATCCCTTTATGATGGCTACATCCAGCAAGATAATGATCCAAGTCACAAAATCTCAAATCATCTCAAACTGGTTTTACTATACTCAAATGGCCACCACAGTCACCAGATCCCAATCCAATAGAGCACTTTAGGGATGAGGTGGAATGGGAGATTCCCATCATGGATGTGCATCCCACAACTGTGTGATATCATCATGTCAATATGGACCAAAATCTCTGAGGAATGTTTCCAGCACATTGTTGAATATGCCATGAATAATTAAGACAGTTCTGAAGGCAAAACCCAGTACTAGCAAGGTGTACATAATAAAGTGACCGGTATTTCTTTTGTCTTTTTCTGTATAAATCATCATCTATTTTCATTGTATGGAAAAGAGCAACTTGGACATTCTTGCCAACATCTAATTTTGTTTAATGTAAGAAAAAATATAAACAAAATGTCAGAATGACATGCAGGTGAGTAAATGATGGCAAAATATTATTTTCTTTTGGAGATAATTATTCCTTCAAGTAAAAGAAAAAAAAACTATTGAAAGTTCAGGGGGAAGGCAAGGACATAATTAAGCCCAAATCCTGATTACCCAACAGGCAGTAATCGAAATCGAACTACTTCATCTACTGTGCCTCTCTAAAAGAATGAGACCCCTTCCATCTAAGGGCTCCAACTCAACAATCAGACCTTTGTTTTAGCCAGGAGTGCTGTTGTGTATTTTGAGACCATGTGGGTTCTTCTCTAAGCTCCAGTAAAGCCTGTGCCCAAAGTGAGAGGCGAGTTGGGTTGGGCTGCGTGTGAGAGAGCGCCAGGCTCCCTCGTCCGGCCCACAGTCAGACATCAGCCACGCGGATAGGAAGCCAGGACTGGAATGAGCTTGCCAAGCTGCATCTGTCCACTGCCAGGGCTTCCTCTCCTGTAAATGTTAACACTTTCCCTGGAGTATAATGAGGTGGATTAGATTGAGTTTCATTGCTATAATGCTTGTCTGGAAAGCTGTTGTGTTGGCTGTGACGGAAGAGAATGAAGAGGGGGAACTAATTGTTTGAGGGTGTGAGGGAAGGAAGTAATCTACCATCAGGTCCCAGTGCACTATGTTCCCTCAAAACCCAATTATCAATTTGAAGGTGGTAAACAAAAAAGAAGGGCCAAAACGCACCAGTGATATTATTAGTGAAACGAACACAACAGGCTGGGCTTAAAGGAGAACTCCGGTCAATTTTAACATTGAGCTCATTTTTTTTGTACATTTGGAGTGTATTTGTCAGTACAGACAAAAATCGGTGTTGCCTACACCGTGTTATCCTCTTTTTAAAATTCGCACCCTGTTGACATCAATGGGGCAATATCTAAACCTGCTTTTAGCCTCTTAACAACCTTAATATGTCATTACAAGTGCACAGCCATGTGAGTGGTGTTATTAAGAGTGACCACGGTCAATCTGACTGCAGTAGATGTGCAAGATATTAATAAAAATGATGTTAATTCAGCCAGCTCACATACCTGTATTTACTTCCTGTTTTCGTTCGAAGTCCACAGTAGTCAATTGTCGAGTTCGCGCGCGCGATCATGTGTTATATATTAGTTACCAATGATCGCGCGCGCGTACTCGACAATCATGAAGTCAACAGGGTGCGAATTTTAAAAAGAGGATAACACGGTGTAGGCAACACCGATTTTTGTCGTTTTTGTCTGTACTGACAGCACTCCAAATGTACAAAAAATGAGCTCAATGTTAAAATTTACCGGAGTTCTCCTTTAAAGATATGGCTGTGCCAAAAAAAATGTACTCACCCTCATGTCATAATTTCAAGTCGAGACAAGTCATCTTTATTTTTATAGCTCTTTATACCATACAGATTGTTTCGAAGCCGCTTTACAGTGATCAATAGGAAAATAATGATTCAATGATGCAACAGTTGAATTCGAACTCTAAAAAGAAAAGAAAACAGTGTCATTGTTCAGTTCAGTGTTGATTCAGTTCCGTTGAAAAGATAGTCAATTATTAAATTAGTTCATTTCAAACCCACATGACTTCTTCGGTGGAACAAAAATATTTCAAATAATCTTGATGCAGCTCTTTCCATACCACAGCTGCTATTAAGTTACAAATAGTAAAAAAAATATATAGCATTAAAGTATCAGAAAGCTTTCAAAGTATCACTTTAAAAGCAGTCCAAATGAACCAAGTCAGTCAAATGAAATAATTAAATGAATCAGATTTCTGAACCGTTTCAACTGGTTTATTGAAAAACTGATCTGTTCACTGATTTGGTTTTGGAATCATGAAAGTGCGTCAATTATGAATTTTCATTTTTGGGTGAACGACTTCTTGAATTTGTGTTGGAACAAGTCAAATATTGAAATGGATTCTCCACCTCATATGCCTCTGAATGAAATGCTATGAATAATTTGCAATATATTTTCATAAAAGAAAAAGAAAAACACTAAAAGAAAAAACTAGATTGTGTAGTAAGGTAAGCCTAACTTGGTAAACTGGGAAATCATAATTAAAAAAAATTAAGCACTGAGCTCAAAGACATTTTCCTTAAGAATTTAATGATGACAGGTCATATACTGTTAGATGGACAACTTTATCAGACAGAAGAGAAGACATAAGGACACTGTTCCTGATGTCCAGACAGAACGCAGTGCAGAGAGGCCGACAGGTGAGCTTCTGTCCAGGTGAGACTGAACGGATCTATTGAAGTTAAGTCTGAAACAAACAAACAGACGAGATGACAAATACACTACAACCAATATAAAGGCACCACTTTAAAATCAAATTAAGACTTTTCTTCCAGAGGTACAGTAGGTGTTTGATGTGGACATATGATATTCCCAACAAAACATATTTCTTATTTTGGTAACACTTTACAATAAGGTTTCTTACTGAAAAATCTTACTGACCTCACATATTGACGGTGCACACACACATTATATATACACATGCGTACCATTTTATTATTACTAACAGTTATTCCATTGAGTGACAGCTCATCTATTTCATTGTAATGGGCAGTATTGTGCAGACAGAAAGTCTTCATATTGATGGAGAAAGGCATATTCATCCCAGATTAAAGCCCCATAAAGACATATTATGCCCCTTTTCACAATATATAATATAAATCTATGGAGTCCCCAGAATGTGTCTGAGAAATTCAGCTCAAAACACCCCCCCCCAGATAATGGAGTGCAGCCTTACGGAGAGACTCAGGAAGAGGTCGCAACTTTTAGACTGAACCTGGACGTTTCTGAATGGTTAGTGGATACATTTATGTAGTTGTTGTGGAGTTACATTGATTCATCTCAATGACTTGCATGTACCGTCATGTTTCACTTTTACACAAAGTTGACAGTTCCCTGAGGTCTTTATAAGACAGCTGTGACATTTTTTGGTCAAATAGTCTTAAGGCTCGTACACACCGGGACGAATATCGGCGCGCGTTATTCGCCAGCGTTTTTCAACGCGTTTTTTGTGTTCACACCCAAGCGATTTTCGCTGACGATGAGCCGAGTGGACATGCAAATTCATTCCCTGACATTCCATTCCTATTTGCTCTGCAATACCACTCAATAACATTCTCTTTTATTAAGATTTAGATGTAGTCGCGTTTGTCATATAGTTCTTTATGTTCCGACACCAACGAGACCAGCAGCTCTACATTCATCTTGCCTTGCATCTTCCTCGTCTTATTTCTTCCCGGCAGTGTAGACGCTACTTGGCGTATATCTTCTTCGCCGTTGCGTATGTGTGCTCGGCAAGACCGTTTTGTGTTTGAGCGCCCCCAAGTTGTGTTTTACTGTAACTTCAGAAGCTCCAGACACGTGAGCAAAAGCGCCAATCTCATTGGTCGGATAGTTTTTGACGTGGCGCGTCAAACTAAAAAAACGAACCCGAGGCGTTTTTTAAAAAATGCCGCTTTTATGCGTGCCGTTTTTCGCGTCGGTGTGCACACTCACATTGGCGCCCTTTGTTTAGTCACGAGGCGTTAAACGTCGGCGAATATCGCGCGCGAAATTCGTCCCGGTGTGAACAGGCCTTTAGGTGCTCATCTGTGCAGCGACGACAGAACAGTTTGCATGCTTTGCTCAAACTTTTGCTATTGCTTTAGAACTGGTTACACTGTTGTCGCTTGCGAAAACCAAATGGCGGCGCCGCGGGTGGAAACGTGCAGATTAGGGGCGGTAATAATATAACAAGATCCCCTTCTGACGTAGAAATCTGATCGGCTTATTTTTTTTTTTAGAGAAAGGCTTACCAAAACATAGTTACTGGGCTGTCTCTTTTCATGTTTTCTGGGTTGGTAGATGCACCGGGGACCCGATTATAGCACTTAAACACGGAAAAAGTCAGATTTTCATGATATGTCCCCTTTAATTGCAAATGTTCTTGTAACTGAAACCTAATGGTTTCTGTGTCCGATTAGGAGAACTGAACACCCACTAACGCATAAAAACACCTTGTTCTCCCAACAGTCGATGCGTAACACTGAAAGCAGCATCTGGAAGTCAGATGCTATATGATGCAACATCCCCCACACTACAAAATGTTCTCCCATAAAACCTCTTAAGATGCCTAAATGCGTCACCTTGGCTACCAGAGTCGGCCTTGGCACTCCCAACCAATCGCAGAGCTGATTCCTGTGGGTTCGCACAGTGGCGATGTCACTTTCCCTGAGACAGGAAACGAGAATTAAATCAGTAGCTGAGCTGAAGTTCTTCATCATAATCCTCCAATAAGCCCCGTGTCAACACTCACCAATTAGTGTCACTAAGCGAGGCCATGACATCAGCCAGCACTTGATCATCGTCAATGACATCATCGTAGGTCAAGAGCATCTCGTATACCTGGCTGGCAGTCGTCTTCCTGATCTACAGACCCAAGAGAGACAATGGAGTCAGAATTACATCAGAAGTGCCTAGTAGACTAAGTCTGGGCTGAAGCGGTCTGCTAATGGTCTCACCACAGGGAAGGGGTGACAGAGCAACATCAACAGCTGCACTAAGACATTCTTCCGAACATCACCCTGGAACTGCACCATTCCACAGAACCTGTCGTGAAAGAGTGGGAGTCAGTCAGAAGGGCTGCACGACAGAGCCTATTTTAATCAGTGATCGACAGATTGGCCGATGCCAATATCTTAGGGAGGAGTGAGATAAAGCCGATTGGCTATGGCTACGTTCACACTGCGAGGCTTAGTGCTCAATTCAGATTTTTTTTGTACAGCTGTTCACATTTTGTTGCTTTAAACGTGGCCAATATCAGATTCCAGTGCGAACAGATCATGGTCCTGAACTGACCTGCATGCGCAAAAGAACAATAAAAAGACGTCACACAGCACGATGCCATAAGGAAGTATACATGGAGGACATTAAAGTAAGTGATTACGCGTTTATTTATAGTGTGATCTGCCGCGGAAGCCAGCGAATTTATGCGCAGGCAATATAAAAATACAAAGACGAGGAAACGAAAATATCGTATATAGAGCTGTCACTGTAATACTTGTGAGTTCTGACACATCACTGTCCTTCACTGACTGCCGTTCGCAACTGTCTTGATAACATCGAGTAAGTAAAATCTTTGAAGTGACTCCCATGAGTGCAGAATTGTGATGAATGTTGCTCTAGAGTGACGTACAAGTCGCATGGATTCCGATATGACTTATGTGTGATATTACACAATTTATTTTTAAGATGGTAAATAACAACTGCATAACAACTGCAGCAATAAAGTTTGTTTTACATAATTAAAAAGTTAGAAATAATTAATTGGAAAATATATCAATATGCAAAAAAATTATTTGAACTCCATAAAAATACATTCGTTAAAACATAGTTCAGATAGAAACCTCATTTTACAGTATTTTTCACAGATCAGGAAATAGTTAAAAACAGGAATAAAAAGAGGAAAAACACTAACAAACAGTGAACTGGTAAGTCTGTGCTCACTGGGAATTGTATTTTCTAATATTCTGTCAGTTTCTTTATTAATTTAATGTAGTGAAGAAGGAGAATGGGAGATACTGTGCATCTGCGCGCTGTTCTCAGTGCTGTCAAAATAAGAGTCTCTGCACTGTCAAAATAAATTTCGGATATCAAGAAACATCAAGAATTTGGAACATTGGAGCAAGAACTAGATTTCTCAATTTCCACATCCTTAAGGCAAATTCACACTGCACCGGCAGACGGCAAAAGACACGTTGTCGTGTTTTGTTGGTTCAGTGTGTTACCACCGTTGGCGTCTGTCAGAGCTTGTTTTCGCCGATTGAACATGCTGAATCGCAATTAGAATGTCTGAAAAGTGGCTTGCTGTAATCTGGTGTGAATTAGTGTGAATTGGCCTTTATTTGCCCCATGTATCCACAGAGTGTTGGAAATGCTACTACACTTACACAGCTATACATGAAAACAACTTCTGGACATCCTTGGACTTCTTGATTTCCTCCTTACAGAGGGAGAGCAGCTCTACGCAAAAAGGATGACTGAAAACAAACAAAAAAAATGGACAGATTAAAACAAACCAACACACACATTCACCCTCTGCCTCCCGTGTTTCAACATATGACTTGGCCGGGCTCATCTTAAGTTCTCCCAAAGGTTCCCTGTGTGAGTCCTTTCTGTGTATTTCTGTCATGATATCACTTCTCCTGCCGAGCTCTGGATGGTTTGTGTATCTGAGCCAAGGGAGGCAGTAATGTACGCTGGGCTTTCCCACGCTCACCTCTCCTCGCTGGTGAAGAGTTCAAAACAGCCGTTAGCGAGAAGTTGGTCCACCATCTTCAGCAAAGGTACAGAAACCCTGTGAGCAGATCAAAATATATAGTATAAATACAAAATAAAATCTTGTCATCATTTGGATCACAGCCGCCACCACCAAGTCCCCCCCCCCCCCCCCCCCCCAAAAAAAAGGTGAAATAAAGCCTTTTTGTTGTTGTTGTTGTTGTTGTTGAACTTTCAAGCATATACACCATTACCATGATGTCAAATTACTGATACTAAGATTTAAGATTTTCCTCATTGCATCTGTATGACATATACAGCTGTTTTGTGGCTATGTTGTGTTATGCGGTGGTGCAGTTGTACCTGTCAATGCGCAGGTTATCTCTGAAGATGCGCAACAAAGTGTCTCCAAACTGCTGAAGCGCTGCGTCATCCTGCTGAATGCCCTTCAAGTACTCGAATAAAGACTGAGAGGAAAAACGCACCTGCAGACACACAAAAAAAGATCTCACTTGTGAGAGACTGATATATTAAAGGTTAAAATAATAGTTGGTAATCATTAAATTGTAATTATTCATATAATATATTAACTATATTCATTTTCCATACAATGAAAACACATCATGATCACTGGCTGTCTAGTACAGTTAATGTTTTGCTTGCTTTTGGATAATTACAATAATTAGGTGAAAATTTGAGCCCACGTCACGATTGTATTCTTCAAAACTATTTTGAGTAAATCAAAAGTGTATTTAAAAAGCTAAACTAGTTGGTCTTGCATTTACAGAACTTCTAAGGCTCCGTAAACTCACATTTTCACAGTATATGTGCATGTGTATAGGTAAAGTTGGTAATACTTTAGTTTAGGGTCTAATTCTCACTATTAACTAGTTGCTTATTAGAATGCATATTACTAGGATATTGGTTGTTTATTAGTACTTATAAAGCATATCAATGCCTTATTCTGCATGACCATATTCTACATTCCTTAACTAATACCTAAACTTAACTACCTTACTAACGATTAATAAGCAGTAATTAGGGGTTTATTGCGGTAAAAGTTGTAGTTCATAGTGAGAATTGGACCCTGTGACCATAAAGTTTTGTCTTGCATATGGTTTGTATTAATTCAGGAATAGTATTAAATACTAATTTTTAATAGCTGAAGTGTGTAATGTTTTGTTTTGATTTATTTCTATTAATACACAATTCAGCTTTATAATTTTTTGTGGATTGATCCATAAAATCAAGATGCATTCCAATCACATCACAGTTTGAAGATGAATAATAAATTGTGAAAGAGACATGCAGGGAGAGCCGGTCGCAATGAAACCGAAGTAAAGGCTAATCTTTTCTTCCATATTGTGATATACATCTAAGTGTAGCATCAGCCTTAAACGTCAAGCCCAAGGACTGCTGGATGAATGTCTGATGCATAAGGCACACAAAATGGGAAAACCTCCGGGAGTTTTGAAGTCGTCAACTGATTGGTTGTATTCTACAGGATTTCGCGTTCTTTAAAGGTCTGCCTGGAAACAAAGCTGTCGTGATGCCAAACCCCCTCATGGAAGAGGAAAGCGGTGGGGTCTACTACTGTGACAATGAGTGCTTATCAGGATAAACTAAATGCTGGATTCAAGTATGTGAAGTTCACAGCGCCATTGTTGCAGTAACTTGGCACAGCATTCTTGGATGAATAATTTATTAGATGCACACTGTTCTGTTATGTAGGGGCATCAACTTTATATTTTCACGCCCCTAAACATGATACAGAACAAAACGAACTGTGATAGGTTGCTTTGCATGTAGGTCAGATTTCATTTTGGGCGGTCCTTGGCTAATGAAAGCTGCGATGGAGACCATACCTTCTACCATCAGTCTGAAGGTCTGGCTACGCGAGACTTATCCAAGAGTAACAGATTAAAAAGATAAAAAGGGAAGGGACTTGGATTTATGTATCGATTGTTGATTGGATTTTGAGTTGTGGTCACTGCACACAAAAGTGGAGTAAGAGGAGCATGAGCTTGCAGGGACTGGTTTAATCAGGTTTAACCTCCAATCATTTAAATGGGTTTACATTTAAATTTAAGGTGGACAAAATGGGTAAATGATTGGAGATTGGAGAAGACCGGCATTCACCACCAGAGAGAAGTCTGTAATTTTCACCGGAAGGCCCAGTTTTTATATTATGATAAAAAATTACAAGGTCGAAGCATTCTTTAAAAAATGAAATATGCATTGTAAGAGCCAATTGCTGCTATAAAGGTAGCAAATATAATATTTTGGCAGGTGTTTTGACCCGGAAGGGCAAAGGGTTTTTGACCGCTGACTCTGGATAGATGTTCTAGATCTTATTGTGAATGATTCATGTATTTAGAAAATAGATTTATTAATAGATAGAAAATAGATTTGAATTGCATTTTAATGAAGGCAGTCCGATTCAGTGTAAGTCATATGAAGTAATGGTACGAGACAGAATGTTCCTATATTTTCATAGAGAAAACATGAAATAATAAGCAAAGAAAGCAGCACTCAACATCTTGAACATTTACCCACTACACTCACACTGAATGCAAACTTCTCCCATGCAGCAGTGTGCTAATGTGTGTGAGGGGTCAGATGGTGCATGCTTATGTAAGGTATCAGTACGGACTCAGATGTCCAGAGGGAGCTGATCTTCAGAGAGAAGCTTGATCATTCAGTGTTGATTCTGTGAGAACCGCTCATTTATCCAGCAGTTTTGGCTTAGAGAGATCACCCAGTTCCAGGCTGAAGGTGAGAGCGTAACCTCTACCATGGCTCTAATCAAATAAGAGGGGGAGGAGAACTGCCGCTTCTAATAGGGGACTCATTTATAGGTCCAGTTGGCAGATGAGTTGACATTTACTATGCTCAAAGCTCCCGTTAAAGGCCTTTACATTGTTTTTTCTTCATCAACAAACACTGGTGGCGATAAATAACAAAAGGGCTTAAAATCAAGCTGATGTCCCAACAGCCACTGGAGGAGAGGCACTGAGCCTAAAACACTAAGAAAGTGGGATGGAGAAAGAATAATGCATCTACCAGACTTTATATATAGAAATAAGAATATAGGCCTGAATTAACCTTGCCATTTTATTTTTATGAGATAACTACCTCCATGTTTTGACATATTATTTGCACTACATGACTTCATATGTACAGTTGTGATTAAATGATTCAACCCTAATTGCAAATCAGGTTTATTGGCAAAACTTTCAGCTGTTTGCAATGAACAAATCAAAAAGTAATTGAAATAGCTCAACACAACAGATGTTTCAAGTGGTTTGCCCAAATTCAACTGAAAATGCAACTTAATGACTTTTGCAGTCTCAATTAATCAACCTCTTGAATAGAATCCCTCACAACAAGCACAAATCTGCAAAACAGGTGTTGTCTCAAGCACACCTGATGCGACTAATCACGGGCTTCATTAGTTGCACCAGGTGTGCTTGAGCTAGAACACATGGAATATCTGAACTGGCTAGGTTTGTTGAGTGTCATGTTTGAATGCATGTTAGAAATAGAATGGTCCAAAAAGTTAAAGGAGTAGTTCACTTTTTAAAAAACTTTTGCTGATAATTTACTCACCCCCATGTCATCCAAGATGTCCATGTTTTTCTTTCTTCAGTCGAAAAGAAATTAATGTTTTTGATGAAAACATTCCAGGATTTTTCTCCATATAATGGACTTCAATGGTAGCCAAACGGTTCAAGGTCTAAATGACCGTTTCAGTTCAGCTTCAAAGGGCTTTAAACGAGACCAGACGATGAATAAGGGTCTTATCTGGAGAAACGATCTGTCATTTCAAAAATAAATAAAAAAGTTAATTTTATAGGCACAAATGCTCGCCTTGCGAACTCTCCTGTTCGAACTCGTTCATCAAAATGAAAGAATCTTTTTTTGAGTCATTGACTCGTTCATCAAAATGAACGAATCTTTTTTCGAGTCACTGACTCGAAAAAAGATTCGTTCATTTTGATGAACGAGTTCGAACAGGAGAGTTCGCAAGGCGAGCATTTGTGCCTATAAAACTAACTTTTTTATTTATTTTTGAAATGACCGATCGTTTCGCTAGATAAGACCCTTATTCATCGTCTGGTCTCGTTTAAAGCCCTTTGAAGCTGCACTGAATCATTTAGACCTTGAACCGTTTGGTGCCCAGCAAAGTGCATTATATGGAGAAAAATCCTGGAATGTTTTCATCAAAAACATTCATTTCTTTTCGACTGAAGAAAGAAAGACATGGACATCTTGGATGACATGGGGGTGAGTAAATTATCAGCAAAAGTTTTTTTTAAAGTGAACTAATCCTTTAAGAGAAGATATCATCTGCCTTCACAAACAAGGAACATGATACAAAAAGATAGCAAAGGCACTAAATGTTCCTAGAGACACCATTGGAAGCATAATTCGCAAGTTCAAAGTTAAAAGAAGACTGGTTACACTACCTGGACAAGGCAGAAAAAGGAAGCTATCAATGGTGGCTGCAACCAGATTTATGAGAAGGCAGGTACAGGAAAAACCCTTGAGTGACTGCAAAAGACCTGCAGCAAGACTTGGTGGCAACAGACACGGAGGATTCAGCTTGCACAGTAAGGCGCGTACTAAACGCATGCGGCTTCCATGCCAGAACTCCAAGATACACCCCTACTGACGCAAAAGCACAAGAAAAGTGCTCAAAATCATATAAATAAGGCACAGAAGTTTTGGGATTCTGTTCTATGGAGCGATAAAACAAACTTTTCGAAACTTTTTGGAACTTTCCGGCCCTATGGATCAGCGGTATGTCTGGAGGAAGAAGAATGAAGCATACGCTGAAAAGAACAGTTAAGCATGGCGGGGCTCGGTGAAACCTGCAGCGTGTGGAAGGCAAGATGGATTAATTTGTGTCCTAATCCTAAGAGAAACTGTCATGCCGTCAAGTAAGGAAGCTGAAGCTTGGGCGTCATTGGACCTTCCAACAGGACAATACCAAGCATACCTCAAATTCCACCAAGGCTTGGTTGCAAAAGAAGTCCTGGAAGATCCTACAGTGGCCATCACAGTCACCTAACTTGAACTAAAGATGCTTGCCATGAAGGGGTTGAATAATTTTGAGACTGCGGAAGTCATTAAAAGTTGCATTTTCAGTTAAATTTTCTGTTGAGCTATTTCAATTACTTTTGTTTGATTTGTTCATTGCAAACAGCTGAAAAGCTGTACATTTTGCCAATAACCCTGATTTGCAATGGGGGTTGAATAATTTCAATTACAACTGTGTTTGAATTGCATTTTCATTCAAATACATTCCTTTGTTATCAAATGTTAAATCAAATTACTAATGTTCAATCTCTAATCCCAAAATGAACACGAATAACAGTGATGTTCTTTATAAAAACATATACTACCATTCAAAAATTTGCTTTCAATAAGATTTTTTTGTTCAGTTTCCACAGAAATATGAAGCAGCAATGTGTAAATGTTTGTGATTAAATAATAAGAAATGTTTCTTAAGCTTTAAATCACCATAGAATGATTTCTGAAAGAACATGTGACGAGTAAAACAATTTAAATTCAGCTTTGCATCATAGAAAAACAGCATTTTAAAGAAAAGGAGAAAGGAAAAGATTAAGTGTATGAGAGCTGATGAGCTGAAGATCCCTCCAGGGGCCCTAAGTCACCACCGAAAGCATGAGTGCAAATGCTAAGGGACATGGTGCCAATCCCACTTGCTCCGTTCCAGCTAAATTTGTTTTGAACGAATCCTGGCCCACTGGAGGAGCTGTGGTTTCGCCTCTAAGCCGTTTACACCCAGTGCACTTTGAGGCCAGGACGGGCACAGACTTGCATTTGTGGCAAAATTTCTGTTTATTCAAACACATGTCAGAAATTTTCTTAAAACACCAAAGCGTTTCAACACCAGCTTATTTTTGAAAACCCAAAATAACGGACCACTTTTGTGTTGCAATTCTTGCAAATCAGAAATGAAGCAACGCTTAGTAAAACTACATGGTCTAATAGTCTCAATTTCCCTGAAACTATTCATGGTCACCATAGATAGACAGACTCTCTGGAGAACAGAGTGTCGACGGCTCCCTCTGTTGGTCGCTTTTTTGTCTTTTCTCACCACACAATTTATTCTAACTGAACCATACCCATAGTGTTTTTCCTCACATGCTTATTCTGTTGGCTGTGGTCTGGTTATGTGGTAGATTTATTTTCAATCAGGGGTCTGTGAACCCATTCCATGGAGTGAGACTTTTATATTTAATATAATTTATAATAAATATAATATTTATTATCATATTCAGCAATGATGCATTAAATTGATCAAAATTGACAGTAAATACATTTAAAATGTTACCAAGATAATATTTCAAATAAATGCTGATCTTTAAAATTTTATATTTAACAAACAATCCTGAAAAAAAGTATCATGGTTTCCACAAAAAATATTAAGCAGCACAACTGTTTTCAACATTGATAATGATCAGAAATGTTTCTTGCGCATCAAATCATCATATTATAATGATTTCTGAAGGATCACGTGACACTGAAGTAATTATGCTGAAAATTCAGCTTTGCATCACAGGATTAAATTAGTTCTTTTAAATTGTAATATTTCACAATATTACTGTTTTTACTGTATTACTGATCAAATAAATGCAGCTTTGATAAGCATAAGAGACTTCTTTCAAAAATATTAAAAATATTACTAACTTACACACATATCTTACCAACTTCCATTTCCACTTTTTAGAACAAACAACTAGTTATGTATTAACTTATTATTTGTTAAGCATAATGCAATATAGTAATGTTGGTTATCGTTCAAAATACTGTCAACTGATTAAAAATGTAATTTGAATTAACTAACATAGTCAAGTATTAATGTTAACCCTTTACAATAAGGTCTAATTTTGTACTATTAGATAATGAATTAAGAAAGTGAACTAACAACGAGCAACACATTTTTACTGCATTTATTAACCTTTGTTACTGTTAGTTAATGAAATATTCATGTTAGTTTACAGTGCATTAACTATATAACTGTGTTGTATTAACTATATAACAGATACATATTTTGATCTTAAAAATTTTATTAGTACATGTTAAGATTTACATTTAACAAGAATAATAAATGCTGAAGTCTAATGTAGTTAACTAATGTTAACAAATGAAACCTCATTGTAAAGTGTTACCTTATTAATCTAGAGATCTAAATTGATGTTTGAAAGTATGACTGAGAAAAAAAAAACGTTTTAATACTGTGTGTTTTAACGTTTAGAAAGGTTAAAATCCCCTGTTTTTTAACAAATTATACTCAGCCACCTCACAAGGGAAAAAGAGGCGGCTGAGGGTGAAGTGTGTTTTAATGGTTGTGTTTATGTGGTGACCTACTGTAGATTCGGTGAGGCCACCCACAGACACGGAGAGGCCCAGGAGTGTGTGGTACTGGTACTGAGGCAGACGCAGCAGCTGCGTGATGTGAGGAAAGGCCTGTGCCGCGGCGTTCCAGTTGAGGGAGTTTCCAGCCTCTCTAGGGTACATGTAAAAAAAACAGAGATAGGTCAGAGATAAACATGAATGAAGCATTTGGGATGGGACTTTTTATTGAGCTTCAGCTAAAATGGTAAGCAATGAAAATAAAAAGATGTGCTTTTCAGACACTTCAATGCAAAAGAGCACCTCCCAAATTTAATGGCATAATGTAAGCTGCTTTAATGTCTGACGCACCCGTTGCATGCAAATCAGAGGTACAAAGAGGTGTAGGTAGAAAACTAAGACACCTAAGCCAGTATTGAGGCCAAAAAAAAAAAAAACAGCTCTTAATGATTAAACGCATTTCTAGCAATATCTGAAGGCAGACAAGTTTTGGAGTTTTTTCTACAATCAGAGAGAATACAATAATGAAAACCGACCGTTTGAGCCAAAGTCACGGAGAACCAAGATTTAAAGCCCTTAATTCTACTTTAAACTAGCAAATGTTTTTCCATAGGTAAATGTAGTGTTTGTAATAATAAGACCATAAACACTAAAATACTATATAATGTAGTATATAAACCAAAAATACAAGTGGCCTAAAAATATTATGAAATTATAGCTACAATTGACCGAAAGATAAAAATAAACTTCCTCATTCCTCTTGCGCTATTAAGTGGTGATGCAGTGAAAAAATGACTTTTAATAAACTAAAGTTTATTTAAAAATCAACTAATAAATCACATTTATATAAAAATCAACCCGCAAATTATTGTTTATAAAAATCTTAATTGCACATAAGGCAGTTTTTATACCAACTTTTTTATGATTTGTTGTTGAAACGGTGGTTGTAATAAAAACTTGTTTTGTTTTCATGACAGATTTATTCAAACATACATTAAATAATGAAGACGAGGTTAAATAAAATAGTTGAATATAAAATACAGTGCATATAATCAGCAAAAAGCTCCTCTTTAATACTAATTATTTTCTATCTGACAATCGAGTTTATGGAAACCGAATGGCTTTCCTGAGGTAAATGTTACTTTACAGTACATTGTTCACAAGCTGTTTTATTGACATCTTTCCACAATTGAAACACTGATAGAGTGATCACATGAGACATGACATTTCAGTAAGTTGTACCAGCATACCTTTTGATGTTCATGTATGTTTATTTGGTGCTATAACGGTTTTGTCTGCGCGATCAGCTTAGCGAAGAAAAATATTAATAATAACAAATATAGCTGCAAGCAGCAATCATCGGGGTTCAAGTGCTTTCGTACACATTTTTCGCACAACACTAATATGGTGATTTGTAAGCAAGAAGTAGGTCTGTTTGTAAAACTGGACTATATTAACGTTCCAGAGCACGTGTGGTACTCACGGAGGGAAGATGCTCAATAGCTCCTCCCGGTGGGGAATGTGTGGTACTGCAGGCTTCGTGCTATGGAGCAGCCGCAGGAAAACGGTGCCAGCATGGGCTCGGTAGCGGTCAATCTTCTCTGCTGCCTGCTGGGCCAGGCAACACATCATACGCTGAACACTACAGAAAATGAGAAAAATATCTGTGAGCAGTTGTCAATGTGCACTTGGTTAGCTATGACTGAAGTTAAGGGAGACTGATAGTGCCTCACAGGTCAGAGGAGAGGAGCTCTGGAGCAGACGCCACCACCAGCAGGGTCACGTCCATGAGACTGCTCATAGCTGCCGCCCTCACCCTGAAACAGAACGAGAGCGAAGAATCTGAGCTACACTGTGACTGTCAAGAGAACCACAACCACACATGAGGTGCTTCACATATTTGTTGATGCTTTGTTAGTCATGAAGGCATTACGAGAATTGCACATGTTGATTGTTGACATTTTAAGCGTCACGTTGAGGTTTTGCTATCCCTGGAGGCACCTGTGGGGATTTTGAGGAATGCAGGCCGGGTACAGCGGAGCACAATAAATATGTTCAGCGTTATATTTTTAGGCAATATAGTGTATGATTGTAATAGCTGCCACTTTAAGTTTAAGTTCTGGTCAAATTAAGTCAAATTTAAAATTGGCTAAATTAAGTGAAAGCTAAAATTTTACATTTAAAAACTAAATTAATTACATTAATATACCAGGGCTATACACCATTATTTACATTAAATGACAAATAATGAGTCAAATAAAGCATCTAACAAATTAATTATTAAAATGATTAATTTCTTAAATTGTATTGCATTATTTTAATAAAACTAAATGACTACATTAAAGGGATAGTTCACTTTGGAATTAATTTTTGGTATGTTTTAGCTTACCTCAAGGGCATCCAAGATGTAGGTGTCTTTGTTTCCGCAGTAGTTTCAATTTTGATATTTTTAGGTCAAACCGTTCTTGTTTGTCAGTCATATAATGCAGGTCTATGGTCACTTCCTCAAAGAGCATGCACAGAGAAGTCCAAATTAAACATGATTTAATGACTCGTAAATGTAAGTACTCATTGATGGCCTAAGACACGAAACGAGCGGTTTGTGTGAGAAAACAAACAGTATTTATATCGTTTTTACTAGGGCTGACTTCTAATAGTCGAGGATTCGACGATTCGATTCGGAGAGGTCTGATTCGACTGTGAACCTCATAGTCGAATAGTAGGGAAGTGTTATGTAACCAATAGGGGTGTGACGGTTATTATATAACCGTGAGACCGACGGTTATAGTTGAACACCGTCATTAGAACTCTATAACCGGCAAAACCGTGCTTTGCAAATATTTTTTACAAACATTTTTTATCATAGAGAATGTTTAAATACTAATATCATCTTACGAGGGAAGCGGAGGCGGAGTTAGTGGTGCGTCGGAGGCTGAGTGCTGGAGATGATTCGGGAGAGGTCTGTGCACCTTTACCGATCAGAGCACGCGATGACACGGAGTAAAGCCTTGTTTATACTCGACGCGTCCGCACGAGCGCGAAGGTGCGCACGGCAAAAAATGATGCGTTGGGTGCGCAAGACCGGCAAGAGTCAAGACCCCATTTCGCTTGGCTGTGTGCACAGCGTTTTTTGTAGCCGCATCCGAGGATGAACGACTTCAAGCCGAATCTGCCCGAGCATGTAGGCTACGTCTCACCGCACCGGCTCGCAGTTTGCGCGTCTAAATTGCAAAGTTCATTGCAAAGTTTTTTTGTTAAGGTTTTGTTTACTGTGTGTGATTTATTTAAAACAAAGCACGTTCATTGCAACGGTTTTTTTTTTTGGTTTTTTTGTTAAGGATTCATTTAATGGAAAGCACATTCACATCTAGTTGTCTTACTGTTCATTTTAAATAAACGTAGAGCGAGTTGTCCTATAACAGACGAACAGTTACTCAACCGAACGTCTAGCTGCTATCTAAAAAAAAAAAAAAAAGGTTCGACTATCAGTCGACTACGGCAAAATCTAACGAATCAGATTCGAATATGAAAATCCTTAGTCGAAAACAGCCCTAGTTTTTACCTCTTGTAAACACAGCCACGTCCAAGTGATCTGATGGCGCCGGCGCTTCGGTCTTTTCCGGAAGTGATCTCTCGCGCGTGTACGTCACTCATACAATTGTTTTATTTTTTTATTGTTTTCTTTTACGACAGTTTAAACATCACGGATAAGCGCAAATTAGTACCATTTTAATTAGCCGTCTTACCTACAATCTCTGTTCTATGTAAACAATGAGTGACGTACACGTGCGAGAGATCACTTCCGGCGCTTGCCGGAAAAGACCGAAGCGCCGGCGCCATCAGATCACTTGGACGTGGCTGTGTTTACAAGAGGTAAAAACGATATAAATACTGTTCATTTTCTCACACAAACCGCTCGTTTCGTGTCTTAGGCCATCAATGTGTACTTACATTTACGAGTCATTAAATCATGTTTAATTTGGACTTCTCTGTGCATGCTCTTTGAGGTGGACCCCATAGACCTGCATTATATGACTGACAGACAAGAACGGTTTGACCTAAAAATATCAAAATTTAAACTTCTGCGGAAACAAAGACACCTACATCTTGGATGCCCTTGAGGTAAGCTAAAACATACCAAAAATTTATTTCAAAGTGAACTATCCCTTTAAACTGATTCAACTTATCATTGTTATATAATGAAGATGTAAGGAAAAACTCACCCAAGACACAGAGTTGTTTTATGGAACCCATTCAATATTAGTATATGATAATAATAGTTATTTTTATTTTATTTGATTAAATTATAAAATAAAACACACAATAAATAGCATAGCAATATGATACTGTTGTACTGTAAAATAAATACACGTTAGTATTATTAAAATATTTTTATTGCACTAAATAATAATTAAACAAACCAATACATAAATGTATTACACGATTAATACTATTGTACTGTAAAATATAAAGTTATTTTATTAATATTAATAATAATAGTTGTTATTTTTTTTGTATTTTATTAAATAAAAAAACAAACAATAAAGAAATATATTACTATAGTAACACAATTGTACTGTAAAACACATTTTTAATAAATAATAATAATAATAATAATAGTTTTTGTTATTATCATTAAAATATTTGTATTTCACCAAATTATAATAATTTAACAAACCAACAAAGACATGTATTACTATAGTAATACTATTGTACTGTAAAATAAAAGTAGTATTTAAATTAGGGGTGACCCCAAATAGTCGAAGATTCGATGCTTCGACAGGAAGAGCCTGATTCGACTACCAATCTCACGGTCGAATCTTCACAGAGGTGTTATTAAACGAGGATCATGTCATTTTGGCTATATGAGGGTGCTCAATGTAAGATTTCACATAGAACTACTGGTTTTCTGTCTATACGATAATATACAGCCTATTATGATAATGCGGTCAATAAAAATGTGCAAAGAAAGAAGCTTTTAATAAATATTTTTAACGTGCGTGCAGCGTGAATAAATCCAAACACAGATTTAAGTTTCACTTTCGATCCGTGACCGACAGAGGAGCGTCTTGGCGGCAGGGATTTAAATCTTTAAAAATGTCTGGGATGAGAAAATCTAAAGATGCACACCATCAGAAAGGATATTCTCCAAGGCTGGATTTAGCAACATGATCGCACTTCTGCCGGGCAACGTTAACAAGTTGGTTTTCCTCGGGACATTCTAAAACGCTTAACGCTTAAAGACTCAAACGGACACAGACAGAGTGAAAGACTGGATTTTTTTCTCGATCAGGTCTGGGTACAAGTGATTTCAAAACATTTCAGCTGGTTCTAATGTGATTTTTGGATACTGTGTGAACACGTTTAGCTAAAAAGACTGACGCTCCAGTTTAGCGTTTATTGTTGTTTCTGCAGATAAAAAGACAAAGTTGACAATCCTGGCCATACTTTCGTTATTTTAATAATTTCTTTATTTTTATTTTATTAATTGATCACTCAGGGTGATCTAATTGAACTATTTGTGAGTTGTGTTTTGAATATTCGTTCCCCTGCACTTTAGGCATTTTGCACACATTTGTTCTGCATCTTGTGACTTGATTCTGACTTATTTCGTTTTGTATTTTTATTTATTATAAATGTATATTGTGTTCTTAATTGTGGATTATTTTTCAGTGCATCGATGTTGCGCTGTAGGCCTACTTAGAGCGTGCTCGTACAGGCAATTCAGCCGATTTTAATTTGATTTGCATGTGAAATGCAAATCCTATCTGCAGTGTGGCCTTTCTGCAGTTATTTATGTTATTTCTTAGTTTTATTGATCCGAAATGTTTTTATACATTTTCTTCTTTGTGTGATGTTCTGTTAAAGCCCCGCCCCCTCCCCAACACCACACACATGATTCGACTATTAGTCGACTATAGTCAGGACTTGACGATTCTGATTCGTCTATGCAAATCCTTAGTCGGGAAAACCCTTAATTTAAATAAAACAAATAATAAATGTATTTTATAGAGCAACAGTAAAATTACAAGACTAATAGCTTACGATAGCGGTCTTAATTTCTTTGCTTTTATTTTTGGCAGAAAACCGCAGGGAGATGTAGCAGATGTAGTTCATGTGGAGGAGCATTTACTGTGACCCGAGGCAGTACCTTTATTTTGACGTTTGAATACCACGACAGCACTGTTGCACTTGTATACTGTGCAACAAAAGGCAGCATGTGAACTTACCAGGCCCCTACGTCCCCTCTGCTGTCCGTGCTGTAGTCGTTCATACAGCCCAGCAAGGCTTCATACACAGGCCTTATGTTGCCCTCACATAGGACGCGGTCCGGGCTTCCTTGTGCACACACTCCTACAGCTACACACACCCTAAGAAGACAAGAAAGCACAGGACACATGGACATGCAATGCAAGACGGGACAAAGCAGTGAAACTAGACATGAATTTCAGGTCCTGCAGGAAGGAGCAGGCGTTGACCAAGCTGGCTCACGCTAAGCTCTGGCAGACTGGTTCTTCAAGCGCAGAGGAGACAGGAGAAGGTGTTACTCACTGAGACATGGCTGTGGCCGCATCCCTCCTGGCTTCAGTTCGACTCTCCTGTTTCTGAGCAACTCTGCAGGCAGCCTGGAGCCCAGGCAAGATCTAGGGAACACGTAAGAGTATGCATACTCAGCCTAATGGCTCAGATTCACACTTGAGCTGAAAACAAGAGGCGTTATGAGGTGCGACCTGCTGTAGTTTGCCATGGATCATGAATGGAGGGAGTGAGCCCAAGGCGAGAGCGCAGCCACAGCGTGACAGAACCTCGGGACTCTCCAGGGCCGACAGGTATTGAGTAACCAACTGATCTGTGTGGCAACAAATTGATGTAAACAAACAATAAATGAACAAAAGTATGTGGACATCAAGTAACCACACCCAAAAGTACTTGTTCAACATCTAACTCTTTCCCCGCAATTGACGAGATTTTCCGTCATTTATGACACAACAACTTTCCCGCCATTTACACGGTTTTCCGGCAATCTGTATTTTCACTGTTATACGGTAGGGGGCGCTGTTACAGATCTTCTGAAATAGTAAAGCATCTCCGGATCCAAAAACAAGCGACGAAGATGATCTGCGTAAACCAGGAGCGGATAGAAGCATTGCTTGCGCACAAGTAAGCTAACGTGATCACCAAACATTCGACACGATGTAATTCAAAACTGCCTAATGTTACCGAATGAAATGTCGACCCAGGAAAAGGTATAGGACATTGGCGGAGAAAGAGTTAATAATAACAACCACAACCTGCTATTGTATTAACTGAATTAGTTTCCTGTACCTTGCATTTTCAGGTCGGCTACCCCGGGTTCAACCTGATAACACTGCAGACACAACGCTGCCAATGCTGAGACCGCAGCATCCTACAGAAAACACATTATATTCTCATAACGGCCACATTCGGTACAGTTGTAAGGCCTTCTGGGTGTTGAGGTGGGGCCTATACCTGTATACCCCGTCTGGCACCGCTGGAGAACAGGTGAAGGTTCTTCAAGCTGTCGTCTATTAGCCATTGCCAACCAGCTGAAAGAAATCAGAATACACATTAACTCACAATCACAAACAAGTCGACAACATTACAAATCCATGAAACATCCGTGAGACATTTGTGGTCAAACATATTTAAATAATGCAATTGTAAAGAGGTGTGGTTGACTCACTGATAACTGGGTCATCTTTAAAAGGCATATTGGAGAGAGAGAGCTTTTCAATGAGGCCACAGACTGAAAGAAAAAAAGACAAAAGGAAAAGGGTTTAAAAATAACTTTTTAAAGTAACTGGGCCATCTGCAATGTCTTAAACTTCTATTTCCTGAACTATTAATCACTGATTCTTAAGATATGGGACAAAACACGTCCCTCAACTTTATGTGCCATTAGTTTTTGGCAGCATTTCCACTTTGAATCAAATGACTTTTTCCAATGAATTGTATTTAACATTTAACTTGATTTTATCTTTAATTTGATCAAAATCTCATGCACATTACCTTAAACCGCCTGTCATCATACCAGAATTTGGTTGATTTTTTAAAGGAACAATATAACAGCATTATAAATTAAACTAAAAATTTTTACTTTTTATTTAAAAAAAACAACTTTTTTTTTTATAATTTGCTAGCTACGGATGCACCGATATGAAAATTTTGGTCGATGCCGATATCGATAACTCTCAAAAAATATTTGAAAGCCGATATATTGACCGATAAATCGAAATCCAAATTTTACATATTTACATAGTCTCACCATTAAATCCATGTCCCAAGCTCACAATTATAATGGAGTTCTCATTATAATTTTATGTACTAAGCCTATATGACAGACTTGCAATTCAAACCCACTGTGAACAGTGTGCATCTGAAGTGTCTCAGCTGAAGGTTATAATCAATTATTTATCGGTTTTTATATATCGGCCAAATTTTCTTATTGGCCGATACCAATATGGTGGCCGACATATCGTGCATCCCTAGTGCTTACCCATGCCAAAAAAAAAAAATCTTGCTTCCAAATTGGTAAGATAAAGCGATATTTAATGGTATATGGGGCGATTTTGGACAATTCTGATGTTATGCGGTCACAGGTGTATGTTTGTAAAGTAATTTAAAACAGCTTCGAAAACTGCTCAACCAATCATAATCAAGGAACGGAACTATCCATTTTATAGTAACTATTTAAAACATGCAGCACTTAAAGAAAAAAGTGAATCCAAGTGCTGAACACCTGTCAAGCCTGTCATGATTGAAAATCAGCGTGTGCTTTTTGTGATTATTATGATTAATATGTAGGGTGCGCATAAAGATGATCTTTAAGGTGTTTGTTATTGAGTTGATCAGAGTCTTCGTCAAAACCACCATATAATCGGATAACACGGACATCTGTAATTTTCTTCTGAAGAAAATGTTCTGGTGGTTTTTGCCAGGGGATTTTTGTACTAGCCCAAGTCAAAAGAGCCCACCCTAATTCTTATTGAAATTATGGCTCCTATTTGGCTTAGGTCCCGCCTTCCACCTTCAAGTGATTTCTGCACCCTGTTCATGGTCAGCCAGAGCAAAATTATAAGTGGTACACACCTCTCTTTAATTTGAGGAATTATTCATGTCTGTAACAGAAAGCTAAAGATTTCTTCAAACCACTAACTAATTAGTATGAGCTATAGTAGTAATGATGCTTGCTTTATGTCACGCACACTTATACATTCGTTTAGAATTTTTAACATGTGAAGCACAATCAATTCTACAGAAAAATTATTTCTTACCAGCTGGTCTCATTAGCTCTCCACCAAATCCCCTAGGGGAAAACCAAACCAAACATCAGTTACAAGCTATAGAAAAATAAGTGCCCCTGATGTCAATTAGTGCCAGGTTATGAAGCAAGTGCTTACCTGTACTGCTTTCTGTCAGAGAGCTAAAGCGAACAAACATATGGAGGATCAGTTGCAATAAACTGCTTTTTGTTTCTTATTTCACGAAATAACACAAGAGACTAATTCTGCAGACCTTTTGATGAATGTCTTTAAGGCCTTCAATGGTGTCAGAGGACAGGAAATCAGTCACTGACCTACAAGGAAGCAAATGCATTAAATAAAATAAAGTTATGGTTAGGCAAAGCTGTAATAAAGAAAAGCAGGTGTAACCTATTGCTCTGGGTGGCCAGCTCATAGAGAGCATGAGTGATCTCAGCGCAGGCCAGGATGGCGCCGTGACGGCGGTGTAAATCCATCCCTGTCGCCATGGGCAACAGCTGGGGTAAAACTGAAAATAAAAATAAAAGGTAAGAAGGCACACAATTTTAGGCATCTGTGTAGAGGTGAAAAAGGTGTGTTGAAGGGTTGGGTTTGCTCTATGTGTATAAATGAAAACCAATGCGAAAAATGTTCATCAACAACACCAAGGTCATTAAACGATAACCAACTATAGCAGCAAGCCTGTTGATATAGTCAATGTTACCTGTGTTAAGCCACAAACCGATTACATCACCGCCCCCACAACCGTCGTTTTAATGTTTTATAGTAATAAAACTTATTTAGTTCGCTTAGAGAACAACAGTCACTGACTGACAATGGCGGAAGATTTGGTTTCAAAGCAAAATGTAAAAGCGCCTATTTGGGAATATTTTGGATTAAAGGGATACTCCACCAGTTTTTCTTATTAAACTATGTTATTCCCTTAACTAAGACGAGTTGATACATACCTCTCTCGTCTCAGTGCGTGCACTATATCGCTCTGTATTGCCGCAAAACTATGTTAGCACTTAGCTTAGCCCATGCATTAAATATGGGCCAAGCAGAGAAGCGACCAAACACTTCCACGTTTTCCCTATGTAAACACAGTTACTCGAGTAGTGTAACTTGACCTGGGCTGGTGACACAAAATAAACCGTTGCGCTTTTCTAAGCGTTTAAAATTGATGACTATATTATATGGCGGAATACCATAACAAGTGCTTTTGAGCACTTCGACTTGGCGCAATAATATCTTCACTCGTGAAAAGTCCCGGCTCCCGCTTCCTCTCCCCCTCCCTCTGACATTTCCGTCAATACAACCAACATGACTTTTACTACCTGTGCTGTGCTATTAGCAAACTGCAGATCATTTGCAATGGCGGACTTTGTAGATGATTATGACTTCTTTGTAGAAGACCCAGAGCCATATCTGTTTGAACCCGAGTACACGGAGGAGGAATTAGCTCTTATGGACCGTGAGAGGCAAGAAAGATATGATCCAGAACAGACCGGAGCTGGCGAAAGACCACGGGCAAACAGCAATTGGTGGTGCAAGTGTGACTGTTGCGAACAGATGCCGACCGAAATTGAGAGCCTGTGCTAACTAAGCTAACTAGCTTCCAACAACCTGTTACTTCGTCAACTCCGCTCGAACTACTACTACCGGCGCATGTCACGTTGGTTGTATTGACGGAAATGTCAGAGGGAGGGGGAGAGGAAGCGGGAGCCGGGACTTTTCACGAGTGAAGATATTATTGCGCCAAGTCGAAGTGCTCAAAAGCACTTGTTATGGTATTCCGCCATACAATATAGTCATCAATTTTAAACGCTTAGAAAAGCGCAACGGTTTATTTTGTGTCACCAGCCCAGGTCAAGTTACACTACTCGAGTAACTGTGTTTACATAGGGAAAACGTGGAAGTGTTTGGTCGCTTCTCTGCTTGGCCCATATTTAATGCATGGGCTAAGCTAAGTGCTAACATAGTTTTGCGGCAATACAGAGCGATATAGTGCACGCACTGAGACGAGAGAGGTATGTATCAACTCGTCTTAGTTAAGGGAATAACATAGTTTAATAAGAAAAACTGGTGGAGTATCCCTTTAAACCCAATGCTAATAGGGAACCTGCAAATGGTTGTGTTTTTCATTATGAATAATAATGAACCCAGCAATTAAGTGTCCACTGGTGCGGAGCAGAGTGAGCATTTCCAGTTCATTCCTATGAAAGCTGAGCTTCACACCGCGCTGGCTCCATTTCCATAGGGATTAATTGAAAACGCTTTATCAGTGATGAACTGTAATAAATCCAAACATGGATCTCGCATACGTTGTTTGCGATTGTGGTTGCTGAATTTTCTGTTGCTTTAATATAAAAACATGAAAGTAATTTAGAATGATTGGAATTATTAAGAATTTCACCGTTTAAATTTTTGAGAGACGTTTCGTGTTTTACCAGTTTTCATAATGTAGAGAGAGTGTGCTAATTTATATGATACATAGCCTATAATAAATCAGAAACTAAAATGAGGAAAAATAAACCATGACATTCTCTTGATTTGGGCTTATAGGGGGAAAGTGCACTAATTCTGATGACATGTAAAAAAATAAATCGTTGCGATTATGATCTTGGGCAAACTAATCGTTATTATCAGTTTAACCATTATGCAGCATGGCGAACATGTGGACAGTTTTCATTGACTAAAACTTGGCTGAAATACCTAGACATTTAAACAAAAACAGGACAATGTTAACTAAAATGAATAAAATGAAAAGTACATAAGGCTAAATGAAAAAATAAAAAGCTGACAAAATGAACACTATTCTCACCTGTGTTGGCCATGTATTCAGGAGCCTGGCCAGTTAGATTGTGCAGTGCTTTCGTGGCCAGCTCTCTGATCACCCTAATAAATGCAAACACAGCTTTAGTTCAAATTATAAAAACAAAAAATCCAAATGAAACAGTACGATTACTTACCCGTCCCAGTGATTGATTTTCATAGCCACCAAGTGGTCAATTAAGGGTTTGGTGTATTCCTCAAAACCAGCGATGTAGACACTGAAAAAAATTGTGAATTAGTTTTACACAGCCATTTCTGACTGTTAGTATTCAATAGGGGGATTTTGCCACTGCCACATGTAAATGACAAGGATTATGATTTGTTCATATGCATGTAGGCGGTCATATGCTAGGGAATTTGGAGGCTCAAATTAGCTTGTCCTGAGAAATCAACAAGACTAAATGGTCACGACGAAGCCTTGATTCCCTCTCTAACTGATCAAATGTTTCAGTTTGAGGAACAATCATAGCTTATATGCATTTATATGTATTTATATGTGTGTGTGCAACGACAGCTACTCCACAAAACGAACTTGTCAATCCATCTTGATGAATGAAGGAACAAACAGGTGCGTTGAGAGGTCAGTTTTACTCGCATGAGACTTTTGGAATGTTTTGAAAAGTTGCCTTGTGAAAGGGAATCGAACCAAGAAAATAAGTCCCAAAACAAAAGATCTCGACAGTAGGACTGAAAATACCTTAAGCATGCCTATTGTTCTGATGTCAACAGTTTCTGAACAGCCTAGTTTTACTGTTTTAAAGCATATGTTTACTAAAAAGGTTTGTCCAGACTGCTAGGGGACCACGAAAAATCTGTTTTCAATGACGTCGCCTTTAAGAGTGTGTTAACCCTTGTAGTTCGGTTATCTTGGTTCCTTTGGTCCAGACCAAAAAAGAAAATACATTTAGTTCTGGTTCGCTTTGCGTTCTCACTGTCATTTTTAACACAGAATCTTAAAGGGATACTCCCCTTTTTTTGGAAATAGGCTCATTTTACAACTCCCCCAGAGTTAAACTGTTGAGTTTTACCGTTTTTGAATCCATTAAGCCGATCTCCGGTTCTGGCGGTACCACTTTTAGCATACATCATTGAAGTGGACAAGACCATTAGCATTTCTAAAAAAAAAATGACCAAAGAGTTTTGATATTTTTCCTATTTAAAACTTGACTCTTCTGTAGTTACATCGTCCACTAAGACGGTGGTACCGCCAGGTACCTAAAAGTGGTACCGCCAGAACCGAAGATCGGCTAAATGGATTCAAAAACGGTAAAACTCAACAGTTTAACTCTGGGGGAGTTGTAAAATGAGCCTATTTCCAAATAAAGTGGAGTATCCCTTTAAGATACAAAGCAAAAAAAGGCTTTTGTGATGTATATTTTGCGACAGAACTTGTCGAACATTGTCAACAATGCTGTGTTCTGGGCTAAATGTGCTGGTTGTGTGTGCATAGCCTAAATATGATGGTTTTTGATGGAGCTGGCAACTTGTGAAGAGCTTATAAAATGTGTAAAGGAGTCAAAACAGCAGCAGGAATCCCTCCGTCACACACAAACGAAGATCTGCAGCGAGGACACGTAGTTCTGATGCCTGTACCCAACTGTGATGGGCAACATCGCGACTATGACGAGAAAAAACGGAGAATTCTGTCCTTTTTAGGGTTCATGTCATCATGTCCTGTTTTGTTGCGTTCATATTTCAGTGGAACTGCACCAGAGTTCATTGGAAAGTGGAATGAGACCCATCTTTTCAGCGGTAAGACTCGAGTATGGCTCTTTGCTGCCTAAGGCTAGCATTTTTCACATTACTTTTTCACTACATTGAGATGACACAGTCAAATGGTGGCATTTTTCAGAAGGGTGGGACACAAGAAAGGGACAAGACAGACACGACAGCGTAACCACTGCATCACTCATAGATGCATTCAAAACATACCGTGATTGTGCTTTGATTTGTCTGATTGTCCTGAGAAATGGGGTGTATTATAGATCTACCTGAGGCATGTACACTGAGGAACAATAGAGTTCAATTAAGCACACCAAAACAGCTCTTAGTCACACATTGTCACCTCCTTACTCCTCACCTAATAGTCAAGTAGCAGTTATTCAGGTTACCGACCGTGAAGTAGTCCGCCGCTGTGACAATGTCTATGCCATGGGGGAAAGTGCCCTGTGGAGACAGGATATCTCAGAGGATCAGATTAGACACACACTACAAATCAATGCAGGTGTTAATAATGGACATGAATAGTCTTAACGTAAGTGTATTTTCTTTTCGTCGTACCTGTCTGCCCACATTCTCTTGGAAAGCAGCCTAAAAGAAAAGGAAGCAAACATTACATTTTCTAAAATGTCTTATTGTGTGCAAAAGTGTGAATTTCGTTCCCCTGTTACAATACTTTCTCCTATCCAGATGTTACATTAAGCAAACATTTTCGGTCATTTACCAAACTCCTTGTCAAAAACGCTATTTTCCACATTTCCAGTTACAAAAAAAAAGGGAATGCATATTAGAATTGAATATACCCCTTTATGGTCATCTCTAATCTCTAATCTGTTTTAAAGCAGCTTTAAAAAGAATTTCAGCATAAACTCACAGATGCGGCCTTTCTGCAGGTGATGTTCCTGTCGAACACAGTTGCGATGACCAGCGCACTGTAAAGGCAGAAACAAATGAAAGATCATAGATAGAATGACATCTATCTATCTATCTATCTATCTATCTATCTATCTATCTATCTATATATATATACTAGGACAACTGTTATTATATATCATGTATCCTATCTCTTGATTTTGTTAGTTTGGCAGCCTGAGGTGATGCACATTTACCGCTTTCACTCAAACATGTACAGCTCTAAACCTTCACATCTTTCACCCCCAGTGATGAGGCATATTATTAAAAAACTAGTGTGTAGTTCTCATCTCAAAACTCATCTATCATTTCAGTGCCCCCATAAACCTGTTGCACTCTTTTCCCTTTATTCCACCACTCCTCCTCCTCCTCCTCCTCAATCGAGCTGTGTGAACGTGCCCGCGAGGTATTCCCACCGTCACTCACAGCCTGGGAGAATGAAGTACACAAACATACCCAGTACACACGCACAAGCCTACGGGCTTAACATGGCCGTGCTGGTTTCGATGAACAACTGATAGTGGCCTGGAGCAGCATAAAATGGACAGGGACTGAACATGCATGCAGAGCTAGACGCGCCACTGTTATTGTTTTATAATAATGCCTTACGGAAACCACTGAAAACGTCTGCTTGTGCAAAGTGCAGTGTAGTCGACTTTAAGAGACAGTTCTTACTTACTTTCTTCCAAAAAACTTTCTTCTTTCATTCAACTTTTGCTATATTTCAAATCTTTCGAAGTCATACAATACGTTTGTGTGAAGAACAAACCAGAGCGACCAGTACAACTTCTTCCAATTTCTCCTTTTGTTCCCCTGAAGAAAGTCATATATATATTTGGAACAAGATTTAGTTTGAGTCAATAAAGATAGACATCATATCTGAGTGAACTTTTCCTATAAATGAAGTGTCCCAAAATTGAAAATGTACATGCTGTGAAACAGAGGAGACCATAGATGATTTATTATTCTTAAGAATCTTTTTTTTTTTTTTTTTTTGGTAAACTTTTGTATATATAGCCTACTACTGTTCAAAAGTTTGCAGTAGGTAAGATTTTAACATGTAAAAAAAAAAAAAAAAAAAAAAAAAAAAAAAAAAAAAAAAGGGAAATATTATTACAATTGAAAATAACAGTTTTCTAATTTAAAATATTTTAAAAATGTAATTTATTCCGGTGGTTAAAGCTGGATTTTCAGCATCATTACTCCAGTCTTCAGTGTCAACTGATTCTTCAGAAATCATTCTAATGTGATAATTTGATGCTCAAGAAACATTTATTATTATTATCAATGTTGAAAACAGTTTGATCATATTTTTGTGAAAACTGTGATTCTTTTTTTTTTTCACGATTCTTTGAAAGTTCAAAAGATCAGCATTTATTTGTAACAACGTAAACATCTTTACTGTCACTTTTGATATATTGAATGCATCCTTGCTAAATGGTAAAAATAAATAAATAATTTAAATCGGACCCCAAACTTTTGTATGGTAATGTATATATAAAAAAAGAATTGAGGAAAAAAAAATAACAATAGCGTAGTTTCATGCAATGACACGGTTTCTGAAAGTGTCAGTAAGCTCATAGAAACAGCCTATGACTGGTGATGAAATTAGAACAGGACTCGACAGGCCTTCAGACTGGGTGCCAAATGGTGACCGAAACCCACGACAACAGACGAAACCTGGCAGCACCGTGGGGGTAGGGAGGAGGGAAGTTACGGGGAGGGCCAACAAACCGAAGGAGCAATGAAAAAGCACAGTCAGTTACATGCAGGCCCGCACTTGTCCTAAACAGTGAGAGGGGGAGTAGCAGAGCATCTTTCAGCTGTCATTCTCGTAATATCATTATGTTACGGTGACTGAAAGGCTTACTGTTGAACCTTGAAAAAAAAAAAAAAAATGCTTTCTGCTGATGAAACGGTTTCGCTGAGCTGATTCACCACTACATCACCACACAAAACGAACATGGCAGAATTGCTAGAAGAATTAAAGAATACAGTTACACAGCAAAACCCCTAACCATAAGTCTGAGTAATAATAGCAAGCACCACAGTTCAAGCAAATACACAACGTCCTTGTGGGACACCGCAGAAAAAAAACCTTAGCTATCTGAAAAAGATCCGTGAAATACTCGCTGTTAGAGCTGTCACGATACCTAATTTAAATTCAATACCCAGAAATGGCGCATTTCAAGGACGAGAATCCATAACCGCATTATTACAGTTTTATACGGCTGCAACAACTAATCGATAAAATCGATAATAATCAATAAATGAAAATCATCGACAACGAATGTCATTATCGATTAGTTAATGGACAATGAAAAAAAATTCCGCCAGTCGCGTCAAATTACCGCACTGATTAACACATTTCTATGGACAAAATAAAAATAGCGGAGGAAAAGGAGTGAGCTGTTGCGGGATAGGTGCGTTATCCAAGCCACCCCAAAACATGAGAATTCTTCCTTTTAAGCATCAGGCTAATGCATAAGCATGATGTTTAACATGGTTTGCCCTGTCAGGCGCTTTGATTGTGCTATTTAATGTGTGAGATATGTTTCCTCAGTGCAAAACTTGCATTTTACGGTTATATCCTTATCTGTAAATGTTACAAATTCACGCGAGTATTTCCATGTTGCAAGAATGCTCATCCTGACAGTCTGCGTTGAACTTCAGACTTTACCGGATGAGCGCCGGCGCATTAAAGGATGAGACAATTAATATACAGCGCAAAAATAGTAATTTTGCTGAAATATCTGTTGTTGGACGTTAAAGTAACACTATGTAGTTTTTCAACCTTCATAATATATTTCCAAGACCCTTGTGATGGTACATCGACTTAAAATAGGTTAAATGACTCTTCTGCCACAGCCTGACGTGGTCTGTATCGCTTTTACTCGCACTATGTAACTTCGGGTTTCGGGTAGTAACCCGAGCACAAAAAGAACTACAAAATTCGACTGCTTTACGGCATACGTCACTTCCCCCACCACTTCCTCAAATTGTCTATGGCCATTGCAGACATCCCAAGTCTATAGCGTCTCCCTGATGCCCGCAAATTAGTTCAAATCTGCCGGAATCTAGAGCGCACATGCGAGACAGAACATACTGCGCGCATAACATACATAGCGCGAGCATGGCAGAGAGTGAGAGACCTTGCAAGTGTGCCTCAAGAAAGCTAGTCAACACGCCACCCCCTGTCAACAATCCAGTCACCAAGATATACCTCCCTGAAATGACTTCTTGCAGGTTGGAATGTCTGCCATTGTTGATTCCAAAGCCAGTGCTGGATAAACAGCGAGCGTGTGCGTGCTACAGTAGGCTGCGGAAGGCTAAATTATTTATGACAGCAGTAATGGACAATTCTGCTTCCAACCTGTAGGGCGACCGCTGAGGAAAAGTTACTTGGTGTTACTTTAAATTTAGGTTTACAAGTCTACATGTAATTGAAGTATTTTATGAGAGTAGTAACTGTAAAGGAATAACAGCGTGCAATTGAATATAAATGTACGACGTTTATAGTAATAATCGACCAACTAATCGATTATCAAAATATTAATTAGTTGCAGCCCTGCTTAGTGCTATTGTAAAATCATAAAGGTTGTGATTACATTAAATAAATATATGTGCTGCGGGTTTCTGAGTATAGCGTGGTGCTTTAATTATACAGTATATATGCGTGTAGGTTGCACGTTTCTTCCAGCGTCTTAAGAGTTGCTCAACTCACAGTACTCAGTACCACACAAACTCAGTCTCTGCATGTGCGGTTTGTTTGGTGTTCCAATAACGTGCATTTGGGAACACATATAAAGTGCGCTTTGTGTTTCATAGCAAAGTGTTGCACTGTTATTTTTATTACCACAAATTTATTTTTTGATTACTCAATCGTCATTTTTTTTACAGATTAGTCGATTACCATAGTTGTTAGCGACAGCCCTGAGGGTGTGTTCACACTTGTAGTTCGGTTCACTTGGTTCAACATTTAGTCCTGGTTGCTTATATGTCATTTTTAACACCGAACCTAAAGCTACAAAACAAAAAAGCATAAACATGAGGTCACAACCTTATTTATTTTTTCTAACAAAGATCTGAACTTGGCCAAACGCCATGACATTTCATGGTTGCTACAGTAAAATATGAAAGAACACAAACTTATTTTCTTTCATACGTTGGCAGACATTCCAACCACATGGAATCTGTGCAGATTTCCAAAGAATCAACACAGCCTCCACCCCTTGCTTGTTGTTTTAGTCAGTATTTAAGCATTATTTAATTTGATAATGCTTTCAGCTACCAATAACAGCACAGTACTCTCAACATTGGTTAACGCATTGAAATTCATTCTGCAGATTTTCTCTGAAAATCAGTGTAAAACAATCTCATCAGTCATGTGTATCAAAGCATTACTCCATTTTTGAAGAATCTTTAAGCAGGTGTGCAACTGTTGTAGTCCATTTTAGAGCTTTGGCAGAAGTGAAGACTGTCAAGTAATTATTTTGGTGTCATTGTCACACAAAACAACCATATGACTTCAGAAGACTTTTTGTTGTTGTTGTTTTGGAGCTTAAACTGTAAAATAAAAAGCCATATGAAGATTCTTAAATTTTCTTTGGAACTTTGTGTTCTTTTGTTTTAGTTTTTTGACAAATCAAAGGGAGTGGTTCTCATTGGTTAATGGTTCTCATTTCAGGTTTGCATCCCAGCATTTGCATTCCTATAATTTTCTGTCTAAATGATCAACTTTGGGAAGTTTGTCATCTCTGGTCAGGTTCATACACATTTTTTTCCTGTACATTTTCATCACTTATCCATGACTTTTGAGGTAAATATTTATGATCTAATGTTACATTATAAAGTCTAGGTACAATACGTAAAATAAGATTAACAATCCATGTTAAAATGTATCATAGCATATCTTAACTAAAATTAATGACTATTAATGCTATTTGTTTTAATAAAAAGTACAAGCTGTGAGACTGTCAGACGTTCCTCCATGCAGAGAACATAACGTCACATGACTTAAAATAAATGATCAATTAAACTAAACAAAAAAGATAAATAGATAATATACAGTAATAGTAGCACAAATAAATACAACAGAATAAAGAAACAAATGAAAGTTGTATTCAGGTACAGAAATACTACATTGAATAAACTAAATTAAAAAGACGAATCCTTAAAATTAAAGTTACAAATGTTATTCAGTCAAGAGCAGAGTGAATTTCTTTGTCTTTTGTTTGATTAACATTAATGACACAGACGGCAGAATGATTATTAGGCTGCTTTTACTTTAAGATCGAATGAATGCATGAATACAATATACTACATTTTCTTTCTCAACTGTTTACGTTTACTTACCCGACAGTGTTTATGAGTATACTAGCCAAGTTGGGCCTTCTGACATAACTTTTGTGTGTATTTGGCCGTTTAAATGCAATAAGCCGCACTTACTATCATAAGCCTTACTATATATGGTAAACAAACTGTAATAGATCTATATCTAACCTTAAATTCCAAAATTACTTTAACAGTTGTTGGAAATAAAAAGGAACAAATCATCTGATAATTTACAGTGAAAAGCCATAAACAGACATTTCCCGTGTGACACTTTACAATTGATGGTTTTTCATTTTAATATTTCTGTTTTTTCTTAGTTTTTTGTTATCAGTTGTGGGTCTTATGTTATTAAATTATTGTTTATTGCATTATTTTAGTGTTGTGTTACCATGATTTCTTTTTTTTGTATGACACTGTGCACACCTTCTATATATTAGTATTTACTTCAGCATGTGAAAAAAGCTACTTGTGATGAATTTTGATTCATCATGTGGACTTCTCTTTACCTCCCATATTATTATGGTGTTTGTCAGTATATTTTAAAGGTACAAAACAGATTTAAGGAGCAGCATGGCCTTGCTAAAACACTTTTTCTTATATCATAATTAGAGCTGAAAAAGCTAATTGTACATTACAGTTCATTGTTGTTGCTCCTCATACTGAGTACTTTAATGTTCTAGCAGATGCATAGACCAACCGACTGAACTACTTCCTCAGTAGGGAGAGGTTTTGAGCTGTAAGGTGTATAAACTGGTTTTAAGCCGGTAAATAACTACAGCTAGGAGAACAGGTATGAGAGGAGGCTCTTATAATCATTGTCCAGTGAGAAAAAAAGTGCGGAAAAAAAACTGGATGCTTAAGATAGAATTATATCAAAGCGTAATCTTCTATCAAATATAATTTGCTGTGACAGAATTTTCTGAAAATAATTACCAGGTAGTGAGGTGAATAAAATGCCCATTCATCTTGCCACACACTGTAGGGCTTGCTGACTAAAGAACAAATAGCCCTCAGTATGTGTGCTGCAGATCTGCTGCCTAGCCTCACTTACAAAAAAAAAAAAACTATTTTCATTGGAGAGAAAGTGTAACCATATTGTCAACAGAGCCACCCAAGTTGAGCCGTCACTTTCACCCGTCACTGACATCAGATCAGCTCTCACCACAGTTGGTTGTGGTGCATAGAGCTTTTATACTGGAGAACATCCAAAAACACCTTCACAGAGATCTAAGAAAGGTCACGCCAAATGCTTGTATAAATAGTGGGCGAACAAGGAGTCAGTTTGCTATCCAGATTTGAGAAAAAAAAAATATTTTCATTTTTCATATATTCATATTTAACATGAATTACTCTAGATCTGATCCATACGCCATACGGCAGGAAATCTATTGAGTTTAAATAACATAGTAAAGTTAGCTCTGTGAATTAAGAGCCAAGAGTAATATATTAAATTTATTTTTTTTATTTTTTTAGGGCGAAATGTAGGTCTGTTGCACACATGGTATGGGATGAGATATTAACCAAAGTTTGATACTTAAGGTTGGTAACTTAATTAGCAAATTTCATGAATGGCATAAATAACATGCATAATGTCTCAGTCAGTGGTGGTGTTGGGATCGTACCTGGCAATCTGGTTGACATAAGGCTTTAATTCGCTTGGCTCATAGGCACGGGCGAAAGCCCAGCACACGTAGCAGGCTGCATCACGTACATTTGATCCCAAACTGCATGCTCCCCTTTTTTCGTCATATATCAGAGCTTTTAGAACCAGAGGCACCACTGTAGGATTCAGAGACAAAACATTAGTATGCTAAAATCATTAGTTTTGCAATCCAAAATATTTAAATACACTTACATATAAATATATGTATATACAGTAGTATATGCATATATGTATATATATATAAACATACATACAGACACACACACAGGCCTACACACAAATATATATATATATATATATATATTAGGGCTGTCAAATGATTAATCACGATTAATCACATCCAAAATAAAAGTTTTTTTTACATAATATATGTGGGTGCACTGTGTATAATTATTTTGTATATATATATAAATACACACACATGCATGTATATTTAAGAAAAAAATATTATTTATATATAAAATATTTATATTTATATATAATATAAATTATATATAAATCTATATACAGTATATACATGAAAATATTTCTTAAATATATACAAGCATGTGTGTGTATATAAAATAATTATACACAATGCACCCACATATATTATGTAAAAAAAACTTTTATTTTGGATGTGATTAATCACGATTAATCATTTGACAGCCCTAATATATATATATATATCATAAACAGTAACAATAAGATGAAATTGTGAAATACTAATACTAAATAATAATCTGTGAAGCTGAATTTTCAGCATCATTAATCCAGTCTTCAGTGTCACATGATCCTTCAGAAATCATTATAATATGCTGATCTGCTGCTCAATAAACATTTCTCATTATATTTTCAAGGTTTCTTAGATAAATAAAAAGTTCAAAAGAACAGCATTTTTTAAATAGAAACATTTTGAAACATTATAAATGTGTTTATAGTAACTTTTGATTAATTTAATGCATACTTGCTGAACTAAAGTATTACATTCTTAAAAATAATTTTACTGACTACAATTTTTTTATATAATTATATAACTAGAATATAACATTCATAATATAATGTGTGTGGTGCATAAATATACACAGACACACACCAACGAAGAAGATAATTGAGAATTGATAAGGCAACGAAGATAGTTGACTTTCGGAAGGTCCCATATTACAAGGAACTCTCTTCCTAAAACTTAGGTGGGGCCAGAATTTGAAGTATTAAGAGTTTATGATTCATGCAATATGTGCAAATTAATGAAACATTTATTTCAAAACACAAAACTTTACCATTACATTTATACAAACTGAGATCCAGCGTAAATAACAATTTTAATAAACATGCTGTAAAGACACATCAGGTGCGGCACACATTTGGCTCCATGCAAATCTCACTGCTTGTCCTCAATATCTCCACACCCCTCTGACAACATCCTCAAACCTGCTTCACACCTAACTCTACCACTCCTGGGCTAATTCAACCATTTAGGCAAACAAAAGCCAAAAACAGTCTTGTCTGGCTTCTAGTCCATGTGGATGCTCACTAACAGGTGAGACAGGAGGCAAACTTGCAATGTATCGTGGCTTGGGGCTTGCCTAATATTTGGTACATTGATGCTGCCTCAGGGCTCTACTGCTTGGGCATAGACTCCACCCCACAGAGTCAACACCTCAGAAAGCAAGAGACTCATCAGACTCATCAGAAACGGGACAGAACACCTAAAGAGCAGACACCTGCGTTCAAGGACGATCATATCAGACAAACTGTTGGACTGTCATAAACTTCAGGAGTTCCGCTGTGGACATAATCCTTTGACGATACTTCCAACATCACGTGGAATCTGATAACAGGTAAGGCTGTACAAGCTAAATCACTTAGATTTTTAATGGCAACTGTTCTTATTGCTGTATTTCTAGCATTTGTTAAGGCTGATGTACCTTGTAGCAGGTGTTTAAATTTCTGACTACAGATGCACCTGTTAGACCATATCTGGCAGAAAAGACTCTTTTGTATTTGCAATGTGGTTGTACACATATACCCAGTGTCTAAAGAGTCAAAAAAATTACAACAATTCTCGTTTTACGCTAATATCACAAGATTTCGGTGTACCCATAGAAGTGTGATTAAGAACCAGGAAACAGCGTATAATACAGCAAAATAAAATTTCACAATACAGAAACGTTCTTTTATTTTGTGCCTTAAGGAGGGAGCGGCTTGATATGAAACATGGGAGTCAAAACCTGAGCCACCACTTCTTGCGACAGCGTGTGACAAACAGGTTCCTTAAGGCGGAGTCATTTTCTGCACAACTTGCCTGGCAATCTCTTTCTTCAATATTCTGCTTCCCAATACAAACCTTCAGGCCTCAAAATCTTTGCACACTTACCAGACCATTAGGTATCATTGTAGTGAAGAATTGTAGAAGCCAATTCTTTCAATCACGGAAGCAGTCCAATTGATTACTAATGTTATAACAGATGAAATTCCGTTCTAATTCCTCTGGTAGCTTCTCTACATTTAGAGCGTGAGTGAGATCAACTTTTAAATGTCTGGAGTTTGTATCTTGCAAGCGAGGTCATGGGAAACAGGTGTATGTGGTTTCCCACGCCATCAGGTTTTGATAAAGGGGAGCATGTTTCTACAGGCCTACACTGGCTTCACTAGTGCAGATAGAGCATGCCATGCTAACACGCAGGCCAGCGGACAATACAGAACTGCTACAAACTAGTTGAAAAGCTGAAGGGACTGTGAACCTAAATTAGTGACCCAACAAACAGCAGATGCTCTGGTCCAGTGTGTGGCAGAACTGTTAATGATTTTTTTTCTCTTCTGTTGCCAGATAAGGCTGACAAACCGCACAGTGTTGGATTGGAACAACTGCACAAGTATGGACATTCTCCAGGGGAGAAAACCGAAGAAACCACATTACATTCCACGCCCTCCTGGCAAACCATTCAAATATCAGTGCTTCCAATGTCCCTTCACCTGCAACATCAAGTCTCATCTCTTCAACCACATGAAGTACAACCTTTGCAAGAACTCCATCTCTCTGGTATCTCAGCGCATGGAACAGACAGGAAAAACAACCAGAGCTTCCCAGAATAATCTTCCTTTCAACCACAACAGTAAAGAGCCACCCCTGGAAGCTGAAGCCAGCAAACCTATAGAAAGAGTCAGTGACGAGGTTGAACAAGAGGAGATGGTTAAAGAAACAAGACAAAAGCCTGAATGTCCCATCAAGGAGGTCAGCAAGCAAGTCCCAGAGGCAGTTCGTGAGATTAGGGACAAAAGTGCAGACATAGCACAGAACAAATTATCTTCGGCTTTCTCACCAGTTGCACGAACAGGTGAAAGTGAAACTCTGTCTCCACGCAGAGACGATCAAACATCTTCATCCATTCCTCAGTTCTACAATCAAATGGCTCCTTGGGTCCCACCTGCCTCCACAGCACCTCTTCTTCCTCTAATACAAGACTATTCTTCATACATGGTACCTGAGAGGCCCTTGCACTCCCTCTACACGCCTTACCCACACAACCAAGCAAACACCTCTGCCTACCAACTCACACCCCGGGAGACCCAGAGACCTCTGGTGCCATCACCTTTGGTCCCGCCTAGCCCTTCTCTTCTCCACCCTTATCACTATAGATATGCTCATTCGATTATACCCAGTCCACCTCTACCCTACAGCGTCTACCAACACCCTGAACTATCCATGTCCTTACAGAGAACTAGGTATCTTCCTCTGGATGTATACAGCAATAGATTTTATCCTCGAGAGTACGGAGGACACCTGGTCCCCATATCTCATCAGGATTCTTACAGCAGACTTCCTGAGGACAGGGCTGTCCAAGAGCACAGTCCAGGAGACAAAGGTACTCGCCAGAGTCCTTTAGCAGGATGTGCCGCCTCTGGGTCGCCAGACAGGCCCAGTACCGCAGATGTCATCCAGCGTATCCCTGTTACAATTAGGCTGGCTTCCCATGGGGAGTCACTCCCTGTCAGTCAATCACAGCATGTCTTACAAGGGGCAACTACAGCAACCGACAACTTAACCAAGAAATCATATGGACAACCTCAAGAGAACATGTTACAAAAGAGAGAGAGGTAGGTAAACCATGTGAGACAAAGGCCCCAAAGACACTTTTTGCATGACGGTCAAATAAAGCAAGTTAATGGTTTCCCCAGTCTTAACATTTGTATCTTGTTTTCTCTTTCTAGCAATGACCCACAAACCACAGATTCTGCAAGAGGCAGTGAGATTTCATCAGAAAAGGGAGAGGACGAAGAAAATGAGGAGGAGCCAGGTCCTCTAAACCTTTCAAAGAGGGACCAGGCCGTATCCAGTCACATGACACACCACTACTCTGACCGAGAGGTCCATTATGATTCAGAAAGTAGTCAAGATGCACCGCTCAACCTCTGCCTCAGGGGACAGTCCAACAACCAAGCCTTGCCCAACACCACAGGCTCTGAAACTCCAGAAAGACAAACCATCATAAACGCTGAGGAATCCACAATTGCTTCACCCAGAAAACAAGACCTAGACCCATGTGACCAGAGGCACTCAGCGGCCTTTGCTCTGTGTCAGCTAGCTAGCTCAAGGGACATTATCAAGGACTCCTCTATTGATCAACAAGAAATGGCCGAGGGCCAGAACAGCCATCACCTTCCTCCCCCAGACAACTGCCCAGTAAAAGACACTCCAGACATACCGAAACAGAACACACGGGTGCTGGGACAAAAACGGCCAAACAACAGACATCTGAGGCACAATACGAAAAGAGCAAGGGTAAAAGAACCGTCCCGAACTCAAAGAAAGAGGTCGCAAAACTGTTGATGCAGAGATTTCAAAGAATGGACTGCTGCAATTAAAATCTTTATAGAAAGGAGTCCCAGTGAAAATATCAATACTCAAGAGACATTACAGGAAGAGATGGTCAACATCTTTCAGCCATCATGGGATCAATTAAAAGACTATTCATAATTGGTAAAATGTATAAATTTAATCCAATGTAAGTTGCTTTTATAAAAGCATCTGGCTAATGCATGCAAATGTAGATACTTCCAAAATACAACATTATGCACTCATTTGGAACAAGAAGGCACCCCATTTTGTATACTGAAAATCTTACGCTCTTTGACAGACTTACAAAAGTATGTATCAATTCATTAAAGGGAGCTGGGTGGTGGCATTTCTTTCTCTTTTTTTTTCTTTTTTTAATAAAGAAGCTTGTCAAACTTGCAGTATTTGAATAAGGTGTTTGCATAAAGTGAAGTATGTTTGCTTATGAATGCTTTGTACTGAGTACGGTCAAGGGGACTTACAATGTTTAGATAAAGAAGATTATAGCAATAATTGATGTCAGTGGGTAAACTTAAAACCAATAGTTTGCAAATGTAATACAATAGAGCAGGGGTCGGCAACCTAAGGCACGCGGAGGGTTAATCGCTGACACGCAAGCAAGCGCGAGAGAGGTGTATGTATTTCATTCAGATAAAGTAACATACTTCCCACCTGCATACAGATCAACATTTTGATGTAATAATTCCTCGTAGTAACAGCTTGTTTTATTAAGTTAGGAGTTATTTATACTATTAAAGTGTGAGAATTAAACTGCACAAGTCAATGAAAGCGTGCAGCTCTAACAAACCATTAGCGCGACCACTGCGCATCAGCGCAAACAAGTTATCCAAATGACAGCTTACAGCTCGTTCCGCTGCAAATAGTTAATGCTATACATTTCAACCAAGTGTATAGAGTCCTTATTAAACATTCTATACATATTAAAATGACTGTAATGCATGTGGAAACTCCGTTCGTGCGTACCTGGTCACTTCATGTGTTTTCTCTGATTGGAAAGCTATCCAATCGTGAGACAAATGCCCTCCGACAGAGAGGACACTTTTTCATATTCAAGATGAAACTGAACAAAATGCATCTGATTGTTAAAGTCACAAATGTAAATTTTACTCTTCCTAAAATGGTAAAAAAAAAATAATAATAATAACATGCGAGAGCGCGTCATAACGCCTGCCAGTTTACAGATATGACAGCGCTGCTGCAACACGCATCGCCTCAGATATGGCTGAGCATCTCTTCAGAAAGCCGACGTGCAACCTGCTGCAAATGAAACTGAAAGTTCAGCTTACATTCTGAAGCTCAACTCACAGTTGTCTTCATTTAAAGTAGTGACAGTAAATTATCTTACCAGTGTTGATGCCACTCTTGAAATTAGCTAATGATAAATAAAATGCAGGTCATATCATGCGAACCTGAATTTGCATATAGCGTCACTTAAAAATGGCACTTTATGACAAAAAGGTTGCCGACCCCTGCAATAGAGAATAAAAAAGAATACAAACCAACCATCTGAAAGACGCGAAGGAAGCAGGAGTCCTCTCCGGCCTAGCTCTGCAAGAGCCAGGCAGCCCCCGTGCCATGCATTATCTGTTTCCTGGAAACTGCAATATGCAGAAAAAATACCTTACTAAGTATTTGATGAGATTCACATCATCACATCTCAGCCTCCTGTTATATCATGCCACACCTGAAACACTCCAAAACAGATTCAACCACTTCATCCGCGAGCTCTTTAGGTAGTCTACCAGTCACCCTTCCAATCCTGCAGGTGGTTAAAAAGAGAAAGACCAGTTAAAACAGGAATCATTTTAGTACTAGAGATTATTACAGAGAAATGTGGCACTAAAATATGGCACTGTCATACCAAGCCAAGGCAGACAAAATCAAACAAAGTGTATTTAATAAACTTGACTGTTCTCACCCCTTTGCAGAAGACCATCGCACTATTGTCTCTTTGTCTTTCAGTCCCATCAACAGTTGTTCTGCAATAATGAATAAGAAAATTAGCAGTAACAAGATAGCATTTAAATATTTAGCAAACAGAAATGGAAATATGCCTGAATACTTACCAATGACATTCTCTACCTCCTGAGGTATGTCATAGTCTTCCTCCTGACTGACAGACTCTAGATCAGGTTTTGTATCCTCAACACTTCCAATGACAGAAGACAGGGCCAGGTTGACTGCGAGTGATCGACTTCCTCTCTGGTATCTGGATGCAGTCATACAAAATGCTTACAAACAGGCTGACACTTTTGAGCATTCCTTGTTTCATTTTTATGTTTTTGTTTTGTCAGTCGGTCACATTACCTCCATTTGGCCAAACGTGGTTTTAGACAGGTCAAGCCAAGTCTCTGGACAACTTTTACTCCCAGCTTACGCAACGTGGCTTGGTTACTTTCAGCTATTCTCTTCTGGTTCAGGCACTGAAGCACTGTGGGGGCTGTGAACGAAGGGTCAGGTAAAGACTAGCAAACATTTATCTATTTGTATGTTTTGGCTTTATAGAGACCAAAGAAAGACCTAGAAAACATATACACACCATACTGCAGGAAGTCATCACGTTTCCCATGCTTGAAGAGCTGGGCCTGGTGAGAAATCATTACTTGATTAGAATGGATGCAGTGTTTGCTGAAGTCCTGCGGTACACATAGGTATACCCCTGGTTGGGAAATACCGAACTACTCATTAAAAATCTTTGAGCAATACTTTACCTACATATCATTAGATTGATGTGGAGTCAAATTTATTAAAATGAACTAAAACAATTTGCAACGTGTCTTGAAAAATGCTGAAAACAGTTACGCTTAATGCCAGCAGCAGTATCTTGTAATTATCAAGTGTGCACCGCACATGTTCCTGCTCCCTGCCTTGTAGCACTTAAAGCCTTTATGCAAATCATTGATGGCAGTTTTAGTACCTCAGGCATTCCCAACACACAGAGCCAGTTTTGAGCACCTCGGGCGATAGAGAGACATGCTTCACAAAAGAATAACAACTGCAGGATTGTTTTCACAGATGTCTGGACTTTAAACCATGTAGGATGACCCCTTGCAACAACAACAACAACAAAATTCTGATAACGATCAGTCACTAAAATGATCAATTATGAGTGTTTTAACACAGCACTGAAAAATACAGGTAGGAGGGCATGTGACATCTGGCAGGTAACGGTTGCAAAGTATGTGCAGCTATTAAACCAGTGCAGGAATTACAGTATAAGCTTAAAGGGCCGTTCACACCAATAACTACAACAAAAACTATATTAGTGTGCACACCAATAGATAATATCGTTGTTTATTGTTAAGCATGCGCTGCAGTTGTTATCTATCTCTCTAATGCTCAAGCAGAATGGATTCTGATTGGCTATCAATTGTTTTTATTGTTCATCAGCTAGAAAAAAAGGGTTCACTTTATTTTGATGGTCCCTTTAACACATTCTATTGACTATAAGTAACGTTGCACCAACATGTCTACTAACTCTCATTAGAGTGTTAGTAGAGTATTAGTAGACTGGTAGGGTTAGAGTTAGAATAAGTTGACATGTAGTTGCAAAGTTACTTATATTCAGTAGAATGTCTGTTGTGGAGCATCACAATAAAGAGGAGATGGTTAAAGATAAAATAGAATTAATAATGCACAAGTGTGTGTGTGTGTGTGTGTGTGTGTTTACAGACCAACTGTAACTGCAACCGTGCATTTTATGTTTATCCACCCTTGAAACCTACTCTACATTTATCTAATTTATTATTAATTAATTTAATGAAATCTCAGGGGGTTTTATGTGAAACAGCTTGGATTGTTATTGCCAAGCATTTGCATGTTTGACATCTTGAAAAGAAAGGGAGGAAGTGGTGGATGTAAACAGCCCTATATGAGAGATAAACAGTGGATTGGAGGCTCACCAGGGACTGCAAAGCTCCATCGAGGGCCACAGTTCCCTCCATGCTCATTTCACTGGTCTGAGATATGGTGGTCAGACACCAGTCCAGAAAATCACCCAAACGCTTCTGCTTCACATCTGGACGGGTCACAAACCTGTGCAGATAATACAAATCTTTCAAGCAAAGAGATCATCTACACGTGTTTAAACAGTGCCCTCTACTGCTCAGCGAGTAAAGCTGGCAATAGTTTGCAGTAAACACCCACTTTTGGATATTATATCATCGGAAATCATTTTTAATACACCTTATTTTATGACACTTTTTTTTTTAAATTATAATTTAAACCAAACAGCCATTTACGCTAAAAAATAAAATATTTAATGAAGCATGTTTTCCACACTTCTTTTCACTAAATGAATGATAGAAATCATTTATAAGCACCAATACATTGTACATTATTAGACAAAAGTACTAAACAGCAACATATACATGTTTATATAGTGTACTAAAACGTTTTAATACATGGAGACTTATAAGTTATGGCACAAATGAATCACTCAATCAGTGTTTGGAATAAAGTCATTGAAATTAACCGTTTGGAATGAACTTACCAGCTCAAAGGCTGAGTACTAAAGTGTACCAGTAAATGAGAGTAACTATTAAATCAGCCTTAACTGTCTCATACACAGAGGCATGGTGAATCTTGTATAATTACAATCTTTAAAAAAAAAAAAAAAAAGTAAACAAATAAAGGCCAATTAAAAACAAACTCAATATTTACATCTAAATATTTACAGTGCTGGTCAGAATTATTTGACCCCTTGGTAAATATGATCAAAGATGGCAGTAAAAAATAAATCCGCATTCCGCATTTTTTATCCTTTTGATATTTTATTTATTTGGCGCTGCTTCTCTTCAGTTCATGGCTGAACTGAAGAGAAGCAGCGCCAACATGGATCTGGGAATCTGAAGGATCTCCAAACTCATCAGGCATTATAGGAGAAAACTCACAGCTGTTATCTTGGAAAAAGGAGGTAGCAAAATGTATTCAATAAAAGGGGGCAAATAATTGTTCCCAACGTGTTTTGGAGAAAAACATTTATTTCATACTGTGATTTCCCCCCACTTTCAATTACTTTACTTCAATGAAAGCATAGATTTGTGCTATTTTTTTAAATAAAATATCAAAAGGATTAACAATGCAGATTATTTTTTTTACAGCCATCTTTGATCATATTTACCAAGGGGGCAAATAATTCTGACCAGCACTGTAAGCCCAGCTCTACCCAGATAATAAACACACACATAGAGGAATAACAAATAACATGCAACTTACTTTGATACAAGGACTGATGCAGCATCTCGAGATTTGTCACTGACTATGAGAAAGGACTGCAAATATATATATTAGTACAATTATTAATTAATAATACAGATGTTGTCTATGGTGGCCTGTGATTGTGGATGTTACCTTTGCAACAGCCAGAATACGATCCATTATGGTCTCTCTGTTCAGCCCGGGGTCAGCGGACATGTGGCCGTCCAGACGGGACAAGTCAAAGGGAATGAGACATGTCATCGAGAGCCAGAGGAGGAGTATGTAGCGTGTTTCCCAGGTCTAATACAGAAACATACAGTCAATAACTAGATGATGTATAACTTTTGTGCTTTGGGAAGGATAAATTACAAAAAACACATGGATGGCATTTTTCCAGACATGAGAAATGTTGACCTGCTCCACTAGTTACTGCCTGAAGCTATTCAGTGGTCATTTCTTACTTGATAGATACAAATAACAATATATAAAAATGCCTGATTGATCAATGTTAGGACATAAAGTCTGAAATAAGAGACTAGTTCAAAAGCGGTGGGCTCAAAAGTTAAGACATTCCTATAGTATCGGTAGTGCCAAGCAAAGATTTAACTTGGTACCCGCACTTCTGAACGCTCGCATAAGTGCAACTGATAACAAATTACAATTTTTGTCTGTTGTCATCAAGTTCCTTAAGTTCATAACCTCATTAACCTGCAATATTTCTTCAGATAAATGTGGCTCTTTGCCAAAATGCAGAGAAATAAATCATGTGGTTATAACAGAAAAAAGTTACATTTCTTTATTTCCTGTAGCATTATGAAAGCATACAGTAACTTTTAGAACTCAAAACTTCCTTCCTAGGACAAAAAGAGCATTTACTGAAACCAAGCTGTAAAAAAAAAAATCCTTCTGAACTCTGCAACTTTCTCACCTTAGACAGATTAATGCATTTTGATATGATTTGATTTATTAAGACACAGAAAGTAGTGAAATACACTCATTGTTTCCATTGCGGTCCTTGATGTAAAGCACAGACTTCACTCATAGTGACAGGTGACTTTGGCATTGCATACTATTATAAATACAAAGCTACAATACGTTTTCACATTTACAAAGTTCACAATTAAACATCCACACAATACACTAATACAGATTCATCACTAAAACAATCTAATAACCAACTTTTAACATTCGCACTGTCTAAAACCAACCATATTAGAATTACTTTTGATATCCAGAGGCAACAAATTCCACAATTGAGCCCGAGTACTCAAAAGACCTAGTTTTAAAACAATATAATGTAATATCCATGAGATTTTGCCTAGTATTATAAAGATGTCTCTCACTTACCCAAGAGAAATAGGTGAAAATGTGTAGGAGCTCTTTTATTGATTATCGTGTACCATTTTTAGTTTAAAATATGCTACTCAGGGATTGCACTAAACATGAAGCGAGTAGTTTAAAATTGTGTTTATCCATAAAACTAACATATCTAGCAAGAAATTTTGTTCGAGCATTAGCCTTACTAACCTTGATAGACATGTTAGAAACCTTGTTCAGTTTACTTTTAGACCCAAATAACATGGCTTCTGTTTTACCTAATTCAGGGCTCCAGACTAACTTTTCTCATTTGGTCGCACCAGCATATGATTTGGTCACACTTTTTTTTTTTTGCTATATGCCATGGGATTAATCAATGCATGCTGATGAATAGTGGTTTTAATGGACCAAGGCTAGCAAAGGCTTTCTGGGTTGCAGCAGAAATACCTGTAATATATTAATTATCATTGCCAAATTTCAGGATTTTCATGGATTTTGGACAGTAATTTTAATCTGTAATTTTAAGCATTTTACATTTGAATTATATTCTATCTATCTATCTATCTATCTATCTATCTATCTATCTATCATCATCTTTCTATCTTTCATCTTTCTTCTTTTAAAAATCATTAAACATTCAAATGTATGCATTACATTTTAAAAGATTAGAGTATTATAATAAACTGATACAGATTTTTCGTTATCAAAGTTTATAGTTGGAACAAAAAGCAGAAATCTCACACTGCTTACCTTCTGCATTTTATAATAATTTCCTTTTCCTCTGTCGAGCGATCATGAAGAGTAATCGCTCGACAGAGGAAAATATAACCGCTGAAAAGACGTAGGAGGAAGGGGCTCTGTGTTTCGTGAGACCATTTTTTATCATTTTTATATGCCTTAATTCGTGAATTCGTAATTGGCGCGTTCCACCATCAGTGTGCAATGCGCGTGACGTCTAAGTTCGTCAATAAATAAACTGCACGTGTCTTGCGGAAGAACATTGTAGACGGAACTTCCCTCTGTTAATGTCTATGGCGAGTCACGCAGGCACTGGGCTACTCCGCAGCCGAGACGAGCCCGGGATAAAATAGTCCGAATATAAACACTTATTATAGGCGTACCGTAGGGATTCAGGATAAGTCAAAAACACGGTTTGGAAAATGGATTCATGATGTAGCCTACTCGTTCATTTTGAACATAAGTTACGGACTGCAGCAGCTGATACAACGGCGTTCTGTTGCTCGAGCGTCCACTCGCACAAATGCGACCACATAACATTTCAACTCGCACATTCTCAAAAAATGGTCGCATATGCGACCAATTTGGTCGCAGTCTGGAACCCTGTAATTGCAATAATAGTTTATTTGCAGAGAGCCAGTCTCAAGCATATCATTTATATGTATAGGAGGAATAAAAGAGGGCCTAAGACACTTCCCTGAGGAACTCCATTATTAATAATCGTTTCCTCAGAAAGAATCCCATTAATTTCTACCCTTTGAATTCTCCCAGTTAAATAAGAGTTCAACAAGGCTATCACCATACTTGAAAAACCCACGCCACTTAATTTATCTAACAGTATTGAATGAATCACTGTGTCAAAAGCTTTTTGAAGATCTAAGAGTACCATTCCACACATTTTACCTCCATCAGTTTGCTTCCTTATAAAATCTGTTAAATAAAGTATAGTATCAGTCGAATAAGATCTTCTAAAACCTGATTGGAAATCATAAATTAAACCATTCTTGCATACTGATACATTTGTTTATGCACAATCTTTTCTAAAAAAATTGAAGCCACACTAAGAATGGAGATTGGACGGTAATTTCCAGGATCATGTCTATTTCCTTACTTGTATAATGGAATAACCTTGGCTATCTTCATGTCAGATGGGACTAAACCCTTTTCTAAAGGAAGATTCACAATAAATGTGAATGTTGGAGATATAATATCTGCAGCATCTCTAAAAAATTTAGCTGAAATACCATCTAGCCCAGTTGACAGACACCTGAATATTTTCTAACATATTAGTAATTTCATTTACTGTCACTTTAGTAAAAACAAAAGACTTAAGCAACACTCCTTTTTTTGATAAAATTTCTTAACAAAATCAATTCCATACATCCCCTTAGACAGAGGGAGGTTATCTACTAAGCTCTTTGCAATTGATGAAAATAATAAATAAAATGTATTAGCAACTCTTTTATCAAACCCAATCTCACCATTTATATCTAATCCTAATTTTGATGCACTATACTTTGATTTACCAATCGATTGGAACCTGTTCAGCACCTTCCACAAAATGTTTGGATCTTCCTTATTTACTTTGAATTTGTTCCTTTATAAAATTACTTTTTGCATCCTTTATAGACTTCTGACCTAAATTTCGAAGTGCTTAAAATGTCTCATAATCATCTGGTCTCTTAGTTCTCCTATAAATTGAAAGAGCCTTATTTCTGCTTTTTAGTAATTCCATTATTTCGTGAGTCATCCAAGGACTCGATCTCTGCTTCACTCTCACCTGTCTAAGGTCCAATACTTTAAGAAATAAAACTTTAAAATGTATCCAAGCATCATCAACTATTGAGGTATTACAAATGTCATTTAAATGTAACTCTCTTAAGTTGATCTTTAAATACTTCAATGCTATACTTTTTTTAACAATCTAGTACATACTGTTTTATGATTATTAAATTTAATTTACTACGCTTCCTAGTACAGAAGATAATAGTGATCGCTATTCGCTAATGCCATATTCAATTACTCCTTTCTGAGAAATATTATATACATCAGACATCAAAATAAGGTCTATGGTACTTTCCCCAGCTTCCCAAACTCTAGTAGATTTGTTTATAATTTGGGTTAAATTAAATAATTTACATAATGACTGCAGAGCCTTATAATTATCCCCTATTCTTTTACACATATCAGTATTAAAATCCCCCATACTAACACATTCTTTAGTGAATTATGAACTCAAGTCCCACATAAAAGTCTTTTTGACTACGATAAACTCCAAACAATATAGGTTTAATCGCAGGTATTAACAAGTCCAAAACAATAACTCATGTTCAACATTAATATCTAACACCTTAAAATTAATATCCGATCTAATAAAAATACAAACATCCCCTCCTTGTCTGTTGCGATCCTTCCTAATTATGTTATAATTTTCAACACCAATTTCATTATCACTGATGAATCTAACCATGTTTCTGTTAGGCAAAAAAAAAAAAAAAAAAAAATCCCCACTTTACAATTCTTAAGTAACCACCTAAATTCATCAATCTTAGGTAATAAACTCCTTACATTTAAATGCACAAAATGTAAACCTTTCATATTTAAATGGTCTTCAAACAAATTGTCCGAACCACCTGATGCTGAGAAAGCTTCTCCAATCGATGAGTATGTAGTGTAATTACTCAAATTTGTGTATGTAGTGTTTACATTGATTCACAGCTGCAAATAATGTCTTGTTAAATTCTAAGGATCATTGAGAATCTGTAAAATGGACACAGACACGAAAGTACATTTATAAATAAAAATAAAAATAAAAAAAGACCCAATAAACCAGGGGTCGGCAACAGGCGTGTACAGGCATGTACTAAATGAAGTTTAGTACGTGAGGATGCCAAGGAATAATTCTGAGTGTAAAAGTAGGCTATGTCAAATAATTATTACAATAAATTAGGCTCCATTGTGTAACTGTAAATGATACACATTTATTATTCACAATATGGAAAGAGGAAATAAAACATAGTTTGTTAAGAGCATGACTCAAACATGCCATTAATGGGCTTAATCAAGTCCTCTTATTTTTGGAGTTCCGCGTCTCCCACATATTTGTGTTTTAGCAAGGCTATATATGAAGAGTTTGGTTCCAAAACGCGATAAACGGCATTTAGAAAAAAAATTGTTACTGCAAAAATCAGTATTGTATCTGGTTGATATTGAAAAGTCAATGTTTAATTTTAAGTAAAATGCGATATCCACCGTGTTATTCTGTCATGTTTTCTCCCTTTCTTTCCAAACCGCGACAAATGCCAGTCTCCCTTCTCTGCAGAATGCGATATATCCGCTCTCAACCAATCACAACGCACCATTCCACGCAATGAAAACAGTAACGGCAGCGCCTTAAATACACCCGACTTCCTAGTTTTTCTTATCTATTTTGTACTTTTCGATCAACAAACAAAAAATGAATAATTTTGACGGCATTGATGAACCTGTGGTTGTTTCTGCGGTGGGTAAGAAACGTAAGGCATCGAAATCGAATCATTTACGTAAGGAGATTAAAGGAGAACTCCGGCGCAAAATGAACCTTTGGTCTAATTACACATTGTTACCTAGTCAACCGTTATCTGAGATTTGTTTTCATGATTATCGAATGTAAATAGTTTTATCTATAAAAACAGTTTAGCCTATAAAGCTAGTATAACGCTAGTATATTGGGCATAGTGTAATGACAAATAAAAATCGCTTGTTAATACCACTAACAAGGCTGAAAATAGCCCCACACTAACACGGTAGCATAATGAGGGTCCCTACCTTCAAACCGAAGCATTGAGAACTTTGTAAGTGTACAGACAGTTTAATAAGAAGATATTTTAAACATACAGTCAACTTCGCGTATACAGGCAGAAGCCATCTTTGAAATACAGTCTTTACCAGTCGATCTACGAACGCCGATCCAAGCCTGCTGTTCGCGCTCACCTTATCACAACTTATAGCTCGTTCACATCTCACCAGCGCACTTGGATCGGCGTTCGTAGATCAACTGGTAGAGACTGTATTTCAAAGATGGCTTCTGCCTGTATACGCGAAGTTGACTGTATGTTTAAAATATCTTCTTATTAAACTGTCTGGACACTGACAAAGTTCTCAATGCTTCGGTTTGAAGGTAGGGACCCTCATTATGCTACCGTGTTAGTGTGGGGCTATTTTCAGCCTTGTTAGTGGTATTAACAAGCGATTTTTATTTGTCATTACACTATGCCCAATATACTAGCGTTATACTAGCTTTATAGGCTAAACTGTTTTTAGAGATAAAACTATTTACATTCGATAATCATGAAAACAAATCTCAGATAACGGTTGACTAGGTAACAATGTGTAATTAGACCAAAGGTTCATTTTGCGCCGGAGTTCTCCTTTAAGAAGATGAGGCACTCGGGAGGAGGTAAAATGTTTTCAATCTTCTTTACAGTTGTTAATAAAAATATTATACTAATAAACTTACGTTGTTGTGTATTTTCAACAGTTTCAATATGAAAAAAAAAACCTTTTATATTGATTCAATGGATTAATTGCATTTTGATTTTTTTTTTTTTTTAAATGGATTTATTGCATTTTGGGGGAAAAAATAATCAGTGTTTATAGTAAATCTTTGAAAATCAAAACCTGGATTTAATTTTTTTTTTTAATTATGACCTACAAATGCTATGTGAAAGTTTGAAACAGAAAATAGTGGTTTTTCGTTTTTCCACTTTCTTAGTAAAGAAAACCCATTTTTACTCAAATTAATCTAAATGGATTTATTGCGTTTTGGAACCAAACTCTTCATATACATATTTGTGTGTTGCAAGTTGGTGAATGAAGATACTTGCCAGGTTACGTGTCACTACTGCTTTATTAATTTATCCAGCGTAAAACCCGGACACTGCCACACAAATGTGGCTTTTTTGTTAAAGACTGTCCTACTACAGGATTTAATACAGAGTAACAGCTCACTACCAGTTACAAAAGACACTTTAACAGTCTGTCACACAGGCAATCGTCAATTAATTTATTTGACTATTCTGGCCCGCCATCTAGTGGCAAAACTTTGTTTGGCCCGATGCCAAACTTACTTGCCCACCCCTGCTATAAACTGTGGGACCAGCTCACCTCAGTGTCTTTTTGGTCCTGTCTGCATAAAAGGTCCAGAACTGGCTGAACGTCCGACACCTCGTGGGGGAACAGCTGCATGAAAATCTTGTAGCCTCTGACCTACGAAAGCACCAGAAATTCAGTCACAAATCTCCCTTTTAAAGAGATGATCAGTCCAACTTAAAGAGCCGTGCACCATCTTACCTTTGAGATGATATAGAGGAATTTGAAACAGAGATGGACCAGAAGAGGTGGTGACTTCTCATTGCGGATCATCTCTAACAGCATACTCAGCATCCACTCTGAACAACGGCATATACAGCAGCGTTACAAACAGCGTTCAAACACAGAACACAATCATCATGTCCAACACATCCATGATACTTCCTCTTACCCAGGTGAGGGTCCAGAAGATGTGGCTGCTCCTGGTAGCGATCCATCATAACTGCAACAGCAACCCAAAGCATGACTTGACATTTTGCTATATCTTTTATGTTATACTTCACCTTTGCATTACAATACTCAATAGCATAGACAGACAGACAGAGAAAGACAGATATGTTTAAAGAGATAGACCGACGCAGACAGGTAAACAGGCAGATGATAGATAGATAGATAGATAGATAGATAGATAGATAGATAGATAGATAGATAGATAGATAGATAGAATAGTCAACATTTGAATTAGATCAAAAAAAGTTAATCGATGTTGTTCTAAGACAAGAACGGTATTGTTAAAAAATTCATATAGCCTACAGTGTGTGCAGAATTATTAGGCACGTTCATTTTCTGATCATATTTTTTTTCAGGCATATTTTACCAATTCCAAACCACATTAAATCTAAATAACTACTATAATTTTGTATTTAATCATTTATAAGTGATATATAATTGTTCAGGAGGGCTGGAAATTAAAAACACCTTAGATTCAGGTGCGCATAATTATTAGACACGTTTTCTTTTACAGATTTCAAGTTTTGGGAGTTCATTTTTAGTCTTCAGGGTAGGAGACGGACTAAAAATGAACTCACAAAACTTACTGCCAGATTCTGGAAGATGAATTCTTCAAACAATGGTACAAGAGGATGTGGTGCTGGTCCTTCAAGACAAGAGTCACTCTCAATCTGTCGGTCTATAAAACCTATAAATTCATGTACTTTACTACACTTCAGCTTGTGATTCTTATTAAGAGGGGGTCGTTTTTTAGGATTCTTAACCTAATTTTTCACCTTTACCACCGGTTTTTGTCTGACCCTGCTGACCCAATGAGCATTTCACTGTCCAATGATCATGCCTTAAATACATTTTTTTTTTTGTATTGCATCCTTCTCATGGGCATTTAATAATGTGTGACTTTTCAGTCTGAGTTAAATCTCTTTTGTGGCTTATTTTATCTGTAAAAGAAATAATTATGCACACCTGAATATAAGGTTTTTTGTTTAATTTCCAGCCTTCATGAACAATTATATATCACTTATAAATGATTACATACACAATTAATAGTAGTTATTACAATTAATGTGGTTTGGAATTAGTAAAATGTGACTGGGTAAAAAAAAATATGATCAGAAAATCAATGAGCCTAATAATTCTGCACGCACTGTATAACTTTGATGAAAGGTTTTGATCTACTTCAAATGTTGACTACGATAGATAGATAGATAGATAGATAGATAGATAGATAGATAGATAGATAGATAGATAGATAGATAGATAGATAGATACTTAAAGAGACAGACAGACAGGTAAACAAACAGGCAGATGGACAGCTAGAAGATACCAAGACATAGAGAGAGAGAGAGAGAGAGAGAGAGAGAGAGAGAGAGAGAGAGAGAGAGAGAGAGAGAGAGAGAGAGAGAGAGAGAGAGAGAGAGAGACCGCTAGCTAGCTAGCAAGACATCGTGTAGCTACATGAAAATCATTCTTACCCACAAATTTCTCGATGGTGGTCTCTCTGCCGACCGTGTCGTGATGAATGTCCGGCAGGCTGCTGATGAGAGCTCGAGCCTCTGCTCCCTCACTGAACTCGGACAGCACACACGCCTGAGCCGTCACCTCCTGCTCCTCTCCATTACACACTCCCTCCATCATCTCCGACATAATCTATCAGTTCTGTCTCTGACTGACCAGACTAGAGATTCGCTAAAGGTTTGTTTAGAGTTTCTCAGACTAGAGGATCTGACTGATCCAAGATGAAGTCGCAACCGCTCCTCACAATGACGCACTCAAGTCTCTTCAAACTCTAGCTCATCACTTCTCAGTTTCTCTAATACGCGGCAAAACATGCATTAAAAGCAACTGCTGTTGTCTTCTTCGAAAAGACTTACAAATCGTCTAAGATATGACACAATTAGAAAAGACAGTAAAGGCGTATAAATGCACCCCGCGTATTATTATGATGCTCGCGCTGGCTGCATGTTAACGGGAAGTCGCGAGGATCAAAATAAATCAAAAACGCGTTTATTTTTTGTACTTCAAGTTTAAAGTCTTTACAACTTGAAGGGAATGTTGCAATGAAACGCATTATTACATTTTAGATGCGAAAAAATTCGCACCTTTTAATTTATTTCGCATATTTTTTAAAGCTTAATATTCCCTTTCATAGTTTTTTTCCCCCCGCCAAAACATCAGTCCATACCCAGATAACAACTAATGGCCTAACTTAGCTATAGCCAGCAGTCATAAAATAAATAAATAAAAACAATTAATGATTAAGTTTCATCATCCACCCAATTTTCAAAATCAAAATGTGAGGTCACAGGAGTTTGCATTAATTTATAAAATAATAATAACAACAACATAATCATTATTGTTATTCAAATCTATGGTTATTATGTTCTCTCTTTGAACAGATTGGCAATATTTACAGCTAATAAACTGTGGTCATATTTGTAAATGCATACATGGTTTCGAAACTACATGTTAATCAAAAACACAACACAAAGTTATTTTTAAAGTTTTATTTGAATGTCCATACATCCATTAAGCATCCTGTTACTCCTGCAAGCAGTACAGCAAGATCACTAGCAGTTTAAATAACCTTATTCAGATGTGTTAAGGTATCAGTAGGTTAATAGTAACAATGTAGTGCAGTGAAATGTTATTATAGAATGCTACTTCCTGTGCACATGTTAAATCAAGGAGTCTTGTAAAATAGTCTCTCTTCAAAAGCATATTTGGGCCATTCTACAGAATTGGTGCAAACTGCTGCCCCACAACCAAAAAAAACACATTATCTAAAATATCTTTTTGATTTATTTTAAAAAGTGAAGTTTTATTTTTAAATCATGAAACTTTATGTAAAAAAATGTGTCCCGGATTTTCATGTCACTACCGACACAGTGTGTGTTTTAGTCCATTGGCTGAGACTGATTTTAACCACACCCCTACATTTTTGATCAGGAAATATTCCTGTGTGCCTCTCTCTCATAGCCTCTATTTCATTGTAGGTACCATCATTCTGAGGGAAATGTGTTCAAAAGTCTGACAATCTGTGTGTAACTTTAAAGGGGTCATATAATGGTACATGCACTTTTACAAGTTGATTGTACTGAAATGTGTGTTGGCAGTGCCTGTACACAACCATCATAAAATGATAAAAATCCATCCAGTGTTTTTGTTTTAATCTCCTTATATGTTTTCCCCTGCTTCAAATTGAGCCGTTCGATTTTGTGACGTCACACGCTCGGAAGCCCCTCCCACGATTGTTGATTGACAGCCTCGTTTCAACACAGACCCGCCCTCGCTCGTGAGCGAGCAGTCCCGGTCATTGTTGATAGCTGGAGCACTGTCTATGAGCAGAATGGCGTCTAAGCGATTGTGGTGTTCTGTTCTTGGGTTTAATAACGAACACAGCAGTCATTTTAATGTTCCTAAATCCGAACCGCTGAAGACGCAGTGGCCGAGTTTGTTTTCGAAGGGAATATTCCCCACGAGCAACGTCAATGCTTTCATGTTTGCGCGAATCATTTCACACACCAGACTGCTTTATAAACGAGGGTCAGTATAAAGCTGGTTTTGCTAAGAAGCTGCTCATGAAAAAAGGATCGGTACCAGCTATTCGTGTTCCTGCTGAACCTCTAGAAGAACTGAAGTGAGTGTAACGTTTTATTAAACTTAATATTAATATTTATGTTAATCTTTGCAAATCGCTAGCTGCACGCTTCACAATGAATGCGTCTAAGGTTTACACTTAGGGTACATTACGGCATGTTTTCTATGTATGACGTTCTCAATATAATTCATAATCCAACGTTTATACTGAACAACGCGTTATGGTTATTGTGTTATTGTGTTACAAACGGTGTACGCACAGAACAGAGAGGCGGGGTGAGCAAAGCTCATTATCATTTAAAGTCATATGCACTGAAACGGCGTGCTGAAAACAGAGCTGTTTTTGACCAGGTAAAATAAGTGTTTTCTTACAATACTAATGAGAATTTTTAATTAAAGTATATTACAAACTTTTAATTTAGACCCTAAAGTATCATACTAGCTTGTACAAAAATGGCATTATATGACCCCTTTAAGGAACGTCACTACCAAACACCTTTTTTCTGCAATTAAGCAAACCTTTTGGGGTGTTATTCCATAAAAGTATCTAAAATTGTCACTACCAAAACAGTCACTACCGAAACATGTGGTGAAGTTTCGGTTGTGACATCTTGTTTTTTTTAGTGTTATTCGATAAAATTGAGTTATTTTGTGTGTACAACTGTTCAGAACTGTGCTAGTTAACCATGTGCTGATTAGCATCATTGAGTTAGGTTCAAAAGAATAAAAAATTGTCACTACCGAAACAGTTATGACCGAAACATGTCATCATTGTAGTGACAAAAGGGAACACAGTCATTTATTTGGGGAAAATAAACTAAATGTTAATACAGTTATGCAAATCATTAGTACCTTAGTATGTTTTAGTAGTGTTCTGTTATGTGGTTGCTACCAAAGCATTACTGTCACTACCGAAAATGTGCCGTCACGACAGAAACATGCATGTTTTGTCTAAAATAAAGCATATTGAATTATCAACTAAGGTGTTATTATAGTGTTTGGTTCAATGTATATCAAACTAATGAATCCTTAACTTTGAAATCAGTATGATTAACGTAATGCCTTTAACAAAGAAAGATTGGATTCAAAATACAACAAATCTTATAAAATTACACTTGTAATATTGTTAAAATTGTAATTGTTATTGATTTACCTGTGAAAACATTTTTTTTTTTTTTTAAATAGCAAAAAATATTTTTAGAAGGTAGATGTAAACAAAATATGAATAGGTCAATATAAGCTTTCTCATTAAATTATTTATTATTGTGTTTCGGTAGTGACAAATTTGGGGAGAGGAAAAATATTCCAAAACTTTCGGAAAATACAATATGATAATTAACTGCACAATTACTAGAAATGTGTACTTTGGATATTACACAATTTGCATACATATAATATTTGTGGGAAAAGACAATGGCCCATTTATGAAGTCAAGTTAAAGTGCAATTTGCAAAAAGGGAATGATGCATTTAAACTATTTATTTTTGGCCAGTGGATGGAAAACGCATGATATAAGGTGACATAATATATATATATATATCTATATCTATATATATATATATAAGATTTTTTCAATCTGTTCAAATTATTTTCATCTTGTCAATGCATTTCCATCAGACAGGTGATGTTCGATTCAAAGTGTGTGACTAACTTCGAGTTAGTTTATCATCCACCTTCATAAATGAAGACTTGAGAAGGATCCTTTAATAAAGAGCATCTACTTTGTTAGATCCTTCATGATCCGTAGAGAAGAGCCCCTGTAACCCCCACCAAAATGATTCCAGTGGTTCAGATAGTGGAACAGCTGGTATAGTTGCTGTCTCTTTGCAAACCCAGCGGTCTTGGGGATCTTCTCATGGTAAGCATTGTAAAACGAGCTCCCAAAACCAGAAAATATGCCGGCAATAGCCAGCTCGTACTCCGAATGGCCATAAAACGATGCTGGGTCAAAGATGACGGGACCATCAGAGCATTCGGCCACATTTCCTCCCCAGAGGTCTCCATGCAGCAGCGCTGGAACCACCTCTACATCTGTGAACAGCTGAGGGATCTTCAGCTAAACAAAGAAAAGGACATATATATGCAGCACTGTGTGAAGATTTACTGACTGCAACATTATAAATTAGAGGGATAGTTCACCCACAAATGAAAATCCTGTCATTATTTACGCACCCTCATGCTGATCCAAACATGTGTGCAATTCTTCCTACTATAGAACATCAAAGACGACAATTTGAAGAATGTTGATAAGCAAACAGTTTTGGCATCCATTGACTTCCATTGTCTTTTTGTCCATACAATTAAAGTCAATGGAAACTGAAACTCTATGGTTACCAATGTTCTTTCAAATATTTTCTTTTGTGTTTCACAGAAGAAAGAAAGTCCTACATGTTTGGATCAACGTGACGGGGAGTAAATGAAAATTTAAGTGAATTTTTATTTTTATTTTTACACTTTATTTTAAGGTGCCGTAGTTACATGATACTTGCTCAAATTAGTACTGGGGAATGTTAAATAACTACAGGTTAGGGTTTGGTTTAGTAATTATGCATAATTTACTGTTATTACTATAGCAAGTACACGCAGTGACGTGTAACTACGTCACCTTAAAATAAAGTTACATTAACAAACATTATTTTGTTTGTCCCTGTCAATGGATAATGTGGACTTTCCGTTTTTAAATATATTTGAGCAAATGTTGGAGAAAAATTATGGATACATATCAAATGACTAATTTAAGTTGTGTACGTTTACACTTCATTTTACAACTGTACCATTAAATGACATCATATATTAAAAATAAAAAGAACGATATACAATTTAAAATGATAATGATGATTTTGGAATCAATCAGTAATTGATTTGATTTGAAAAGTGGTCATTTTATACCAGAATGTAGTCAGATTATAGGAGTGGAAGGGTTGGAAAGTCGTTTAAGAGGCACAGAAAGTTATAACATCTCAAGGAAAGATTATGAAGACAAAGATTTTTGTTTTGGTTGCTTATTTTTTGGAATAACATGCACTAATGAGTTATTCAGCATAGGACCAAAATAGTTCATATTTTGCTTTTTACATCATTAATATAATGTTTAGTCTATTATATTACATTAATGTATATTTTAATGTTTAAATTAAAAATAGTTTTACCCATGTTTATTCCGTTTAAAAAAACTGGAGACAATGGGTCTCATTCACAATTTATTGCGTGAAATCTGCGTACGAACATTTTAATGAACAAATCATGATTCATCAACTTACATTCTAAAATGTATTCTAAATTACGAAAAAAGAACTGAAACCACTTGAACACAAAGACTACATAGTCTTGGTGGCCTTATAAACATGTTAAGATTAAATCTTCAACATAGATATAGATATATAGAAAAAGATAGATATCATATAGGCCTATCAGTAAGAGATTAAGAAAAGGTGCGTTATAGCTCATGCTGCGAGGTAGCTCCGCATAAAGGCGCAGATACACGTACGTACAGCTGGCAAAACAGAGGTCTGTAATGTCTATATAAAAGGTGTTTAATGCATTTGAACTTGTTTTGAGGATGCCACTCTTGGCATTGCTCTGAGATCTTGCTGCACGTACTCTTTGGCGAGAACGTGTCTGTAGAGAGTGTCATGTTGGTGTGAGGGAAAAGGGTGTGTGAAATGCCCTTATATGGACATGGTTTGGGATTGTTTTATGTCAATTATTTACCTCGGGCATGCGGTCGCTCATTTAGAATACTCCGAATCCATCAACATTAGAACGAGGTTATCTAATTAATGTGCGTAAAAGTTTTTGCGAGAAGTTCAAATGTGTATATACGAATAGTGTACGCAATTATTAGTAAATGAGACCCAATATCTTTTGTGTTTGCATGATATTTTGCTGGAATAAAAATCTGAGCTGTTTGGTTTACTTGGAGTTTGGACCACAATTCCCTGGCCTCTCTGTCTCCGTACGACTGCTCCACCAAGTCGAGCTGGTGCTGCAACCTCTGCTGGGAGTAAAAGGACACCCAATCATCCTGCCAGTCATTTACCTGAAAACCGAAAGGAGAGATTGCAAAGTACGTTTGAATATAAATCCCTCCATTTGTTATTATGATCAGACAGCATACAGAGCAGAGATGCTGACCTGAGGGATATAACCACAGCATGTGTTCACGTGAAACCCAAACCTGTTGGCTGTTTCAACCTCAGACTGTCCTGGTCCTTTCCCTTTTTAAATACAGAAACTATATGATAAATAATAATGGCACTAAAAAATCTCCATAGATGCAATATTAAAAAACAAAACAAAAAAACATTACCAACAGTCTGCTGCTCCTTGTTTTGTTTCTCTATCTGTCTCTTGTTGTAAAGATGCAGGTCAGCTAGTCGTTCCCCCAGTTTTGATGAGTATCTACAGCACATAAACATTACATATTTTAAAAGGAGCATTATCCAACAATGCCCACAATGTTAATGTGACATTGACCCAATTCTCAGTCCTATTACATGATCCTAAACAAGCTCTATGGGTTCACATGATTACTTATTTAAGCTCCTCATATCCACATGTTCCATTACGAGGAGAGCTCCACTTCTCTCGAGGTCCAAGACCTTCACAGGCCTGGGCACTTTCACTGCGTTCGTGGACAGGATCGCTTCCAAGCTCGCCATCTCTCCATCAAACATCCGTCTAGCCTAAAGAAAGAGAGAGAGAGATTAGAAATAGTTCAATGATTAGTTGATGATTTACTTTCAAATAGTCACTGATAGACAGTTTACATTATATATTGATACTTTAAAATGCAATCATATACTATTACATGATAATATAATGCTAAACAAATCATTAATTTGTGTACTACTACTTTCAAATAGTTATAAAGCTAAAACTTTACAAGGTTTCATAAGTTCACTAACTATGGACAATACATTATTACTGCATTTATTAACCTTTGTTAATGTTAGTTAATATATTTTCATTGTTCATGTTAGTGACAGTCCATTAACTAATGTTGACAGATAATTTTGTTCTTAAAAATGTATTAGTAAATGCTGAAAATACCATTGACTAAGATGTAAAAAAGTGTTGTTCATTGGTAATTCATGTTAACGAATGTAGTTAACTAATGTTAACTAATTAAACCTGGTTGTAAAGTGTTACCGTTATAAATATTGTATATAAAATGACATTGCATAATGTGCAACAGATCATTAGCTGATAATGTACTTTCAAATATAAAACAGAAATAACATCATAAAGGTAAAAAAGAATAAATGTATCTATAAGCTACATATTAGTACGTATAATGTATAATTACAATGCATAAAGATCATTCGTTTATGTACTTCCAAATAAAGACTGTCAGACAAAGTTGTAATGAATGGAAGCAGTACATTCACAATTTGTGAAAATAAAAAGATTACACTTTATTTTAAGGTGTCATTGTTACAGTGCAATTATATATTTAAGTACCGAGTAATATTAATTAACAACATGGGGTTAGGGTTTGGTTGAGGGCCTCAGAGGGTTAGTTGAATGTAATTATGCACAATTTACTGCCATGTCCATGTAACATACTTATGGACACTGTAAAATAAAGTGTTACCAATTAAAATACTAAAGACAATTAGAAAATGTTGAAAATATTTACTCAAAAACAGTTTTGTATCCTACATTTTCATATTTATTTTGGTATCATGAGACTATTTTTTTTTTTAGATATGCCAGAAGTTACTTTCAGTTAAAACAGTTAAAACTAGACTTAAGTTGTCTGTAAAAGCATTTACGTTCGATACGTAATGTACTTTACTATACCAAATCACATTATTATTCCAAGTTTGATGACAAAGAAAGACACACATAAAGTAGCATTGCAAGATACTAGCGATGCAAATCCAAAGCGTCGAGCTCAAGTGCATGTGTGCGCGCGCACCTCCGCCTTGTGGTTGATCTTGACGAACACTCTGCCAGTGTCAGTGTCAAAGCTCTGGCCTTCACTGATGCATCCTCCTCCTGAATGACCAGTGCTCTTCAAAACAGATGTGGCCAACTCTCTCTTCAACAACGCCTCCATCTCACTGCACAACGCTCATACAACCATAAAATAAATACAAAACAATGCGTTTCTGCAAAACTGGTTACAGAAAATGTCTAATATGGGAGACGGGCTTTGTTATTGATCTACTTACAAGTGCTGAGTAAATATCTCTGGATGATTACATGCGCTCATTGGCTTGAGCAGTACTCACTGTTGAGATGTCAAAATAAAAGTCATGGGTCCGTGTCGTAGTTCGGATGCTCCCCTGTTTTCTTTTCAATTGTGCATTGTCCTCTACATTATAGCCCGTTTCAGATAGAGTTTGTAGGGTTTTTATATATATTTATTCAAAATTTATTCAGACACCTAGATAACATTTCTCACATTATCACAGTTTATTCGCTATAGTATAGAAAATGGTATAAATTATTATTAGTTATCAAATCAGTTGATATTTCACTGGTTTTGTCCATCCTTCTGTTAGACTGTCTCACAAATGAATTAGGTTGAATAGCTGGCAGCTGTTAAATTTAAGTACACAATTAACTTAGATAATACCAATGAATGTAGGTCAACCAATTACCAAGCAATGCTTAATTTTGTTCAATCTAGGGTGTAAAAATGTCGCATTAACAATCAAAGAAAAAACACTCAAGCAAACATGGTCAGGGGCCTGTACCATGAAGGTAGCTGAACAAACTCGGAGTTACAGGATTAGTTTTGAGTTGACAAAACCAAACCGATGCAATCAGGCTTTATTGGTACCATGACGCAGCTCATCAACTTTCTCTGTCAACTCAGGCTTTGACTATGGGCTTTGATCTTAAGCTATGATTACTCCACGAGCGCGTGCACATACCAAAGTGACGTTGGCACCGAACAACCAATCGCGTTTGATATGGATAGAGCGAGAGCGATATTTTCTTTCCGCGGAGGAGCAAGAGATAATCATTCAGAATTACGATGAATTTAAATATGTATTACAAGCTCGAAACAATACGGTCTCTGCTGCCAAAGCAAGAGAAGACTGTTGGAGAAAGATTGCTGATTGTGTTAATGTGTAAGCTAAATAAATACGTTCTTTATTCATGTAAAATGATGTAGGCCTATATATAGCTATGAATGTATGTGTGTGTGAAATATAGCCTATATTTATATAATATATAAAAAAATGTGCATGTATATACTAATAAAGATTAATATTCATTGATTTTTAGATGCAACTCCAAACGTTCTTGGCAGCTGATAAAGACAAAATATAAAAATATAATTGAGCCTAGTAAGTATTTACACACAGCCTTTTATTATTTTTTTATTAACACTTGTTTGAGGCAAACCGAAAAAAGAGTGAAATTCAGAAAACCAGTGGAGGGCCACTCCTCCAGAATACACTGAGTTGGCTCTGATAGGAATAAGGGACGGCCGATTATGGATGGGATTACAGGTGCTGTACAATCTGACCCTGGTGCCGGCTCCTCGAAGCAAGTCGATGTGTTAAATACGTGTGCGATACATTACTATTTTAAGTTTTAAATATGTCTGACTGTATGTTCTGCAGTCGAGGGAAATGCAGTGTCCCTGTTGAAGCCAGCACACACACACACAGTCTCCCACACAGAGGTCAGTATGCAGCAGACAGAACACCAGAAACATATTGGCCTACTTTTATTTATCAGGGAGGAGGAAATGATGAAGACACTCTGTCTGTGTTCTGGGACAGTTGCTGAGGTGAATGCACTGGGCTTTTTATTAAGGCAACATGTACTGTATTATATAGTACATTTGTGAAATTTGCTTTTTGAAAGAAAAAAAAACGTGATGTCACCCTATCAATATATTTTACCGGCAATTTTATAAAAACCCTCTCTTATGGACATGGTCAATAAATGTCTGGGGAACACTAATAAACTATTAATGTACTCCTGCAGAGCGAGGACCACCTTGCGAATAGTTCGACAAACCGTGTTTTCCCCTAGATTCTGTGCATCACCGATCGTGCAAGTATGTAGGCTACCACTTGCAAAAAACGCAACGCAATACCATTTAGGGTACAGTAAGTGCATGAATTCGATGTGTTAAATTATTTATGTGCGGTTTAAGAAGTTCGCAAAGATAAGATATTCCTTCCGCAGAATTCTGTATCTTTATACACTATCAGGAAAGGCAAGGGGATTTTGTCCGGCTAAAAACTCTTTCTCTACGATGTGCTCGTCTAACAATTTGCGCTGAGATGTCCACAGGATTTGAAAGAAAATGTAAAGCCATTGCAACAAACACTGGGAATTAGTTACGTCACCTATGTTTCTTTGCTTACAGCTGATTGGTCAAACTTCAGTCTGAGATCTCGAATCCAGAACTTAACCTGCCCCGGAGCAGGTTAGCCGTGCAGCGTAAGGTACCATGGCAACGAACACCGATTAAAGCCGAGCTACTTTCATAGTACCTAAAATCCAGGGTTGGCCGAAACTAAGCTGAAACATAGCTGGCTAGCCACCTAAACCGGCTTCATGGTATAGGCCCCAGGTCAAAGTGTCTGAATAATTTTTGGTTTTTGAATATTTTACTGGTAGTCCACTGTATGAAGAATGTTTTGGTATATAGGCCTAATATGTTACAGTTTAGTTTATTTTTGTCTATCCCCACTTACATAAATTAACTATTGTCCTGTACCCACTAGTAAAAAAAATAAAAAAAATATATCTGGCGTCTGAATAATTTTTGGTTTGACTGTGTTCGTACGTGTGTGTGTGTGTGTGAATTACATATAATCATAGTATATAATAATAAGTGTTACAAAAATGTATTGTGCCTGCATTTAATTTATAGAAGTGAGATGTCAAAGGCATTTTGATCACTGAACTGAGAAAGAAAGAAAGAAAGAAAGAAAGAAAGAAAGAAAGAAAGAAAGAAAGAAAGAAAGAAAGAATTTACATTTGATTTGTAATATGTAATTTACTATACCAAATCATATTATTATAAACAGCATTTATTTAAACTCGCCCGGCTCCCCGAGTTATAGCCGTTCGAAATCGGGGGTCCCAGCGAACGGCGATCCGGTAGGGGGCATCCTCGAGGCCCGCCACTCTAGCGTTCGGGCAAGGGTTCCCCTGGGACCTTCTCCCCCGAATTTGAGCTCTCTGGGTCTTTGCGTTCCAGAGATACAGGCGATTTTCTTCTGAGATCGTGACGTCACCGGCGTCCGCAATTTTGCAGCGCGCCCGATGGTTTTCTGCTAATATCTCCGCGAAAACACCACCAAAAACTATGGAACTTATATGGTTCTTTTCAGCTCGACTAGATGGTCGAGCTGAATGCTCGCCGAATCCGTCAAGTAGGCTATTCGCCGAGATATTTGCGTAATAGACGGTATTGTCTATGAGTTCGAGCACGAGCGCTCTTGTAAAATTTGGTTGCAATCTGAAACATCACCACTAGAGGCCGCTAAAAGTTACGTAGAGCACCTTTAAGGGAACTGTTAGGCTAGTAGTCTCAGCCTCAGACGTCACGCCCACGGAACGTTGGCTAAACGTCTGATGCATATGGTACACTTAACTGGAAACCCTTCAGGAATGTCGAAGTCGTCATCTGATTGGTTGAATTTTATCGGATTTCCGGGGGGTGCGAGTGTCGCGTTTATTTTCGGTCCGCCGGGAAACAAAGCGCAGACGTGTGATTGCGGAAGAAAAACTGTTGTGTTTACATGAGTGACAATGAGCATTTATCAAGATCAGCTAAACGTAGGATTCTCAAAAGTATGCGAGGTTCACGGCGTAGACTCTTTAAGAGATGTCCAGGAGTTTTGTTTGAGGCACTTAGTGGAGACAAAAAGAGATATTTTAGCCTGTTTGCCGACGGGATTTGGGAAGAGTAGTATTTTCCAAGCCTGGCCGACCCTTTGTCAGCATTTATAAGGATTCCCAGCAGATCCAACTTTACTAGTTGTGTGTCCCCTCCTATCTATTTATTATGGAAGATCAAGTGAAATACCTAACTGTGAAGGGGATATCAGCCGCGTTTGCGGGCAAACATGAAACAACAGACGCTGACATCGCAGCTGGCCGATTCAGTATTGTGTTCGGTTTTCTTCTCCTCCTTTGATTTTCTATGCTGACTGACTTGTTGCACGCCGGTCTGTTGTTGTGGGGACATTTCCACGTGACGCTGAACGAAACGAACTGTAATTGGTTGTTTGACATGTCGGTCAAACGGCCTTATGGGCGGGCCTTGGCCAAAGAAAGCTGCTATGAGTTCCAGACCTTCAGCCGTCAGTCTGAAGGTCTGGCTACGCGAGACTATTAGGCTAGGGAACTGTATTAGTGGACTATAGGGAATAGCTACTATTCCCGGAATAGTGATTGAGGGATTTAGGGGGGGATTTTTGATGCGGACATGATTTTCTCAGCTTTTTGTTCAAAATGTTGCTTTTTTAAATTGCACACATTCAAATAAAAAAAGAATGCATGAAGCTAGATTATTATTATTTTTTTAAGCAGAGACTGTTCTTTCTTTTGCTACAGGCCTGTTGCATATTCAGGTATTCATACAACAAAATATTATTGGGGCCATTACATTTTTGTGAAAATGATCAAAACGCTTGAGCTGCCTGTTAAAAAAAAAACGCAGGCAGGGAAAGAGTTAAAGGGATAGGCCTAGTTCATCCCAAAATGAAAATTGTGACCAAATACCGTTTTTGCCGTTTTAAACTTGTATGATTTATTTATTTATTTTTCACAAAGGAAGATATTTTGAAGAATCTGTTTTTGTCCATACAATTTTACAAGTTTTGTGGCACCATTTCAGGTCTACAAACAAGCTGGTGACTTGAATCATGTAAATTTGATATGTATCTAACAAATTGATATACAGTAAGACCTCATCAACTGAATTCATTATGTTTAAAAATATTCTTGTAGCCTATATGGCAGGAGCGTGTTGAACTGAAAATGTCCTATGAAACTGGTAAAGCTTTCCATTGATGAATTGAGGGCGCCATCTCTTGGTGAAAGTGCACAATTGAGCAATTTTAATCCAGAGCTGAATTTGAACTGAGCCATCCAAAAAGGGCACAAAAAAGGGCTCTCCTCCCCTCTGGCCTTTCAATTCCCAGTTGCAAGCCCTGTGCTTCACTGCAGCAATCTCACTGTTCAAAGTAGGCTACTCATTCCCTCATAAATGATCCATAAGCTGTGGTCACTCTTTTGTTGTTGCTAGCCAGGCCTTTGCAATGTTGGGTCAACCTGGGTTTATTCTTTGCACTGGCTTTCTCTTTATAACTGACTTGCGCAACACTGGAAAATGAACATCAGATATTTCATCTCTGGGATGGGGCTCACCTGCTGACTGTCACAAGTACCAGGCCGTCTGAATTTTGGAGCGGATTAAACTAATGAAATATTTCACCTTATTAGGCTACATTTTTATTTTAATAGGATTTACTGTAATAAACACCAGTGACCAGTCCCGTATGCATAAAAAGGCCAAGTAGAAATATTGAGAGCACATGCAAAAGTGCTAAAATGTATAGATACAGACGTCCCATGATCCCCATACAGATTATAAATATGAAATATTCATGTGGTTTAGCCATGCTATGGCAAAAGTTGAGCTGCTTTTGCTAGGATGACATCTCTGAGCTTTCAGATCTCTGACACTTCATTTCAAGCCACAAATTATATATTATTTTTGTTTCCTCTCCCTACAATGAACTGAATGTGTTAAATATTAAAAACATCCAGATTAGTTTTATTTATTTATTTATTTATTGTAGATTGAAAACAAGCACATTTGTCGTCTTTGCAGCTGAAGCTCAACTTGAAATAAAAGAGGAGGCTTTTATATGTCTTAAACAATGGAGCCTTGGTGTTACTATTGAATTCAAAAGCAGCATTAAAGACATTCATTCACCTTCTAAGCATGATTTGTTATTATGACAGTGATGTATGCATTAAAGTAGACTACTGCAGTGTCATTATCAAGGGAGGAACACAATTACATGTTTCCTGCTCCCTGTAGAGAGAGTAAGTAAGACTTCACACTGACAGACTCCCTATATAGAGCAATGGGTTTGCTACTGTGTTCTGCCGTGGGAGAGGGAAATGTTCAAGTAGGAAGGAGGTGGCAGGAGAAGTGTGTAAAGGTATAGTGCATTAAGTATGATGAGGTCATTTGAGTTCAGAATGATGAAAAGCCAGGAACTCGCCTTAAAAATTGTCCAAGTGAGGTGCATAGACCAAAACCTCAAATTAGAGAAACACTTCAAAAAATCCTGCACACTATAACAATGAAAGTGAAACAACAAATGCAAGATAAAAACCACTGCTTAAATGAAAAAGTGCCAAATGTTTCGATCACATGTGACCTTTCTCAATGCCTCAATTTAGTTCAGAATAATGGTCTGATCTGGGGAATCAGGAGAAGCACTTAGACACTGCACTTTTCCACTCTTTTCCACAGTTCCAGTCCACTTTTAGACACGCACTCGCAAACTTCCCTAAGCACTTCCCCTCGGGGGAATCCCCGGCGCCATTTTGAAGTGCGATCCACTTCATGAAGTGGATGAGGGAAGTTTATATAGACAGACCCTCGTCGCCTCAATTTTGACGAGGGAGCGCGCCAACTCTGATGTACACTTAAAGCAGCTCTATATCCCACAATTCGACTTGATTGTGACCTCACAGCAGATCGCGCTTAACTGTAGTGTATTATTTTGAGAATTAATCGCATAATGGTGTATAATATATTAATTATGTTGATATTTAATCGCATAATACTTGTAGCTACCTTATGTTCACAGTCAAAGTTTATACTATTGATTTTTTTTTTTTTTTTTTTTTAATTAAATTTTTTCTCCAACAGCTCATAGGATTTTATATATTCTCCAACAACCTATATGCATATAGAATGGTGCATGAAACAAATTCATAAATAAAAAAGGGGTTTAAATAATAAATCAGCTCCATAGTGAATTCCAAGTAATCAAGGGCTTAGGGCCCAATTTTAACAATCTAAGCGCATGTTCTAAAGCGCACGGTGTAAGTGCACTTAGGGCGTGTCCGAATCCACTTTTGCTAGTTTAACGACAGGAAAAATGGTCAGTGCGTCCGGCGCATGGTCTAAAAGGGTTGTCCCTATTCTCTTAGGCCGTGTGTCCACCAAAGCGTTTTTAGCCAGCTGAAAACGCTAGACACTCTGCTGAAAACGCCTAGCTGTGTGGGCGCTTGAGAGCGTTTTGGCAGCACAGCGTTTTTTCCGTTGAGACGTTTCGTTGCTATGATACAGAATATCCGCAGAACAGTTTACTTGTAACTGATTTCGCAGATAATTTGTTACATACTAAAAATTTATTTTTCATCCATTTTGTTCGGTTAGCTCTGCTGGTTGATGTCGTTGTACAGAAAGAATGTTGTGACAGTTGGTCGGTGTGGTATTAGTCCCGCCCCTCCTCCACTGTGATTGGACGGCTGGGTAAAAAGTGACAGTGATGAGCGCTGCGTTTTATCCAAAGTTGAACATTTTTCAACTCTCGGCGACCAGTAAAAAACGCCGGGCGCTCGGCGCTTCAGCGTGAAAAAACCGCTCAGCGCCTCGTTACGCTCATGGCATTTAAAAAACGCGGCGCTCCCATTGAAAACAATTGAAAACATACGCCAGGCGCGTGGAAAAACGCTTTGGTGGAAACACGGCCTTAATGAGTAATGGGTGTGTTTGCGTGTAACGTGCAATAAACCAATCAGAGTCTCATCTCCCATTCCCCTTAAAAGCCAGTTGCGCTCGCGCCATGGCGGATTGCTATTTACATGGTGGAATTTGCAAGCCGAAAAACGGAACACTTCTCTAGCAAGGAAACGGATCTGCTCATGTGCGAGGTTAAAGAGCACTAGCAGACCATCTACGGGACAAAGTGTACGCGCATTGTGGTTTCAGGTTTCAATGGCGCAGTTTATTTCAGTTGCCTCAAAATAGTAACGTGCCAACAATGCGCCTGAACACACCTCGTTTTTAGACCAGCACGCCCATGGGCGCACAAATGGGCGCAAATGCATTTGCTATTTAAATAACGTGGTGCAGGACGTGAAAATGATAACTGCGTCGGGCTGAAACTAGCAAAAAACCCTTGCTTCGCGCCTGGCGCCGCATTGCGCCAGGTGTATGATATGTCTCATTTAAATGCACAAGTTCCACCAGTAGTGGGCACTCATGCAACGTAAGCAATGACGCACATCCGAGTCCACGAGATGGAGGGAAGTTTGCGAGTGAAGGGCATACAAATTTGGTGTGGAACGCAGCCATTCTCTTAGGGGGCTTTCACACTGGCAGTTTAGTTCGGAACGGGGCACGGTTCGCATGAAAAATCGCTAATGTGAACGCTGTCATGCGGACCCGGGTGCGCACTGGGGTACCGAACCCGAGACTACCTGGAGGAGGTGGTCTGAGTTCGGTTGCTCCCGAACCGTGCCGCGGTTCGCGTGAATATGAAAGCAACACGGACTCGGGTGCGCACCTGTTCAGGAATTAAAGTAACCTGCGCATGTGTTTTAGCTTATTGTGATGTATTCAGTTAAATAAAACAAATGATAGTGTTGATGATTTACATTGGATACGAGCGAGAGTGAGCCTGCAGTGTATTCGTGCATTGTGCGTGGAATCAGGGAAACAAATTTGGAAATCCACTGTCTCCTCAAAAGAGTCTGTTTGCAAGCAGCAGAAGGCCCACCTTATGTGACACACGCACAGTAAACATGTATTGTTCACTCAACTGCGCAAAATAGCAGCGAATTAATAAAAAACACAATATTGACCCGCGTTCTGTTTTCTATCATGCGCCGTGCACGTTTGCGATGACGTAATATGCACGCAAACGCACCAGGGTTCGATAGAATCAAGTTGAGTGTGAAACCAGACCAACGCTGCGGGGGCGCCGGGCACAAACGCACTCGGGCTCGGACCGCAGCAAACGAGCCCAGTGTAAAAGCCCCCTCAGACCAGAGGTGTTCAATCCTGCTCCTGGAGGACCAATCCTGCACACTTTCTAGTGTCTGAAGACTTTGATTAACTGGACAGTTGTGTTTAGGTTTGTAAGACTGGAAAAACTGGAAGAGAGGGCAACAAGATTTGTAATGAGATCGGCCCATATTTCTAGAGTCAGGTACATCTTTTACTCTTTATCTCTGAGCATTTGATGTTATTGTATTGATTACCTTTGAACTGATTGTGTAATTGGCATCATACATTTACCTGACATAATAAATTGTTACGTTTTAATTTATTCTGAAATTATTTTCTTAAGTAGATTAAGTGAAGTCTTACGTTTCCGCAAATCTGCGTCCAGGGTTATGTACTGTACATACTAGAGCCCAGTTTAGATGGAGCGTGAGGCACATCTGGTGAGATTCTAGATTCCTGACTAACTGCTTGACTTTAACTAAGTTGTTATGCAGTCGCAAATAGGGGGCTAGATAAAAATACTATTAAGGTAATAATAGCAAGCGTTGAAGCGGCATTATCTTAATGTACTAGCCATAACCTCTGGTTATTGTTTGGGCTTTAAGTTGTTATATACTATGCAACTGTAGGGGGCTACATGGGTACTTTTTAACAATAGCAAGCGTGTGCGGCATTGTTGAACTGCTTTAGCCATAACCTCTGGTTATCTATAAGACTGGCGAGTTTGTGATCGTGAGATCCGTGTAAAAGAACGGTAAAAGACTCTCTAAAATGTAAAATGAAGAGTTAAATGGAATAATCAAATGTATTGCTAAATATAAATTACCAATAACCAATTGGCATTCCAACCTAAATTCGAGGTTGTGATTAAATGGAGTCAGATAAAAGCTTAATTTAAATCAAAATAGCCACGCAGAAAATACAGTAACGCGCAGTAACCTTCACCCGTACAACTGGAAACCGCCATTGGACCAATAGACAGGCTTACAGGTTGGAGCTAAGCTCCGCTGGGCAGTGGCCCTGAAGGAGCAGGTTTGGAAACCCCTGTCTTAGATGGTGTTTACACGACACCGTTTCAACTGAAAACGTTAAACTTTGAATGCGTTTTGGCTGTTCGTTTACACGACAACGGCGTTTTGGGTGCCTGAAAACGCAAATTTTTGAAAACTGATTTCAAAGTGCAAATTTTTTAAAACAGTCTCTGTATAAACAAAAAAAAAATGCAAATCTCTGAAGACGGTGACGTCATGCACATGCATATTACGTGTTCAGTCTATAGTGTTTCATCGCCATCTAATGGCCTGGGAGCAGAATACAGCGTTTTTAGTCGTTTTCGCGGATCCGTGTGAATAGGGATCGTTTTGACAATGGTGTCGTCTGTACGTGGAAAACTCAAAGGAAAAACTTCTCTGTTTTAAGCAAATCGTTGTCATGTAAACGGCATTTGTAATGAGATCGGCTCATATTTCTTGAGTCCGGTACATCTTTTACACAGACATGCCTTAGACATTTTTTTTTTTTTTATGTTACGTAATGAACAGATGAATGAATGCATTATTTACTTAAACATATTTAAACTTGTTGCATCCCATTTGTTATGAGACATGCAAGAGAAATGTATCCACTCTTTGGCAGCTCCTTGCCTGTTTCCGAAGAGTTATCAGGAAATTGTAGCTAGCTGTAGATTTTTCTTATCTTTGCAAATTTACAGCACAAATACAACCCTACCAAGAAACTTTACAACGCACTACAGCCTGGTGCGATTCCAGTGGTACCGGGCTCATCTAGACAGAACTATGAGGGTTTTTCATCCCTGAGATGCATTCATCTACGTCAATGACTTCCCCTCTGTGAGAGCTCTAACAAAGTATCTCCTTTTGAGCAGAAATGAGGCGCTGTACAGCCGGTACTTCAACTGAAGGCGACATTTTGAAGTGAAAATCAGTTCATTCCCCGCTGAGCATGCTTGCTACAGTACAGCTGTGATTACATCAGAAGACACAGAGTATATCAAGTGTTCAAGAATCCTCACCAATCCTTACCAGTGAGGGATTACAGGAGCCATGGTCCTAAAACTCTCTTAAACCCATCATAGGTTGTATACTTACTAATTCTCATTCATTAACATACTCAAGGTTATTTATTGTTTTGAAAGTCTAAGTAATATATATATATATATAATCTTTAAAAAAAGCAAGGGGAAATCAGGAAAAGTAAGAGGGAGCCAAGAACGGAAGTCACTTTTTGCCAGTTTTTCACTCTGCCAAGTCAAGTCACTGAGTGTACAGGAAACAGAATTTAAATGTATTTTTTATTCTACCCTAAATCTTAAATTTTTTTGTTGCAGGCCTACTATATTGACAGTAGCGTTTAAGAAATTATAAAGTGCTGCATTCTGAACTATTACAATGCTAAAACGTGAATTGCCAGTCTAGTGTTTTATGTTTACCAGTGGACAATTTAGTGTGCATGGGGAACAAAATTCGAATTATGACCTTAAAGATTTTTGTATAGGCCTACTCTGCTAACATAACCATACCTCATATGGTAAGACAGCTTAAAAGTAATAGGCTACAAATATTCCTTTTAAATATTACCCTCCAGTTTAAGTCAATGAATTGGCTAGTGCTGCAGCATTGGTTTCAGAACTCAAGAGCACATGGTGATACTACTGTCAGGTACATTAGGGTGGTATACAGTGTTGCTACTTTTTCCAATGGAAAGTAGCTTAAGCCTGCTCATAAAGTAGCTAAATGTCGCTAGATGATGTTGTTGCAAGCAGGGCGGTTGTGGCACGTGTGCTAATGATCGTCACCTGCGCGCCACACCGGTCTTGAGTCCCACGGAGGAGCTCCTGAAGGATAAAAGGAGGAGTGATGACAGTGGAAGACAGGGCTGGGACATTTATGTTGGTGTTTTATTATGTTTATATGCGACAGTCATCTGTGAGGGGCTGCCGCCTTACTTAAGTTTTTTTGTTTGTTTATATTTGGATTAAAGTCTATGTTAAAAAGTTCGCTGGTTCCCGCCTCCTTCTTCCCTGAACACAAACCTTACATTGGTGCCGAAACCCGGGAGGAAGGAGTGACGCTGTCGGAGAGCCCTCGCTGCTGAGGGGGATCGCGGTGCCGAGGAAGTCGGGCAGCACGAAGGAGTGGTGACCGCCAGTGGCTGCCCGAGGCGGTGGTGCCGGAGCGATTTAGCAATAGGTGGGACAGAGAGCTCCCCTGTTAGCATCAAATAAATAAATAACTAAAACCAAACTTATAAAAAAAAAAAAGGGGGAAAAAGAAAAGAAAAAAACTACCTGACATAAACCATCTTTGGAAAAAAAATTAAGTGTGATTTGATTGTTTAGTTTGTCTTACGTATAGATTGGTGCAGGTATGACATCACTTTGTAGGCCAACTGGCAGTTAGCATCACACTGGTTCCCTCGACAAAAACCCAATAGGATTTCTCCATAGACTTTTGGTTTATCGCAACAACAAAAAAAACTCTGTGATAAACAAAAGTTTATGATAGTTACACGTTTTGTCCATCAAAATATTTTTTTTTTTTACAGATGAGCACAACTTTTATGAATTTTGAAGCCTAAATGCAGTCGCCAGAAGTAAAAAGCTAAAGGTAGGCTAAAAACAAACTACATCACGGTCCCATGACTTCAACGTCACCCTCACTAATCTTCACGAGTTCACAACTCTTTCAATTTTTATATAAAAACCTGTTCCCAGAGAGTTAAAATAGTTAATAAGAGCACAATTATAATAAGTGAGGCTGTAAAAGCGTGACGACGTCTAATGTCCTCGACAGCCTCCGTAGTCCCATTTTCAAACGGTTTGGTTTGTTATAAACGTCAGGCACGCAAGGTCTCTCACTCTCTGCCGCACGCTGCACGGTTTTGAGCACATACAGTATGTTCTGTCTCGCATGCGCGGCTCTAGATTCCAAGAGATTTGAACTAATTTACGGGCATCAGAGAGCCGCTATCATTCTGCGGGATTTTTATAGGTTATTTTTTTTTTTTAAATTCAGCGCAACTCCAAAAAGGAGGACAAATGAGTGTCCGGCTTGAGGCTGCGCTGGACGCCGGACAGGGGGCTTAAAATCCGGACTGTCCGGCCAAAATCCGGACGTATGGCCACCCTAGGTACCACAGAGCCCGCTAGAAAGCTTGCCTGTGACAAGATGGCTGCCGGTGATGACGATAGAGACTCCGCCGTAAGACATCTAGCCTTTATTATGAATATCTATGAGCATAACGGCCTGTATCGGTTCGCAATTCATTCTCTATGTTTTGGACAGTTCAGATCACTCACGCAAGCTGAATCGTTTAAAGCGGGATCTCGCACACAGCGAACTAAAAGAGCGCGGGAAGAAGTGTTTACATACAATCCACTGAATTTGACCCTGCTGCAAAATACATTTTACTGCATGCAGCGTTGAAGAAGGTCTTTATTAAGTTGCCACACCTGCACATGGGCCTTGTGAGTGACTCTGGTAAAGACTGCAGGTAAAGACCTTTTCAAACACGTCCTTGCCACTGTCGCCTTTAATGACACTTAATATTTAAACAATAATATTATTTATTTGACTGCACTGACACTATTGGATGAGAACAAAACTTGAACTGAACTGCCAAGTACCATAGTATCTGGCCATACTATAGTTCTAAATACCATACCTGCCACGAAGGCAAGCAGAGAGAATAAAAGGGTCTGTTGTTATAAGTAACCACTGGGTGCTGCTGTGCCCCCATCCTCTCAGCATAAGGCCGCAACAACTGCTGAAATGAACTTGATGTGTTTCCAAACTCAAGGGAATAACTTCTGTTTATTACACTTCAATGTACAACTTCAGCAATAACACTGACTCTCTGTTGCTATTCAGTGGTATATGACAAACAAACATGATTTTCTTATGCTACTAATTCACTGCCTGCATTTTGGCAGTGCATATGCTTCGGCAGGACCTTCCTAATTAGGCCCCATGCATGAAATTAATGAGTTTAAAGAAAACTTGTTACAGTCAAAATGGAAACCCTGCTATTTATTTGAAAGGAATTGGGCTTATGGGTATTATGGTATGTGGAGAGCCCTGATACTTAAACATAATGAGGGGCTAGTAAAATGAGAGAAATATTAGAGCAGGCTGTGTGTCTCTCTTCAGTTAGCTTGGGCATCTTGGATGTGATTACGCAAAAGGAGTATTCGCATGGACTGCAGCAGATGAAAACTATAGCTTGACTACACAAAACCCTGTCATAACTGCACTTGTAAATGTAGAGTCTACCAGCTACTAACTAGCTAAACTTTGACCCCCCTGAATGCTATAGTAAGTATGCAATGAATCTGGATTGTCCCCAGTATTAACAATGAGGTTGTACTAGTTTAGTTGCATCATGCTGTGCCGCTTACCTGCAGTGTAGAGAGTCTGTAAGAAATGCGACTCTTTTATTGCCCTAAAAACAAAACGCTGGTGATTTCACACTATTGCACCCCAGGCCATCACCTATCACCCTTCTCTCTTTTTATCGCTCTCTCCGTCTCTCGTTTTCCCTCCTCCATTGCATCACTCTCTGAATTATTAAGCTCTGTCATTCTTTCCGAGGGAATCCGTCTCATCAGATCTGTAGGCCATCTCATCTGCTTCACCGCTCTTTCACCTCAAGCACCAACACTCGCAATGTCGCCTCCTGACAGACAGGAAATCGCTCATATCACGGCCCGCACACACACACACTCACACAGTGTACACTCTCTTACCTTTTTCCAGTTCTTGGCACACAGTCATTTCATCAGTGCTGGCAAGGACAGTAATTAAATCAAATCTGCAGTGCTACTAACTTAACCACATTTTTCAGCAGCCGGTCAAAAGCTCAGTTGTTTTTAAAACTGTAGCTTTTCTAGAAACAGGGTCATTTTATTTCCATTAAGTAGCAGTATATTGTGACAAAATGCCACATAATTATACACGGTGCCTATGTCCCCTCCAAAGTTCCTTTGAGGCAAGTCATTTCAGTCATGCAAGTGCAGCTCCTATCTCTTTGAATGGGCAAGCATCAAATTCTCCAAAGCTGTTCACCAAGCTTACGATTAAATTTGTGAATATGGTTAAGTAATTTCCAGGTCCAAATGCACCTTCAGATCATAAAAGCAAACAACAAATGGTGCTTATACACTCACGGTTTCATGTAGTACACATCCAAATAATCGTAATCTTAACCTTTATCTTCATACGGAAATATCAGTTGGCCAGACAGTGATTTGATATTTTCTGAATCACAAAACAATTGGTGTCTTGGAAACTGCAAGCTTGGGTACTTTTGTGACTTTAAAGTTCGTAAAGGGATAGTTCACCCAAAAATTCTTTCATTAATTACTCGCCGTCATGTCGTTCCAAACCTGGAAGTCTTTCTTTCATCTTCGGATCACAAATGAAGATCTTTTTGATTAAATCTGAGACCTTTCTGTCCCTCCATAGACAGCTACGCAACTGACACTTTGACGCTTCAAAAAGTTCATAAAGAGATCGTAAAACGAATCCATATGAGTGGTTTAGTTCAAAATATTTTGAAGAGACTTGATTGCTTTATGAACTGAATGAATTTAGGCTTTTATTCACATATAAACACTCATCAACTCGCACATCAGTTGTGGTAAACGAAAGCTCAAGCATGTTCGCTTGACGTGCGAGAACCAATGAGGTTCATTCTTGTTACGCAGCACGTTTAAGCTTCAGCAAGAACCAATCAGGTTCATTCTGATGTTACGCATCAAGTTTGAGCTTCTGCAAGAACCAATGAGGCTCATTCTTGTGTTACGCAACACCTTTGAGCTTCAGCAAGAACCAATGAGGTTCATTCTCACGTTACGCAACACATTTTGAGGTCCATTCTCATGTTACGCATCACGTTTGAGCTTCAGCAAGAATAACCAATGAGGTTCATTCTCGAGGTTCAAGCACGTTTGAGCTTCAGCAAGTGTTACAATGCAATACAATGATGATTGAGAGATGAACAAATAAACATGATATATTCATCCATAGGGCTAATAGTAGCTTATTGAAGCTAACAACCTTTTCTAAAATGTAATTGGACTTTTTTTCACTTAAAATTCACTCGTTCATTGTCTCTCTCCCCCTTTGTTGTTCATCACTTCAACTTTTTCTTCACAGACGCCCTTTCACCGCACATCATCTCTTTCTCTCCTCTGTTTTGCCTTCGTTGTCGATTTGCCCTCTGTTTTTCTGTAACGTCACGGCCCAGTGCTGAACGTCACTAAAGTGATGGAGGGAAAAAGTGGAGGGTTGAGGCGAGGGACTGACGAGGAAAAGAGAGCGAGTGTTCTGTGTTTGTGTGCATGTGAGACAGAGACACACACACAAACACACAGATCAGTTGCCTGTGGGTGTGAGTGTGGTGTAAAATGGCTCAGTCTGGTGAGAACACAACAGGCGTTTAATGCATCTTGCCGAAACCATAGAGTGCTGGTAAGAGATTTCCCCAGCGTAACACAATCGCATCCCTAAAGAAAGATGTGCTTTGCCAAAAAAAAAAGAAAAGTGTATTGAAGACAATGGGGACTCCATGATGGGTGGTGCGAGTCTCTAAACTCATCAGCATCAGTGTCCATTGGAGACTGACCACTTGAGAATTCATCTTCATGACTGCAACCAGCCCTCAGCTTCATTTCTAAAACAAATATAATGTGCGTCTAAACCCAACAAAACTTTGGCAAAACGATTTAGTATTCGATGACTGTGATGCAAATAAATAAAATATGAATACTAATTTCATGTTTTTGTATCTCACATTCCATTGATTAGCTAAGATTACTGATCTCTGGTAAATTTCCTATGTTCTTGCAACCTAGCAACCCTGTAAAATCACCTCTCTGTGATTCTATCTGCATTGCTTTTCATGTGAAGGCCAAGCCCTTGTTGAAGTCGTATTAAAGGGCCTTTTACATTCGAAAATACCATAGAGTGTTAGTTTTTTTTTTTATTACACCAGTTCTCTTCATCGCATAGATATGTCAATAACATTGATCCAGTCACCTCAACTATAGCACAGATGCAATTCTAACAACACAAGTGCACCATGCTCACGTATCATAAAAAGGGTTGTGTGAGCATACAAGCCCATTAAGTATGGTGTGCAGTGATTCTGTGGTTTCTGCGTGAACAGTGTTTGCTTGAGAAACAGATGTGTGCTCAGCCACCAGGAGCAGAATTTGGAGGCAAGTGCTTTTGGAAAGCCCTCAAAAACACTGCAAACAGATTAACAGGAGCATAAAAATCACTCAAACACATCCAGAGGGATCGTACTCCAAAACAAATATAGATTGGCAGCTCATTGACCAATATCCACATTTTGAGGGGGGTATGAATGCATGAGGGAGAGACAGGGTGAATTTAAATGGCAACACAGGATTTGGAAACTTTTGGCCATATCATACACCCGACGCAATGCGACGCAAGTGTTTTTTGCTAGTTTCAGCTAGGGCTGCACGATTTGGGGAAAATGTCGTATTGCGATTATTGTAGTCAATATTGCGATTCCGATATAATAAACAAATGGTTTCATGAGCCAACTTGCTTGGTTCTCAAGGAAAATGCACACACAGAACAGTGATAATGCTGAAATGTGTATTTCTCAACTCAAACTAGCAACAACAACTAAATGCAGTGTTTTCAAATTAAAATAATATTTTTTACAAAATTAAATAATGACATCTTTGCATTACTGCAAACTTGTTATTGTCTCAATAGTACAATAGTATAAAATAAATAGAACAAAACATAAGAACATTTGTATGCTCATGAAAATTAGATATTTTTTAGCATTCTGTCCAGACAAGCAGGGACCTTTAAGCAGGGTCTCTGGACAGTGTTGTGTGAGAGAGAAAAACAATCACAGGACAGGTTAATCACTTTTGGAGGCTGGCTCCATTTATCATCAAAACAAAAATAAATGACAGATTAGGTGGGTGAGGGCGAGGGTGATCCTCGCTCCGATGTGGGACAACAGGGGCCTCATTTATAAAACTGTGCGTAGGATCCTTACTAAAAGTGTACGTGCGCCCGAAAGCCAAAAATGGCGTACGCAAAAAAAAATTCAGATTTATAAAACCCTGCGTATGCCAGAACCTGCGCAGAATTCACTTTATAAATCCCGATAAATCTCAGTCAGCGGAAGATTGTGCGCACACGCGTCTCCTCCCCGAGATAACCATATATGGAGCTTACAACGCCTAGTTTAACTATGCATATCCTCATCTGCATATCATTTGCATATGATTATTCATCCACGTGATAACATGTTTAACGGTATAGACATTAGGAAAATATGAAATAGCCTAATACGGATGTGCCGTCTGTCACATTAGCCTACATTAATAAAAATAATTTAGTAGCCTATCCTTGCCTTGTTTTTGAATAAATAAATCAAATAGTGTAAAATACATTTCAGAGAAAGTTTTCACAATCTTTTCCACTGACCAAATAGTATTTTTTATTGATTTATATTTTTAATGGAAACAGATAGACTGTTGTGCATTATTTGCACGAAACTATTTTCTCAGACAATCTGCTATAAGCAATTATCTCTTTAGTTAAAATATTAAAACACAGCATGCCAGAGGAAAAGTGTTCAAAAGCATTGCATCCACAAGAAATATTTATATTTATTGAATATAAAAAATGTTGTAACTTCTCAGGAATGATTTCATGTTTAAGTGTTTAACTCCATCAATGACAATGGCATATTTAATCTAAATGTTTATATCAGAAGTAAAACAGTTTAAATCATTCTTTTATTTATTTAAACTGTTATTGTGAACATCATGCACTGTTTTTATGATTAGGACTCTGTCGTTAGATAAGCGTTAGTTTCACTAAACGGCACAACGCGCTCGCTGGCGCGGACATTTAAGAAGGGATGAATATTTGCCTCAAGTGATATGCTTAGTGAGTGAAATTATATTTGTATTATCTTTCTGTATAGCCTATGTATAATTTTCTTTAGATTTTCTGTCTAAAAGTGACCAAAAAGACATTTAACTCCAGCTCACCATCGGTGTCGCCAAACTGCTCCGTCTCCAAAACGTTCGTACGCATGGGTCAGAGTTTGCGTGCAGGTGCGCACATTTTTCCGTCAAGTTTGTTTTTATAAATCACAACTTATGCGTCGGAAGTGGCGTACGCCTCTTTCAGGGCCTGTTTTGTGCGTACGCAACGGTTATAAATGAGGCCCCAGGTCATTAAACTGGGCGCGGGACAGGCGGAAGTAGAAAGTAGGAAGTAGCGCTGAAAGGAGGGTCTGGTGGACCCAAGTACAGCGACGATGACCCCTACGCCGCTGTTCCGCTCTCCTGAGCAAATACAGAGCGGTGACTCTCTCAATGAATGCTCGATCAACATCAGCCATCTTGCAAACAGACAACCGTCTAGCACTTGCCCCTCCCACAAGACGCGAATTGGATTCAAAATGTTCAAGTGTCCAACTAGACGCAGTAGACGCGAATTTGACGCTCTATTCTCGTTTGGTGTGAACGCAGCATTAGAGATGTTCGGTTCACGACCACGATCTGTCACGTCATTTTACAAGGGCCAAAACGCTATTGTTTGAATTTCGTAATAAAATTGACAGAATCTGAGACCTGAGAATTTGTTTCCTATCAAAAGTAACCTGCTCTGTCTAGTGTGTCGATGTCAGTGTCCTTTTTGCTTCGCAATTTTTCTCTGCGTGAGAAAAGTGTCAATTGAGTCTCACGCTGAATGAGTGAGAGTTGTCAGCCCTGCTCTCTCTGCTCCGTGTCGGTTATCTTATAGCCAAAATATATAACAGAGGTAGAATTTCTTTCTGGCCACCAGTTCAGTGTCCGTCTGCTCGGTGTCCATCTTCACCTTTTCTCCGCGCTGCACACCGGGAAAGTCACGATGTGACCATACGCGACACTGCCTAAACTGAAACTGACTGGTCTTCTTTTTATTAGCGGTGTGGAAAATGGGCAAACAGCTCTCAGAGAGAATGGATTGTCATGTCCACACATGCATTTATTTATTTCATAAAATCGCAGCATTTTGCTTCATATAATCGCATAGGCTTGACATCGTGATTGCGATATGATTAATTGTGCAGCACTAGTTTCAGCCTGAAGCAGTTATCTTTTTCACGTCCTGCGCCACGTTGTTTAAATAGTAAATGCATTTGCGCCCATTTGTGCGCCCGTGGGCGTGCTGGTCTGAACGTTTTCAGGTGTGAAAACACCAGGTGTGTTCAGGCGCATTTTTGGCGCGTTGCTATTTTCGCGCAGATCCGTTTCCTTGTTAGAGAAGCTTGCAAATTCCGCCATGTATATAGTGAATCCGCCATGGCGCCAGCGCAACTGGCTTTTAAAAGGAATGGCATATGAGACTCTAATTGGTTTATTGCATGTTACGCCCAAAACACACCCATTACTCATTAAGAGAATAGGGACTACCCTTTTAGACCATGTGCCGGGTGCGCCGACCATTTTTCCCGTCGTTAAACTAGCAAAAGTGGATTCGGACACGCCCTAAGTGCACTTACGCCCTGTGCTTTAGACCATGCGCTTAGATAATTAAAATAGGGCCTCTTGACTCCTTGGTTCTGCTGCGTTTGTCACGGCTGTCTAGCGCTGCTTACCGCTGCAAACTTTTCTACACCATCAACCCACCAGATGACACCTGTTACTGAAGTACAGTGACCTACCATGGATCCCCTGTCAGGTCCATTTCTGCTGGTTCCTGAAACTGCTATCCAAAAGACGTTTTTACTTCGCTGTGCTGGGGTCTTCCTGGCCTCCTGTCACCGTTATGGAATTAGCAAACCGAGCTAGGATGCTAGCAACTGCTTGCTGCCCCTCGGCTACAACTTTCATCAAATATACCGCAGTGGAACTCATGAGTCTTAGCTCTAATACATCTCCAAGTTGCCTTGAGGTGATAAAATCTCTCCATCTCCTGCGTCGTTCCCCCTATGTCCATAGGACTGCCCGTCATGAGTTTATTTACTCTCACAAAACTTTGTCTGTCCCAGCTGTGTGGTGCCATGCCTCATGGTGGCGACGTCATCGATGCAAACCACGCTCATCACATACAAATCTGTGATCCTTGGTCTGTGTGGACAACATTGTCACCCCTGACAATGCACTAACCAGGACATCATTCATGCTGCTTAACATTCATTCATTAAATAACAAAGCCTATATGGCTATATCCAGAAGCCTCGCAGCCTTGGCCGTGGTGGCGGATTTGCTGTTATCCATCGTGCTGACATCCTGGTCAAAGAGATCCCAGTGAATACTACCTCCTTTGAGTGTGTTTACTTCATGTTGACTGGGTACACGCAGCTACAGATTGTCCTAATCTACCACCCCCCCAAAGCCTCTGACTGCTTCCTATCGGAGCTCACCGAACTGCTTGCCACTGTTTGCCCGAAATCCCCGTCTACTATCCTGCTGGGTGATTTTAACATTCATGTGGATTCCAGTAGTTGTTCTCTTGCTACTGATTTTCTATCACTGCTGGACTGCTTCAATCTAACACAACACATACATGGCTCCACACATGACAAAGGGCATACCCTGTACCTGGTGACCACTATGCCATCCTATTATTGGTCCCTGTGCCTCTCCGAAAGCAGTGCACCAAACAGCCCATCATGTTCAGGAATATCAAACGGGTGTGTACTTCCACGCTATATGACTCCCTAACGACCCACCTCGCCACCCACCACCCCTACCAAACAGTTGATGGCATGGTGGAACACTACAACCGTGCCCTCTCTCTCAGCCTGGACTTTGTAGCTCCTCTCACCACACGTTATGTGTCTTTCTCTCGTCCTGCCCCCTGGTTCAGCCCTGACCTCCGCAGGATGAAGACCATAGGACATAGGCTCGAGAGAAGATACAGAAGATCCGGCCTCACTGTCCACCGTGAAGCATTTAAAGAACACATCACAAACTACAAAGAAGCCCTTTCTCAGGCAAAAACAAGGTATTATAATTCCACACTCATCAGTAACCAACAAAAACACACCAAATTGCTCTTCTCCACGATCAACCGTCATCTTCACCCTCCTGATACCGCTAAACCCTCAGATGCAGCTGACCTCTGCTCCAGGTTCCTGGATTTTTTCCAGCAGAAAGTGGACACCATCCACCGGCAGCTCCAGTCTCTTGGGCTCTCCCCCTGCCCCAAAAGGATTCTCACCACTCAGCTGCCCGCTCACCTCAGTGCCAGTCCTACCTCACAGACCGGAAACAATTCATCATCCTAAATGGTTCCATCTCGGATCCAGCACCTGCCAACCATGGCGTTCCCCAGGGCTTTGTGCTTGGTCTTCTGCTGTTCACCATTTACATACTACCCCTAGGTCATATTATCAGTAAACATGGACTCAACTTCCACTGCTACACCGATGACACTCAACTTTATATCAGCATAAACCCCTCCTCCCAGCTCCATCCCACACATCTTGTCAACTGTCTGCCGGAACTCAAATCATGGATAACCACAAACCTACTCAAACTCAACAGTAATAAGACAGAACTCATGGTGGTGACACCTGCACCACTGCTCAGGAAAGTTGGAGCTCTGGCCCTGGTTGTGGATGGCTGCTCCATTTCCCCATCTCCTGAGGTGCGCAACCTGGGCGTCATCCTGGACTCCATGCACTTCTTCTGGTCCCACATCAACATCACCAAGTCTGCTTTTTACCACCTCAGAAACATCTCACGACTCCGGCCTTCACTCACACATTTAGTAACTGAGACACTCATCCATGCCTTCATCACCTCCCGTCTGGATTACTGCAATGGTGTCCTGTCTGGACTGCCCACCAAGGCCCTTAGCAGACTCCAGTGTGTCCTACTCTGCTGCCAGGGTTCTAACCCACACAAAGCCCTGGCAGCATATCGCTCCATTCTACAACAGCTCCACTGGTTGGCAGTCAAGTCACGCATCAGCCACAAGATCCTCCTGCTCACTTACAAATCTCTCCATGGACTCTCATCAAAATACCTCACAGATCTCCTCCACCCCTACACTCAGTCACGTTCCCTGCGGTCCTCTGACAAGGACCTGGTGGACACCCCCTGCACCAGTTTGCGGACTTTTGGTGACAGGGCTTTCTCTGCCAATGCTCCCCCACTCTGGGACAGTCTACCCCTCCACGTCCGCTCTGCCCCATCCCTGCCCATGTTCAAAATGCACCTCAAAACATTTCTTTTCACTAAGTCCTTTGACCCCTATTATTATTCAACTGAAACTGGTGTCTGAGATTTCTCTGGCCTGATAACCGTGTCAGTAAATTGTAATAGCAAAAAGAAAAAGACTTAATACTAGAGTAATACTACTTTACTGTAAAATGAAGGGGGAAAACGCTGCAATGTGTGTCAACTTGATGTCGGGTTGAGAAGAGAAAGAAGAGAATGCGCAGCTGGTACTAGTGTATAGATACTTTGGAAAATGTGTTGATACAAAGTCCCTTTCAAGGAAAGTCTGTTCACTCTGCAGCCATATTTGCAACAGCTCTGGGCAGCTATTTCGGGCATCCAAGACTAACTCCTATATAATTGAATGGGAAAATCCTGAGATCTCAAAATCGGCTTGCCGAACTCTCAATAAAATAACATAATTCATATCAGCAATATAATCTGACTGTCCCGTAAATGCGGTTTCATACGCTCAAATAGCATAAGAAAAGTATTTTTCAGGCCGGATCCACCAAAGCACATGTGTAATCAAACACTGGCTGATTCTTTAGCAACTGGAGCTTCTAACAGCAGTGATTTTACCAATTGGTGATTGGCTCTTTTATTTAGACGGCGGCACTTATTCCAAACAATATGGTATTTTGCACTTTGTCCCATTCATAGTAATACGTGTGCCCAGTCTTTGATTCTAAATTTATACTGTATTGGATATTTTCGAAAACGCTATAATAAAAATTATGATAAAAAGAGGTAAAATATGGTTACATTTATGTATTTGGCCGACACTTTTATCCAAAGTGGCTTACATTGAATTCAATGTACACATTTTTATCAGTTCTTGCTTTCCCTGGGAATCAAACCCATGACCATAGTGTTGCCAGTGCAATGCTCTACTGTTTTAGCTACAGGAAGGCATGTGCTTCAGAGAGTCAAATTGAGGGAAAGTTGGTAAAAGAGTGCAAGGATGTGGAAGTGGAGAGCGAGGGAGACCTGTTCACGTGCCACGTGCTGATGTGGAGAGGTGGAGGGAATTGGGTGATCTGGTCCAGGTTATTAGTTAGGCTCTGTTAGACCATGTAATAGTCTCACAGCGCAACAGAGACGCACCGTTCCAGGGCCACACTCATCCCTGTATGACACCAAGATATGGATGATAGTCCACACGACATAACAGCCTCTAACACACACTTACACACATAATCTACGGACAGGCATCTGTGCTCGTGTGTATGAGCGTGTGCCTGAGTGTGAGAGTTCGCCACTGCTGCAGCATGTTTGCATATGTGCTGAACAGGCTGTTTCTGCCCTTAAAAGCAACTGTATTTTCCTCTGCCTCTTTTGCTCTCTCTCCTCTATTTCATTTATTCCCCCCCTCCTCCTCATCTCCCTCACACTCGGGGTCCGGTCAATGAAAACAGAATGGTGTCAAAAGGCACCTATTATTGAAAGGAAAAAGAAGATTCTTGACTGCTCTGGGTCCGCGGGCGATGCCTGATCTTCTACAAGAGGATCTGAGGGGCTGTTCAAGACAAGAAACGGGCTGCAAACCTTGCGAGCCCCAACTTAAAGGGATAGTTCATCCAAAAATCATAATTTACTCACCCTTATGTTGTTCCAAAACCTGTATAAATTTATTTGTTCTGCTGTACACAAAGGGAGATATTTGGAAGAATGTTTGTAGCCAAGCAGATCTGGCCCCCTATTGATTACCATTGTAGGAAAAAAAAATACTATGGTAGTCAATGGGGGTCGAGATCTGAATTTTTCTGAAAGTGTCCCTTTAAAAATGTCACGTACTTCAGTTGTATACTTTCGTAATGATTAATTCTTGCCATATTATCAAACCATCTTTTGCTGGATAGTGGACAGTCGTGTGTTTGTATGGTTTTAAATGTTTGTTTTTTTCCCCTGAAATTATTCAAGAATAATGTAAATTGTTGCTTTTAAGGCACTAAATGAGACTTTTGTATTTTCTAAACTTTTGATTTAAGGTTTTTGGTAACACTTTACAGTAAAGTCTTATTTGTTAACATTAGTTAATGCATTAGTTAACATGAACTAACAATGAGTAATATATATTTTTTGTTAATGTTAGAAAAATCGAAAATCGTTTGCTTACACTTACGGCACACTTCACAACACTTTTTACATTTACGCCAGTGAACGTATTTATGACAGATGGTCAGAAAGAATGGAAACATGAAGCTGGTATAACATGATCAGTTCTCATTATTCTTTCAATAATAAATCACTCTCATTTATTCCCCCTATCTAAATGAATGTTAATAACGCAATTAACTGAATTAATTTAAATAATGATTTAGGCCACAATAGAGGCACTGGTAACTAAAGGATGAAAATTAATGTGTTGTAGAAACTTTAGGAACAGTTATGCTCACTAAAACTAATGTTATCTTTCGTAATCACTGTCACATGAGGCTTTTCTCTTTTCGGATGACTGAGAAGCGTTTGCCTCGATTCAGATTTGCAGTCGCTGCAGTTTTTAATCACATCAATGCATAATTTAACAATTTCTTTAAAGATAAATTTGAGATTAGAAAAAAACGCTTTGCAATGTCATAATGCATCTCAGCCCATGTAAGAATAAAACCCATTGTAATTATTTTACCACTTTGAGCACATATTACAAAAGAAAAAGCTTGTTTTTAAGCTTTTCTGTGCAGGCAACAAGCAATAGGGCATAGCTTAGCGATGGGTCAATTACGTTGAGCTCAGAACGACCCGAGACCAGCCACAGTGACTCTCTTGTAGAGCCCAAGACAGAAGGAAATATAAAATCACAGCGGCCCACCCAATCAAGTACAATTATGGGAGAAAATTGCTCCTCTCCATTATGAGAGATGGAGTGTTGGAGTAAAAATAGGAAGATTAGACTTATTAGGATGAACAAGGGCCAGAAGGGGGGGTCTGTGCCCAGGCAGAGAGACCGTCTGGCCCAGAAACCAGCCAGTGTGGACTCCACATGAAGGTTATTTGCTTAAGACAAGTGGAAAATCTTCCAGTGACTCACACCAGAAGAGCCGCTCAAGTGCAGCTCCTTTCAACTATTGAACCGTCCACCCTGATAGACAGAAACAGAGAAAGAGAGGCTCATTGGGGGTAATATCAGCACTCTGTTGCCATCCTCCCTCGCAAGACGAGCCCTGGTTATATTAGTGCTATTGTGGTCTACACCAGGATGGAGTGGGCTAAATTGATCTTGGCTGGCAATTTTGCAAGTGAGAGTGTATTACATGATGGTAAAAGCATTCTTGGACTCACCACTGGTTGATGGTTGATGGTTGATGGCGTCTGTGTGGTGAGTGTATTTTTGGTTGCATAAATGTCAATCGATTAAATAAAACAACTAATTAATCACACATTTTTCTGTATTTAATCGCTATTAATCGTGCCTATAACTTTAAAATTCTTAATATATTTTTATGTTGTAATAATCACCCAAATAACGTAGAAACGACATAAAAACAGTATATTTAAAATATTTGTTTAATGGCATCTTTTTACAAGCACTATGAATGAAGGCCAATATCACTGATACCAATAATGGCGTTATTATGCAGATTTTTTCTCTCAATTTTAGCCATTGAAGCCATTCAACATTACAGTATAATTGAAATCTATCGATTTTAACATTTAATGGGATTAAAAAAATATAACATTTCATTTAAGTGAACTTAAAACTATCTTCACATAAACCCACTGTATTAAATGTCACATTTTTGCCTTTAATAAGAGTTCAATACTAAGGGTCCCCCCCCCCCCCGATTGCCCTGCCCATGAACCATGTAACCTTGTAAACAGTGCTTTAAGATTTTCAGGTATGTCTAGGTAGGAACAGAAACATTAATATATCAAACTCTTCACTACATAAATTATAAATTAAATATAAGGCCCTGTTTACACGAGAATGCTCGTGGGTGAAAACGTAAAGATATTGTATCAGATGTGCCTTTCGTTTACATGGCGACGGCGTTTTTTTGGGCTTAAAAACGCAAAAAAGTGAAACCACCCTCCAGAGTGGAAATCTTAAAAACGCTCCACTGTCGCGTTCCAGTCTAAAGGGTAAAAACGCAAAAGTCTGCTGTTGTTGTGTGGCAGTGCTTCACATTGCCACCTAGCCGCCTGAAATGCATACTACATCAAATTTCACACACTTTTGCGTCACCATATTCATGCAGATTTCCCACCCATAACGCTCGTCTAAACGCAGAATAAAAAGAGATAACGCAACGCCACTTTTGCGTTTTCTCTTCAGAACGGTTCCGTGTAAACATAACCTAAATGTAAACCTTTTTAAAGCTACAAATGCTATTTAATCAAGAGCAGTGAGTGAATTTCTCTTTGTCTTTTGTTCCTTGATTAAAGTCCCCCTGAAATCAAAATTCACATTTAGAAGATATGGGTTCAAAACGTAGTCCCTACTTCCGCCAATTGACGATTTTGATGACATCACTCTGCACTTCAACTTCTCATCAGATTTTCTGTCCAATCACATGCTCTCTATCTGAAGTGTCCACTCCTGTCCCCTACATTATAAACAGATGCTGCGGCTAAAATCGGTCCCTTTTTCACACAATTATTTTCTACATGGTGAATGGCACAGTGCACTACATAGGTGATAGGGAACAATTCAGGCAGCATAAATATGCTTTCCATTGGGGTAAATGAAGTCTGGTTTAACGTTAGCGGCACACAGTCTGCTCCGGTCCAGAGACACGATTGTACTGAATGTCAGATTGCTTATTTGGCTCAAAATATAGATTTATTAAGTCCACATGTCAAGCAATCTAGAAACTATGCTTCTAACCACAGCTCGAGAGCTGTCGTTCCAACCACACAACTTTGCGATGCTGTTTGTGAATGTTCGTTGGAACGATGGTTTCGGGAAACAGGACTCGTTGAACTATGCTGATATAGACTGAACTTGCGACCATAGTTGGCTAACGATGCTTTTGGGAAACGCACCCCTGGTAAGAACTCTAGCAGCTGCATTTTGGACTAACTGTAGCTTGTTTATTGAGAATGCAGGACAACCAGTTAGTAATGCATTACAGTAATCTAGTCTGGAGGTCATGAATACATGAACTAATTTTTCTGCATCTCACTTTAAGATCTGACGCACATGACACGGATAACTCTTTGTGTTCAATTAACACTTTTTAACTAATTTAAGACTGTGCTTATGAGGATACTCGACAATCGACATAACAGGAATTTTGGCATAATTGTCCGTTCAAGCAGCGCTGGCGTGCTGTCCAAAGCGGCTTTCTATATATACGTTTCGGGTGTTTGTTCACAGAGAGCCGCTTCACAGTACAGATGAGTTTTATTTTGCATCTTATTGTGTTTGAATGGTTGAAAAGCACTTGAATGAATGATAGCGTGACCATATACTGTAGCTCAGCCAAAGTATGACAGAAAAAAAAAACAGATGCTGCGCTAATTGTTAAATGTAGATCTTTTTTAAAATACATTTTTATTTACTTTTGACAGCACTTATAGGCAAGGCAAGGCATGTTTATTTATATGGCACATTTCATACATAATGGTAATTCAAAGTGATTTACATAGAAAATGAATTAAAATAATCACATCATATGCATAAGAAATACAAATATCATGCACAAGAAATAAAAATAACAATCGTATTTAACTACAGGCTAAAATACTGCCTGCATCACTAAGTTTGGGGTACCCCTATCTGGAGTGGAAGAAAGGAAGAGTCAGGTTCACAATTTTACACTAGACATGCCCCTTCTAGTGTCTCTTCACTCTCATGGGGGTGTTAGCACACCGATTCACTGCCTGCCCAATACAACCACACAATACGCTGCCTGCCTATGATGGCTCCCAGCGACATTTTCACAATTATACACCCATTGCTACGCGGATGTATATTTACACCAACCTGTGCTCTGAAGGTCTGGTGTCTCTTCACTCACTTCTGAGTGCGAACCCTTATCGCTCTCCCTTTTCTCAACCTCTTCCATCCAGACAGCCTTAATAAAATAATAAAATCTTCTAAGTTCGGGGTACTCCTATCTGGAGTGGATGTATACGCATGTGTGTGTGTGTGTGTGTGTGTGTGTATATATATATATATATATAAATAAACACCACATGCATACCCCATGGCATGCAAACAACCCTTGGGCCCATTTGACTGCACTATAAAGCAGCATTGTTTAAAGGGAGCAAATAGATCAAATGAATGAATAAACACGACTCCCGTCTGCGTGTTTTATGTGGCGTCCTTTTTCGATTTGTTTTTGCCTACATGAAGCACTGGCTGGAGGTCTCAGAGCCACAGCCAAAAGCTTCCCTGCATGGGTGTGGAAGTGCTGCGGGCTTCATTAAACACACACACGCTGCACAGTGAGCCCCCCTGTCTCTGGCGTATTTCTGTCAAATTTGGAGAAGAACAGGCAGTGAGTGAGAGAGAGTGATGGAGAGACAAAAGGATATTGAAAGAGACTCTCAGAGAGAAAAACAGAGGAAGTAACTCTGTTGCAAAACCAACATTTTAAAGTCCCCATGAATATGTAAATTAGCCCCGCCTCCACTCACTCACGACAATCGCACGTTGACCTGATTGGTTACAAGTTTGTGACGTCAGAAACACCAGCGATTTCAAACCGCGTCTTTGACATTGTCTTTGGTTCACTGCAGTTTTAAGGTGAAAATACTGACTTATGGTGTTGATTTATGAATTTGTACATGGTTTGTCTTTAAAGGGTTAGTTCACCCAAAAATGAAAATTCTGTCAGTATTACTCACCCTCATGAATACTTTTTGTGCGCAAAAAAACAAACAAAAAGAACGACTTTATTCAACTACTCTGTAAGGCCGTGAAATTTCACGTAGTGAAACTACGCAAAGCTTCTAGGTTGTACGTCACGCATCACACACATGATCAGCGTCGGCCAATAGTGAGCCTACGTGTGACGTGCAACACAGAAGCTTTGCGTAGTTTCACTACGTGAAATATCACGGCCTTACAGAGTAGTTGAATAAAGTCGTTCTTTTTGTTTGTTTTTTTGCGCACAAAAAGTATTCTCGTCGCTTGATAAACTTAAGGTTGAGCCACTGTAGTCACTCAGACTATTTTAACGATGTCTTTCATAACTTTTGGGCCGGTCAGTTTCGATCCCTTAAGAAGCCTATGGAGGAGTGATCCAGCTCTCAGATTTCATCAAAAATATCTTAATTTGTGTTCCGAAGATGAACGAAAGTCTTACGGGGTTGGAACAACACGAGGGTGAGTAATTACTGACAGAATTTTAATTTTTGGGTGAACTAACCCTTTAAAGCATATTAAAAACACCATATAGACATAAACAACATTTAAAAGCTGGATTTTTCACCACAGGGGGACTTTAAAACACAATAGACAACATAAACATCACCTTTAGATCAATATGAAGGCAATCAACATCATTATACAACAGTATGTGCACTGCAATTGACCAATTAAAATTAATTATTCCAGATTGAATTACCGAATATTTGTGTTATCTATTTTTAATGGTCAATAAGGCATTGCATTGTTAGCTTAACAACATACCGTCAAACTTCTATTGGGATCAACTGGGATTTATGAAGTGACGAGAGACTTACTCTACTATTCAAAAGTTTTGGGTCAGTAAGATTTTTAAGAAACTCATATTTTTTTTTATTCAGCAAGGGAGCATTAAATTGATCAAAATTGGCATTAAAGTCATAATGTTACAAAATATTTCTATTTAAAATACATCGGCCAATAATCTTACGGCTGATAAAAGCAATTATTTTCACCGGCCATCGGCTGGTTGTTTAAAAACAGCCAATGGTCAGGGCCGATAATATCCTGTAAATAAAACAGGAACTCATACTGTGTGTGAAGAAAATGTGTTTTCTTCCTGCTAAAAAAACGTATTATGAAAAAAAAAAAACGTTTGTATAAATTGCAGCAGTGTGTCATTATCATGAACGAACAATTATCAACGCATGAATCAAACTCACTCAGAATGATGAAAATTCCTGACACGGTTTTCCGCACAACATGACTTTATAATTTCTCCGTACACGGGAATAAACAAATCATATAAAACAATGACTTATTCACAGTAACAGTAACTTCTATCTTGCCGACACTGCTGTCTCTCACAGGAGACAGATAACAGGAGACTTTTCTTCGCTACTTCTAATTGTTGCTCATTTGCATTAAGCTGAACTTTTCTCTACTTATTCACATTGCTAAATATGTCCATGATAGATGAAATCACAGACTCCCTCTTAGTTGCTGCAGGTGGACATCCATTTAGATAGTAGCCTTTATACACACTATATTCTTTTACAGATCTTATGAAAACTTGCTCTGGTTGTATTTCAAAAGAAACAACAACAATTAATTTTAGGACCATTATTTTTCCATTGTAACCCTCTATGGACACACTGAAGCTCGAGGTGCCATTGACTATTTTTTTTTTTTTAACCAGACGTTTTACATGGAATGCAAGAACAATGCAGATAAAAAAAAATCTACATACATGTAATATAAATATACATTTCAAACACTATTAAAATCAAGTAAACAGTCAAAATAAGAACAAATACCTAATCAAACACAAGCAATAGCACAAATAAACAACAGAACAAAGATGCGTTGCTTTTTTAGGGTTTTCACGAAGATCTAACAGTAGTTAGATACAGATTAAGTAGATTATGTAGAGAAATTGAATAAAGTGATCAAATGTAAAATAACACTGCAGTCTTTACTTACTGTATAAATTAAATATTGACGAATTAGCCTGGGAAAACCCAGACAACTTCCGGCAAATTTAGATTTGCTCTGAAAGTTAGTCTGGCAAAGAGCTCATTCAAGCCCATTTCCAATCCGTCGAAATCGAGGCGCCAATCAGAAACGTTGGGGCGGGCTTTACACGATGACGACAGCGCTGGGATTTTGAAGCAGATTTTGTAGCCTACATTACAAAGATGGATGCCGCCGTCAAACATCACTCGTTCGAATCCGCTATCGCGTCTGTTTTAAGCGATTTGAACGTTTCCTTTTTGTTAAAAACCGAGCAAAGAACAACACTCGGAGATGTTTCTGCCGCTCTGCATCCGTCATCTCCTTCATCGCTCTGATTGATTTTAGGTCTATCCGCGACGTCCGTTGCTGACGCCCCTCTGGAAATGATTTGTCTATGACGTTTTGCCAGACCATAACATAAGTTACAACTGAGAAGGGTCTGGTTTTAACCAGGCCATAGACGAATCCTTATTTAAGTTACAAAAGTTATTCAGTCAAGAGAATTGTGGTATTTTTTTGTTGTTGCAGTGAATCTGTTGTTTGATTTGCATTGTGTGTGTGTGTGTGTGTGTGTGTGTGTGTGTGTGTGTGTGTGTGTGTGTGTGTGTGTGTGTGTGTGTGTGTGTGTGTGTGTGTGTGACGTATTACAGTAATGATAATTGGGAATGAAATATACTTAATTACCCCGGTCCTTAAAATAGGCTTAATTTTCTTGCATTTCTTATATTTCTAAGCAAAATATAGTTTCTGTCTTTTGATTTGACCTAAACATGTTCTTGACAAGTATTCAGATAATTACCCATCCACACCTTTTATTTACTTGTACCTCAATTTCTTTTTTTTCTGCTCTCTTTTCCACATCTCTCCTTTTCAGCTTCCTTCCAATCCTTCTTTTTATAAATATAATTGTTTTTCATTTTCCTCTCTATTTCCCAGTCTTTCCGTTCTTCTTCCTTCTCTCTCACTCTCACTCTCTCTCAGTCTCAGCTCTGGGCCTCTGGGATCTCATTAAGCCACTAACTTCAAATAAATAAAACAAACTGCCGAGACAAAATGAGCGATGTATGAAAAAAAAGAGCCTTGCTTATAATGAGCTTTTCATCTCTCTCTCTCTCTCTCTCTCTCTCTCTCTCTCTCTCTCTCTCTCTCTCTCTCTCTCTCTCTCTCTCTCTCTCTCTCTCTCTCTCTCTCTCTCTCTCTCTCTCTCTCATTTCAGATGGGCATTATTGGCATGACAGAGGGATTGTGGCATTACCAGTGCTTTTAGAAACAGACAAAAAAAAAAAAAACAGCACATTATATCCGTCTCTGGAAGTCCGCTCCTCGTTTCCTCGCTCCTGTTCTGCCAGCGTGTAATCACGTCGGCAAGTGAGAGAACACGCTCCCCCCTCCCTCCCTTCTTTTCCCATTTTCTCTGTCATCTACGAGGGCCTTTTCTCCCTCTGTTGTCCATCTGCGCCATCTGACAGTAATACTGAAGCAGTGTGTCCCATTAGACCTATACAAACTGTCAAACTGCACCCTGAATCCAGTGGCGTTTCTCTTATAAAGCAGGAGAAACAGTGCCTCCTCAAAACTATTGGATCAGCAAATACAATACAAAAAAATGTAATGTACAACTCATTAAAGTTATGCTGTCCAACAGTGACACCAGTGGATAAAGATTGACAAAGAGGCAGTGTTTATTTGTGTCCCTTGTGTTCTCAATGAGATCCTTAAGCATGGTGTTGCTGTAATCAAATAGAGATCTATTATAGTTGGAGAAAGCAATCTGTTGGGATTCCCATTCATCTCAAAGGACGCCCCCAATGCTTTTGGTAACCTCTTAACTAGTTGAGCTAATCATCTGAGCCGTAAATGTCTTATGAATTATTACTCTTTCTGCAGTCGCAGCTATATGTCATCTTGACAATGCTGACTGACAACTTGCCACACATTTTTTTTTTTTGAATGGCCATCAATGGAGAAAAATGCTTTTAGAAGCATATAGTGTAGTTACACAATCTAACAGGAGGGGTTAATGGGGACATGTCCAACCAAAACCTGACCCCAATTGGGAATGGCAAAATATGGCAAAATTGTGGTGTTTACTGAGGATTTGTGGTCTAATGGTCTGAAAAGAGGATACATGAGAGACATGAATAATAATTAATTGTTGCTTATTGACTATGATGGGAATTGTATGGCGAAGTGTAACAATTTTGATTGATGATTCTGGTTTCAGAACGGTTCAATTTCCAATTGTTTTAGTATATTTCTGAAGGAAATATTTGCAAAAGAAATGCATTTACTGCCTTCAGCTGTTTTTTGATTAGTTCATTTCAGATATAACAAATCAGAAATCAATGTATTAAAGAGGCAGCATAAATTCAAAATAATTATACTGTGACATTTTTTCATTTTTATAAAATACTTGTGAATTATTATTTTTTACTGCTTTTTGTTATATCAACAGTTAGTAACTACACAGATTTGAGTCTCACGGACCTTAAACAAAGCGTAACACTGACTATTTTTGGTTGATTTTAACCACTGTAATTCCTCGGAAATCATTAGTTGCCTTGTTGTTGTTGTTTCAAAATGAAACCGATTGTGAAAAAGAACAGTTTTTCACCCTATTGTTGATAGTGTAAGGTAAATGCTGTTCCAAAAGCCTTTAGCTTAGAAACCATGTAACATTAAATGGAACTTGAATATGAATGTAGAGCGCAGAAAGCGGTCTTTGCTGTCTCATTTCAGAAGTCCACCATATGCCTCTACCTAAAACACCTCCTGCTCAACATGTCATTATTGACTGTCTGTCTTTCTCTTTGAAGAGCGTGCAAGGCTAGAACCTGACCTGTCTCTCTTCACTCTGGCTCTGGTTCGGAGTAATAGGATTGAGTGTGTATGATGGGGTGGCTCGCAGAGAAGGCCGACCTGCCTAACACCCCCGCCAACACTTCACATGTGCTTGCCCGGCCATGAAAAACTACTTGAAGAGCCGAGAGGTCAGACAAGTGCTCAGATGAGATGCATCAAGGGAAAATATCTGATTATTTTCAATCGATCAAATACCAGTGAAAGAGCACCTCGTAAAAACCCACGACCGTGTTCCATGGCACTCTAAAGACCAGCGTAGGGGAGCTCACAGGAGTGGCAGCTGGAGAAAGAGAGAAGAAAGAAAAGCAACAAAAGTGGCAGAATAAAAGAAATCTTGATTTTGTATGAGAGAGTATTGATTTTTTTCTCCACTGGGTTGCCCATGAGCACCCTTTCTGTTATTAGTTTAGAGAAGAGAAAAAAGAAAGAAAACGGCATATACACGCAAGAGAGAGAGAGGCAGATTGATAAAGAGAGGGAGTGCAGGATGAGAAAAGCAAGGGAGTGGAGACAGGCAGCAAAAAGACTTGGTGAAAGAAATGCAGTGTGTATATGCTGCTCAGCATGCAAATTTTCTGTTTTCATGGAAGACCTGGAAGACCTGCTACAGTGCATTAGTAAAAATGTGCAGGATGCAACCAGAGGACATATAGTAATATCAAATGCAATTTTTGAGTCAGTTTTTGATCAGAATGCTGTCACGAAGCAACCACCCAATCCCTTCAATTTCCACAATGCACACCGGTTCCTGACGGTAGCTTGTGGATGAGAGCGTTGAGACAGGTTCAGGTTCTTGGAGGTCTATGCCACAGCTTTTGGGCCAGGATGTTGGGCCACTATTATCCTATATTTTAATCAAACCACTAGAGAGGTCGAGCTTCTGACTCCATGTCCAATCATGTTGGAACTACCAGGCCAAGCAAGCACTCCTTTTTCAGTTCTCATATTCCCCTTGGACACTTGGTCTTTTTTAATATTTCATGTTCCTTACCATATGCACAGGAGGCATGCAGTGTTTGTTTACATTGTTTTTAATGGAGGGCTCTTAAAAGCGTGTTCTGGCTTACCCCTCAATAGTGAAGTGAAGCGTTTGGGACTGTGTGTGCTCTTGTGGTATCATCAGCCAATCAGTGTTGTCATTACATTGTTTCCCCCGTGGCCCCAGAGTGATCAGTCACATGGCATGTACATTTGTGATTGGCTCTGAGTTAGCCAAAAGCCGCGTTTCCACGGTCGGGCCAGTGCGAGCCAGGGCTTTAAATGGGCTGTGCCGGGCTAAAAGCTCCGGGCCTGGAGCACCGGGCCCAAAACCATGCTGCGTTTCCACTTTCAGGCCAGAAGCTCCACAGCGCTTCTCTAAAAACCGCCCGTAACATGCCTCTCTGGAACAACGTCACACAAACCCATCATTTCACCAACAAATGGAAGTTTTATCAGAAAACTAATCAGAAAGAAATCACTGGAAACAGCGAGATAGCAAAACAAAGATGATAAAAGCGACCGTTTGCTGACATTTTTGTTGTTTACTTAAAGATTTAAAACCTAAGCATCGATCTTTTACCACAGGTTTACAATAAAAAGGCATACATTGATCATAATGAATTAATTTGTGTCAAGATTGCACATTAGTCACACAGAAATAAAGTGGTTTACCGTTATTTCACAAAAGAAAGAGAACTCACTTACATATTCAGTCACGTCTGTTTATTTGTAGTTACAGGACATATTTACATCACATTTAGAGAGAATGATAATTTCTACACACATGCCACCAAAAATACGACCCGAGGAGCTTTAGAACTCTCTCCCAGCCTATATTTTCAATCAGAGAAACAGAGGAAGCACCCGGAAAAAAAGGTTGCTTTTTTATGACATATGCGGAGCTAAATATGGTTCACGAGTTCACACTTACAAAAAAGTCAGATAGAATAAATGCATATTTGGCGTGCTGTCCGAGGGGAGGGCTCCGGGCTCAGTATGCGGCCCGAACCCATAGTACTCCCCCGTTCCTGACTGTGGAAGAATGAGCCAGGAGTGAGGAGTCGGGGTGGTGGAGGGATGCTGAAACTGTCAAGGAATGTTAGGTGAGTTGACAGTGGATATTTATATATGCTTCCTCCCGTGCTGATAGGGTAGACATGTAATAGTTTGGTGACGAGTTGATTGGAATGATTTATTTGAACGTGCTCCTCCCGAACCTTGTTTATAAAACATCATATGTCAGACAGTCCGGTATAAAGAGACGAGACGTGAAGAAAGATACAATTAAAAACATAATTGCGATAGCCTACTGTATATGATTTTTTTCTGATTTTATCAAGTGGTCATATTTATCATATACTATGTCTTTTGCATCGCGTATAAATATGTTTGCCTTATCCGGTGATCAGAATCCACATTGGATCACAAACAGAAGGTATTCAAACATGAACGTGAGTTTTGTGCTAAAATGATTTTAAAAGTATTTAATGCTGATGTTAGCTGGTATATGGAATCATCCGGCGCTGGCGTCTCCCGACTCAGATAAACTCCGCCTGTGTTCGTAACCACTCCTTAAGCCCAATCCGGCCCGATTTGGACCAAGGTATTCAGCGGGCCAGAAATCCTGGCCTTTGGCCCAGAGAAAGCCCAGACCAGGCCCGATCAAGCCCCGGAAGTGACAGTGGAAACGCGACTGGCCCTGGCATGCCGGCTTTTGGCCCAACAGTGGAAACGCGGCTAGTGAGATGTATGGGAATGCTAGCAGGTTATTTTGGACCTCTTTGGTCAGGTCCGGTTTTGTGCAGACTTCTGTTTAGGGTTGGAGCTAAACTCTGCATGATGGTAGCTCTTCAGGAATATGACTGGCTACCACTTGTTTAGCTCCAACTTGCCCCAACACAGCTGTCTGGAAGCTTCTAGTAATCCAGAGGACCTGAACGTGACTTTGGCAGGCGCTGACCCCCCAAGAAATATAAATGCCCCCCAACCCCAATTTATGTACCCTCCCAACCCCAATTTATGTACCCTGGTGCCAACTCTGGTTACAGGGTCTCACCTGGTTCAAGTTTTAATTTAATGCCATATCCGACCTTTATGTCTGGAGTGAGAGGGCAGAAGAGGTAGAGGAGCAAACCCGCTGTGAGAGTGTGGCTGATTGTAGATGCTGGGATTATGGGAGATTAGAGCAGTGATTACACAATGTCTTCGCTCTAATGAGCCGCAGTGTTTGTTCATCTTATCATCCCTCATGCACCCGATCCCTACACCATCTCTGATATGAGATAACACAGGATTAACGCCCCAGAGAGAGAAGGATGACTGTACAATGCATTCCCATGTTTCCTTCACAGGCATTAGCCAAATCCCCACCAGTGAGAGATGCATTACTGTGACCCCTCACCAGGCCCTCAACAAAACCAAACCACCCTGCTGAAAAGACCAACTTAACCAAATGAATTCATGCTGGTTAGTGCTACTCTGGTGCTGTTGTTGCTGCTGGACCAGTATAGCTATGCTTTCATTCTGGTTGTGCAGCTTGAGGTCATGCTGGTTTAGCTATTTAAAAAGCCTGGTGGGAACACAAGCAGCAGTATCCAATGCTGGGACACAGCATTCAAAGCAAAACATGTCTTGGTGACTTGGTCACCAGTCTACAACAGCTACTTTGACATAACAAATCCGTTCAGTTGCAGTGAAATCTCCAGATTACCTTTTCTGCTGTTGACAGGCAAAGGGATTCTCCATTTGATCTATATTGCTATGATCCACATCCACACCAAAATGCCAATAAAACCGTGTTGCCTTCTGTCCTGGTGATGTATACCTTGTTTCCCAGTGATGTTGTCATCTCTAATGCTGCCCACACACTATATGACTTTCAACGTTGTCAGATCGCTGTTCTTTTCACACTACACAACTGTCTGACATCACTGATGTCTTTTCCAGTCAAAACACTTTTCTCTCTGCAGCACTTAAAGTCACAGACAGGGCTAGATATTTAACCTGATACATATATCTTGGGCTTCTGTGACATATCAGTACTTCTCTGAGATTGCGTTTTAGAAAATGCACACTCTCATGAATGAGCACCGAGTTGAAAATCAGAGCTGAAATAGTGAAACGTTAAAAGCAGCATAACTGTTTCAGTAATTTGTTGATTGATTTCTTAATACACTTCAACTTTTCTTTTAGCATCTGTCCAATTTGATGTAAGTTCTATGCACAACATAGACAGGTTTTTGACTAATCTCCGGACATTCAGCTTTGACAGCTAACTTATAATGTCAGAGCGTCTTAACCACATACTCACTCAGACTGTTCGTCTTACTGCTTTGGTCACACACAGCATCAAAACTGCATTTTCCGGAGATGTTACAACTGTAAGTATAACAAGTAAATTGACGGAGCTGATTTACTGACCTTTCAACATTGGGTCTTTGTGCACATTTCTATATAGAATTATTATTTTTTGTTAACTTAGTTACAGAAAAAGGCTACATGTGTGAAGAGCCAATTAATGATGTGACGTGAACATGCGTACGCATGTTTGTCCAGTGACCATATCTCTATTCCGCCTCTGAGACTGAAACTGTGTCCGAAACACTTATGCATTTTAGGAGCAAAATTACATATAAAAAGTACTTGAGAGACTCAGCAGGGTGGGGGTAGATTGTGTATATGTGTGTGTTTGTACAAGAAAAGTATGTGTATACAGTATGTGTGTGAGAACTCCTCTCCATGGCTCCACGCTGCTCTGATCTCCCCATTACAAGGTCGATTAAGCTACTAATCCCCAAAATACAGGCGTCCAACAGCACGACTGAAGAGCAGGAGAAAAACCCGTCTGGATGGGGGAAAAAAACTCTGGGGCTTTTTCTCGGCGGCTGGCAGCTTAAGCTCTGCACCAATACCGTGTTTCGTAGAGCATGAGCCGGGGTTATGTGTTTTACTGCTGGCAGCATGCGGAGGGATTACTGACCTCCTGTAAACTACCTTAAGAGCTAAACAAACTTTTTACTACCAACACACTGGATATCACCAAAGCAGGTACTTCCTGTTTCACTTCTAAATTTAATTAAACTCATTTTTTCTCTCTCTCCATATCTTTTCCCTATACAGAAATAATTATATTTTTTTCCGGTTCAAAGGAAGCGAGGTGTGGATGAATTGTGCTCTGTTTGTGGAAAGTGAGTGTCAATTATGGAATACAGCTCTATTGAAATGGAGAATTTTAAAAAAAGCGATCTACCGCCATTCTTATTCCGTCTTATATTTAGCCTTTTTCACCTTTCAACCTCGTTTCTTGTATGATTGCAGAGTGAGCAGCATTAATTACTGGGTATTTTAAATGGTACATCCTCTGCCTCTCAGTGCTATCAGACTGTGGTGGAATCGGCTTAACCTTTAATTAGAGTGTGTGTGTGTGTGTGTGTGTGTGTGTGTGTGTGTGTGTGTGTGTGTGTGTGTGAGTGTGTGTGGATCAGAGAGCCTCAATCAGCATTGGAGTGTTAGAGTAAGAGCATCCATCGTTTCCTTATTTCATCTCATATCTCATCTGCTCTGTTTCAAGCCTCCACTATGTTATAATATAATACTGGTACTTGATGCATACTGCACTGTATACTGTCTAGGTATTTTTGCTAGCATTTTGTGACAGAGCCAATCAGTTTTGTCATGATGACTTAATTTTCCTTCATCTCTTGAATGATCAGCCATGTGACATTTATGGCTCAGGTAATTGGATCAACAATATGGCTGTAGTACTGCAAAAAAGCACCAAAAAATAAATAAATAAATAAACTCCATAAGCAAAAAAGGCAATTTGCTAACTTCTGAGAAGATCCTGCGTCAGCTGAGTAACTGGCATTGAGATCATGGCCGAGATTCAGACCTCTGGATTTTTCCAAGTTGTGTATAATAGAGGTTGTGAAATAATATCCTAATATAGTATTAACACTACTTTAGTGCTGGAAGGATATTGCACAGCACCAAGATAACCGACCTTCTCATTTAAGCTACATCAACAGTCAAGTCGCTCGCCAATGTCGAAATATTAGAGATAACCAATCAAATCAAAGTAGGTGGGCTTTATATGTTCAAAGAAACTGCTGATCGTGAATTACAGCGCAGAGCAACGGTTCAATAAACAGTCATAAAGTGTGAGATAAGATGTAAGTAGCTAAACTAAACATTTCATATTTTGCAGCTGTTTTAGGATAGAAATGTTAAACGGCCGACAAAAATAATCATAGATGCAAAGTAGTAAACTTGTCTAATTTGGCCATTTTGAATTGAAAATAAGCCGATATAATGTGCAGGACTCATTTAATGAAATAATTATTAGCTTAACTGTCAATGTCAAAGGACAAGAAACATTAACAAAGACGTTTTAATTACATTAGGCATTAGATCAATAATAAATGTGCTCATTTAGTGAACTTAGTTACCAAGCTTTCCTGTTAGCCTTCAGTATAACTTGTCTAAGAAAATGATCCCTAAAACATATAAATATCAGTTGACCCTATGTTTACTTTCTCCACTGACACAGACGCAAATGAAAAGACTATCAGTCCAAGCTCAGCTTTAGGAGGGGAAGAGACAGGGCAAAAAAAGTAGACTGAGAGAAAAAGTAGACTGAGAGAAAAAGAAAGAGTGATGGAGATGATGGAGCTCAGGAGAGAGCAAATGTTGACAAATAATCTTCTGCTCACTGATATGATTTTAAGGCTATTGTTATCCATTTTTTGGGGGGCCTTCAAATTTCTTAAAATGCACACACACATATACAGTATATATATAGTTAAGAGAAATCAATTTTCTTTTTTCCGGGGGAGCTTGTCCCCGAACCCCCTTTACTATACCTCATATGTAGGTGGTTTATAAAACTACCTATACAGTCCTGATTGAGATATATGGGAACGATAATATTTTGGTGAACGTTGTTTCACCAAGATGTGTTTCACCAAGATGTGAAACATCTTTGTTGATTCTGGAACAACATTCCAATCAACCAATCAGATTTGATGGACAATTTTACAGTTTATGTCAAGTTTAGGCTTAGAACCAGGGTTAGAGGTGCTTCTACATCAGTGTTATTCACCATCATTTCCCTCTGATTTTAGGTATAACGTATGGGTGGGGTTGGGTTTAGGGGTATAGGGTTAGGACTGAATTTTCGGACAGGAATGTTTTTCCAGGATCAACAAAATATGTTTCTTCTGGTTTATTGATCATATTGGAAATTGAATGTGGGATACAGTATTTTGTACTGTTGTATACAGCACATTTAGGCAAATACACATACTACATTCTGCAGGAATAATTGTATGGTAGTATGCTATTTTTAACACTGCATCTCTCCTTTTCTGTCTCTTTCTCGTTCTGGCGTATATTTATTGCCACCCATCTCCCCAGCAGGAAGTCCTGCCCTGACATCAGTTCAGCCATCCATCTGACATACACCACCATTTTACCTGCGCTGTGTGTCAGATGTTGTGTTCTGTCTGGGCTTTTAGACATTCATCAGGGGTTAAAAATATTCCTTATTTTGGGTGCGCAGGTTTTTATTGATATGCAGAGAAACAAAGTCATATATCAGTACCAGGAACTTCATTTTATTTCATCTACAGTAAATACATGCTATATGCTGTTTCTTTCAGGATGAATTGCTTAAACTGAAGTTTTCACTTTAGATAAGTGTTTGCTAAATGAATCGATGTAAAATCTTAAGCACACCTGTATATGTTTTGTTTCAGGGTCCTCATCCCTAACCATGATGTAAAAAAGAAAACTATGCTTGGCCGCTTTAAATGTTAGTCAGGCGGTCTCTTCCTAAGCAGGCCAGAGTAAGCTACAATGTGTCAATTTTCTTGCTAAATAAAACTATGGTGCACTATTCAATCTGATCATGATTTACTGGACACCGATCCATACATACGTGATTTGAGAAATTAATTAGCACACATCTGATTGGGTAATTAGTATGTAATCATGCAACTCCCTCACTCTCCATTCATATTGCTTATTTATGACACTTAAATGACTAATTAATAATATGGCAGAGGGGAAGCAGGAGATATATTGTCCTGGTCTGGACCTATTGGCTATTAATAATTCATTTCTGTCACCTTTTCTAAAGGTTTCACTCATGAATAACTAATTTTGTAACTAAGGGCCAAACCCTGGTAACTAATGTGGGGAAGTATAATCTTGCTTGAATTTGCATTTATGAAATCATTACATTCAGCTTGACACACTGGTCTTTTCTTCAAACAGACGCATTATCTACCAAAAGTTCCATTATTTTGTGAGGGGGGAAAAAAAAACAAAAAAGTGTCTCTAAACAATGAAGCATGCTTATGGCTGATATGGACTTAATGATGAGGTTATTTGCTGCCGTATTATATTGCATGGAGGTTGAATACAAATGCCACAGGAATAACAGTGAATGCGTTTTTTTAAATAATACTACTAATAATTACTTCTTTCCGCAAGAAAAGGAATAAGAAATGGGAAATTAATCTCTTTCTTCTAGCACATGACAGTATGGGTTGTGTTTATGAATGTTGATGGCAGACCAGACTCACAATTAGTGGTGCTCTGTATTGACTAATATAACAAAATATGTTGCATTCCAATTAAAGAACAATACAGTAGTCTGTCATGGGTGGTTTTAGGTTAAGAGGATATGCAGGGCTTAGCCAAGACCTCTGTATCTTTTGATAACAATTGTAATAACTGTGCACTTTATAATACATTTTGAATCTGTGAGGTTTCATTCAGACGATGTGGCTGGAACTAAAAATAATAAGATCCCACTAACCTTAGTCTCAGCCTCAGGGATTGCCATAGATCAGATCAGTTGTGTTTTTATCTTTTAAAGATACCGTAGAACTCAGTAAGTGGTGGTGGACTCTGGTCCAAAAAGTCAAGAAGCAGTTCCTCTAATTTCTCTGGTGATCTCTGCAGAACAAGAAGCTGCAGCATCTTTTTTAAAAGAGCTTTCACTTTGTTTCCGAATAAACATTAATATTCACCAGACACAATGCCAGAAGTCGCAAGACTACATCTGATTTATAAAGCAGAATTGCAGATTCGAATTATATTATTACTGACAAATTTTTTTTTTTTAAATATGAGGCATAAAAACCACATGATGATAAAAACATTGGGGGCTTTACCCAAAAAGCATCTGGGGGCTTAAATCCCTGAAGTCCACCCACAGTGCTGCCCGTGCTGTCTCTGCTCAAGAGAAGTGCTTGCGTATTTTGGTAATGTTGTCCCCTTGATGATTCCTATGGGATGATCCTCTGAATATAATATGATAATCAATCTGATGAAACAGTTTGCAAAACAGTATCTTACAAACAAATTAGCACAACAAGTCTCAGATGCTACTATATCAACCAGAGGCTGTGTTACCAAGTGGACTTTCGAGTTTTTGCTTAAAACCTCGTAAATAACCTTCCAGAGTTATTTACCCTCAGAATGCCCACTGAGTCTTTGTGTCGCCTGGGGTCTGTGTGTTTGGTGCAATGAATATAATTTTTACAGTGTAATTATATACTGTGGCGGAAAACTGATGTTGGCTTCTCAGGTGATCAATCAGCCTGTAATGAGGCTGAAAATGCTCATACATGCCACATCCCATCAAAGGTCCAATCAAGCCTTTCGTATGAAAGAACATGGTGGGCTCCTGTTATCTGATGGCCGCCTTTTCTTTTTTTGTCCCAAATACTCAATCCACTGCAAGCGAGAAGAAATCAAGGACAGGGAGTTTACTTGAATAAAGGAAAATACTGTAGCATTCAGAAGTCATTATAGCAGTTAGCATGCTAACAGGTTAAACCGAGAGTTGTGTCCAATTGAATAGTATGAGGAGGCAGTGAGTTATGAGGAGAAGCAATTTGAGTATCAAAAGGTGATTTAATTAAACACTGGCTTTGCTGTGCTTTAATTAGATATTCAACCCCCTCTTTTATTTGATTGGCGTGTTACCCTCCATTTATAAGGAGGGGATGGACCACTGAGACTCAGACTCACACTCATGTTTCATTATTATGCCAGATATAACTTAGCGTTCATTTGAATCATAATGGCGATTGTAGAGCTTTGAACGTTTGTGCACATGCAAGGCGCGTCCAATTGAACTCTTCGAAACGCTGGTAATCACACTGGTAACTTCTATAACAAAGTAAAATCTCATAAGCCTCGAAGTCATTCAACTCATGTGATGAGAAGGAAAAATATTAATTAATACCTAGATTCCAAAATCCACCCCCTTCAGGAGAAAATGTTAATTTTCATACTCAATATGAGCTGTTTCAATTTACATTTATTTAAAGGGTTACTTCGCCCCAAAAATGAAACAAAATACACAAACTCTCATTTGTCGTTCCAAACCTGTAAGACTTTTGTTCATCTTCGAAACACAAATGAAAATATACTACTTTTTGTTTCAAAAAGTTGATAAAGAGATCTTAAAACTAATCCAGATTAATTGAGCGGTTTAGTAAAAAAATTCTGAAGAGACTCGATTGCTTAATATGATGAACAGATTGAATTTAGGCTTTTATTCACATAAACATTGATCAGCAAACAGAAGCTCAACCGAACCAGCTTGACGCGCAAAAACAAAACTCTCAAGGAAGCTCAAGTTGAAGCTCAAACGTGTTGCGTAACACGAGGATGAACCTCATTGGTTCTCACACGCCGATCAAGCATGCTTGAGCTTCCCCTTACCATATCTGAGACTCTTTAGAAAACTTGGACTAAATCGTTCGATTTTATATGGATTAGTTTTACGATCTCTTTATGAACTTTTTGAAGCGTCAAAGTGGTAGTGTCATGGACTGATAATGGTGGAACAGAAATCTCTTAGATTTCATCAACAAATCAGTTTGTGCTTCGAAGATGAACGAAAGTCTTTCAAGTTTGGAACGACATGAGGGTGAGTAAATAATGATAGAATTTTTCATTTTTGGGTTAACTAACCCTTTAACGCAATTTGCACAATTGAAAACAAGTTAAAAAATATATTAAAAAACAATAGATAGACATATCAATTCTAAATTTATTCAGATTTAAATCAAGTAACAGTTGTGCATGTTTTTGTGTATAGGAGATGGCTAAACATGTATTTGCCAATTAAACTGAATTCATTATTGAAACACTTTACTGTACTTGATGGTTTTTCATGATCTGGCAATCATATGTTATGTAATAGTATAATTGTTTCCAATAAAACTAATTAGATTTGTGTCTCTTTACAACAAAATATTAATTATATAAAAATGATCAAATTAGTAGTATAAAATAAAAATTAAAGTTCTGTTTTCCCTTAAAGTCTGTACGGCTTGGTTATTGTTCATGTCACTCTAAATATCAAGCAATGTTTTAGCTTGTACATGTTAGCAGAGCTAAGACGCAAATTTCTCCGTGATATATTGTTAATTTCCACCATACAGGGCTGGGTTTGTTTTACAGATTACCAGCACTATTAAATGTATGTATGAATCTAAATGTGATTTCACGGTGGGTTTGAGGGATGAAGGGAAGGCGGGAGAGAAAGAGAATGACTGTTAAATTTACTCTTAGCAGCTAAAAAAATAAATAAAAGGCATGAAATATTCAACAGCTAAGAACCACGGGCACTTTTTAATACACAGAATTAGATAGCTACCCTTAAGAGAGAGAGAGAGAGAGAGAGAGAGAGAGAGAGAGAGAGAGAGAGAGAGAGAGAGAGAGAGAGAGAGAGAGAGAGAGAGAGAGACAGCAAACATCTGCATCCACTAGCAACAACATATGGAGACAGGACTCTCAATCCTTGAAACTCAAATATTAATGTTGAAGGCAGAGCAACAAAATGAAGTAGCAGTTTAAAAGACAGGCAGACTGACAGGTAGACTGGCAGGCAGGTGTTGTACCGCCAACAAAAGCCTCATCTGTCGGGGAAAAAAACTTTCTAACTGCCACCTCTGTTGTCCTAGAGTATTCTGTGTGTGGACTAATCTGAGATTTCCGCTTCTTTGTACAAATCACGTTTCGAGGCACTCCAGTGTTTACTCTCATAAAGGAATGTTCCCATATAATTCTGTACTTCATACCTTGTTATACCCAAACACCATGAAACGACATTCCAAAACCTACATGGACACAGTGCACGCAAAAACCAGCTAACCATAAACCTGTTAACAAGAGGAAAGATGCGCATAACAAGGCAGCAAACAAACATAAACAATCCATAAACAATCTTAGAGTCTCACGCGTTCAACATCTGTTCCAGCTGGCCCCCTCAATGGCCAGAAAATTGAGCCAATCTTCCATTAGAGTAAACTGTAATTTGGTATTAAGGCTGCAGCCGCAAATGGAAACCAAAATACATCGTAACATCTGTTACAGCAGAAGAGTTCTGCCTTACTTTCTCAGCACCCATACGCTTATAGAGAAATCAAGTTATGTCCTCCCTGACTGGGAATGCAAAAATTGGCATCAGACATTTGGACGCTTCATGTGAAATTCAGAGAGAATATCTGAACCGCTCTCCTGGGAAAATTACACTGGAGTATCAGGTCCATTTCAGGTGTCTCAAGGTTAAATGCCTTTACTGGCCGACTACCCCAGCTGTCTCACATGCTCCACCATGCTCTCTCTCCCGCAAATAACTCTATTTTCCGCCAGGAATGAACAGCACCTTCATGTTTTTCACATTAAACGACAAGAATAGACACGGTACGGTGATGCGCACCCATGAATGCCGTGAAATGTAACTGGACGGAGGCAGGCGAGTTGGTGAAAGGAAAGCCGCTAGATCAGGTTTTTCTGTGTGTATAAACATTTCTCCGTCTTCCATTATTAATAATTGCTCTTGGGGATTTCTTCCCGCACGTTGGCTTCCTGTCAATTAAGTGCACATCAAGGGAGACAAGTTCACCTCCTCTGGCCCTCTCCAGCTAACTCGACACTTCTTTTCCTCATCTGAAATCAGATCTCAACGGTAGACTCGTGTAAGCTCATTAGACCCTCAGCAGGTCCAGGCTTACGAGAGAGTAATTAGACAGGTATTCCCTTTATTCCCTTGACGGTGGGGAACGCTGTCATTCCAAAAGCTGACAGTGATTAGTGTTATGATACAATTCCTAGGAGGGAGTGATCAACACATAAGGAAGGAAAATACTCTCGCCCCATGTCCAGGAAATGGGCGTGTGAGATTGCGAGGTGAAATGCGAGGTGTTAGGATGGAAACATTTCGCATGAATTTTGGGGTTGTACGCCAGGCTGCACTTGTTTCATTATCACTTGCATTAACAGGCCGGGTCTGAATAAGTGTTGCATGAATTGCGGCACAGATGGGAAAGATCGGACATGACAAAAGAAGACTGGGAGGGGGGCTGCAGGCGGAGAGACAATCAAATCAAGAAAAAGATGGAAAATCAAGGAAAGAGAGTGCAAAATGGGAAAGAGAGAACAAAGGAGATGAGGAAGTGCAGTGACGCATCGCCTTTCTCTCCCAGGTGCTGCGGCGGAAATGTAACATGACAAGAAGATAATTAAAAAGCACATCTTTATATATTAAACAAGATTGAGTTCAGTGAGCTGGAATCATGGGGATTCACTACAATGCAAACTTAACCCATGGCCTCTGCAGGTGCCTGGTCAGTGATGGATCTCATGTAGAAAAGCTAGATTCTCCAGAGAGACAGAGATAGACAGAGGGGGAACAGCTGTTAAATGAGTCTGGACCGCCCACTGGGAGAAGGTGAGTAGGCTCTTTGTGATTGGCTCAGGTAAATGGCATTTTCACCCATCTGAACAAGGCAATGGTGACTCAACACGCACTTAGCACCTGCTCTATGGGGGCTCATGTCACCTCTGAGAACATGTAATATTAACTGTCACCCTTCAGCCCAAAGAACATTCGTCCACCCTTTTTTTTTTAACAGTTGAACAGTTGAAAGTCTGAAAGGCTAAGTGTCACAGTGCCATGGGTATATAAATGTATTAGTTGAGTATAATAACTAATCAAATACAATTGATTAATTGAGCACAATGTGATTGCTTGGTTTTAATTCTTTTTGGTTTGGTTCTTTTTAATGAACCTGCCACATTGTTTGATGAATCAGACTACTTTTGCTTTTCTACACCTTCACTCTCTCTACTCTTGAGATTTTAAAGGGTTAGTTCACCCAAAAATGAAAATTCTGTCAGTAATTACTCACCCTCGTGTTGTCCCAACCCCGTAAGACTTTCGTTCATCTTCGGAACACAAATTAAGATATTTTTTATTAAATCTGAGAGCTGTCTCACTCCTCCATAGGCTTCTTAAGGGATCGAAACTGGCCGGCCCAAAAGTTATGAAAGACATCGTTAAAATAGTCAGAGTGACTACAGTGGCTCAATCTTAAGTTTATCAAGCGACGAGAATACTTTTTGTGCGCAAAAAAAAAAAAAAAAAATAACGACTTTATTCAACTACTCATTTCCTTCTCTGTGGGTCGTAATATTTCACGTATTGCGCAAAGCTTCTGTGTTGTACGTCACATGTAGGCTCACTATTGGCCGACGCTGGTCATGTGTGTGATGCGTGTGACGTACAACACAGAAGCTTTGCGCAATATCACTAGTGAACTCACTCGAGGCCTACAGGGAAGGAAATGAAATTTTTGTTTGTTTTTGCGCACAAAAAGTATTCTCGTCGCTTGATAAACTTAAGATTGAGCCAGTGTAGTCACTCGGACTATTTTAACGATGTCTTTCATAACTTTTGGGCCGGCCAGTTTCGATCCCTTAAGAAGCCTATGGAGGAGTGAGACAGCTCGCAGATTTAATCAAAAACATCTTAATTTGTGTTCCGAAGATGAACGAAAGTCTTACGGGGTTGGAACACGAGGGTGAGTAATTACTGACAGAATTTTCATTTTTGGGTGAACTAACCCTTTAACCTCCTCCTAATCGGTTGAGACCACCATAACCTCCAAGAAATGCCTTTTACACTTGTACTTGACTAAACCACAGCCACAATCATAGGCAATTGTTATAAGTATGCTTAAAAACTTCTGTGCTACTGAATCGGGCAGACAACTCAGTGTCTCACCGAAGGCTGAGATTACACAGATCTGCTTAGCCCTACCGCCTAACGATTACAGCCCCATTGACTCCCTGTGCCAATGCATTGATGAAGTCAACAGTTGGATGTGCCAAAACTTTCTTCAGTTAAACAAAGGCAAAACTGAAGTCATTGCGTTTGGAAACAAAGATGAAGTTCTCAAGGTGAATGCATACCTTCACTCTAGGGGGTCAAACAACTAAAAATAAAGTCAGAAATCTTGGTGTGTCTCTAGACTCAGACCTTAAGCTGAGTTCAGACTGCACGATTTTCAAAGTACCCGGGTCATGAATCGGGCAGACAATCAGAGTCTCACCGAAATTTTTTAAATTATTAAAAATGACTGAACGATGGCTCAGCGACAGGAGGTTTCACACTGCATGACTTAACAAAAGAAAGTATCGCCGACAACTTCTGCCTGGTCCCACAACCAAACACACGCGAGAAGTGATAAGGAAATAACGCAAGATCACGTGTGCGTGAGACCGGAGTTCTCGCGCGAGACTCAAATTGTTATTAAAAATGTTAGCCTGCAAGAATCTTGCGATCCCAATTGTCTGTGCGCTGATTTGCAGTGAAAAGGAGAAAAGAAAAACAGATTATGCAGGAGGAAATGGTTGGGGAGACGAGAGCAAGGATTGTGTGTTCTGCAAAGAGAGTTGGGTGTAAAAAAAAATATTTTGCAATGTGCTGCTGGTCAAGCAAATGTGTAGGCTATTTTGTTTCTGTTTGATATAATTGTAAATATATCAAAATACTGATATTCTGGTCTAACTCCTCCCCGAACATCCTGCTGTCCTGTATCTCGCTCTCTCATTGGCTGTCGGTCATCGCCGATGCAGTTTTTAGTCAGAACACTCTTCACACGGCAGGATTTTGAATCGCCGACAGGTCCAGATATTTAGCATGCCAAATATCTCACGGGCGCCGGCGATTCTCTCAGATCGCGTCTTTGCTCATTCACACTGCATGATTGTCAATCGCGTGAACGAGCACCGATTTGCCTGTGATTTCGGGCATTTGTCGGCGATTTCCCAAAAACCTGTCGGCGAGCCAAAATCGGGGCTAAAATCGTGCAGTCTGAACTCGGCTTTAGTTTCAGTAGTCATGTCAAAGCAATAACTAAATCACAATACTATTATCTGAAAAATATTGCAATAATTAGATGCTTTGTTTCCAGTCAAGACTTAGAGAAACTGGTGCATGCTTTCATCACCAGCAGGGTATATTATTGTAACGGACTCCTCACTGGCCTTCCTAAAAAGACCATAAGACAGTTGCAGCTCATACAGAACGCTGCTGCCAGGATTCTGAGCAGAACCAGAAAATATGAACACATCACACCAGTCCTCAGGTCTCTACACTGGCTCCCAGTTACATTTAGGATTGATTTTAAAGTATTACTACTGGTATATAAATCGTTCAATGGCCTAGGACCTGCAAATATTGCAGATATGCTCACTGAATATAAACCTAATATTAAGAAATTAATTGCATCCTCCAAATTTTTTGATTATTTGCATACGTTGTCTGCATTGTTTTAGCATTTACTAAAGCACTTTTGCAAATCGAAACTGTACCACAGCTGTCATAAAATGCAATAATCATGACACAATTATCCATGTTCTGTGCACTATTATGACACTCCTCTCCATCATTTGACGAATTACTGCTGCCATGATCAATAGAAAATGTAAACGTCTTCACATAAAGTTTGGTTTACTTAAAGTCTTACATGAAACAGAAGTTGTGATTTTCCTTCTCTATTGTGACATATCCAAGTGAAATGGATTCTCAAAGAAAAATTGTATGGCAAACATGATATCATCTTTTGGGAATCGATTGGATTGTTGGATCATTGTTAATAAGTATGTATACAGTTAAATAATTTAAAACAAAGAATGAAATAGGAATTGTCATTGTTTATGGGGTCTTTAAAGTTTATTTTTTTATACAATTTTAGAGGAAAAAAAATATGTTATTGCTTAGCAAGTATTTAGGTAACATTTTTTTGGATTAGGGTTGTTATTTGCTGTAAAGACAGTCTAATAGGAAACCGATTCTGGTTACTCTCGAAAGCAACTGGTGACGAAAGCTGGTGTGCTTCACATGCCAGGTGCAATGTGTCATGGCCTCTCAACACGGGGACGCAAACAAAGAAAAATGAGCCATAGCTCTGGCTTTGTTGAGCCTTAAGCGGTATCTTCTGGTAGAGAGGTCCTGACATGGAGACGAGAGAGGTTTCTAACATACTTATCAGCAGTTGTGAGAGAGCACAGGTAATATCAGCCGTAATAGCAGCAACAACAGCACTAAGTCATCCGAGGTGATCTGAGATGATTGGAGCTGAACGCATTTCTGGAGGGAAAGATTAAATGAGAACATTGTAGGGGGAGGTGATAGATGGGGTGAGGAGAGGGAGAGTGAAATGTGCTGGGAGGAAGTAGGAGGATGGTGGAGAGAGACAGAGAAGTGAAAATTAGCAAGTGGGAGCAAGAGAGAAAGCCAATAGGATAAGGAGGTAGGTAGAATATGAGAGACGCAGACAGAGAGAAGGAGGTGGAGGAGAGGAGTCACATTGCAGGAATGTTAACAGTTGACACGTTCATTATCCAGGCCCTGTTGTGGAGAGACGATTGAAAAGTGCGAGTGTCTCCCATTAAAGCTCTCCAGATACAGAAATACACCCATCACACCTTCAGCAGCGGCTGCCTGCGCAAACAAACTGCCACGGCTCCGTGATCGCTCCCATTTTCTCTGACACCTCGTCTCAAACTCTCTCCCAGAGAGGTCAAAATGTCCGCCTTGTAGGTCACTGCTGAAACTGAATTTTACCCAGGGAGTGGGTGGCGGGTGCATATGTGTGTTTGTGTGTACGCTTTGAGTGGTGCCATATTTGTTCTTGTTGCTGAGTGGTGAATCAATGCTGGGAAGTTTGTAGCTAATAACAGGAGTGACACAGAACACATATAGACATTCATTCCCCATTGTCACTGCCGTCTCATAAACTTCCAAATGTACCACACCACACCCATCATGCTTGGGAATTAATATGAAGTTGGTCCTCCCTAATAGATTCCACTCTTCTGGGAAGAATTTCGGCTAGCTGTTGGAACGTGGATGCAGGATCTGCTCACATTCCCGCACGAGCATCGACAGGTCAATGGCATGATGTTGGGTCAAGGGGTCTGGCTCACTGTTGCAGTTCATGATGTGTTCAATAGAGGTTCAGGTCAGGCCTTTGTGCAGGCCAGCAAAGTTCTTCATTCATTTAGACCAGTGGTTCTCAACTCTGACCTTTGAGGTCCACTTTCCTGCAGAGTTTTGCTCCAACCCTAATCAAACACTTCTAAACAAGCTAATCAAGGTCTTCAGGATTACTAAACAGTTATAGGTAGGTGAGTTTGATTAAGGTAAGAGCTTAACTCTGCAGGTAAGTGACCTTGAAGGCTGGTTACCATCATCACATCATTTGGTTACAAGCAAATGATGACAGAACTTTTATTTTTGGGTGAAATGGAAGCTTTAGCGCTAAGTTGTGCCAGGAAGACTCAATTGCTACGTCACTTATTACCTTCTCATCTATCCAATCGTGTCTAATACTTGTGGTATAAAAGACCAGTACTTACACATGTTTGAGTTTGCAGATGCTGACTTTATTGCTTGCTGAGCTATCAATAAATGTATTTATTGTTACAGTATTTATTCTCCTGAGTCTTTCTGGTAGAACTATCTCTATAATGGTGGAACACTAAAAAATTTAGTAGTGGTTAGATTATGTGCCATTTATGTAACGGACGCAGGCCAGTAAGAGCTGTGCATGTAAACCTCACTCCCCTGGCCTCAAGAGGCACGCTAGCGACTGACGCTAGAGGTTGCGGTCTTTAGCGTCCTTGTTAGCGTGCCTGCCACCCAAGCCATAGAGCCCGGTTCGAATCCCGCTGGGAGTAGGTCGATTAGGACCAGTTATATTTGGTGCCATGACCCGGATGGCAGTGAGGTTTAGGGGGGTGAGTTTAATGGACATAGGCCAGTAAGAGTTGTGCATGTAAGACTCACTCCCCTGGCCTCAAGAGGCATGCTAGTGACTGATGCTAGAGGCTGTGATATTTTGCGTCCTTGTAAGTGCGCCTACCGCACCAGAGACCCCAGTTCGAATCCCGGTCAGAGCGGGTTTAGTAGGACTGGTTACATTTACACCACAAAGGCTTAGTTTTAACTTGTGCACATGCAGTTGGTACTAGAGGGCTGCATTGGGATTGAGTCCCGCCGGGTCCCGCGGGACCCAACGCAAATCTCGCGGGAGCGGGCGGTTTGAACTTTGCTGCGGGCGGGAATGGGCGGACAAATAAAACCCCTGCGGGATTGGGAGGTAGCCTAACGACATGATGGAGATGTCAATGATGTGGAAAAGAACCTTAAACGAGGTATTTACAGCACAAAACGAGCAAGGCAAGTCTGACATTTACTATTCATCTTCCTGATCAGTGCGTCAGAATACATGCAGGCCAGGGAAACGAAACCAACAACCCCATGAATCTCTTTAACAATAGCAATACAAATACGGGTTTTTTTCCTGCGGGACGGGAGAAGACACAAAGTCAGTGCATCTCTATTATTGTGCGGGAATAAATTATCCGAGTTTTGCGGGTGCGGGCGGGAGTGGACATACATATTGCGGGAGCGGGCGGGAGTGTAACACATACGTTGCGGGAGCGGGCGGTAATGGTCAAAAATTCGGCGGGCGCGGGCGGGAGCGGGATGAAGAAAACAGTCCCGCGCAGGACTCTAGTTGGTACAACCGGCCCCTAAGTTGTAAATGCAGTGGGTAACACTTTATTTTGATAGTCCACTTTAGACATTCTACTAACTGTAAGTAACTTTGCAGCTACATGTCAACTAACTCTCATTCGAGTATTAGTAGACTGTCTTCTTAATATTTGCTAACACTTTATTTTGTTGGTCCCCCAACAGACATTCTCCTGACTATAAGTAACTTTGCCACTACAAGTCAACTTATTCTACTAACTCGAACCCTAACACCTAACCATAACCATAACAGTCTACTGACAGTCTACTACAGTCTACGAATACTCTAATGATAGTTAGTTGACATGTAGTTGCAAAGTTACTTATAGTTAGTAGGATGTCTAAAGTGGACTATCAAAATAAAGTGGAACCATTCAGGGTGCCTAATTACTCTGGAGGAAAATTAAAGGACAACACTGATTGGCTGATTCACCTTAAGAACACGCAACCCCAAATTGTGGGGGTTGTGAATTTTTGTTGTTGTTCAGAAGACATGGTTACTTTTTTGTAAATGTGCAGATGTTAGTCCAAATATAGTCTATATATGACCTATAGTCCCATTGCCCATGCTAACCTACTTAACCCTGTCCGTTTGGCACAGCGTGTAGAACAGGTGACTCCATCATTCAGAGGGTGTAGTTGACGGGAGGAGGCATCGGTGTAACGGCCTCATCGGTGGCCCATATTAAACACATTAAACACCGCGACGGGTTCCCCATTAATCTACGGCACCTGAATGACAGCTCCTCTATCGGCACGGCAACTGCCACTCGCGCTCTCACGCGCGCACTCAAAGCCAGGACTTAGTTGCCCGCCACGCGAGTAATAGAAGAGCAGAACGCAGATAACAGAGTGATTGATTGGATCCTCTCTCTCTGATTGGGATCTGGCCATGTAATACCACCTCATCATCCGCTCCTATGGGGAAAAAATGAGGGAAAAAGTCATTTGAAGGAGTGATTTGCTTTTAATTAATAAAACAGAGCCAGCTTGTGGACAGGACAGCAGGATATTTGGAAAGAGAGAGTGTGTGTGCGTGTGGAAAGGCTCAGTTGTGCTCGGATTCCAAATGACACCCATCTCCGAGCCGTCTGTTGTGTGTAGCGGGAGCTAACTGTCTCATAAAGCTGGGGCCGGAAACAGCCATAACAAGGGAATCCATCAAACTGTGACACGGCTAGAACTTTTTTTAATATTTTAAATAAATTCTTCTCTCCATGGAAACAAAGCCAAAAGAAACTCTTAAGATCTCAGAAAGAGTCAGCTGTCAAGCCAAATACAGTTTCGCTGGTACAAAGTGCTAGTGACAATCACAAAGCCTACCTGAAAAAAGTCTGATGTTTTCTACGCAAACTTTCAAGTGTTCGCTCGTAACAAGAGCTGAAATCTCAGGACTCGAATGTGGTGTTCATTGTGAGAGTTTTATTTGTTTCATTCTTTCAAATGGTTTATGGAAAATGATTGCCTTGTTTGGGACTGTGAGATCATCTGCCTCCAACATGTTGTGCAGGATAACACAAAGATTAAATCCAGTGTTAGCAAGTACACAGTCTTCCTGCGGAATTGGGCTACTTTTACACTGTTGCCACGGGTTGTTTTTTTTAGTCCACACGTCAAAGCATGACACCCCCCCCCCCCCCGCCCCCCCCCAGAATGGAATTGGGCTAGGTTTTGCCGTGATTGAGTGGGTTTTGAATAGCAATTGGACTGTTTTTTGTTACGCAAATCTGGCAACTCTGCTTAAATCACTTTTTTGTCATAAAATCTGCTCAAATAAACTGTTTTAGAGCAGTACTGAATCTGGGTCCTGAGGGAGTGAAGACTGAAGTTCTGTCTGCCTCCACTAGGTGTCACTCTTTCTCAGACAGGTGGGCATGAGATGGGTCATGTGGAGCAAGGTCTGTGTCACTTAGCTCACTGTCTTAGAATAATGCTGCTTTTCACTATCTCTCTGTCAGTGCTTTTCTAGGAACCTTCATGTGTCTTGTGTTCTTTGAGACTTTATTAGTTCACTTGTGAGAGAAATAGCAGATATATTTTTCTTGGCTCACCCTCATGTATGATCTTTGTGTTCAGCAGAACCAGGCTAGTTTACCTCCTGCAATCATTCTTTCCTGTATATAAGCTCAAAATGAGTTACATTGAAGGGAAAAGTTGCTTTAGTTTCATGGCGAGCTAAACAAGACAAGACTGTGGAATGATGTACTGTACACTGTGCACTTATCTTGTGCACTATGTAGCCTACTCTAGTGTATGCATTTTATAAGATTATTTTTTTATCATACAGTATCCGAGTTTGATAGCCCTGTCTGCTACAGGTCATAAAGCAAGCTATGACAGTTAGGTGCATGAAGTGCCCAACATGTCACACTTGATTTTTGATTTTTTTTTTTCCCCTGTAAGTGCATCATCCGTGTTTACTTTTCTTTTTGGAATTTTCAGATTAAACATGCTACTCTGTTACTAGAATATTGCATTAGTACACAAAATTCAATGTTTTTGCGTTCTTTCGCAAAACTTTTGCATTTCCCCGGGAAACTTCTCGTTCTCTCACAAAACTATTATGATAGAATCAATATTCTCATAGAATCAAGAATTCTCATCACAAGAATCTCATATTTTTTTCCATCACCATGTCGCCTTAGGTGCTCCACACTTTTCACTTGTAACCACTATTTAATACATTATGAAATACAGAAAATGTTAATAGTGTGCTTTTAATAGTATTATTAGCATTCATCTAATGGATTTTATTTTAGTATATTTTACTAGACAAAATGCAAAAAAAGATATGATACTATTTGTGTGTAAATAGCACCTGCCTTAAAAAAAGTCCTTTTGATATGCCCCAACTTCCTGTTTCAATGCGAAATACATTTACACAGAAAAGGAAATTGTGTTCCTCAAATTCGCTTGGGGTCCTTAAATGTGTTTTGGTAGTTTGAGCCTTCGATTGTAACTTCACATCCAATATCTCTCATTTCAGTGAGAGGTTACATAACCAAAATGGAGCAAGTTTAACCGAATAATATACTTAGGACTGTGGCGATATTAACACACACACACTTAGCTTTCCGTAAACCTATTTTCTCGCACCACAATATTTCATAAAATAGATTAAAACAGAGCAATTATCTTTCTAACAAGTAAAAAGAAGATCGCAATGTTCTCACAGAGCCGTACCGAAATAATTCCATAATGTTGGAGGATTATTCCAGCTACGATGAGGGTTTTGTCTTGATTAGCTCTTGCTGAGGGGGAGTCTGCCCAGAAATGCTTGGCTGAAGTTGTGTTTACAGTTACGTCTGGTGGAATATATCTGATCTGATCCTGGCACTCGGATACTGTCTGTCTGTTCCACATTTCTTCTGGCAACTACTTTGCAGCAAGACATGGAAGCCTAATTAACTTTCATTATCACAGGCCCAGAACAGAGAGAGACAGGAGAGGATGGAGGAGACTTTCTTGAATAGGAGACATAAAATATGCCTTTCATTCCTCTTTGAGTTAGTCTCGCACACTGTGAGGAGAGAAAGCAGAATACCAATTTCGCCAGAGAGGAGAGTGAGGCAGAAGCAGGTAGGGGGTATGTATATGTGCGAAAGTAAAAAGAAGGAAGGAAAGAATGAGATAGAGAGACAGGAAGCTCATATATACGTTTGAACGCTTGAACAGGGCTATTGTCAGTATGAAAGACAAGAGACAGAAAATAAATCCCCCTGTCTACACTGCAAGCATGTGGCGGGACATGACAAAACATAAATGTTATAATCAACAGAAATGTCTACACTGCAAGTGTGCAACATAGACAGCTACATTGATTAAAGGGCCATTCACACTGACAGCCATAATGATAAGCGTTTAGAGGCGACGTGAGCAACTGTGGCTGTTGGTGATGCAACAAAGTTGAGCAGAGATTACTAGTATGCAAATGAGCAGTGACATGGCCACACTCAATGCAAATGAAGATTATTTAAGTGCCCCTATTATGTTTTTTTCGAATATTACCTTTCATGCTGTGTGTAATATAGCTGTTTGTGAATGTAAAAGGTCTGCAAAGTTTTAAAGATCAAAGTGCACAAAGTTATTGTCTCCTTAAAGAAATAATTGATTCTGAACTGCTGAAAGGGGTCGTCAGCAATTTGAGTCTCACTTCCTGTTACATAAAAACGTAACAACGTAACAAATTCCACTATGGCATAATGTAGCATAATTCCACTATGGTCTTCGTTGGCTGCCCGCGAACAAGCTGAGGCCTGGAAGAGAGTAGGCCAATCACAGCAGCAGACTGGGCCATCTGACCAATCAAAGCAGAGTAGACCAATCACAGCAGACTGGACCATCTGAACAATCACAGCAGAGTAGACCAATCACAGCAGACTGGACCATCTGACCAATCACAGAGTAGACCAATCACAGCAGACTAGGCTCACAGAAAGGAGGGGTTTAGAGAGACTGAATCTTTGAACGAACCATTTTCAAACTCTTTGGGGCTGTTTACACCTGGCCACTTCATGTGTTTTCTCAGATCGGATAGCTATCTGATTTATCAAAACGATTCCATTTACACCTGGTCACATAAATGTGTTTTTGCAAAACGGATATAAATCCGATCTTCAATTCCCGCGCTATATGCAGATTTAATGGAGTGCACGACACCGAAAGCAACAGATATGAGCTGCATTTTACTGATCATCAGCTAATTTCAAAATCAAAGAGAGTAATAAGAGAGAGCGGCAACAGCCCTGGTAAGACAATTTCGTTTCTTTACTTTTAATGAAGATGATTGTGTGTTAAAGGGATAGTTCACTTTAAAATTAATTTTTGACATGTTTTAGCTTACCTCAAGGGCATCCAAGATGTAGGTGTCTTTGTGTCCACAGTATTTTCAATTTTGATATTTTTAGGTCAAACCGTTCTGGTCTGTCGGTCATATAATGCAGGTCTATAGGGTCCACCTCAAAGAGCATACACAGAGAAGTCCAAATTAAACATGATTTAATGACTCGTAAATGTAAGTACTCATTGATGGCCGAAGACACGAAACGTATATATCGTTTTTACCTCTTGTAAACACAGCCAGGTCCAAGTGATCTGACGGCGCCGGCGGTTCGGTCCTTTCCGGAAAGCACCGGAAGTGAAACCTCGCGCGTGTACGTCACTCATTGTTTACACAGAGCAGAGATTGTAGGTAAGACGGCTTAGCCTGGATGCCAGCCCGAACCCCGCCCACAACATTTTTTGATCGGGAAGTTCGGTCTGGACTCGCTCCATTGAGGAGTAATTATGATCGGTTCAGAAATCGTCGGGCCAATCAAATTGCCAGGGCGGGCTTTATACGATGATGGACAGATGATCTGCAGGGACGTAATCCTCACGTTATCAAAGAGCGCTTGGGTTGAACTGGTTTCCCTCAGAGATGACTGCAGCTGGAGAACTGAGATGTATAGATTCAGCTATCGTGTCCGTTGTAAAAGAAATCGACAGCGCATTCATTTTAAAAGACGAACATAGAACTGCAATCAAGGCATTTGTCGATCGGAAAGATGTGTTTGCCGTCCTTCCTATGGGATTTGGCAAAAGTTTAATTTATCAGCTGGCTCCGATGGTAACTAAGAAGATGGGACGCAATGAAAACCCTGTGCTCGTTGTGGTTTCTCCTTTGGTCGCACTCATAGAGGGCCAAGTAAAAGAAGCAACACTCATTATTTTACTACTTCTTCCAGCGTGCGTGCATTTGAGTTCTGTAGTTGACAACTGTGCTATGCAAAGTAGTTGACTTACTGCGTTGCTCTCATTGGTTGTAGGTCTATCCAATTGAGTGCAGAGTTTTTTTTTTCCTGGTTCGGTAAAGACACGCCTCATAATCAAAGCCCTATGGAGCAGTATCAGACTCACATTCTGACTAGAATATGAGTATGACGAAGTAAGGCTAAAGACGGCTAATTAAAAGGGTACTAATTTGCGCTTATTCGGGATGTTTAAACCGTCGTAAAAGAAAACAATAAAAAAAATAAAAAAATAAAACAATTGTATGAGTGACGTACACGCGCGAGAGATCACTTCCGGTGCTTTCCGGAAAAGACCGAACCGCCGGCGCCGTCAGATCACTTGGACGTGGCTGTGTTTACAAGGTAAAAACGATATAAATACTGTTAGTTTTCTCACACAAACCGCTCGTTTCGTGTCTTAGGCCATCAATGTGTACTCACATTTACGAGTCATTAAATCATGTTTAATTTGGACTTCTCTGTGCATGCTCTTTGAGGTGGACCCCATAGACCTGCATTATATGACTGACAGACAAGAACGGTTTGACCTAAAATATCAAAATTGAAAATACTGTGGACACAAAGACACCTACATCTTGGATGCCCTTGAGGTAAGCTAAAACATATCAAAAATTTATTTCAAAGTGAACTATCCCTTTAAGCGTCTGCGACTTACTTTCACTTTGATTTGCGATAGTTTGCGGCGCATTGGCTTGATGAATAGACGCTCAGCTGCTCATCTGCGGTAATGCGTGTTGCAGCAGCGTCGTCATATCTGACTATAACATGACATATAGCAGATATAACACGCTCTCACACGTTTATTTTTTAGCATTTTTGGGTGGAGTAAAATTTACATATGTGGTTTCAACAACCAGATGCATTTACACTTGTCCAGTTTGGTCTGGAATGCGGCCCAGACCACCTCCTGATGTGGTTTGAGCGATCGGATTCAAATCCGTCTCGAATGCGTTTTGGAGGGCATTTACACCTTCTTCTCACGATCGTATAGCTATCCGATCACAGAAAACGCATGAAGTGGTCAGGTGTAAACAGCCCCTTTGAGAAATGAGGTGATGTGCACCTCATTGTGCAAGTGTTTTTTGACCTTGGATGGATCTAAACCTTTTGTAGGAGTCTGGAATACTTGCATTTCAAAAGAGAGCTGGAGATTGGAGGTGAAGTGATAGTGACCATTGACAATGCAACTGTATGCAAACAAGTAGGTCATCAGGTTACTGAAATATAATAAAACACCCGAGGAGCCTCATTCATTTGATGTTTGTACGAACTGTTTTACATAAATTTCGCATTATTTAAATTAGGGCTGTCACAATATCAGATTGTCACTTCATGATTTTCGTGGCCAAAAGTATGCTCAGTAACACTTTAGAATACTGTTCCGTCATCAATGAACAACTACACAGGCGAACAAATGTTTAGCGTACTATTGACATTCTAGTAACTGTCACTTCGGTCTGTTTATTCTTGGTGTTGTGACAGTGCCGTGACACTCCTGTATTGTCTTGTCTTTGTGTGAGTGCGCGGTTTCGAGCGTGTTCTAGCTGTGCGTTCTTCTGTCCATGTGTTGTTTTGTGTGCGGAGCGTGATGTTCAGATTAGTGATGGGCGGATCGATCCTGAAGTATCGATACTTCGATACTGACGTGGTATCGAAAAGGATCGATCCTCACATAAAAATATCGATCCAAATGTGTATTTTTTTTACCAGTAATTTTTTATTAATTTAGCACGCAATTCAGTGCGTAAAATAAGCTTCTAAGTGGAAAAATAAGCGAATGTTAGCGGGTAATTGTGTAGGATAGAACCTTTTCTCCTAGTCATCTGTATACAAGACGAAACCAATCAATCACAGAGAGCGTTCGATGCTGGTGCTTCGCTGAGCTCACAGGCCCAGTGCGGTTGGGAAACGAAGCCTTGCTTAGATGACAGAGAAACAATCGGGAGTTATTTCGCAATAAACAAACCAAAACTGTACATAACGGTTTAAAATGTTGACGTCAGTAAGATCTTTTTTATGAAATTAATATTTTTATTCAACAAGGATCGATGCATTAAATTGATCAAAAGTGACAGTCAAGGGTTTTACACTGTTAAAAAAATCTACTTCATATAAATGCTGTTCTTTCAACTTTATTCATCAAATAATTCTGCATAAAATGTATCATGGTTTCCAACAAAATATGAAACTGTTTTCAACATTGATAATAATAAGAAATGTTTCCTGAGCAGCAAATCATCATATTAAAATGAATTATCATCATGACTGGAGTAATGATGCCGAAAATTCAGCTTTGATCACATGAATAAATTACAGTTTACTATGGCATAGAAAACAGATAGCCTATGTTAAATTGTTAAATTGTAATATTACAGTTTTTACTAAGAGAAATAAAAATCTTACAGACCCCAAACTTTTGAACAGTAGGCTAGTACTAGTAGGCTTGTACTATAATTAGGGTAGTTTTATAAAAGTCACTGACTAATTAAAGGGGAGTTGAGAGCACAAATCACAAAATATTTAGGCCTAGTAGTCATGAAATTTGTTCAGATTTAGCATATTAATGATGCATTCACCTCATAAATCATGACACACTGCTCTAGCACAGGAAAGTGCATACAAGTTCAAATGCATGCTTTTAAAAAGTATCGGTATCGGTATTGATATCGGCGATACTGGCCCTGTATTTACTTGGTATCGGATCGATACAGAAATTTGCAGTATCGCCCATCACTAGTTCAGATCCTGGCACTTCGGTCTAGTTTGGTTTCGGTTTTGTGTCGGGATTCGGACATTCATGCTACGAGTGTTTGTCTCTGTCTTGTGCGAGCGTCGTGTGGTGTTGTGTTCTGTTTAGCACGCGGTTTGTTTACATCAGCCGCATGCTTTCATGTTATGTTTTTTCTTGTGCTTTTGTATCACGCAGCTTGTCTTTCTTGTTTTGTGTGAACAGGCAGCTTATGAGTGTTCTCATTAGCTGCATGTTCATGTCTTGATTTGTTTGAGCACATGGCTCGTGATTGTGTTTTTGTCATGTTTGGTGTGAGCACATGGCTTGTCATGTATGTTTCCTTGTGCCATGTGCTCTCCTGTCTTTTGTCTAACCCTGCCCATCTTGTTACCTGATTATTGGTTCACTTGCCCCACCTGTCCTCCCTCATTACCTGCGAAGGCTGTCTCAATTCGAAGGTCCTTCGAAGGCTCCTTCAAAATGCGGCCTGCAAATGTGTCCTTCTTTTCCCGTGAATGCAAGATTCATCAGAAGTATCCTTTGCAGCCTTGCCTACCCCAAAATTCATTGCGCGCCGGAGACGAAATTGCCAGATTACACTTTTAAATGTAAGTATTGGGTTTCAATTTAATCGAGGAATCAGATGTATCTAATGATAAAAATTAAAGAAAAAAATACAATAAAGGTTCGAATGTTGACTTGTATGATACCAGTATGTGATTTGATATAGGTTAGTTTATACTCTTTAGACTTTATTATTCACTTCAATTGACCATGGTGAACATTTTTAGACATTAGAACATTTCAACCCCATTTTGTTTTTAAGTAGTTAGAACTATTATATATTTTGTTATTTAATATTTTCTTATTATATATATATATATATATATATATATATATATATATATATATATATATATATATATATATATATATATATATATATATATATATATATATATATATATATATATAAGTTTTATATATATATATAAAGTCCAGTACAAATGTTACTGCCGCTCGTCACAACGTCTGTCACCAGTTGCTATAGGAGACAAAACCAGACCGTCCTATTGCATTGAACAACTCCCGGGACACAACTAGCAACAATTTGTTAATGTGACAATACATTTTGTTAGTTTCATTTTCCAAATAACCAGTGGTGGAATGTAATGACATAAATTTAATACTTTAGATTGTTATTGAAAATTTCTTCAACTCAGTTATTCAACTGTTCACTTAATCTCAGAGGCAAATATTGTACTTTTTATGAAAAACTGACTTTTTACACATGGATATTAGATTTTGATATTAGATATTGTTTAAAAAAATATGAACACTATATAATAGAAACACTAAAAATATGTCTTATCAGGGATAGGCAGCATTCGGTCCTGGAGGGCTGGTGTCCTGGAGAGTTTAGCTCATACTGTTGAATGGTTTTGCAGGTTAACATATTTTATGGTTTGATTTTTGAGTATGTGAGTTCGTTATTCTTAATTTTTCTTCCCTCTTTCTGAGAACATCTCAGTGACATGGCAGCCCACGCCTGAGTCAGCCCTACAAACTCATCCCAGATGATGTCCCACCGGGACATCATCTGTACGCGATGCTATGGCAGCCCTCCTGTCAGCTCAATAAAAGTCTACAAAAAAAAAAGTTCTTTCAATCTGTTTTGTGTATACTGTTAATTTAAACTTTTATTTAGTTTTTCTGATCTTAAACGTAACTTATCTTGTAAATGGTTGTAAAAAGTACCGTAAGTAAAAATGTATAGAACAATTTCTTTTGTTTAAAATGTACAAATTAATTGACATGACAAAAATAAATGTACAGAATAATTTCTTTATTATTTACAAGTTATAACTTGCATTACAAAAATAAACAATGCACAGAAATGATATATTTGGTTATAAATTATAACTTACAAAAACAAAAATACGATTGTTTAATTTACAAATTTTAATTCACATAACCAAAATGTTATTTCTCTACCAATCTATCAAGAAGAGATCTGTCTATTCTCTCTGTGCTCTGTCTCTCTGAAACTTCATGTCCTCCCTAAATATATCAATCAGCTCATCCCCTCGGTCTCGTTTCTCTTGGCTGGTGCTGGTTCCTCGTTCTATCCTTCGTGGCCCGGGGAAAGAAGGATGGTAGGCAGGGTTGCCAGGTCACTGCAACAAAAGTTACCCCAAAAAGCCCATCGGCTCTTCTCCATCGGGCGGCTGAATTATCCACTGGATTGTACGTCTGAGGGATGTTTTGGGGTGTTGGAGCGTCAACATCTTACTTACGGGGATGGAAATCAACCAGCGGAATTTTTTTTTTACTCGCGGCAAAAACTTAAAAGTAGCCCAATTCTGCAGGAAAACCTCGGACTTGGCAACACTGAAGGTAGCCCGCATTAGGCTGCGTTCCAGTCCACTTTTAGACACGCACTTGCAAACTTCCCTAAGCACTTCCCCTCGGGGGAATCCCTGCCACCATTTTGAAGTGCGTTCCACTTCATGAAGTGGACGAGGGAAGTTTATATGGACAGACCCTCGCTCCCTCGATTTTGACAGAGGGAGCGAATCTACTTCATATGTACACTTCAGCCAGCTCCATATACCACAATGCAACACGATTGTGACGTCAACGTATATTGCGTTTAATTTACCTCACCACAAACAACTATGATATATAAATTTCGAAACATATAGAATGCTGCATTAAACAATTTCGTAATCGTAAGGGAAACAAATAAATAAAAATCAACCCCATAGTGGATTCTAAGTGATCAAGGGCTTAGCACGGTCCAATTCAGCCCATTGCAAAGGTTCCGCCAGTAGTGGGCACTTATGCAACGTAAGCAATGACGTACATCCGAGAGAACGAGATGGAGGGAAGTTAGTGAGTGAAGGGCATGACAATTTTGGACTGGAACACATCCCTAGAAGGATCCTTCGACTTGGAACTGCCTTCGTCGCGCCTCTGTGATGCAATCGGCCCTCAAATGCGGCCTTCGGAGGATGCAGCCCCTGAATTGGGACACAGCTCTTGTGTTTGGAGTCCTGTGCCAGATCGTTGTCGCATGTTTACCAGTTGAATGTCTCCTCTTGTGTGTTTCCCTAAGTCAAAAGTCCTTTCATCACCCCCAAACCTGACAGTAACTACTATTAACAAGAAACTCTGATTAACTAATTAGTAAGTATAGTGCTGCATTTAATGAGGTTCTATTAGCTAATCAATAACTACTATTGTTTCATACCTCCCAGAGGAAAACTAAGAACTACTATATACAGGTTCATAATTCATGTGAATAATGTATAATTAATTTTAAAGTAAAGATCATGTTCACCCACTAATAATCACTCAAGTATTACCCACTAGTAGGAATGTTTGGGAAACTTGTTTTTGCAACTCACAAGACACATTTTGTGAATCCATTGCCACAGAAATGACAAAGCATTTGTAATTTTGTTGTGTCACTCTGCTGGCTCTCTTCAGCTGAGGCATGTATACGAGTGTATAGCACTTTATTTCTGTAGTTGCTTTTACTCCCATGCACGTAATGAGCCCGTAAGTAAGTAAACAGTGTTAATGGAGGATGATGTGGACGCAGCTTTCCCACTCGTACCCCTGCTGTTGCTAATTAGGATGAATGTATTTCAATGGCTCGTTTGTCCCCCTCCCTATGCAACTCATTCCTTCTCGCTGCTTTTCTATCCCATTTCATTTCTTCTGCTCCATGCTTCTTAATACGCTTGTCGGCTCATTGATGGCCCAGATGTTTTTATGATGAAACATGAAAAATAGCAAAACGGACACATTACTGACTCACCCTCCTCTCTTTTAGTTTGCCGTGGGTTATGTTTTTGAGCGGCAGATTATATTTAAAATATTTGCGGCGTGTCACTGTACAGGGACAAACGATTTGCAATTGCTTGCTATTTATTACTCGCTATAATGTGGGCATTGTAAAGTTCTCTCTGCAATAACCTTGTGTCAGAACAGATTTATTATATTTAGTGCCTGTCTTTTCCTGAAGTCGCAAACAACTGTTGTACCTCTAATGATTTATTATGATTAATTTCATTCCTAATTACTGTTATTTGTGCTTCTGTGGTGTGCGTGTGTGCCCGTTTTAGGGCCACCGTTTAGCAGAGTTGTGTTGATGTGAGTTTTTGTCCTCACACCCAGCTTGTACCTGTGGGTGGGTGTGTTGTTAATGTTGCTTTGACGTAAAAGCCCTAATTTGGAGAGTTGATTGATGGTTTAATATTGCTGCCTGCAACCTTGCTGCCCCCACCCACCCAATGAAGCTGCAGGCTGGCGCGATGCTACGGCAGCCAGTGTGTGTAATGTCACAATCTATTCCATCCTGGAAGAAAGTGGGGAATAAATACTGGAGCAGATTAAACCCAGATGCGCTGTGTGTGTACATATGCATGGTCAGGCGTGTATAAACGCATTAGTGCTGCGATCTTGTGCTGGTAAATATATACTACAGAATTTAATATCGCAATGGAGAGAGACTCTATGTGTCTGGCAAAACTGGGCATTTGTAAATGCTTATACTGTATATACTGCCGGTTGCCTTTGATGTGTGCTCCAGCACTGTGTATATAAATATATATCCATAACCCAGCAGTGAAATTCAAATCGACTGACTTTGCTGTGAGGTCAGTCCGGAGTGACTACAGTTATTTTGTTTGCTATGATTTCAGCACTTTTTCCCCCAACTAAATAACCCCTCTGGTTCTCCTTTCCCTCTGTTTGGCTTTTACTCGTCCATTTTGTTCCCACATTTCACCTGAAATCACCCTGCACTTTATGACTCACTCACTTCTGTACCAACAGTGCTATTTAATATTTTTGCACTGTTTTTCACAGCTTTTACTCACTTCATTAGTTGCAAAGGATTTAATATTTAGACTCATCAGAAATGTAAATTAGAAATGTAGTTCAATATGCAAGATTAATTATGTAATTACGGCATAAATCGCACAGCCCTGATTTTTGTGACTTTTAATTATTTAAAGTTATCTATGTGCAACTCCTAAACCTTGAGTAAATTCATTTTTCTTTGTCTTCTACATGTAGAGGAAATAATATTGATGACTCATCTTGTACTAAACTCTAGAATAAAAGAGTCCCTCCCCCAATACCACATAAAATCACCTAGCAAGCAGCAAATCATGGTTTATGTTTGTGATGTAACTAAATCTCGTCGATTATTTAAAGCTACACTACAACTTTTTAAATAAAAACTAACGGTATTAATGAGAGAGTCCAAAAAAACAACAACAACTTCCAAACCATGTCTTTTCTTTACCAAAAGAAAGCTCGGTTTCACTTTATTTTGATGGTCCCTTTGACACATTCTGTTGATTATAAGTACCATTGCACCTACAGTACATATCTACTAACTCTCATTAGAGTGTTAGCATAGTATTAATAGATTGGTAGGGTTAGGGTTAGAATAAGTTGACATGTAGTTGCAAAGTTACTTATAGTTTGTAGAATGTCTGTTGGAGGACCATCACAATAAAGAGTTAACAGATATTAAGCAAACAGTCTACTAGTATTCAAATGAGAGTCAATTGACATGCAGTTGCCAAGTTACTGAAAGGTGAAATAATATTTTAATTTTGTCTCTGATATCTACATAGAGGGTATGTGGCTTATTAAGGGCATTTAAAATGTCCAGATATATTTTACAGGTCCATTTTCAACTCTAGAAATTGGCCCTAGAATGAAATGGTCTGTTTTTACCTTATTTGGAAGGGTCATGAATAGTAATGAGGAGTTCTGCTTTTCCTGAAAGCATCGTTATCCAACTATGATCGCAATTTCCATTGAACTCTATTGGTAAAGACGAAACTTGCGACCATAGTTGGCTTTGGGAAACGCACCCCTGATTGGTTGTTTCACTGCGGGCTCAGTGAAACAAATGGACTAACGTTAGATGCCTTGTCAAATAAATATAGCTTCAACTTATGTGGTGGAGAATGTGACGTTAGCTAGAAGGATCGAGTGAGCTAACATTATCTGTGAGCAACTAAACTAACGTAGTTATAGCCCCTGACGTGTTGTTGATGAAATAGACGAAAGTAAAATTATTTGACAAAAGGGAATTTACATATGTATCTACAGTATTATTGTAGATTTATATGACAACACAGGCAAGAAATATTAACCTCAGCGTAAATACTATTTAGTTATGTATGCTCGTTACTTGGAGTTTGCTATTTGTTACTGTACTAGGATCTTGCGCTGGATCAAGATAACACAGTGTAAATTATCGTTAATAAAATCACTACTTATCGCTTGCGGGAATATAATTGGAATTGCCCCCTTCTTCAGTATGAGACGCTGAGAGAAGCCTGCTTGATATTGTCCCAGGTTAGAAAATAAGATTTAAACGAATTAAACTGTTGCGGTAATGTTATCCGATTATAGATAAACATCAACCACGCCTGTTGACATTTCTTTTCTGCGGGAAGGGTATGAAAAGTCCTCACATCCCCTGCACAGCCTGGAACATAACATTTGTTTCCATGATCTGCCATTTTCCCCATGATCCTGGCTTGTTTCTTCACCTGCAGAACTTCCGATGATTCGGCTGCGCAGTTCCGCCTGGCATTGAACATGGGCTGGCATATGCCAATGTTTGGAGGCGTACATACCAATGATCCCGACCGTCGCGTCACAGTCGGTGTTATGTGGAGATTCGCCTATTTTTCAGGGGTGTTTTTCAAAAACGAGATTTAAATAAGAAGGAGAAAACAATGGTGTTTTCTGAACTCTTGTTATTTAAAGCAGCAGTAAGTAGGAATTCCGTTTTTGCCAAACAGCGACCCCTAGAGTCGCTGTGGAGTACTTGTACTGTCGTGAATAGCACTCACGCAGAGATGGCTCGCACTCACGGCTGGATCCCCTCCCCCTGTACACCGGTACCTGTTCAGTAGGATGGACGCTGTAACGAGTGGAAATAAGGTATGGCCCCTTTAAGAGCTGCCCGCGCCCAACACCACATGTATACGGCGCCGGGTTATTTCTGTTTGATGCTCATTTTATCAGAATTTTATCAGATCTGTTTTTTGCCGTAAAGCAATTCGTTACCTCGCTAGACCTGATACCTGGCTCGCCGGCCCAAAGTTGCAAGGGTGGTTTTGCTGCTCACAGGCACCAGGGGGGTGCGAGACGACCACCATTCAACACGAAATCAGTAATATAAACATTACAATGACTCCAAAGCTGTTCGGTTAAGGTAAAAAAGTTACTTAGTTCACCTTTAAAGGGGTCATATAATGCCATTTTTGTACAAGCTAATATGATTCTTTAGGGTCTAAATTAAAAGTTTGTAAGATACTTTAATTAAAAATTCTCATTAGTATTGTAAGAAAACACTTATTTTAACTGGTCAAAAACGGCTCTGTTTTCAGCACGCCGTTTCAGTGCATATGCCTTTAAATGATCATGAGCTGCGCTCACTCCGCCCCTCTGTTCTGTGCATACACCGTTTGTAACACAATAACAAAATAACCATAACGCGTTGTTCAGTATAAACGTGGAATTATGAATTATATTGAGAACGTCATACATAGAAAACATGCCGTAATGTACCCTGAGTGTAAACCTTAGACGCATTCATTGTGAAGCGTGCAGCTAGCGATTTGCAAAGATTAATATATTAATATAAAGTTTAATAAAACGTTTCACTCACTTCCGTTCTTCTGGAGGTTCAGCAGGAACACGAATATCTGGTACCGATCCTTTTTAGCAAAGCTTCTTAGCAAATCCAGCTTTATACTGACCCTCGTTTATAAAGCAGTCTGGTGTGTGAAATGATTCGCGCAAACATGAAAGCATTGACGTTGCTCGTGTGGAATATTCCCTTCGAAAACAAAACTCAGCCACTGCGTCTTCAGCGGTTTGGATTCAGGAACATTAAAAATTACTGTGTTCGTTATTACACCCAAGAACAGAACACCACAATCGCTTAGACGCCATTCTGCTCATAGACAGTGCTCCAGCATATCAACAATGACCGCGCCGGTCCGCGCCGCGCCGCGCAGACTATGATTGACAGCTCCCTCATGTGCGAGGGCGGGTCTGTGTTGAAACGCTCCCGTCAATCAACAGTCGTGGGAGTGGCGTCCGTTTTATTGACGTCACAAAAACGAACGGCTTGATTTGAGGCGGGGAAAACATATAAGGAGATTAAAACAAAACCACTGGATGGATTTTTATCATTATATGATGTTTGTGTACAGGCACTGCCAACACACATTTCAGTACAATCAACTTGTAAAAGTGCATGTACCTTTATATGACCCCTTTAACTATGCCAAGATAAATTCAATTTCAAATTCTAGGGCACCTTTAAAGTCAACAGAATGCTCAAAAGGGACCATCAAAATAAAGTGTTACCGAAAGTTCTCCCGCAAAACGCATGAATTTATCTTTTTAACTACTAAAAAGTTAAAAAGAGGGCCACAAGTTACAAAGTGTAGCTTTCAGAAGAAGAATGAGTCCTTCGATATGTCTGGTCCAAACTTCATAGGAAAAACATCAACACAAGAAAGAAAACTGTACTCGTCCATACCATTTCATGGGGTCTTTAAGTAGTCTCTTTTTAGTTGTGACCAGCACCTATAGTGTTGACACTTAATTTCTCAGATTTTTCCTGAGCAAACATGAAGCCATTATCAAACCTTCCACCACACGCCGGAGCCTCTGAGGTGTTTCATTATCCTATTCATTGTTTGATTAGCATTTATATTTCTTAATCTACTTATTAATGTTTTGAATCATGAATATGATTACATAATGGACATACTGACCTTGACGCATGCAGTGCATATATGTGGACTTAGGTGCTACACAGTACGCAAATAGTAATAGCCTACCTCAAATTAGTATTTTGCTTTCTCCTTGCCATCTCATAAGGTCACAGCAACTGAGGCCAGCCTCGAAAAAGCAGGGGAAAAAGATCTGTGAACTGGGTGACTCTTTTCTAATGCAAGTACTGTAGGTACAAAGAAAGTTGTTCTTTGTGGTTAAAAGGTAATTGACCCTTCGCATGGAGCTTGATTGACAGGCGATCTGACCAATCATGCTTCGCCATCCGCCATTTTCTCCGACAAAGCAGTCAGGGGAGTAGTTAGTAACGTTAGATTAACATGGGGGGATTTGCACTTGAAAAGCGGAATATACTGATGCCTTTCCGCGGTTAAAACAACATTCCTTCTTATGTTCATTCATGTTTATTTGATGCTATAAATGAACTAGAAGGAAGAGATGATCGGATCACGAGAAGCTTTAACTGAGGCTCTACAGAGATCTGTCACGAGACATTAAAGAGCCACAAAACGGTATTTATTGTTTAAAGTTATTTAAAAAAATGACCAAATTTGAAAGGTGAGACTTTGTTTAATATGTTTAATATCAAAAGTAACCGAAAAGTAACCTGGTCTGTCCTGTCTCTCAGCGTGTTGTCAGTCTCCTCTCTACTCCGCGATGTATTTTTCACTGCGTGAGAGAACATGGTGACGGCGTGAGAGCGGCGTAGCTTGTCGGACATAGCGACAGTAAGTAACTAAGGGTGGCGGGTCTTTGCGAACGGTCAATTAACAACACAAATATATTATTTTCGAGGTTGTTATTATGGCGCTTTTCCACTACACAGTATTAGCTTGCCTCGGCTCGGCTCGACTCGACTCGACTCGACTCGCCTTTGTTTGGTTTTCCACTGTGTAAAAGTTGTACCTGTACCTGCCTCCGGGTACTTTTTTTCGTACCACTTCCGGCGAGGTTCTAAGCGAGCTGAGGCGATACTAAAATGTGACGTGAAAACAATGCCGACTGCTGATTGGTCAGAGAGAATCGTCACTATTCACTGCGTCATCATTGCATGCGCCAGATGGAGTATCCAGAATAACCCCGCCATTTTTAAATAGTTTGGCCAGAGATATTACTAAACTTACTACTATTATTATGGCAACTCGGAAGAATACGCCGTGGTCAAACGAGGAGGTGCAGACATTCCTTTGTTTGGTTGCCGAAGAGAGGATTCAGCGAGAGTTTGATGGGGCAACGAGGAACGAAAGGCGTCGCTATGACGACCGGGTACTATTTGTGGCGGTACTTTCTGCAATGGAAAACGGAGCGAAAAGCGAGCCGAGTCGAGGTGAGCCAAGGCGAGTCGAGTTGAGTCGAGCTGGTACTGGGTAATGGAAAAGCGCCATTAGTAAGTTACATAAATAATGGTAACACTTAACTTTACAATAAAGTTCATTAGTTAACATTAGTTAATGTATATTAACTAACATGAACTAACAATGAGCAATACATTTGTTCCAGTATTTATTAATGTTAGTTAATAAATATCCAGCTGTTCATTGTTTGTTCGTGCTGAAGAAATATTGTTCATGCTTAGTTAATTTTTAACTAATGGTGATAACTAATGTTAACTTATGAACCTTATTGTAAAGTGTTTTCAAAATAATAATAAAAAATCAACAATCAATCTGTAATACAGTATGTCCAGGAATGTATGCAAGTCGGATTCTCGAAATTCCTGCTTGAAAATAGGAATGGGAAGCCGAAATCTCCCACATGCAACTTTAAATGCACTGTAAAAAAACTTAACTCATTATTTTGTGTTATCTTTTTGCATGTTTTTTTTTTTTAGTTTAACTAACTTATTTCGATAAGTTGAGGACAAGAAAACTTAAAATTTCTTGTTGTCTGGACAATCTAGTTATCTCCACACAAAAAAATAAGTTGAAATAACTAAATTGCTCAAATATTTTTTACAGTGTGGAACGCAGCATAAATCTGAACCAGAGTCAGTGTTTTTAGATGTTTACTTTCTCACTCATTTAATGATTTTGAATGTGTGATAAATCTATTGTGACAGATTACTGAAAAATGTGATACAGTAGTTACACTTTTTAGACTAGATAAACAAGATAGTTAAGTTTTCTTGCAGTTGCGGTTTACATGGACCATTGATAAATAGTCTTATTTGCATCAAACAGTGGAGGGGGGCACTGTTTGATGCAAATAAGTAATTTCATTTGACTATTTATCAATGGTCCATGTAAACCGCAACTGCAAGAAAACTTTACAATCTTGTTCATCTAGTTTGTAGAGGTTGCAGTCTGAGAAATGACAGGGAAAACTCATCCATCTTTTTTGGGGAACTAGAAGATGATCAAGGATACTTTTCCCAGCAGTTCTGTTGTGATTGTGAACATCTCTATTTTGAATTACGGAGTTATTTCGCCAAGCGCAGCGAAAGCAATCCAGTCCTCAATTCAAACAGATTATGGTTCCTCTCTGAAGAAATCCTTACCCTTTTATTTTCCTTGACCTTCTTCTCTCCCCGTGTGTTTTACGATATGAGCTTCCCCGTGGAGTGTACACAGACTGAGATTACCAAAGATTTCAAAGAGAAGCAACTTGTAAAAATCTCTACACGGCACACATGCGGCGTTTGATAGCTAGTACTTTTATTTATCGATCGGTCCAAAATACAATAAATGTTGTATTGTTGAATACACGCCTCTAAACATATAAAGCTGTCAGAGGTGTGCTGTTCTTCTGGTTTTGAGAATGGAGCAGCGTAATCTCAGTCGCAATCTACCCCCCCAAAACAGTTATTTTGCTAATATGTTTTTAATGTTTGTGTGAAGCGGTCATCTTTTATAATTTGTTTTTGTATAAGCTGTGCGCCTATGTGTACGGAGAACATCAAAGCTGTAAAAATAGCTCTTCCCATTAAGCAAACTCGGCCGCTCATTTCTTTCCTGGGGGCCTCTGTTGCTTGCCCGTCCACATGGAGGCATTTTAAAACACTGCCTGTGAAATCCAGAGACTTGAAACTACTTATGCTTTGGAAAATATATATCAGCTCTGAGACTTCGACGCACTCGGCGAACGGGTTTCAATGGCACAAAGGTGTATATGGAACTATGGAATGAATAAAATATCTTATTGGGTTTTTTTTCCTACTGCTATAAGTCTTCCTGAGGTATAAACTCTAGAGTAATACAGGATTATGACAAGTGTGTTTACAAAACCAATTAATGATCGCTGTTATAAACAATCCGGCTTACATCAAACCCGAAGTGTTTGCATATTTGTTCGTAATAAGCACGCCGTCGAATGCTTTTTAAATGACAATACACACCTCGCATAATGAGCTGCATAACGAGCTCCACCCGAGATGATTTTCACCCTGTCGTGTTCTAGTTTGTAACCGAGCCTGTCGTGATTGGCTGCCGGTTTTGATTGGCAACCCACTGGCTTTAACCATGGACCTCCTTTCCCATTATTGACTAATGATCCCATTCTCACCAGCAGTTTTCCCAGCACTAAATCTATCCACGACTCTTTCAGCTCCAACACAGTTGACTCACAGTGTGTTGACAGTGTATGGCTGTAGCTATCATTATTTCACCATGGAGGTCAGGGTACAGCAAGCATTTGATTATCAAATGGTGTACTTGTGCGAGCTGAGCATGGAGAGGCTGTTTCAGTGGCGCGGAAAAGAAAAGGCGCATGCAAATCACACAGTATTGCAGCAGAATGCATTATTCCTGTCCTCTTCATGTTGCTGTGGTAACTATTTAAGAGTCAGTAGAGGCAGTGGGCACGTTGATGTATTCTCTCTCTGTGTGTGTGTGTGTGTGCGCGCACAAATTCGTGCTATTGTGAGGGCAAGTGTGCATCCTGTGGTCTGTTTATATGATCTTGTGTTTGTTTTACCAATTCAAGGCTTTGTCTTGCCCAGAGCAATGTCTTTTGACTGGTTAATTTGAAAAACAGATGAACAGACAAACACAGAGATGCACAGCAGGTGAAAAGTAATAGTGAGAGAGATAGGGAGGCAGCAGGAAATAAAAAAAAAAGTGGTAGAGTGTGAGTGAGGGATGTAGCTGGACTGAAACAGAAAAAGAGAAAGTGATTGTGGCATATATATAGAGAGATTGTTATGGGGGCGTATTAAGCCATCTTCGTGATGTGCGATGAATGAGTTCTATTAATGAAAGTGCAGGCGCTATGTGGACAGCAGGCTCACCACACACACACACACACACACACACACACACACACACACACACACACACACACACACACACAATGCCTTTCTATCTCTCTAGACTCATATCATTACCCATCATTACACCCCCCATTTGGCAGCGACTCCCTTTATCGATCATGGCCAATAACTCACCCCTGTTCACTCCATCTCTATTTTGGCATCTCCATGGCCTTCTCACACACCCTCCTGTGTGACACATTCAGAAACGCAGGGCTGTCCCTCACGCCAACATCACACCTCTTCCTCTTGTTCTCACTCGCCCTTCCACACTGCTTATGTGCTCGTCTGTCACTCTCTGTCTCCGTCTTATTACTCTGTTTTACTCCCTGCCTCACTTCCTGTTTCACTCCAAAGGTTTTGTTCCACTTCAAATGTTGACTACTGTGTAGTGCAGTGTATAAGTGTAGTGCATAATGTGAATTTGGGAAGGGAGTGAGGCAAAATGAGTGACAAAGTAAGTGTCAATAAACATTATGCACTACACTTATTGTAGTCAACATTAGAAGTGGAACAAAACTTTTCATCAAAGATATACATGAATTTTGAACAATACCCGTTCTTGTCTTAGGACAACTTTGGTGAACTTTTTTGATCCACTTCAAATGTTGACTACTGTAAAATAATGAAAGTAGTGCGGTCACACTGAAAATTACTGAAAAGAAGTAGTGCACTTAAAATACCCGGATGATGCACTTTTTTTCCAATGCTGGATGACAACATAACCTCACTGTAAAAAATGATGCTGATTTTAATCGGTAAAAGACTGTAAAAATGCTACGGTGGAAAACTGTTAATTGATTAACAGAAAGTTTCCGTACTATATGCGGTGAATAGATCTAACCGTACATGTAATTTTACAGTAAAATACTGTTAAACAGTTTTTGGAAGTGAAAAGAACAAGTCATTGTATAATTTACAGTGAAAAAACGTAAATTGACATTCCCACAATTCCCTGCCAGACACTTCACATTTGATGTATTTTTGTTTTTTTCTAATCAGTTATGTACATTATGGGTTTATGTTTATTGCATTTTGTAAATGTGATGTGTGTTACCATGATGGTGTTTAGTGTTTGTGTGAATGACACTGTGCAGCTTCTATATATTAATATTAACTTTCTTGTGGAAAAGCTGCTTGTCATGATCTTCATCATGATTCATCATGTGACTCTCATCACCTCTGTGATTGGTAGTTGTCAGTGTCTTACAATGGTACAAAACAGATATTAGTACTTCAATAGGTCGGTAAATTAACATTATAACAGTTAATGAAATAGGTTTTTGATTGTAAATTTAAGTCAAGTCTGTAAAGCCTAAAATGTTGCTACTGTATTTTTTACAGTAAATTTCTGTTTCTGTTGTTTTTTTACCATGTTCCTTGCCTTTCTTCCTTGCCTGATGAAGGTCACATTTCAGTCGTGCTCCTATTGTATCTCCACCTTCTCTCTAAAAGCTGTCCGTGCTGTTAGTTTTTCTTCACATTCTCACTTACTGTACACAGAGAGCCATTAAAACATCACTTTTTTTCACACACTCTTCTCTCACACTTGCCTTCCCCCTAATCTCATCTCCTAATCTCACTTTGCCACATTTGTCCTGCAGCACTGCCTCCCAGATAGTATTCTGCCTCTACCCTAACTCCTGCACAACCTCCCATGTCAGTAAATCTAATCAATACTTTGTATCTCTCGTTCACCCATCCCCCCATCTCTCTGTTGTCATCTCTTCCAGTCCATATCTTTCCACTTCTGCCGGTTCGCTTCATCTCGCCATCTTTATTTCCTCTCCATATATAGAGGAGCCTGTGTCTGTCAAATCTCGGCATTCTCTCGTAGGTCTTTGTTTCTGTTCCGCTCTCTGCACATATGCATGCTGTCTGTTCTCTTTCACTCTCTTTGTGCATCTGTCTTCTGGTAAGGCAGTGATAATCTCAACAACAAAATTACTGAGAAAAATGTTTATCATTGATAACAAAGATGGGACAAAAAAGATGCATTATGATGACAGTTAAACAGTTTTAATTAAAACATTGACTGGGAAAAATAACACTGCCAGATATACAATTTGCTTTTAAAGTCCCCCTGTAGTCAATCTTTTTATCCCTTAAAACTCATCTTTGATCACCAAAATTACATATTTAAATATTTTTTTCTTGAAAAAAATCTTTATGCGTTAAAATAGCTTGAATGTAACTCTACACCCTTGACTCATTTACTCTATGCGGTTCTATGAATATGCAAATTAGCCCCGCCTCCACTCACTCGCACCAGCTCAGAGATCCACTCGTTGACGCTTTTTGGTTACAAGGTAGATTGTGATGTCAGAAACACCAGCGATTTCTTTGGTTCACTGCAGTTTTAAGGAGAAAATACTCAGCAATGCTGTTCACTTGTGACTTTGTACATGGTTTTTCTTAAAGCATATTAAACACACCACATAGGCATAAACGACATTAAAAGCTGGATTTTGAACACAGGGGGACTTTAAAAGAAGGACAAATGTAGGTAGCTTTGATTAAAGCAGTAGCACCTCATTGCAGTACACGAGATCCAGGGGGCGGAGTTGGATCCAGATCTAAGGGGTGGAGATGGGTAGGATTAGGGGTGGGGTTAGGGATCAGGGGGCGGAGATGGGTAGGATTAGGTATATGTAAGGTGGGAAATCCCCCTGGATTTCGTGTTCTGCAGTGAGGACCATCTCAATTAAAAGGGCAATTTACAAAACACAACAGCGTTTTGGCAGCCTTAAAACGCAAGCTTTTAAAATCGGGTTTCAAAGTGCAAGTTTTTTTAAATGAAGCTGTTATCATCTCCATGTAAACAACAAAAACATTACTTTGTGAAAACGTTTATGTGTTTAGTTTATAGGTGCGTAGAGTGTTTCTTTACAAATTGGCATCGCCCACTACTGGCCTGGCATGAATAATACAGCGCTTTTAGTCGTTTTGACGGATCCTTGTGAACAGTGATCATTTTGACAAAGTTGCCTGTACGGAAAAAAAACACACACAAAAAAAAACAAAAAAAGGAAAGGAAAAACTTTTATGTTTTTAGTACATCATTGTCGTGTAAACATACTCTTAGCTAATCCAATCATAGTATGTTGGGGATTGCTCTGCTTAAACCAAACCTCAAGTAAACTGAACCACTTCACCAGCAGAATAATTAGCTCACTCACTCACATCCTACATATTGTATATAGATATGATATTATTCAGTGATATTTTCCCAGTGCCAATGAAGCAAAGACCTCCCGGTCACATACAGTACTTCCAGCCAAGAAACTGCCATTGAGATGAATGGGATTTTTTTCCCCCTGGTATTATACACAACCCACCTTGGATGGGGCTGGCTTGAGGGTAGCCAGATGTTGATAAAAATGAACAATGCCATTCATTGGATGAACTGCGTCCTCGGTTCCTCTCTTCCTCTCTCTCTTGTTCTCCCTCCATCTTACATTCTATATTGTTGTTTTCTTCAGTATATCTCAATCTCATGTAGGTGTCAGGTTCTTCCAGTCTCGTTCTCTTTCTCTCAATCTCACAAATGCCCCAGACTTGAACTCAAGTGACACAACAATTCATATTTTATCATTGTCCTGCCCTTTGAGTTTTTCCTCTCTCTGTCCTTTTTGTTTCTTTATCAAATGCTCACATCTCCACTGGACCCAATTAAACATTCCAAGGCCTTTAAAGGTGGAAAACAAATTAACCTATTGTGACTTGTCAAGTTCAACAAGTGCTAGTTTTGATTTTTTTTTTTTTTTTGGATCATTATTCTCACAAAATAATTTTAACAATCTTGTATCTTTCAGGAATAAACAATGCAGTTTTGCTGCAGGCTTATATATCAAAGATAATTTGTTAGTCTTGACTCAATTGTATTCTTTGTAGATGATGACCTACACAAGGAACATTGCTATATCTTAAAAGGCTCTTTAAATCTCCATGTTGCACTGATTCATCTCATAGCAGCTTGAAGAGGGAACACTCTCTATTCTCAGTGTTGAAGTGCACACCGACTGGGCAGGGAGCCATATCTCACCGCTGATAATTACAGAATACTAGACTTTCTTCATACAATAGATTAAACATTTGTTTCAATGTACACTGATGCAAGCTCAATTATTACCTTACATGATACTATGTATATAACATGTATATATTAGCAATATTCAGCTATGTATATTGCTGAATCGGCAGCAATCTGACCAATAAAACACTTGTTTTAAAGAACACTGTGTCCGAAACTGAAGCCTGCTGCCTCACTGTGCCCAGTGAATCACTGTGCATTTTTGTGTGGAGATTCCTACTAGAAAATTGATTTCAGTAAATAAGCTTTAGTTGATGATAATTTAGTGAATATTCAAAAACTACATTTGCTTATTTCTAGAACTACAATCAGAATTTAAAGGCAATTTGAAGCAGTGTTGTTTTAGTTTTATTTAAATACTATTATAATTTGTATTGTACTATTATAATTATAATTAGCTTTTTTTTTCATTTAAATTTTTGTTATATTTAGTAAACATTGTTTTAGTTATTTCAGTTAGTTGCTGAGACATTTCTTTTGTTTAATTGACATTTTTCATCATCTAACGTTTACATTTTATTTGAACTTTATTTGAATTAACAAAACAAATAGTGTTTAATAGTTAGTTTTAGTTAATAATAATAACCCTGATTTGATTTTTTTTATTTTTAATATTATTTCAACCAACAACAAGTCCATTTTGATTTAATATTTTCTATAACCCTTAAACGCATACCTCTGTCATGATTCTGCCATCATGTCCTTGTATTCTTCTAGTATTGTGGAAGGATCATGACAGACCCATGTTTTATGTACAAGCGCATGGTGTGTTGTTTGGGCCATGTGCTTGTGTTGTCTCGTCTTGTAACCCCGCCCCCTTGTTATCCTTGTTTAGTCATGATTGCCTTGTTAGCGTCACCTGTTCCCCTCGTTAGTTTCTTGGCATTTAATCCCCTTGTGTTTGCTGTCTTGTGTCGGTTCATTGCCTAATTTATGCTGAATGTTGTCGAATCTGTCTATGTTGCTATACCTTGCCATTTCTTACCCGTGAGTACTTAGTGTAGAGTCTTGTCTTTGTGAACGCTTATTTGAATATTGGCATGTTTATTGTACAGTCATTGTCTAGTCTAGTCTGCCATCCATTCCTTGTCCTAGTCATGTTTTGCCCCCTCGTGGGTTTTGTTTTCCTGTTTTGTTCCAATAAACCCCCTGTTCGTTGCACTCTGTCTGTTTTGGGTTCATCTCCTTGCACAATCATAACAACCTCGGGTCTTTAGTGACCTGGGACATCAATAACTACTATTGTTGTTAGTTAGACATCAACCTTAGTATTCCTCAATCAATTAATTGTAAACAACATAACAAGAAAAAATATTACAAAAGAATGCCTTTTTTCCCTTTCAATTTTTGTAAATTTGGCTAGGGTCACTAACGACCCGGGGTGTGTAAAAGTGTTAGTAGCCTTTTTTTTTTTCTGGACAACAATAATTTAATCTTTGATGCCTTAATAAGTGCAATTCACCTTTTTCCACTATGTAGCAATGTCTGATACACAATGATGAAGTGACATTTCACTCATAGTCACCGCAGGCAGAAAACAAAAGAATAGGAAGTTTCATCAGCAAAACTTGAAATGGCTCAGAGATTTACTGCAGAGCAAGAACTGAACACAATCAAATATTAGTGTCACTGTCACTTGATGGTGGATCTGGCGAAGAAGCTGTCAGCAATCAAAATATTTTTACTGAAAATTATAGTTTTGAGAATATGTTTGAGATGGCGAATATGAGCCAGATGCTGAATGTACTGAAATGAGCTCTGATGAGGACAGTGATGATGGTATAAAACATCTGCTCAAACTGAACCCTTCCAAGCTCCAACAGGTAAAACAAATGCTTTATTTTATTCTTCTGTAATTATTACTCTAATATCAGGAGAGTTTAATATTATCGCGACAGGTAGAGATCCATCCGTGTTAGATATAGATCCGGGTCGCTAAAGACCCGAATATGTAATAATGATTGGGGGAACATTCATGCATTTAAGGGTTAAATAATTTAGGTAGAAGGGATTTCATTCATAAAGACAATGACAGATTAAGACAAATTAGTGTCAGCTTCTTAAGACATCCTTATTCAGGCATTCCTCTTTCTATATTTCTCTTTCGCTCTTGTCTCTCTTGCTCCTCTTTCTAATTTTCTCTTTCGCTTTGTCTCTCTTGCTGTTTTTTATATCCTTTTGTAACTATGCCCATCTGTGTATATATACTCTATTGATCATAAGTGAGTTGGGATGAACTGGGCCCTTCACACAATTGTCTTCTGGCAGGCAAGTGATGGATTTTGGTACTTCTGCAGTCATCTTTGATTAATGGGTGGAGACCACAGTGGACAGGGCAGACGACTGCGATCAATTCGCCAATAATTCCATATTTACACATCATCAAAAGATGGGGAAAAGGGAGGAAGACACAGAAAGAGCAGGTAATAAGTCATGAGAATCTACATTTAATGTACAATAGATGTATTTACTGTGGGGAAACTAGACCATTCTCCACACTGCAGAAAGCTCCGCCCATCAATCACATCATTCTCTCTTGGCATATTCTTAAATATTCTGGCCAAAATTTCTAAATTACATAATGCTTTCAGCTACTTATATGAGATTTGCACTCCCAGCTTAGACGCATAATACCATGTTAAAAAGTGCATTCAGTTTGGTGCTAATATAAAAAATGTTACACATTAAAACATTTATAGTGTTTTTGTTAGTCATCTTAAATAAATATGGTGTGCCATGTTGAAACGATATGACCCGCGATGTTTCACTAAATGTCGGAGAGAATCCTCTCTCTCATTGGTTGCTGCCTCTATAGATAGTAGTCCGGTTGTTTGGAGATGCAAAGAGCGGAAATTATACAATGAAACGCACTTATCATCGTGATATACCAGTGGAGACAACGGGAGAATTAGTACCTGTATGGCTGAAGAAGACAGAAATACAGACAAGACAAGCATAATCATCAGTACAGCATACACAAGATGGAAACATATGAACATTAGGCCTATGATGCCCAGGTTGCTGCTTCTTTGTTGGACAGGTATTAAGGGAATTAATTATTGTGTAGACGGTTGTCTAAAAGTCACTAGTATCAGATTAATTTACATAAAACTCAGCAACAATCATGCTGATCCATGTCGGCAGAGCAGCGTCTGTAATGTATCAGTATTTGATTAAGACAAAGATGCAACAGCGTCTACCATTGTGGTATTAGCCTACTTAAAGTTACTCCAAAAACTTAAAGTACAGCAAGGACTACTCAATTCACCTTTTAAATTCCACAGCATCAAAAAAAGTCAACAGAATCCAACAAGAAGTATGCTTTAGCATACTGTAAAAAAAAGTACTTATTACAGAAGTAATACACTTTCAAATTATATACCTACAACTAAATGTAATGTTTTCAGACATTCAATTGCATCTTATTTGCAATTTAATTAAAAAACTTATAGTTTAAATTTATATTAAATAATAAATGCAATTAGTTGAACTTAAGAGGGGCACACTTAAGTAGGACTCAATTGCATGTAATTTCAGACAGACTTTCAGAGAGATAGTAAGTATACAATCAAATAGTTTATTAAAGGAGAACTCCGGCGCAAAATGAACCTTTGGTCTAATTACACATTGTTACCTAGTCAACCGTTATCTGAGATTTGTTTTCATGATTATCGAATGTAAATAGTTTTATCTCTAAAAACAGTTTAGCCTATAAAGCTATAACGCTAGTATATTGGGCATAGTGTAATGACAAATAAAAATCGCTTGTTAATACCACTAACAAGGCTGAAAATAGCCCCACACTAACACGGTAGCATAATGAGGGTCCCTACCTTCAAACCGAAGCATTGAGAACTTTGTCAGTGTCCAGACAGTTTAATAAGAAGATATTTTAAACATACAGTCAACTTCGCGTATACAGACAGGAACCATCTTTGAAATACAGTCTTTACCAGTCGATCTACGAACGGCGATCCAAGTGCGCTGGTGAGATGTGAACGAGCTATAAGTTGTGATAAGGTGAGCGCGAACAGCAGGCTTGGATCGGCGTTCGTAGATCGACTGGTAGAGACTGTATTTCAAAGATGGCTTCTGCCTGTATACGCGAAGTTGACTGTATGTTTAAAATATCTTCTTATTAAACTGTCTGGACACTGACAAAGTTCTCAATGCTTCGGTTTGAAGGTAGGGACCCTCATTATGCTACCGTGTTAGTGTGGGGCTATTTTGAGCCTTGTTAGTGGTATTAACAAGCGATTTTTATTTGTCATTGATCTATGCCCAATATACTAGCGTTATACTAGCGTTATAGGCTAAACTGTTTGTAGAGATACAACTATTTACATTCGATAATCATGAAAACAAATCTCAGATAACGGTTGACTAGGTAACAATGTGTAATTAGACCAAAGGTTCATTTTGCGCCGGAGTTCTCCTTTAACAAGTTTAGTGCAACAGGTGAGTATTTCAGTAAACAACAGCTGAGAAGCAGATGTTGAAGAGTCCAAGGCCAGGTGGGTTGCAACACACACACACACACACACACACACACACACACACACACACACACCAGATTGTCGCTATATGTAAAGAGTAGTAATACAGTACTTCAGGTGGTCCTAGTCGTAGATTAGATGAAGAATGTGTGTGTGGGTTATAAGGAGTGGTGTTGCAGGGTGATAGTGACAGGTGACAGGTGGCAGTGATTAGTATTCTGATGATCAGAGGTGGGCACAAATACATCAAAAACTATTTTGTTACAAAATACAAATACTGGCTCATGAAATGTAACAAAATAAAATACAAAATACTGATGTGAAAAATGTATTTAAATAAAATACAAGTAATTAGTATTTTGAAAATACAAAAATACTCCCACAATAATCTTAATACTTTTTTTTGTATTACTGAAAGGTCAATAACACAAATAGTAGCAATAACACAAATATGATAAATGTGTAAATTCAAAATGGCGAAGTAGCAAAATAAAAAAGTATGGGCATTTCACTAAATCTCTACAGGGCCTGAAATAGCTCCCTCTGACGTAAATGGCATGTATAGCTAAGTTCACATCAATGGTGTGGTAGTTTTATACAAAATCAATATCAATATTTCTCATATGTAATACGTTTATATTGTGAACGCTTGCTTAGCATGAAGATTTCAGTGGAGTTACGACAGACGCGCTGTTTCATAATAGGTAGGGCATATGATGTCCTTTTATGAATAACAACACAGTGCATTGATTTCATAAGGCACAATTATTTTCTCTATAATGCCATTCAGTGTGCAATATGTGTGTGTGTAGACTGTATATTTTTCACAAAACACTTTACCTTAAAGGTGCTATCAGCGATTTCAGGCCCAAAAAAGGCAGAAACATAAATTATCACATTCATCTAATTTTTCCTAGGGGGAAATCACCGACAGGGTGTTGTGAGGTTTTGCTCCGACTTCGCGTGCAGCCGTGCACGAGTGCAAAACCTCACAACACTGTCGGTGATTGGTTGGAACCAGTGATGCGCGGGTCAATGTATAAACAAACCGCACCCGACCGACGTTTTCAACTAACCTGCCCGCAACTCGGACCGCAAAAAAAAAAGAAAAGAAAATATTGTACCCGACCCGCTTCCTGACCCGCATTTTTTAAAAGTAGTAAATGCTCACCGTAGCGTCATTGGGCCATAGACGTATAGGAACTTGGGGTGCGGGGGAGTGTGGCCGCTTTTGGAAAAGTGTGAAAGCCCTTAGGAGCGCAAACTGTTCTTTTTCTGAATGCTGTATGATATAGCCTAGTGTTATGTAATAAAGGCTTGATTTATTCATTTATTTTGTTTCATTTTCTTAACAATTAAGATGCTGCATGTGTTTTTCCCAGTCTAATCTAAGTGTGCGTCTCTCCCCCGACTTTCCCAACATAAATCCCGCCCCCTCTCAGAAAATACACTGACATTACTGAGCTATATGCGTTTAAAAGTAGCCTATTAAAACGGTACAATGGCATTGCTCGGTTCAACGTGTTGGGAAATCGGGCATTTTACTTCAGCATTTATTCAAAAGTTAATAATGCTCAACATTCAAAAGGTAAATAAGGATTTCCCACTTTTATTAGGCAGCTCGTGCGTCATCTTCGCGCCAGTTATTCAGTCAATAAAGTATAAGTTAGGCCTATGTATATTTAATAGAACATTGTGTCAAGTAGGCCTACTATATAAATTACAAAGGTTTAATTGGCATTTATATTTTTTATATTTCAAACGACATGACAAATCGCGACCCGAATATCATTAAAAATATTTTTGGATGACTCGTAACCGCGGGTGACCGTAGGCACCCGCTCATTTTGGATCAACCCGCGCATCACTGGTTGGAACACTGTTTGTTTAGGTTTTGGTGGTTGGTGAAACCCATTGTTTTTGTGTGCAAATCTCAGAGCCTAGACGCGGTTTTTGGACGGCATGCTAATGGGGCGGGCAGCTACCGTATCGCTAGGAAAAAATAGATGAATGTGATCATTTATGTTTCGGCCTTTTTTGGGTCTGAAATTGCTGATAGCACCTTTAATGCCGTTTTTAAGAGGAGCAGCGCCACTTCTTCTCCTGTGTTCAAAACTCATTCACTTCTTGGAGGGAGCCCGGTCTACAGGGTGTCACGTGATTTTCGTGCATCTAACCTGGGGCATGTTCAAGATCACAACGGTGCGCAACGTTTTGCTACGGTTTCCGGGTTGAACGTCATGTTTCCTGGAAACGGCGTGCACCGGTGTGCAACGGGGTTTGAGATGCGTTTTCTCTTGTTTGGTGGGTGTGTCAGAACTGCAGTCCAATCAGCAGCAACATGTATATAAAGCACACAGTATTAAAGTGAACTCGCACAATGGAAGTAATTTACAAATGTGTTCGATACGCAACAACTGAGGATATCAGAAGACATGTTTGTCGTAAGTATTATTGTAAAAATATATATCAACATAATGATGTAGTTGTTTATATTTTTAGCTTCATTGCATGTGTGTGACATTTGGTAGGCTATAGAAATAAACAATGCATGTAAAGTGCTTTTCCTAAAAATGAGAAAGAAAATACAGGGTATTAATAAAACAGTATGAACAACAAATAAAGTCAGTATGTGAGGCTAAATAGATGTGTTTTAGTCTTTATTAGGTAAGATGTGCTTGCATTTCAGTTTCCACAAATCCCTTCACTCGATTGGGATGTTCTCTTGTGTTCTGGGCGGCAAGTGCAGTAACTGTAACATCGGGCATATGTTGTAGTATTAAACATATTTATACCGACTTAATCAGGCTCCGAAAATTCTTCACAAAGAACACAAAAAGCCTTCTCAGCTGCCGTAGTTGCAACTCTTCAGGCTCCGAAACAACAGTGCGTTCAACGCATTACCGTTTCTGTTTTAAAAACGTTCTGCAACGTTTTGTCGGCGCTGAACGCAGCCCTGGACATTGCCATTGCTAACATCAGACCGAAAATATGGCAAAATATTTTACTATGGTGATTTTTCTTAAGTATTTAAGTATTTGAAATACTCAAATACACTCCCTCAAAATATTTTGTTACAAACTACATTTTATTTTTTCCACACCTGCAAAATACAAATTACAAAATACACTAAAGTAATTAAATACGTATTTAAAATACATTTAATTGAAATACTGCCCATGTCTGCTGATGATGCTGATCGTTGTGGAGGGTGGAGCCTGGTGTGTCCGTGACAATATGTAATTACACAATTGTAATATTAGAGTTGCAGTTTATTACATTTAAAATATGTTAACATTAAAGATACATGTATCAAATAACACACTAAAGTTACAACTATAATCAAGTACTTTACATGTGCTTTAGTATGTACTTTAGTATGTACATGTACTTGTTTATTGTATGATAAAATATGTTTGAAACATAATTATTTAAAATGTACTTTAAAGAAAACTTAATTTGACATTTTTACAAGTGCACTTTTTAAAACTAGTGAAGTGTTAATAATCATATTCATTAAATTGTACTCTCTTTAAGTGCACTTAAGTGACGTTTTATTTTTAAAGTCCCCCTGTAGTCAATAATTGTAACCCTTAAAACTCATCTTTGATCACCAAAATTACATATTTAAGCTTTTTTTCTTGAATGTAATATGAATATGCAAATTAGCCCCGCCTCCACTCACTCGCACCAGCTCAGAGATCCACTCGTTGACGATCACACGTTGACCTGATTGGTTACAAGGTAGTTTGTGACGTCAAAAACACCAGCGATTTCAAACCGTGTTTTTTAGACTGTCTTTGGTTCACTGCAGTTTTAAGGAGAAAATACTCAGCAATGGTGTTTACTTATGAATTTACACATGGCTTGTCTTAAAGCATATTAAAAACACCACATAGACATATAAACAACATTAAAACCTTGATTTTCAACTTTAATATTATATTCTCTGAAAGTAGTTTGTTTTTAAATATTCTTTTAAGATTTTTTACTTTTGGAAATATGCTACAAGTGCACATTCAATACAATTAAGAACATTTCTTTTCACGTGGGTAATAAGCACCGAATATTGCATAAACACAAATGTACAGTTCCTGAATATTGTTTTGGCAAACTTTGAGACACAAGGAAAGATATCTGTGGTTACTCTTGCATTAAAGGTGCAGTATGTTATTTCTCAAAGTCGTTGCTGAATACTGTTGATATTTAAAATCAACCCAAACAAACACGCCTCTCTTCATTGCCCCGCCTCCAAAGCTCCCCCTCCAATCCTAACCGCCGAGTCAGTCTTGAACCCCTATTGCTGGCATGTGAGGTGAGTGCACTAACAAGGACACTAAACAGTAAACACTGCATTCTCTAGCAGTCATCAGCCTGCACAACTCTCACTAGCTGGCTAACGTTACACACGCAATACAAGAGTGGATGTCTATTTATGGCAACAGAAGTGCAACAAAATAATGCTTCACGAAAAATAAAGCGAAGATGATGAACGAACGACAAGGAAGCACAAAACATGAACATACATACACAAGAGTATACAAACAAGTGAGATTTGTTAGTTGCCAAAAGCACAGCAGCTCCAGACAAACTATGTCACTCAAAACTCAAAAAGCGTTACTCACGTATGGAGCGGAATCAAAACAAACTTGCCGTCTGTTTTCAGGCCTTTCCGCTTAGCTCTCTCCGGCTCTGGAAAGCTTTTCTAATATTATCGCGGGTCCTGCTCATAACCCTTCATTTTCCAGTGATATTCTTATGAGCTTTTCTCTTTTGTAATGTCTCTCAGCCATCTCTCTTTCTACAGTCTTTCTTCAAATCTCCCTCTTGCTCATTCTCTCTCCTCCACCGTCATACGACCCCAAATGCTGATTGGCTACACGTTTCTTGTTGTGCCTGGTTGTCAGTCCAACCAACTTTCAAACGTTTTTCAAATATCACTTTAAGACACAATTCCACAAACCTTGAAATGTGTATGAAATCCAGCAACTTTATTTTTCTTAGAAGAGCTTATTGTAATGTCCTGCACAAATGTGTGGGCTAAGGCCTGAATATCCACTGACCCTTAAACCGCCCGCTCAGTGTCTATCCGAATATAAAAAAAAAAAACTTTTTTGAATGAGGTCAAAGTTCAGAAAGTTCAGAGATCAGTAACTAATTCTCGTGAAGTGAGAAAACCAAGATGCGCAGACACAAATGTCTTGATATCAAATTCTGAAATCATCTCTATTGCGTGCAAGACATTTCCCAGAGTTCTCTGAGGCCACTTAAAGTCAACAGTCCAGTGATACGCTGCTTTGGCCAGGGCCCTTTTACCCTCCATTAGACAAAGTGCAGGCTGGTAGGATTTTGTCCCTAAAGCTTCAGGCTGGGCCAGAGAACAAGACTCGGCAGAACTGGGATCAGGGCACATGTGTGTGAGAGATACAACTAGATCTGGCCGCTGGATTCGATTTCAGCTGATGTTGCACTGAGAGCTTCTTGCCTACAAAGCCACGGTATGTGTGTGAAGTGTGTGTGAGCCAGTGTGTATTTGAAGTGTGTGGGTTTTAGGAAGTGAGAAATCCATAGAGAACAAGAGGGTGCAGGAAAATAAGCATGCCCTGTTAGCACAAATGTGTTTGTGTGGGTGTACATTAACATCTATGTGGGCTGGACGGAGGCTGAATATGCAAAACAATGCAAACAAAAGATGACTTCTTCTCGACGGACTACTTTTGCTGTTAATCAAACTACATTTCCCCTCTATTTTGTACACACACCTTAGCGGTAGCTTCGTCTGACCTTGAGCGAAAGAATTAGTCAACCTTTCTCTAATTAGACACAGCTGAGGTAATCTCAACATGCCCGTAAACACGATGCTTAAACTCAGAACCTGACAAGCAATTACAGCGTGATGAGTCCGGCTCGCCCATCAGCCATGTCTTACGATCACCTTCGCTCGTATGTGTGCCGTTACAACTGTAATTATTGTATTACTGACCTTGTTGGCTTATTGGGGTCCTTTTCAATATGTTGTAATTATCACTCTTTTTTTTTCTGGGTATTAACAATGGAGCTTTGTGTTCTCACTCCCCCTGTTTTTCAAGAAAATGGGATTTAAGGAAAAAGTGTGGTTTCCTCGGTGCGACAGAGGTTGTGTGTGCACAAATACACATCTGCGACCCCATTTATTCCTACCTGGTATAAAGAGCCGTCTCAGTGATGTGATGATCACAAGTGGTCAGGTGTAAACACGGTCCAAAACATTTTGTGATCTGATCACTCAGACTACATGTGGAGGTGGTCAGAAACACAATAATTGTAGTGTTTGTTAACATAGTTTCATAAAAAAAAAAAAAAAAAGTATTCTCGGTTAACAGTTAAGGACTGCTGCAATAAGGTTTTTAAACTTGATCGGGTTTATGCAGCTTTAAGTGAGAGTATCCCCTTGTGAAAAAGCAGTACACTACAGTACTTAAAAAAAGTATTATTACGGAAATTCTATTCTTTAAAAATATATATACTTAAGTGTGAACTGAACATACAGTACTGTAATGTTTTTAGACACTGAAAAGCATAATGACAATTGAAAATGTATTTTAGATAAAAGCTGCAGTCCATAATTTCTGGCACTCTAGCGGTTAATAAACACTGAGGTTTCAGCTTGCACGCATACTAAACGCATGCCAGAACTCCAAGACGTACACCACTACTGACCCAAATGCACAAGAAAAGTCAGCTCCAATTTGCTCAAAATCATATAAATAAGCAACGTAAGTTTTGGGATTCTGTTCTGTGGAGAGATGAAACAAAACCTGAACTTGTCGGCCCTTTGGATCAGCGGAATGTCTGGAGGAAGGATGTTAAACGTGAATCCAGCCGCCATATCACAAAAGACACCAAAACATAAGATCCACAAAAAGTAATTTATTAAGGTGGAATGAAAATTAATTAAATTAAGGGGTGCCCCAAAGCCAAAATAATAAATAGACTTATAAATAAAACAGGAATAAATCAACCCGATCTCACGACCAATTTGTCCGAATTTGACGAGTGATTAAAAGATGGCTAATTCGTAACAATTCGTACGACCTCACTCGTACGATTTTTGCTAAATCGTACATATTTGACGAGTTGCCCAATTCGTATGAATTCGTACGAATGACCTACCCCTGACCCCGCCCCTAAACCTACCCATCACGTGGGTTTAGACAAATCGTACAAATTCGTACGAATGAGGTCGTACGAATTGTTACGAATTAGCCATCTTTTAATCACTCGTCAAATTCGGACGAATTGGTCGTGAGATAGCGTTGGAATAAATAGCCTAATCGGAGACAACCAAAATTACAAAGAAACTTCCCTAACTCTCTATAAATAAACAAATCACAAAAGAAATGAAAAAAAAATGGCAGGACACCCCGATGCTCCTAAAACATAATTAAGAGTCTGATTAAATCCTTACATACAAAAGCATGATGTCGTTACACAAGCATAATCAAAGAAAGGTTTGGGATCTGGAATTCGAAGCTCCCCACTCCACAAGGAACTACTTGAAACATTTATTGTGTTGAGCTTAATTACTTTTGTTTGATTTGTTCATTGCAAACAGCTAAATGTAAATTTTGCCAATAAACCTGATTTGCAATGGGGGTTGAACAATTTCGATTACAACTATATATATATATATATTGATTATAACTTTTTCATATATAAAGTTTCAGTCTTTTTGAGGCGCACTGACACAATTGAGATAACGCTCCTTTAAACAGGCTGGTTTGCGCAGTTGCATGAGCTTCTTTTTCTTTGTCCAGGTTGTTGGCAGCAAAGGGACATGAAGGAGGACGATTTTGAACTTCTACATGCTACAAGTCATTTTGATCAATGTCTGCAGCAGCACCTAGCTGGAGGGCAACAGGAACTGCTGAGAGATGAATTCCTCCGTGTGTACAGGTCTGCACTGATGCTATGTGTGCACCAGCGACTCGCTTTTATTCTTTATCACGCTGTGTGATAGTATAGGTATGGTAGCAGTCACACCACTCAAATAAAAAAAGTTCCCAGTCTCTAATAAGCATCTCTCCCCACCGCTTTTGTAGAGGCTAACAAACCTGCTGTGCTAATAAAAGAGCAGACTGTTATCAATGTATTTAATGCAGGGCTGAAAGCGCCATTCTCCTGGCTGAACAAGGCAAAGCCAACAAGATGTATTTTCCCCCTTTCTCTCCCACTGCTTTTTAATTCTTTGACAAATTTGGTACAATGAAAAACATAGCTATGAAAGCCATACCTTTGTATTAGCGGTTCAATCAGCAAAATACTAAGAACCTTATGTACCAAGAACCTTTACAATACTGTAGTCAAACTTGACCACATATAGCTGTTTTTTTTTTTTTTTTTCATTAACACAAAGGCTTTGAAAAGCACTCTCTTTTGCATCGTGGGGATTTAACCTCGAACACGCGTATGTAATGGTCTCATACTCACAGTAGTTTACAGGGATTTCATCCCAAAATGATTTTTTTTTTTTATTCGCTCACCCATTCCTAACCTGTATTATTTTCCTTATCTGTTATAGATGTTTTGATATTTTAGGCAGAATTTCTGAGCTCCTGCTTTCCATAAAGGGAAAGTGGATCTATACTTCCAAACAACTATAAAAAAGCTCCATGGACCATCTAAAGTCGTAAAATCGCTTTTTATGAGGAACACAATGAGATTAAAGTTTACTGATAATCTTCCCTTCCACCATATACCTCTTAAATCTCAGTTGTGGATGGTTGTGTATACTTGAACTTGCCATGTGACGTGAAAACCAATGGCGTTTTATGTGTGTAAAGGCTTAATTTTGCAATTAAATTCAAACGCATTCACAATTCGTAAGCTAATTTTTCATGTTAGCACACTTTTGTGAAATAGTAAAAGATAAGGAAAGGTTTCTGGAAAGTTAACTCGGGCAAGCTGTTTCTAGCTCCCGAAACGAACTTTGTTTTGGTCTGACTTTGTTCGAAAGGACGTCACACCAGTTCGTTCTTCGATTTCGCTTGAAGTAGCCTATACCCCAAGCCCTGTTCAGACGGGACTAGCTTTCCCAGAGGAAGTTAGATGAAATTGTGTTTGCCAAGACAACCTTTAAATGCTGGCTTTACAAAGCCTTGCCTGGAAGATTACAACAGTTTCAATGTTAAACAAGTCTTACAAGGTTAGACTTGCAGATGCAGGTAGTTTCGATATGTGTTCTTAGTGGTTGCTAGAAGCATGAAGGAACTAGGAACTTTGGGGTAGTGCTCTGTGTGTTTCCATCGCAGGAACCAGGGTTTAAATGAAGTTCCGGGTAAATATTTTCCCCCCTCCGAAAGTCCCTGCTTGAGAGGTAGAATTTTGTAAAAGTTCAGGAACTTTCAGGGGTGGGACTTGGGTGCTGAACATGCTGATTGGTTGAGTTCCATGATGCATTCTGATTGGTTGACTCCATGCAGCATTTTATTTCAACTACTATTTCTCTTTTCCTATGTCGCCAGACTAATGTGCAAAATCTTCACGCTACTCCACGGTAGCGTGGTGGAAACGCAGAAAGCAGGTCTGGGGGAAAAAAGTTCCTGTGGCAAATTGTTGCTAGTAATTTTGGTGGAAACGCGGCTTATGCGGTTGGCTTCATGGATACTCTAGTGGTTGCGAGCAGGGTGCTATCGGGGGAGTAGGGGTGTTTGATCCCCCCTGAAGGGTGTCCCAACAAGATGTAGGGGGTCAGAAAGTACTCGTAATATGAATCTTTACATGTAAATGACGATAAGATTCTTTCGCTCTGACTGTTTTTAAATGGACATTTCCAGAGAATCTGAAGTAAATACACCCGAAACCCACATTCATTCAAATATGCATTTATTGTCTGGACTGAGCAAAAACATGACGTCTTTAATTCATGTGCACAGTTCAGTTCAACATTAAAAAACACTGAAATAAGAGGGTGCAGTTTAGCCTATCGGATGTGCGTAAAGGATGTGTTCGTTCAATAAAACCTTAATTTGTCCAAATAATCTTTCAATATCAAAATAAACTGAAGCGGCATCAATAAGAACTAAAGCCCTGTTCGGATGGGACTTGTTTTAATTACAGAGGTTGGAGTGTCTATTTTCTAGATGTGGGCGTTACAGAAGATCATGTGATGTGGTTCAGACTGGAGTAAAATCTGTGAAACCTTTTTATTTTTTTTTGCGTTCTGCACCCATCTGTTATTCGTTTAATTGCACCACACTGTATTTGACTTTATCATGCTGCATCTTATTCATCTCATGGCACAAAGGCAGAGTAGAAAACTAATTCTGGAATGACCATTTCTGTATGTATGAATAGCTTTGCTCTATTTTTGTGTGAGATATGGCATCACCTTTGCGAGGAACGAATTTCCACTTAACAATAAAGATTTTTCAGACTCTTTTCAAATACAGTGAAAATTTCCACAAAGAGCTGCCGACCTTTAGAAGGAATTGGACGGCTACAATGCTTCCCTTATAGAATCCTGTTCTTGAATATAAAAGTAAAAAAAAAAAAAAATCCAGGTAAACACTTCGTGCCCATGTTCATTGTGCCAGAAACTCATATTTCGGAGGCTTATTTTGCAGCTTGAGCGATTAGACAAGGTACAGAGAGAGACTGACAGTCCTCTACACAACTAGGACGCAAAATAAGCGAGGAGGGACAAGGACACGCTCATAATGGGAGAGTATTTCTTGATGAATTGATGGGTAGTGAGACTTTGCTTATTTCATTCTTGGAAAGAAATTATCAGCCAGGAGTGCACGTTGACTGGTTTCAAAAGCCCAACTCTCCTTGCAGCGGACTCCTTTCGGGAAAATGGTTTATTTGAAAACACTCTGATTTAAAATAGTGGGTGATGGATTGTGATTAGGGCAGTAGATTTGTGACAGAAGTCATTTCCTGAGGCAAAGTCATCCAAAGATTATATAAAAGAGGGATGTTTTACCTCCGAAAGCCTTGGCCAGTTTTTGAAGCGTCATATTCAGCCAAATCTAATTAAATCTAACCGTTAAATGTCCCGCAAACATGTATCATTATCTGACGTTTGAGTCGTTTCATTTATGTTTTTAATTTAGTTTTTGATAATGACATTGCTTTAAGTCATTCTTGTACCAGCAATATTCAACTTTGAGTTTTAAGGACGTTTCTGTAACTAAAGCAGAAATTATCTATCCGGATGGAAGACGTATGCAGAGAATGTCTAGATGTTAGCCGTGAGCACTTCTCTGTATGAAGTCAAAAATATCACACTGTAGAATTCATAGTAAAAAAAACAGCAGCTGTGGTTGCCAGAACTTTTCCATAAAATCTCAGTTCATCACAAGTAAATAAGAAGAAACATAATTACTTAAATTAAAAAAAAATCTAATGTGAGCTGTCACATACAAAATTATGGGAATGTCAATTGAATTTTAATTTTTTACTGAAAATTAAATGACGACATATTCTTTTCACTTATTTTATTTTCACTTATTTTTATTTTTTTGACTGCAAGATGACAAAATGATCCTGTTAGATCTATTGTAGTTTTTCCCTGTAATTTCCATTAACCAATTTAGTTTTTTACTCTTAATATTTTTACAGTCTTTTATCATTAAAAGTGCAATCATTTTATACCGTGCAGGATGATGCAACTGCCATTTAAAAGTATTTTGGCTTAATGTATTATTTCTTAATATAAACAAACAAACAAGGAAATAAATGAAATAAATGAAATAAAATCTAGACTTCTTATTACAATTTGAAAAACTTTAGCAAATTTTGTCAACTCAAGTCATGTGGTTTGTCAACTTTGTGTCAAGGTCAATAAGTTTATTAAAATTTCAGATAATTTGACATTTTTATGACAAGACAAAGTTAGTTCAGCTTGTAAAATATCATGCGGTGTTACTCCCTAAATTTATAAATTAATAGTTTGTGATATCTTATCCTGGTTACACTTTATTTTAAGGTGACGTAGTTACATTGTACTTTCTCAAATAAGTACTGAGTAATATATTAATGAAATACAGTACATGTACTTACTATAGAGTTACGGTTAGGGTTTGGTTACTTGTAATTATGCATAATTTACTGTTATTACTATAGTAAGTAGTAACGTGTAACTACGCCACCTTAAAATAAAGTGTTACCCTTATCCTTTTTGTCACTGTTTACACTTGGAAACCTGGAAAAAATAGTTTGTGATATCTGAAAAAAAGAAAACCCTAAAAAAACATATCCAATAACTTTAAAAAAAAACTTTTAAACTAGTTCTGTACACTCACACGGAATCAAGGTGTTAGGAAAACATGATACTCTTTTATTGATGCTGATATTTGAGTCATTAAATTTAAACTGCCCTTGAAAAGAGGCATACAATTTTTTTTCATTTTTTTTTTCATAAATCCACATGAAACCAATAGGAGTACAATAGGGTCCATTTCTAAGAACTTGGCACATGATTTTCAAACCGGATTTGTCTTTATCGTGAATGCTCTTATTTGTCATTGACCCCTGCACGGTAACTATGAGCACTTTTTCTACATGTGTTGAGGCAGAGTTTGCACTGGATAACAAAGAAATAGGATATTGTCTATGATCTGTTATGCATCTGAGAAGAACGTTTATTTTGGTGGCTTCGAACAGAGTTTCTGGTGGGACAAAATGTAATAGCTTTAGCGCATGCTGTTTTTTAAAATGGGTGTTTAAGGCTAATGTAATTGACTGTGGATTGCTTGGGATTTACTTCAAGTAAGCACAGTTTTCCCCTCTGTCAAGCACAGATATGGAAAATTGACACAGCAGGCCAACAGCTCCTCCATGTGTAATGTGCCACCCGACCTTACCAGTACTGCTTCCGCAGCGGAGTTCCTCTCAATCCTCTTTTCCTGTCTCTTGCAATCTCCACGGGACAGAGATTTCTTGGATTTATACAAACAGATCTCTCGGAAAAGTAGTCTTGCACGCTTCTCCTCCGCTTCTTAAGCTCCTTTCCTTTCTTTGGCGTCTCCGGTGGGATGATGGATGGGTTTGCCCTGGGTGGCAGGGAAAGAAGTATTGCTAATATTTTCATGATCCGGGGCAATATTGTCGTGACTTAACCTTTTTGGAGTGGAGGATGGAGGCACATGGTTTGGCTGGTGCTGAGGCAGCAGGGACAAAGGGGAGGGGTTGGGTCCTTGTATATTTACTAACCGTGTCGCCATCCATCAAAAGCCAGCCTGCGTTGTCTCCTTCTGTCCATCAAAGTCCTTTCTCATTGGCGACTCACTTCCTCAACTGTTTCAGCCTCCCAGCATTTGCGATAAATGTGCATGATTTAAAAACCTGCTGCTCTTTGTCTTTACTTCATGTTTTTTTCTTTTTTTTTTTCTGATTTTCTTTCAGTGCTGTGAAATCCTTAGCGTTGAGCACCGCTACATTAAAGGCACATCTATGTGACATTTATTATAATGTGTTTATGTGAAGATTGCTTTAAAGCCTATTAAATGTTAAAAATGATGGCTTTGAATTATACTGTAATGTTGAATGGCTATAGTTAATGGCTAAAATCTAGGGGGGAAAGAAATCCTTTAATGGAAACATCAGTAGTTGTCATCGGTGACACTGGCCTTCACTCATGGTACTTAGTAAAAAGATGCCATTAACCCATAAATGCATGAATGAATTGTACTTTTTCAGTAATCAAAGATTCAATTATTGTTGTGGAGAAAAAAAATCCTCACTCTGTTACACAACTCGGGTCGTTAGCAACCCTAGACATTTTTTACAAAAAAGTAATGAATTTTTTTTCGTGTTATATTGTTTATAATGAATTGATTGAGGAATACTAAGAAGGTTGATGTCTAACTTTTAAAACTGAATGAGGAGGAGGGTAGTAAATAACGGGTCACTAAATACCTGAGGTAGGCTATGCGTATAAGGGTCGTTATGTTGTTTCTCCGTTCATTTGGAGATTTAATGTGAAATTGTTTAAATCTTTAATGTAAGGTGTGATTAATCACATTTATTTACAGAAAAATGTGCCATTGTTTTTTTTATTATTGACAGCACTGGTCAGATGACCAAGTCTGTTGTGATTGGTCCACTCTGCTCTGATTGGTCAGATGACCAAGTCTGTTGTGATTGGTCAGATGACCAAGTCTGTTATGATTGGTCTACTCTGCTCTGACTGGTCAGATGGCCCAGTCTGTTATGATTGGTCAGATGACCAAGTCTGTTACGATTGGTCTACTCTGCTCTGATTGGCCAGATGGCCCACTCTGTTGTGATTGGTCTATTCTGCTCTGACTGGTCAGATGGCCCAGAGTTGTGATTGGTCCACTCTGCTTTGATTGGTCAGATGACTCAGTCTGTTGTGATTGATCTACTCTGCTCTGATTGGTCAGATGGTGCAGTCTGTTGTGATTGATCTACTCTGCTCTGATTGGTCAGATGGCTCAGTCTGTTGTGATTGATCTACTCTGCTCTAATTGGTCAGATGGCGCAGTCTGTTGTGATTGATCTACTCTGCTCTGATTGGTCAGATGGCGCAGTCTGTTGTGATTGATCTACTCTGCTCTGATTGGTCAGATGGCTCAGTCTGTTGTGATTGATGTACTCTGCTCTGATTGGTCAGATGGCGCAGTCTGTTGTGATTGATATACTCTGCTCTGATTGGTCAGATGGCGCAGTCTGTTGTGATTGATCTACTCTGCTCTGATTGGTCAGATGGCTCAGTCTGTTGTGATTGATCTACTCTGCTCTGATTGGTCAGATGGCGCAGTCTGTTGTGATTGATCTACTCTGCTCTGATTGGTCAGATGGCGCAGTCTGTTGTGATTGATCTACTCTGCTCTGATTGGTCAGATGGCGCAGTCTGTTGTGATTGATCTACCACTGACAGCGCATGTCGGAAACCAAACTATCATTACCATATCTGAATTTTAGCTCCAGATCTTACTCAGCACTTGATACACTATGATACAAACAGTAACGATGCTGGCGATTTTACCATATCAATCCCAGAGCGAGTCCTCATCCTATGGAAGTGCATAAAGTGCTGAGAACAGCATCTTCTCGACTTTTCAACAACACAAACCAATCTCTTCCAGGTCTCAGCTACAACTACAGTGTTTGAGGGTCAAAGTAGACTTCATTAGTGGGAAGCCAATGAAGACCATAGGGCTGGCATTATGCAAATGTGTTACATTGTTATGTTGGTTTGTAACATGAAGTGAGACTGGAATTGCTGATGACTTGTTTCAGCAGTTCAGAATCAATTCTTTATTTTAGTTGACAATAACTTTATTTGCTGTACACTTTTATCATTACAACTTTGCAGACATTTTACATTCACAAACAGCTATATTACACACTGCATGACAGATACTAAAAGAAAAAAGCATAATAGGGGCACTTTAAGTGAAACTTTTGTTTTGTTTTAGAAAAATAAGTGCACACAATTTTACTTAATGGGCACGTTGTGCCCCAGTACTGAAAAGCTCAAAACAGCTAACCCCTCATTTATTGTATCTTGTATCCCCACCTCTGTCCTGTCTTGTTTTTCTCAGATTTCTATCTCTCCCTCGCTCCCGGTACGACCGTGTGCGACTGTGTAATTTGAGCATGCTAGGCAGTCTGTGTTCAATGTTGATGGAAGGATGGGGCCGTGTATTGAAAGGTTACATGCTGTCCTAGTCGCCTGTGCTGCATGGATCAGTAACACCTTGTTTGGAAGAGAGGAAGTGCAAATAAGTGTAAAGAGATGGAGTGCAGTACTTCAGATTTATCCTTAAAGACAGATGACAATGATGAACCCCTTTTCTCCCACTATACCGGTGGAATAGATCCATTCACACCTGAACTAAAGTCTGTTTTCTGCCTCAGTTCACATGTGTTCATGTGTGTTGTTGTCCTTGTTTTCTGAAGCGAATAAGTGTGTATGTGTCATGTTGGTGCACTACATGATAGATACTCATTGTCTTTTATGTCACAAACACACAGTCATAGGTTTGTGCATATCAGCTATGATGAAACACCATTGAATGTGGCACTTACAATCAGATTTTAGAGTCAGAATATGTATTAGCTTGCTTAATTAAAGCTGCAATCCGTAGCTTTTTTGGGTTAACAATTATCCAAAATAAAATTTTGAGCAAATACATAACCAGCCAGTGTTTAACACTCTCTGCTTGCCTTAGCTCGATTCAAAACGGTAAGCTTGTAATAATGCTTTTAATTCCAGTGGTACTGGTGGATTTCCACGGGAAATTCAAGCATGTCTTTGCGTCATTACGTCACATCTGTACACATAAAGAAGGAGTCTCGGATAGTAGGCTATGAGTGTGAGGATGTTGGAGGTGGAGATTTATAGCCTTTTCTCACAGCACTTGATATAATTAAACTTATCAATTTGATGGCGGATCCAGAAAGGTTCAAATGACCATCACCAGTGACAACTAGAGACTCATCCGCTGTAAAATGCAAAAGACTTCGGAGTGGCTACAGAAAAAAAGAGACTGCAACCGGACCCATGCGAAAACAAGGATAAATATCGGAAGGACATTACATGTAGTCACGCAATGCTGATGTTGAACAATAACAATTTGAGAACAAAGTATAATTTGCACGGTTTTACATGATATGATAAGCGATTGTTAGATTTAATCAGCGCAATTTACTGCAATGATTTTTTTCCCTTAGTTGGTCAGAACCAGAACAAAAGTGGATGTTTCTTGTTCAGATGACATTTTCCAGTGAAAATTCTTATGTTGGTCATATTTCCAAAAAGAATAATCTGTGATTCTAAAATGCCAGTATCCACACCGGCGCGGTGACTGACAGCCACACACTCTCCTCAAACATTGTGTTCATCCGCGCTGTGCCGTGTCGAAGTACAACTCACGTAAAGGTGATAATTCCGCGAATGACTGCAATTGCAGATTTCGAACAGAGATGGCGACAAAGAGGAAAAACTGCGGACTGTAGCTTTAACCAGTCAAGCATCTTTGAAAAAAGAAAAACAAGCTAATCAAAACAAGAACAAATTATGTTAGTATCAAAATATCTAGATAAGAGAGCAGTTATTAAAAAGTCTGATAAGTATCATACTTTTTAATAACTGCTCTCTTATCTGGATGTTTTTTTTTTATGTTTTTCTTCTGTTGTCGTGATTTAAGTGGATTGTTTTTCCTGTGTAATTTTAAAATACATAATAATTTTAAGCGCCAACCAACCACCGTAATAAAACGTTACACTACCTGTACATGTTGGCATCTAGCCTACCTCATTTGAAACCCTCTACAAAGTGGATGAATTCTGTAGAATTTAATAGGACGCAGAGCTTTTGACAACAACAAAAGTCACTAAATGTGTTTTCTGCTCCATTTTAAAACTTGATTAGCCAGTTTATTTTTTGCTAACTATGCACGTTTAATCAGTTTCTTGCTCTCTATTATTTGCTTTTAACTTTTCTGTCCATGAACAGAACAGAACAGAAGAGACCTGCGACCCATTTTTGTGTGGTGACCCGTCAGTTAAGAACCATTGCATTAGCATGTTGGTTTCCTGTTTATTGAATAGTGTTTCATGTTTGTGGATTCAGGTGTGTGTGTGTGTGTGTGTGTGTGTGTGTGTGTGTGTGTGTGTGTGTGTGTGTGTGTGTGTGTGTGTGTGTGTGTGTGTGTGTGTGTGTGTGTGTGTGTGTGTGTGTGTGTGTGTGTGTGTGTGTGTGTGTGTGTGTTGATGTTGAAGCTGATGTTCACACAATTTGCCATGAAGATATTTGAGAGAAGTTCTCACCTTCTTCATCAGCCACTGAGTATCTTGAACTTGAGGTTAATTGCAACTAATTAAGTAAAATATTACAGTCAATTAAGTGTGAAAGACAAAGTGAAGGAAATGTAGGATGGTTCAGTTTCATGCTTTTCAAAAACGGCCCTCTATTTATTCATTCTCAGTGTATCTCTCTCTTTATCTCTCCCTCTGTCTTCTTTTTTTTTCTTTCTGGTTTTATCCCTCCCCTGCTAATGGACACCCCCCATGTCTGGCTAATCAAAAATCAATTAAAAACACCTCGACGCCAAGTCTCGAGAGCTACCCCGGCTGAGGGAAGGATAGAGGCGCTTCCCGCACTCTCAGTCTCTCTCAAGCACACACTCTCTCTCTCTCTCCTCCTCCTCTCATGATCTCTCCTCTCGTCTCCTCCACTCCCAGGCTCCTCCCTCCTGTCTACTGGAAGTTGGGAACATGATTTACGAGAAGCGAGGACGTAATTTATATATTTTTTTTTCCTCGTGCATCCTCTCATTTATTTATTAGATTTCTCTTCCTGTCTCTGGTAGAGAGGAGGATGGGGTTAGTGGAGAGTGGTTGAGGGGCCAGACCAGCTGACTGGCAGGCCTGCAGACATGGAGCAGATCTGTCCCTGGCTTAATATCATTAGCACTACTGCTGCTGTCCCCGAGTGGACACACACACACACACACACACACACACACACACACACACACACACACACACACACACACACACACACACACACACACACATGCAGACAGACCAGAACATTAAAACTATTAAAACCATCTGCCCAAGAGTATAAATCTGCTGAACTTTGTGTATGCGAGTGCATGCACATGGAAAACAATTTGTTTTTGTGGGTGTGGCTGAACACGGCAAAGATCAACAATGATTGCAACTGAAAAAAGCCTACTAGATATATAAATTAATTACTAATTAAGGCCAACAGACACTTCGTCGGGTTATGTCGGATCAGCGTGCTAACTCCTGTCGATATCTGTTGCCATCTGTCACAGCTTGTTTCCGCTGATTGAACATTCTGAAATGGTGCTTGTTGGGCAAAGTCCCTTAAAGTAAAGTCATTTCAGTCGGCGGCCATCTTTGAAACGCCTCTCGGGCAGCTATTTCAGTCATGCAAGTGCAGCTCCTATCTATTTTAATGGGGAAACATCACAAATAAAATATGAAATCACCAATGAGTCCTGACAACAACCGTCTCATAAATTTTGTTTCTAAACGCTCAAATCATGACAAAAAAACCCCCTGCATTTTTCAGGCTGGACCAGCCAATGCACATGTGCACGTCTCAGAATGGAGTTTGTTTCTATTGCAAATGGAGCATCTAACGGCTGCTGATGTGACGCAATGACTTTACCAATCGGCGATTAGCTCTTTAATTTAGAAGGCGGGACTTATTATATTGTGCGTCGCACTTTCTCTCATTCATAGTAATATGACTGTGTCATCTTTGGATAAAGTCTCTGTCGTTGGGTCATGGAATGTCTGAGAATTGATGTACTGTAATCTGGTGATTATCCGCGTTGGTTGGCATCTGTCGGTGCAGTGTGTATTGGCCTTTAAATGACCCAGAGGGTCACTTAATTACTAAATAGCAATTTAAATAGTATATCAAATCAAATATGATCAGTCTGAAGATACATACAGTACAGTGATGCAGGTACATCATGTCCTGTTTATCCTCCAAACACCCTCCAAACACCTTTTGAATAGGGATAAGGTTAGGAATACATTTTCGGACGGGAATGTTGTTCAGCCGTTCCCGGGCCACTTCTCTTCCCCCTCATCGGCACCGTCTTCAGCCATTCCCGGGCGACTTCTCTCCCCCCTCATCGGCAATACGATTGCGGTATAGACCTTCTTCCGGGCACCACACCTCCGCAGGGAAGGCTATATTCCTTGTCTGCTCCAGAATGCGAAGCTCTCGAAAATTTTCTCTCCGATTCCCTTAACGCCGGTACTATTGTTCCCTCCTCGTCTCCCGCCGGTGCGGGATTGTTCTTTGTTAAGAAGGACGGCTCTTTGCTTCCCTGCATAGACTATCGTGGGTTGAATGACATCACTGTAAAGAATCGCTACCCCTTGCCACTGATGTCATCGGCCTTCGAAGTCTTGCAGGGAGCAAAGATCTTCACTAAGCTCGATCTCCGCAATGCCTATCATCTCGTTCGTATTAAGGAGGGGGACGAGTGGAAGACCGCCTTAACACGCCACTTTGAAGGCCAGTTTGAATATCGGGTTCTTCCGTTCGGTCTTGTCAACGCCTCCGCCGTCTTTCAAGCCCTCGTTAATGACGTACTTCGGGACATGCTCAATATCTTTGTTTTTGTTTATCTAGACGATATATTGATTTTCACACCCTCTCTCCAGGTTCATGTCCAACACGTCCGTCGCGTCCCGCAGTGATTACTAGAGAATCGTCTCTATGTTAAGGCGGAGAAGTGTTCCTTTCCCACGCCTTCGGTTACATTCCTTGGTTCGGTCATTTCGGCGGAGGGGATAAGTATGGACTCTGCTATGGTCCAGGCTGTTATCAATTGGCCCGTTCCCGATTCTCGTGTCGCGCTCCAACGGTTCCTCGGCTTTGCCAACTTTTACCGTCGCTTTATATGCAATTTTAGTCAAATAGCCGCTCCTCTTTCTGCCCTGACCTCAGCCAAGTCCAGTTTTTCATGGTCTGAACCCGCCAAGAGGGCGTTTGACTATCTCAAGACCCTTTTCACCACAGCGCCGATTCTTTTAACCCCCGACATTGCTAGACAATTTATAGTCGAGGTCGATGCTTCTGAGGTGGGGGTCGGGGCTGTCCTTTCCCAGCGTTCCGCCGCTGATGGAAATGTACACCCCGTGCATCTTTTTCTCATCGTCTCACCCCCGCTGAACGAAATTATGATGTTGGTAATCGCGAATTACTCGCCATTCGTTTAGCTGTAGGTGAATGGCATCAATGGTTAGAGGGAGCCCCTGTTCCTTTCATTGTTTGGACGGATCATAGAAATTTGGAATATATCGGTTCCGCCAAGAGATTGAACGCACGTCAAGCCCACTGGGCACTGTTTTTTACGCGCTTCTATTTTACCGTCTCTTACCGTCCCGGTGCCAAGAATGTTAAACCTGATGCGCTCTCTCGCCTTTTCGACTCCTCAGCCGCCACCTCAATCCAGGAGGAGATTATTTCCCCTGGCAGTGTTGTGGGCGCGACGGTCTGGGGAATCGAGAAACTGGTTAAGCGTTCGATCACACTCGCTTCGATCCGTCAACGTTTCTGGTGGCCCACCCTTGAACGCGACACGCGATGATTTCTCGCCTCCGGCGTCATTTGCGCTCAGAAAAAGGCGGGCAATTCACCCACTGCCGGTTTGCTTCGGCCCTTGCCCGTTCCCATTCGTCCGTGGTCCCATATCGCCCTCGATTTTATCACCGGTCTTCCCACTTCGGCAGGTAACACTGTCATCCTTACCATCGTTGACCGTTTTTCTAAATCCGCACATTTCATTCCGCTCGCAAAACTCCCATCCGCCAAGGAGACCACCCAAGTCATAGTCGATCATGTTTTTAAACTTCACGGTCTCACCTCCGATATCGTCTCGGATAAGGGACCGCAGTTCGCCTCACAGTTTTGGAAGGAATTCTGCCGTTTGATCTGGGCTTCTGCTAGCCTTTCCTCGGCTTTTCACCCACAGACAAACGGTCAGGCCGAACGGACCAATCAAATTTTCGGTTGCATCCTCCGCAGTCTCGCTCATCGCAATCCCGCATCCTGGTCCGAGCAACTCTCCTGGGCAGAATATGCGCACAATTATCTCCCATCTTCTGCCACAGGTCTTTCGCCTTTTCACTGCTGCCTGGGTTACCAACCCCCTTTGTTCTCGTACCAGGATTCGGAATCTAATGTCCCGTCAGTGCAGGCGTTTATCAGCCATTGCAAGCGTACATGGAGGAGGGTGAGATCAGCTCTCCGTCGATCTAGAAAATGCATGAGCATCGCTGCCAACAGGCACCGCGTAAAGAGTCCACGCTACAATTGCGGGCAAAAGGTGTGGCTTTCCACTTCAAATTTACCTCTCAAGTCTGAGTCTCGTTAACTGGCTCCTAGTTTCATCGGTCCGTTCCGAATCGTTAGTCCTGTCACCGTCAGACTTCAGCTTCCCCCAAATCTTTGTCGTGTCCATAAGTTGTTAGACACGCGCCGTCGTGGTCGAAGACACCAGTTTTTAGTTGACTGGGATGGGTGTACTGTCATGATCCTGGTATATTTCTCTTTTCTCTGTCTCCCCCTTTTGGTCATACACTCACCCACTCACCGCTCTTTATGATAATGGACTATTTTGTATTAAGATGTGTTTTCGTCGATCAGATCGCAAGTGGCTGATGATAAATACAAGTGTAAACGGGGTCTAAAACATTTTGAGCTTGTCCACTTTTGACAACTTCCAGTAGCTGCCTTCTCTCCGCTTAATGCGCAAACATAATGGGAAACGCTCTAGCCAGACTGGATTTAAACTTTGTCGGCTGAAGACCCAAGTTTGGTTTGAAGACGAAAAAATGTACCAAGCACAATGTTCTCTCACCATTCCTGATTTCTAACACACTCACAGTGTTCGGAGTGGTCTTGCAGTTTTCAAAGCAGAAATGAAAGCTGATACTCTCCGTATGTTTTTCCGTCATCTCCGGGTGCGTTCATATGTAAATTTTGCAAGCTTATTTTGTCCATTAGATTGGAAGATCTTGAAAAGTCCGTGCATTTGCGCAAGCTTATTTTGTCCATCAGATCAAAAGATCTGAAAAAGACCATTTATTTACCCACCCATAGATCCTCCCCTCGAAGAAATCAGGATAGAAGTGTTTGAAGATGGACAAAAGAGACAGATCAAAACACCAGGTGTAAACGGGAATGTGTTTCCCTCGTCTACTTCGATCGACCAAAACGCATCTTAATACCAGCTGTAAACAGGGCCAGAAATGCATCTGCTGAATCAACCATGCCATTTTAGCTCGCTTCTACAATTCTTCTTTTATCTGTGCAATGTTGTACAAATGTTGTGCAATGTTGTACAAATTGAGCAACCAAACAAGTTTACTACATCAGAAAAGCATTAAAATCATTAAAAATGTATAAGTTTACAAATCACGCAGTATAGTAAAAGTGTTTTGAGCAGCTCAAAACACTTTTACTATACTGCATGGTATGTTAACTAAGACATTTTGACGTTTGCATCACATAATCATAGTATTGTGCAAAGAATCGCAGGGAAATAAATCTTTATTAATTGATAATCTGCCCATGTAATTATAATTAGTTTGAAAAGGAATAGTTGTTGGTGTTTTATTGTCTCTGGTGTTCATTTCAGTTGGAAACTGCAGTGAATTGTATGTATGTTATTTGAGTTTTGTAGGTATTAGAGCCACGGTTTCCCAGTGAGCCTGAGAAAAACTGAGAACCGCTTGCTGATGTAATAGCCTTGAATATTCACAAAACTGCTCTCACACACACAATTATTTACACAACACAGTGAGTTCGGTCTGGTAATGCACAGATTGGATGGCAAAAATACTGCTCCCCCCAAAAGAAATTGACAAACCGACAGATTTTCATTGTGAGCAACACCAGTTAATTTAAAGTGACGCCGGACCCCCGTTTATGAGGTTCACTGGTTTTCCTTTAGTAGCAAAAGAAGTGAAGCAGTTGTGGGGAAATCAGATACGGCCGTCACGCTACATTTGCACTTTGAGTGTGTTTTAGCTTGTAACTTTAAAACCCATTTCTGCTTCCCTGACTTTTCATGTCTCTTGATACACCCTACTCATCTAGCCCGATCAGCCTGTCCCAACCCACTTAAATACAGACACCGACCTGCAAACGTAGACACATTCTTTCACACGCTAGCACAATTCTTCTGCGCTCCCCTAAGATGCACCACGCAGGTGGGAGCGAGCGCGCAGTGGAAGACGAGTGAAGTGAAGAAGCGAAGATGGCCGTAGAGCTGAGAGATTAAAGCGTTTACCGCTTATGGACATGTGCTTTGGGGGGTCTCACTTCTTCACTAATTGTAGCTTATGACTAATTGGTGTATTAGCGAAACATGTAGCAAGGTGCTTCCGAAGGCTTCAGGGGACACACTGAGCTCATTTAGACCCTCATTTTCCGACCAGAAGAGGTTGTTTGGAAAAATAAAAGAAATCTTCCAATTGGTCAGGTGAGGATGGCAATTAAGAAAGTGCATCATTTCAAAAATCAGAGGAAACATCGTCTCGTGTCGGCGTAATTTACCTCGGTCTCCGATGCCTAGCTTCCAATTATCACTGATCCACAGCAATTCACCACAAATGCACTCAGCACACGGAAGACGTGGGTATTATGAGGATCTGTCAGTTCTCGTGTGTCTAAGTGTTGGCTAATCTCAAGCGCAGCTGTCACAAGGTGAGTTATGAAGTCTGGATGTGTTGTTCGGGTACGGAGCAGATTGGAATCAGCTTTGTTGTACTTGACCCCCCCGACAGCAGGCAAATGTTTGAGAGACAGTGCTAAATCCGGCCTATGATTATCCCCATCATACTCCATCCATTCCACAGGTCGCTTCCCTAGCAGGCAGAGTTAATAGCTCGAGTGTTTGACATGATGAGGAGAAGTAGACCATTGTTGGGCTGAATGGATATTAGAGTGGGCATGCATTTAAGGCCATCACTTAGGTCTGCTGTGTTTTTTTATTTTTTTTATTCAGTCACTTAAAGCAATTCATTGATGCGATACACCAGAACAAAACAGAGTTGTATCTGAAACTTGTCTCTTTTTAAAAGGGAGGTCTTACCGTTTGACCCCATTCAGTCGAAACAATTGTACTATGGAAATGCAAACCATTGCTGTCTTGACAGCATGCATGGAAAGACAAATATGTGAAAAATTAGTGAGCTAAACGGCTCGATGAGACATAAAAGAGGCAAATGAATGGATAATTATTATATTCTCTGTAATACTTTTGCAATAAGGTCTCATTTGTTAACATTAGATAACTAACATGAACTTACAATGAGCAATTTATTTTTTTAAGCATTTGTTAATCTTTGTTAATGTCAGTTAGTAAAAAAATCAAATTGTTCATTGTTTGTTCATGTTAGCTCACAGTGCAGTAAATTCACTAATGAAATCAAAATGGACAATTTATGTGTTTTTATGGAATATTGCAGTATTTATTATAAATTATTTATCCGTAATTGACTATGTACTAACTTCCCCTCCCTCTTGCAACCACATCTCTTCTCTTCTACGATGATGTTTTTTTAAGGGTGGGATCAACCTGTCACTCACATGAGATCGACCAATAGCAAACCACAACCATCCAATCAATTCCCCATGGACAAAATCCCAATGTCCCACCCTACATTTTATCCAGTTCAAGAAGATATACATCACAATAGGACAGAAAGGACATCGCAACTTCCGTTTCATTCAAAAATAATTTTAGATTTTAAGAATGTATTTATAAATGTTTGTAATTGATTAAGATTAATAAATGCTGTTGAAGCATTTACTTTTAGTCCATGTTAATGAATGTTAACAAATAAAAGCGTATTGCAAAGTATTGCCATTTTTTTCACATTAATGTAAAGAATTGTGAGAGATTCCAGACTTATTTATGCCGTCTTCATTTCTCATCCCACTCTCCGGCCTGGATGTCTGCTTCAATTCATGTCTTTCAGCAATATTTCCAGTAGGACCACATTGATCCCACTAAAACCGTCTCTGTTCTCATCCCCGACCAATTTACCAGCAGTAAAACTAATATTGTCTTTAATCAGATGCAATTAGGGCTCCAAGTTAAGATCTCCTCCCAATTAAAACTCATTAGGCCCTTAATGACATTAGAGGGGCTTTCTGTTGCCGCTGCTCATTTAGGCAGCTCAGTGGCAGGGTGTGGGTGTTGTCAGGCGAATCAGAGTGACCCAATGGGCTGATGATTGCATACAACACTGGCTCCTCACCAGCTCGTGGCAGCCAGTTAAGCTGCTGCTAGACTTTATAATTGGATGTGTGTTAGTGGAGACATGGAGCCAGCCGGACTGTGAGTTCTCTCTCCTCTATAGCTTCCCTCCTTTATATTATATTTTACACGCTTTCCTGCTTCTTTACCCCGCCGAGACCACCCACATCGTTGTCTCCGTCGGGTCTTTGTTTGCTCAATATTCTTTGCCTGTCTAATCTGCTAATATTGGACACTTACATTTCAGCACTCACTCACTTATGAGATCATGGTGAGCATGAGGAGAAGAGCAAATGGTTACATCATGTGTGGTCGAGAGCATTTCGGGGTGCTGTCCGCGGTTCTGATACGGCGGATTGTAAAGACGCAGTGACACTAAACTGCATACAACGCGGAAACCAAAAACACGCAATGCTTTTTTTTGTTTTTGTTGCTGTTGTTTACATGTCTATGTGATTTTTTAATATGCTTTAAGACAAACCATGTGCAAATTTATCAGTCAACACCATTGCTGAGTATTTTCACCTTAAAACTGCAGTGAACCAAAGACAGTCTCAAAAACACGCTTTGAAATTGCCCCTGTTCTCTACGTCACAAACATGTAGCCAATCCCTTCAACATGCGGGGCGGGGCTTTTCTCCAATGACCTTTTATGATGTTTCTATGATCATTTCCAAGGATACTGATTATTAGAAGGTAGCTGTCTGACTCTGAGATGGCGAACGGGAACATGGTTCAATGTTGTAGAGAGCGATACATAAATCGCATTACCATTCTGATACGTCGGCTTGTAGACGAGCCTGTATAATTTGCTCTTCCTGTTCTTCTTCGAAATCAGTTTCTGGTTCAAACATATATGGCTGAATTAAACCAATATTTCTACTCACCACTGTGTAGCGTTTAATACGAGTTGATCATGTAGACCATGCTGGTGTGAGTGAGTGGAGGTGGGGACTCATTTGCATATTCATAGTACGCATATACTAAATGAAGTGAGGGTGGGGTTACATTCAAGCTATTTTAAGGATGAAGAAATTATTTTCACAGGAAAAAACATTTACATTTGTAATTTTGACTATCAAAGATGAGTTTTAAGGGATACAATTATTGACTACAGGGGGGTCTTTATGGCCACCTAATATAAAGTGTGACCAAAATTTGTATCATGAATAACTTGTTTGACGTCTGTAGGATCTAAATGTCATAGATTGATATATTGATACAACATATTGTGCACTGGTGGAATGTGTCATCCTGTGGGTTTTTTAAATACCATGTCATATACTGTATACTGAGAAGATGAGATGTGTCCCAAAAGGCATGTTTTTAGGGAGAATGTGAACCGAAGTTATGTTTGTGCCCGGTAAGTGCAGTTTTAAATGTAGCTTATCCAATCAGGATTTTGGATTTGAAACTATTCCGTTTTTACTGTTTTGGGTCTTCATTTTTAGCATTATTGTATTACTGTGGTGCTATAAGATTACAGCGAGAAGCAATTTGTCTTTCCACACAAGACACAACAAAATCAATCACAAATCACAGCCAATCAGTGGAGCTTGTGGGCGGGATCTCTTTACAAACGCATGCTCAAAGAAATAGTAATCAAATTAATAGAAATTAACATTACAATCTGTGTCCGGGAATACACTTGTTTGTTCACACAAAGTTGACAGTTTGAACATTCTTGTTTCATTTAATTAAGTTTGAAGATCTGGGGTGAATAACCCATTGCCGCTTTCATTATGGCTATTAAAGTCACACACAGTGATATTCATACTAAAATGAACCCTTTTAAGATTATGCAATGCACATAATGGGCACCTGAGAGTATCATTGTCATTGGAGACACCGTTTGTACAGTATGTCACGTATTGCTGTTACGGCTAGCTGTTATTAACATGGACAAGATATCTTTAATCACGTTTGGCTAGGGCACTGTGTTTAAGGGTTTACAGTAACTAATGTGAAGCTGTTTATGCACTGATACAAAATATATAAAAAGGATTACGAAAATAATCAGATGAGATGAAGTACGGCATTTAAGTGTTTTTGCACTGCTTTAAAAATCCTAGTGTAAATGCAATTTGTGTTGAATGCACTGTTAGTATGTGCTGTCCATGGTGCTGAAATAGCTTACTGTGCCTGTTGAGCTATCCGTGGTCCTGAAATGAGTACATTGCAGAGCTGCCAGTGGCTCAAAAACTTAAATACACCACTCTGTCTTTATAGATATATAAGATATCTAAATGACCAAGACATGACTCTGGTTGCTGCTCTCTAGTAGATGGAGCAGAGAAAGATGAGTAAGCGTAGCACATCACCTTTGAAATGAGGCACCCTGATGACCCTGGATTAAAATGTCTCCTTTTTACTGCTGCTTATGTAATTCACAAAGACTCATAACAACCAAGGTCATCTAGGCTTCAAAGACAGTTCAGTGTTAAATTACAGAGGAAACCCCTACCAGCCCTACTATATCTTGCATTACAACAAAACTGCTGCAGTTAACACACCATCCGTGAGTTTTTCCTGTCTTAAAAATGACTACAATATCGCCATCTGTGACATCCTCGGTCCCATCTGAGTGATTGCACTGACGCAGAAGGCTGTTGTCGGATGGAGAGGGAGTTGTGGAATATGTGTGCTTGACACCAATCTGTGATAATTACCAGAGGGGCCGCCATCTCTCCCGCCTCCAATTGCCTTCTGCTGTCAATCAACAAGTCATTTCAGATCACAATTAAGTTACGGGAAAAGATACAAGGGAGGCCAATGGGTATAATTGAAAATAATTGAGCATGCGGTGGATTCGAGGAGCCGTCTTCGCGGCGCTCTCCGGAGGAGCCATGAGGAGAGGTGACTGGAGAGAGTGTGCATAATGAACACAACAAAGCCTCTGATTTGATCCTTCGCACCCTGGAGGATATCAGCTGCTATCGGAATAATCATACGCCACATGACTCAATGTCGTGCACAGGGGAACAGACATGGACCTTTGATCGGTAAACCTAAAGTGCTAGAAGCCGCATGCTAACTTGGAAGCCTGAGGGCTTTTGCACGGGAGAGATGCAGGGATATGGAGAAGATGCGGAGAAAAAAGTGCGGATCGTGCAGGGCGTGTGTCGGAGTGCATCCACGTGCAAGGAAGCGATCGTTTATATTTAAGCAACTCGAACGCTTGGGAATACATGTGGAGGGTGACGCACAGCATCCAGATCTGTACTTCCCACCAACGCATTGACTTCCTCTGTCTCCCCCCCGTCCTCGAGAGCTACTTACCTTCTACTCCTTTTGAAAAAAGGAAAACATTTCTCTGTGCAATTTGCATTTCCATATGCTGGCACTGGCGCCACGGAAAGTGGATAATTGGGCTGATGGGCAACGTCGGTGAGAGAGGAATAGAGAAGGATAGAGAGAAGGCTGCCTGGAAAAAAAAAAGCAGCCATTACTGGACTTTTTTTTTTTCCTCCCCACCACCACTCATTTCGCCATCCACCTCTCAACCACTTGTGTTGCTGAAAAGATTTACCTTGGCCTCCCAATTTTCACTCTTTCTGCACAACTCCCTCCCCCAGTCTTTCTTTCGTGTGCACACAAACGCTCTGACTCTCTCTCATCCATATTCATCCAGCGTCTCCCTTGCTCCCTCTGTCACCCACAGCATGGCGTTAATACACCAATTAGCCCTGAGAGCAGATAATGGACTATTTCATATTGCAAAAGAGAAAGAGAAACAGATCGAGAGAGAGAGTGAGAGGCTGCTAGGTTTTGAGGTGCTACTATTTATGAAGATCCACCTGTCAGATGAAGGGCACTGATGATCACTGATGGAAGATGAGGTCTTAAAGTGGTGTGGTAGTGCTTAAGAAAGCCCTCGTATGATTGTTTCTTTTCTTGGGTCTCCCTCTTCTCCAGCAGTCACGTTTCTCCCTGAAATGAGCTCTCACCGTGAGCAGGATGTAGCTCGTCTAAATCAATATACCGAATCTAATGAAATCTTTGCATTAAAGCGCAGAAAAACATGACATGTGGAGAGCTCTCCTCTTAGATTGGCTGTTATCATGGTGTTCTTTTACTATGAAACACTCACACAAAAATCAAGGTTAAAGCTTGGAATCTTTTCAGGTATTTCAGTGACCTATGTAGCTCGAGATTTTGCTTCTTTGCTGAGTAAAGAGAAAAGCATGTGTGAATTTGTCATTTGGTTTGGGGGATTTGGAAAAGCAAGCACCGCTTGCAAAGTATGAAGCTTTTGAATTGAGTATGAGTGCTAAACTCGTCTTGCTATGGTTATGAATTATACCTTGAATGCATAGATAATTATATTCCAATACCTACAAGCAGAGTATTCGTTTCCTCTCTGATAACTGCTACATGTCCAATATATACTGCTGAATTGTGCACTATTTAAAACAGTAAAAAGCTGATTAAATACACTAAAAATTAAATTCTGAAAGTGAATTTACACTTTATTAACTTTAAACTTTATTTAACTTTATTAACAAGTATGAAAAATGAAAATTCATTTTAAGATTTAAGGCGAGACACTACAGGTGAATAGGGTAATTTTTTTAAATAATAGATATCACCATGAAACTTTCTCAGTTGATTACTTACACAAGTATATAAAAAAAATGTATTACAAGTTTTTGAAATTTGTATGTTTAATTATGCAAATTAGGCATTATCTCATTAAATCTGCATAATTTTGCATATATTTTCGTTAGATAGATCTGAACATATGATAAAGCCAGGTGCAAAATTATTTTTTCATTTTGTTTACACACAAGATGAAAAAATAATTTCAGAGGGATTTCAGGATATATGCTTTCATTACCTAGGAAATCAAAATATGCTGTCCATAGCCTTAACAAAAATCAATTCTCGCCATATTTTTTTTTTATTAAAATGTCACATAAATCAGGCCAGGAATGATTTATAAACAAATCCCTCTGAAAATATCTTGTATAACAAGATATATAACTGATATACAAGATATACTCAAGATATACAAGTGTATAACTGGAAAGTTTTGTGTACATAGGTGCTACACAGGCTGAGATGTTTCTACTGGAGAATGACAAAAAACTAATTTTGAGAAAACAGCATTTAAAGATTTGTAATGTAAAAATTCATACTTTTTTTAGTGGAAACAACTATTTACAGACACAATATCTTATCAAATCATTAGCAACAACAATACAAACCACCTAAATCACATTACAACTTATAACACAGCATTTATGGACTTCAACTGAACAGAAAAAGTGTCAAAAACACACATCTAAATGTCAGAGCACGTCACGTGATGCATCTGAACGAATCACGTTGTCAGAAATTGACATCAGCCAATGAGATTTCGGTTTTAGAGTTAAATGCCCATTGTACTTTCACGATTGGTGGCTGACAAAAAGGAAATGACCATATTTGGATCCGACAACAATGTGCAAGAGAGAGAGAGAGAGCTTTCCAACGGTGTGTGTGATGACAGGGTGCAGATCGCGATCGCAGAGCAGCATGTTGATTTAGAACGACAACTTTTTGTTGAATTTAGGAGAAATCTACAGACGCAAACAGACAAAGTGTTGTAAAACAAAGACCTAAATGTGTATTTTGGAAATTTTTTCACCACAAGTCTGAAAGAAGACATGTTATTGAAGACAAATAGCCCAAAATCTCAAAATTGACCAGTGAAAAAACCCCCGATGTTTTTGCCTGCCGTGTCTCGCCTTAAGCGTTTTAGTTTTAGCACAGTATTAGTGTTTTTATATAATATTATAGTGTTAGACGATGGCAAAGCTAGGGGAAATGAGCATGTACAATTAAAAAACTATCCTCTGAACCCTTCCACCTCCCCCAGCTCCACCTGCCTAAATCTGCAGCAGCATAGCAGATCTAGTCCGCCAAGACCAAATACATTGCCATATTCAATAACATGCTAAACTATTCAGAGAGTTGTCATGATTGAAAAATACATATATAAAATATAACTTATATTATTAATATCAGCGATAACCAATATGGTATTGATATATCATGCATCCAAATTGAGCAGAGATCTTCTATTACTTTTTTTTTTAAAAGCAATTAGACTAAAACAGACACACATACACAAAACAGCAATCACCTAACAAACTCCCAAAACACTTAAGCAACCATATGGCAACATGCTAGAATTGTGGCGGCAACTTTGGCACAAACAAGTGGCTCACACTCTGTATAATATGCAAACATCTTTCGTGTTGAGGATGTCATTTATGAGTTTTTTGTGGAGGGAGAGAGAGCTTAATACCAAACTATGATCAGCCAGCATTTTACCCCGTTTCAGATTTATAGTTTATATTTTCATCCAGTAAACGTACCTATTTAGGTTGTTATTGGGCAACAGTCTGAAGCATCACTTTTCACAGATGAAATCTGTTAAGGCTGTGATTGGTTAATATACGTGAAATGCTGTGATTTGTCCGATTAAAGTAAATTTACCTCACGTCCAATGGTTTGAAAACAGTTTTCCAACACAGGCCACTCTTAAGGAACATCTCAGAGTGAGGTCACAAACACATAAACATGACTGGAAGATGCAGCTGAGCGATCAGTTTAAAAATGCAAAGGGCCAAGTCAGCATTTCACACTGGAGTTGCTGGGTAGGTATATATATATATATTATCTTAATATCTAAAGAATATTACGATAGGATAGTAGATATAGTACTAGATATATTCCCTGGGGATTCCCTGGGCGCTCACACACACACACACACACACACACACACACACACACACACACACACACACACAATGCTTGTTTTCCTAGTGCTAGACGCACACTTCAAGTGCATTAAAGTTATTAAAATCAATCCAATGTATGTGCTTGAATCGGAATAAAAAAAAACATGAATTCAAGGTGTTATTAAAAAAAATGAACAAAATACAGAGTAAAACTATGTATGGCTTTTAACTTAACAATAAGAGTCAATAGTATGCAAATTGTGATGCATGGTGCGTTTATAACTGACTCAATGAATCATTCACTCAGACAGATTTTTTTTTTCAAACACACTGATTCATTCAGAAACGCGACTGTGTGTTGTCTGGAGACATGATGGCTGATTCTGACTTTGTTTGTAAACATATTTGTTGGTGGGACAAAAATAGACACATTTACTGGACAATTGGTGACTTAAAGGAATAGTTCACTTAAAATTGAAAATTATGTCATCATTTACTCACCCTCAAGTTGTTCCAAACCTGTATGGATTTCATTCTTCTGCTGAACACAAAATAATATATTTAGAAGAATATCTGTAACCAGACAGTTGATGGACCTCATTGACTTCCATAGTAGGAAAAATACTATGGAAGTCAATGGGGTCCATCAACTGTTTGGTTACCGACATTCTTCAAAATATATTCTTTTGTGTTCAGCAGAAGAAAGAAATTTAAAGCACTTTGAGTAAACGATGATTAATTTTTAATTCATTTTTAAACGAACTAATCCTTTAATATAAGCTACTCAATATAAACTTGTTTATTGAGTTGTTTTTAAAAGCAATATCAATCTCAGCAATTGTGCATCTTAATATCCACACAGCCCTGATTATTTGCAGTGATGAAAATCTGAATGAATGTTCCCCCAATCATTATTACATATTCGGGTCTTTAGCGACCCGGATCTATATCTAACACGGATGGATCTCTAACTGTCGCGATAATATTAAACTCTCCTGATATTAGAGTAGCAATTACAGAAGAATAAAATAAAGAATATTGTTTTACCTTTTGGAGCTGGGAAGGGTTCAGTTTGAGCAGATGTTTTATACCATCATCACTGTCCTCATCAGAGCTCATTTTCCAGTACATTCAGCATCTGGCTCATATTCGCCATCTCAAACATATTCTCAACTATCATTTTCAGTCAATATTTTGATCGCTGACAGCTTCTTCGCCAGATCCACCATCAAGTGACAGTGACACTAATATTTGATTGCGTTCAGTTCTTGCTCTGCAGTAAATCTCTGAGCCATTTCAAGTTTTGCTGATGAAACTTCCTATTCTTTTGTTTTCTGCCTGCGGTGACTATGAGTGAAACGTCACTTCATCATTGTGTATCAGACATTGACACCTTGTGGAATAAAGGTGAATTGCACTTATTCAGTTATCAAAGATTACATTTGTTTTGTGCAGAAAAAAATATACTTACACTTTTACGACCCTATACAATATTTAAAAAAAAAAAGTTGGGAAAACATTCGTTTATGATTTTATATTTTCTAAGAAGGTTGATGTCTAACTTTAAAAAAATGAATGAGGAGAAGGTTAGTGAATGATGGGTCACTAAAACCCTGAGGTATGCGTTTAAGGGTTAACTCAATACATAGACTCAAAATACGTGTGTGTGTGTGTGTGTGTGTGTGTGTGTGTGTGTGTGATTTGTAAATTGGGGCAACAAGTGTTATAGAAAGCAGAGAGGACATTAGAAGAAAATCAGAAATCTGAGCACATATTGTTGCTCTCTTGCAGGAAAAATGGTCTTTTGGTCTGGCCAGAAGTATTGGGAAAAAAAGTCATTTGGTAATGAAAGGAAAATGTAGGCTATCCTGTTGACTTTGAGCCAGTTTCCCTTGATTTGACAGTTAATGTGATCATGACTGCCCTTCAAATAGAGCACTAACCAAATCCCTTAAGGTCAACACTGAATCTTAACGAAATGTGCCGTCACAGAGGACACTGGCATAGGCCAACTGTAATTGGAATGCAGCCTATATATATATATATATATATATATATATATATCTCATATGTGTGTGTCTGTGTGTGTGTGCGGATTAATTATTCAAATAGATTTAATCATAAGTCTTTATTGATCACATTACTTTAGCTACATCTCTCAATACTGATTAGACTAGTGACTCTTAATTAAAATAGATTTTATAAAGATAATGTAGCACTTTACAGTGTCAGTGTTACACGTATAATTAATTACAATACATCAATATCAATGTGTAGAAGGGTAATTATTGCGCTGTGATCTTTATATTTATAATATAATCTATACTTATAAGCCAGGCCGCAAAGAAAAGGTGCAGGCATACATGGAAATATTAGTTTTTTGGTTAGATATTAGTCAGTCTGTTTGGATTACAATTATCACCTGTCATAAACCACTCCCCCGGCACAAGCAACGCCCCTTTAATATACGCTCAAAATGTAATCACCCCGCCCCCGCATAGACCACGCCCCATTTTAATACACTCCTAAACAGTGAAAGCTCAACTGAGAGGCGTCCCACACCGAAAGCCATCTGAATAATTGCACAATATCACCCCAGCATGCTGGACAGCGGACTTCAGTCAGGGCACCTTCATATGCACAACATGCAGCTACAGTATTAGTTTAAATAGCAGCCTTTAAAAATCAGCTGCAAATAAGCAAGTCTTTAATTATTTACCAGATCCGAGGTTGAATCAGTCAATGAATCAGTCACCGAGACCGATCAATAATACATTGTCATTTCGCGTACGGTCACGCACGGTGCAAATTAATAAACCTGGGTATGGTTTATTAATTTAGATGGGAGTCGGATAAGAAGTCAGTGTGCCGTGAGAGAGATAAATCGACATTGCGTGTCTTCAGACGGAGGGAGTCAGAGCGACCGCTGGTTTCGAGGCGGGAGGACACATGGGTCGACACCACAACCTTTCATTTCTGCTCTAATGTGTGTGTTAAATACGACGAGGACTCCGATATGAACACTCACTGGCTTCCCTCCGTCCACTCCTGACATTTCTGCGTGTCCTTGTTTTCCTTCTAGGATTTGGGGAGACGTTTCACGTTATGTTCACTGCTGAAAACGGGACTGCGGACGATATTTTCTTCGCTCATTCGCGTCTCATGTGGACTTATTATCAGTGAGTCGTGTATCAAACAGCGCGCGCTGTTGTTTTGTTATGATTCTGACGTGAGTCCGGTCGTTTGAGCCTATTTGACTTAACATGTCGGATTGTTTTTCGTCGTTTTGTACGTCTTTATCACGAATTTTCTCCCTTCGTTGATTCTCTGGACTGCTCCATTCGGGCTATTCGCTTTTAATCTGCATGCATCCGCACGAAGAAGGAGAAAACGACAGATAAACGACCGAAGGGGCTGAAGAATGAATGAGATTCACTGAAGAACAGGAGGAAACGCAGAAAGGTATGAACCCGAGGTTTATGATTTTGGATATGCTGCAGGAGGATCGAGAACGGGCATTTATTGCCGCCTCTGGCATTTAACGAGGTTTATTTATTGGTGTTTTATTGATATTGTATGCTTATGTGGACACGCGCACCCATGATGCGTCAGACACAAATAAAAGCTCGTGCGTAATGATAATTTAAATATGCGCGTGTCATTCATATCCAACAAATTGTCAAATTTGACACTTTGGTTCAACTATATACCCACCTTTACAGTTTATAAATAGCATGTAGGTTTGCAAAACGAGCTATTACCGAACAAACACTTTGCGAAGTTGCTACAAATATTATTTTAAATTATAACATTTTGAGACGTTTTTGTGTTTTATGTTGTTTTTAATCGGACACATTGGACAGGCACTTTAGAGTGAACCTGCACCATTCACCAACATATAATAATAATAAAAGTTGTCTTTGAGCATTTTGAATGGATGTAATGAGATATCATGATAAAGCCAGTCTGCAGCCATACAGAGATTCAGAAAGAGCATATGCTTCTGATTCCTCTATCACATATCATCTATCACATTTCTATCTTAAAAACGCACATTTTACCATTAATATCTCGTTATATGCTATAGGCCTGCATGAAACCTCGAATTAGAGCACTCTAATGTTAGGCTACATAGAAAATCATCCAGTTCTCGACCTTTGCATGTCTTGAACGTACAGGCCTACGTGAGCTGTAATGTGAGTATTAATGTCACTACACTACATTTACATCACATAAAGGTGAATCACAAGCATCTATGGACACGTAATGTTAAATAGTAGTCTAGTCTATGCAGAAAAGCTCATTGCTTCCTGATGCTGGGTGACATTTAGGTAAATGGACACGAGTGGACCAAAGTTGAATCTCCTCAAAGCAGCAGGTTCCATTTTAAACGTCACGCCTCAGTGCGAGCAGAAGCCTTTTAATGTTGGTTTAGGTATAAAATGCCAGTTCTCTGCTCTAGGACTGGTTCACTGCCAAACACTCTCTCAGTCAGAACAGAGCGAAGGATTTATGCGTCTCTGTCCGAGTGTCAGAACAATTATTCTAAGCTCCGAGCAGATGAATTATAGTCAAGCATTAGCACAATATTAATGATAGCTCTCATTTTTATATTGTGGCAGTAATCATCGGAGGAATTTATTTGAGTCGCTTCTCCTTTGCTTTTGCCAAAAGTGGCCCAGCATTTCATGTGTATGACGAAAAGGATTTGATAGATTGGCCGCATCTGTGTCATCTTTATTTTGGCAGAGCTTTCACGGCAATGGTCTGGATTTGACATATGGATCCACATAGGGATTCAGTCATAGCAACATTATTGTCAGATGCATGATTTGTTAGCCCATTTTACCGTGCCTTGAAACAACGGCTGTGATGGTCAAGCTTCCAACAATGATTTGTTTTTGTATCCCCCACAATGTAAAAGAAGAGAACAGCGAGGGATGTGCAAAGTAAATTGTTTAAAGGACAATTTGCTCATTGGAAGGAACTATGTAAATGTTTGTTCTGGATGTGCATTAGTTGCTCTTAGCACTAAAATATGTTATAGTGCTATCACTATATATTGTAATTCATATCCAGTGAATAGAAAAGTCATGTAAATGTATTTGCCGAAAAGTGTGAGAATATTTATTTATTTTTAATTAATTAATTATGTGAAGCACTGTTAAAAAATGATTATGGAGTAAAATCTTTTTTTTTTGTAATTAAAGTAAAGATTATTGGAATACGTTTTTACAAGAAAAAAACTATTTCACACGTTTAAATCTGTGTTAATTGCTTTGTAGTTATTTGTGAAATTTCTGAGTGAAAATCATTTCGAGTTTTTTGTTGTTGCTGTTTTTTTTTCAGTGAGGTTTGTCTCACAATATTTTAAAATGTTTGGGCGACAGCAGGTTTGGTTGATGTTTATTCAGTGGCGAAGCTTTCCACTATAGCACCCAACCCATAGCATCCAACAGTTTGACATTCCCCCCTCCGTTATATTTGTTTTGTGTTTAAATGCACAAAAATGGGGAGAACCCGGGACTTGCACAATATCCTGGTTTGACCTTCTGGTTTGAACGTTACGTAGAGAGCTTGTTCACGGCATTTAACGCTCCTTTGAATCGTACCGTCTCTCAGTTTTCTAGTGCACTTAGCTGCATTAAGCAAAGGTGTGTGCAGATGGTCCAGGCCAGCTGCTGAGAGGACATATAATTTTCATTTTCTCTTGTTCAGTGCACCGGCGTCTCATGAGTGCACAAGGCCCTTGCTTTTTCTGGGGTTTTTTTTCTCTTCTTTTTATAACAGATTCAGACCCCTGTCTCCTTCTGTTCTGTCTGTATCTCTGTATCTCTTGCTCTCTGGGAACCCACAGGGTTAGGGTATTGTTATGCTGTCAATCATCCAGTACTGTAAGATTTTTGCTGCTTGTAGCTTCCTGTAAGGCCCATTCAGAGGGAGTGTCCTCTGAGGTCCATGTTGACTGCAGAATTCTGGGTATTGTTTTGAAAAGTAGCTAAAGCAAACATGAATAAATCATCATCAGGCTGTGATTATAGTTTCGATTATGATTATAAAAACTCAGGTTAAAAAAAAAAAAGGTTTTAAAGTTATACATATGGATATTTTTCTTATAAAAACCCACCACTTCAGAAGGACTTTATGAACTCCCTGGAGCCGCATGGATCACTTTTATGATGGATGGATGCACTTTTTGGGGGTTCATCTCAGGCACCATTCACTCCCATTATAAAGCTTGAAAGAGCTAGGATCATTTTTAATATAACTCTGATTGTTTTTGGCTGAAAGAAGAAAGTCATATTGGATGGTTTGAGGGTGAGTAAATTATGGGATAATTTTTGGGTGAACAAACCCTTTAAGGCATTACACATTATACTGTATATGCTAACACTTTATTTTAAGACACTGCACATTACATATCTATTCTATCTATCTATCTATCTATCTATCTATCTATCTATCTATCTATCTATCTATCTATCTATCTATCTATCTATCTATCTATCTATCTATCTATCTATCTATCTATCTATCTATCTATCTATCTATCTATCTATCTAATGTGTGTGTGTGTGTGTGTGTGTGTGTGTGTGTAAGCTTCAATCGTAGAAACTATTTTACTCTAATACTTTTGGTAACACTTAATAAATGATGCATGATTACATGCAACTAACCTTAAAGATGAACTGAACTGAAAAAAATCGACGTTGATAACGTGTTGTTTATGACAATTAAAAGTAAATTACACTAAAAAAAATTATTAAAAATATCAATATAGCTTTTTTTAAGCAACACAAAAATTGCGCTTGTTACGCTGGCAGTTTCGATGACGTCACTGGCATGGTAGGACACGCAAAGGTGCATAGGCAACAGCTGCAGGTCCTAATACACAGACGAAAATGAGCACTTTTAACGGCATGGGTTACGCATTTGAACCTGTGAGGGACAGTCCAGTAGTTTCTGACTACCACCACCACATGGAGGATCAGTTTCAGGCTCCACATAGCCTACAGCACAGGATCGTATGGGCGAAGTGACTGGTGGGTGTGTGAGCTGCCGGAGCATGGACACTGCACCGGAGTCAATCTGTTGCAGAGAACAACAGGCTCTGTTACAAAAAATGTCTATCTTAAATGATTTCTTGAACGCAATGGCCGATCAGAAGCAAAACATATAACTGTGATTGGCTACATCACTCGACGCGATGTTAAAGCGTTGTTATGAATAGAATGTTATGAATAGAAACTCTGGCTTGTAAATCGTTTCTATTTTGTTTTAGTTGTTCTTGTTGCTTTTCTGCAACAGATGAATAAAAATCTATTATTTTTTATTCATAGATATTTCTAGTTCGCCGGAGCCCCGCGAATCGTTTTATTTATAACCCGCACACACAGAGTGAGTGCATAACCGCCCGCGCTCGCACTCGGTGTCTCGGCCATCAGATCTAGTCCCGCGCGGCCGCACTCTATTGCGTTGGGAGTGCACGTCTCAAGGATAGTGTCGGGAAATATCGCTCGGGCAGAATAAGCTCTAGTTCACTCTTCCTACGCTAAGGAACCGAGAGTTGTCATCCAGTCTCTTTGCTAGAGAGAGAGAGAGACGAGGAAAACAAACAAGCATGCAAATGGAAATTATCGCGGCCGGAAAAATTATCTAGCTAATTTTTTTATCGTGCGATTAATTTATTTATTGACTATCGCGACAGGCCTACTAAATAGTCTGTCACTAAAAAATGCTCACTACAGACTCGAAATCCAGGGGCTGTCGGAGGGCTAGACAGTTAAAGGCAGCTAGCCTTGACTTGAGGGCTGGTTTCCTTGTCAAAGGTAGCCTGTGAAAATGTATCGTAACCCCAGCTGCCTTAGCCCTATACAATTCATTACTACAGCCAGGGGCAATACAGTATGAACCCCCCCTAGACCTGTTGGTTTCTGTTTCCCCAGCCATGTCAGCTAGCCTCAGACTACCCAGGTGAAAAAAAAGTTCACTAAAATACATTTTATTTAAGTGCACTTAGTACACTTCCATAATGTACTTAAAGTGCTCTATTTTCGCGCACTAATTTTGTACTTAATATACTAAAAGCTTAACTTTAGTACTTCTTAAGATAAACTTAAGCTCAACTAAGTGTACTCAACTGTGCTATTTTGACACACACTGAAGATGAACTTAAATATATTTTTAATATACTATTTCAACCTTTAAAAAAAATGCATTTTGTTACCACTTTTAGTATATCTAAAACCCATTTTTAATGCATTTTAATTGTACTAATAAATTATTTAAAATATAATAATGATATATTATAAATACATATATATTATACTTAAGGTGTATTTCTTTGTCAAAAAAAGTACACTAAATTACATTATTTAAGTGCACTTAGTACACTTCCATAATGTACTTAAAGTGCTCTATTTTCGCGCACTAATTTTGTACTTAATATACTAAAAGCTTAACTTTAGTACTTCTTAAGATAAACTTAAGCTCAACTAAGTGTACTCAACTGTGCTATTTTGACACACACTGAAGATGAACTTAAATATATTTTTAATATACTATTTCAACCTTTAAAAAAAAATGCATTTTGTTACCACTTTTAGTATATCTAAAACCCATTTTTAATGCATTTTAATTGTACTAATAAATTATTTAAAATATAATAATGATATATTATAAATACATATATATTATACTTAAGGTGTATTTCTTTGTCAAAAAAAGTACACTAAATTACATTATTTAAGTGCACTTAGTACACTTCCATAATGTACTTAAAGTGCTCTATTTTCGCGCACTAATTTTGTACTTAATATACTAAAAGCTTAACTTTAGTACTTCTTAAGATAAACTTAAGCTCAACTAAGTGTACTCAACTGTGCTATTTTGACACACTGAAGATGAACTTAAATATATTTTTAATATACTATTTCAACCTTTAAAAAAAAGTATTTTGTTACCACTTTTAGTATATCTAAAACCCATTTTTAATGCATTTTAATTGTACTAATAAATTATTTAAAATATAATAATGATATATTATAAATACATATATATTATACTTAAGGTGTATTTCTTTGTCAAAAAATGTACACTAAATTACATTATTTAAGTGCACTTAGTACACTTCCATAATGTACTTAAAGTGCTCTATTTTCGCGCACTAATTTTGTACTTAATATACTAAAAGCTTAACTTTAGTACTTCTTAAGATAAACTTAAGATCAACTAAGTGTACTCAACTGTGCTATTTTGACACACTGAAGATTAACTAAAATATGCTTTTAACATACTATTTCAGCTTTAATTTTTTTTTTTTTATCCCTTTTAGTACAATTGAACCTATCTTTAATGCATTTTTAAATACACTTATAAATTATTTAAAATATAAGAATATATAATATATACAAATCATATTTATGTATTGCTCACATATTTTTTATATAGTAAATAATTGATTTCAAATATATTTTAACTATGTTAACAGTACCTTTATAAAACAATTAAATAATGGTTTATTTAAAAAGTAGTCAAGTACACTATTACTGTGTTATCAGTAGCATTTTCTGCCTCATTTATGCTAAAAATTATATTTGATAAAAGTAAATGTAATTCATGTAAATGTAAACACCCATAGTTAAAAGGATACCACACAATACAGCACAGGTAGGCTATGTAATGTACAAACAAACAGCATCGCTTTCTTGAAAAACACTTTAATTTTTTGAGACGTTATTCACGAACAAGTCCAAACAGACCTTATAGTAGAGGCGGGGGGAAAAGAACACAAGTGGCAAGCTTAAACTAAAATTATTAAACTACAGCATACAGTAGGCCTACGTATCTTAAATATGAACAAAACACGATTTTCTTTTCTTTTTTAAATTTTACAATCCTTTCCCAAACAAACTTTAGGAAAACAAAAACAAAAAAACAACAACAACAAAATATAACTTAACAGTGTTTTTTTTCCACGACACAAACCTTTCGTTGTTGCATTTTCTAACAAGGGGTAATAAAGGCAAATATTGGCTAAGAAACCCTTTTCACAGTCCGTGTGTCATCATATCTGATTTGTAATGTAAAGGATGGCTACATTACTAAAGAATTCCGTTAATCTTCGAAAGAAAAACTGAGATATTGTAATGAAACCCGAGAGATGTATATCCCTCCGATAAACGATTCACCAAAACTGTTCACGTTTGAAAAAGTTAATCGCAAAAAAGCATCACCTACATATGAATCGCGTGGTTTCCTCCAAGTCCTCTCAACAAACACGATCGCTATTATACTTTAACAGTTTAAATGTAGACTTCTAAATCTAATCACATTCAAGGAACATATACGCACAGGAACTGAAGCTCGAGTGAAATGAGCTCATAATCATAAGAACCAATCACAGCCGTTCAACGGCTCTGGAACCAATCAGGACTAGTCACAGGTGTTATGCATATTGTTCAAATTTAAACAAGTACAACATCTTTTATGAAAACATTTAAACATCTTTGGAAAATGTATCTATGATGCATTTCAAATAATATGATGTTAAAATCCTTGTGGGAATTTCAGTAGTATAAATGTATCGTAATGGACAACAGCCTTTTAAGTAGCCTTTAATCAAGTGAAAGTGAACAATATTAATTTTAAGTAGGCTTATTGCAATGCTTAATAATAGTTGACAAATGTTTATAATACATTATAAGTTGGTACATTATAAATGTAATTTCCCCCCAAAATATTAAAATTGTAAATATATAAATATTAAAATATACTGCAGTAGGCCTAAGTGTTTAAAAAGTACTTTAAACATACTAAAAGCTTAACCATTTTGCTATGTTCTTACACAAAGAGCAACATAAGTATGTTTTCTTTAAATACAATAAAACTTCACAAAAATTGTATGATTTAGCATATTTCTTAAAAGTATAATTAAGCATATATTTATTAGTGCATTTGTTAGAAATATATTAAAATTATGCTTGTGTTTAGCATATTTCTTAAAAGTATAATTAAGCATATATTTATTAGTGCATTTGTTAGAAATATATCAAAATTATGCTTGTGTTTAGCATATTTCTTAAAAGTATAATTAAGCATATATTTATTACCAATGTACTTATAGTGCATTTGTTAGAAATATATTAAAATTATGCTTGTGTTTAGCATATTTCTTAAAAGTATAATTAATCATATACTTATTGCCAATGTACTTATAGTGCATTTGTTAGAAATATATTAAAATTATGCTTGTGTTTAGCATATTTCTTAAAAGTATAATTAATCATATACTTATTGCCAATGTACTTATAGTGCATTTGTTAGAAATATATTAAAATTATGCTTGTGTTTAGCATATTTCTTAAAAGTATAATTAAGCATATATTGAATACCAATGTACTTATATTGCATTTGTTAGAAATATATTAAAATTATGCTTGTGTTTAGCATATTTCTTAAAAGTATAATTAATCATATATTTAATACCAATGTACTTAGTGCATTTGTTTGAATATATATTAAAATTATGCTTGTGTTTAGCATATTTCTTAAAAGTATAATTAAGCATATATTTAATACCAATGTACTTATAGTGCATTTGTTTGAATATATATTAAAATTATGCTTGTGTTTAGCATATTTCTTAAAAGTGTAATTAAGCATATATTTATTACCAATGCACTTCTAGTACACTTGTTAGAAATATATTAAAATGCTAAAAAATTGCACTAAAAATACATTTAAAATATCAATGTTATTTAATATACTTTCGCAATTACACTTAAGTACTACTTAAGTAAAAATATGCTTTTAATTAGTGTATTTATAGTGCATAATTTTTACAGTTTTCTTTAGCACAAAAAGTAAGAATATACTACAAATATACTTTCTTGTATTTAAGTGTTTTTTTAGTGCACTCAAGTACACTTTTTTTTCACCTGGGTATTTACATGCTATGGCTGCTCTGCTGGTGTTGGTTGGGAACGAGTAGCCTACCATGCCAGTGACGTAGCCGAATGTTGAAATCCAAGATGGCGGCGCCCATGTAACAAAAACAACATTTTCAACGTACAGTTTTATCCCTTTTAACAAATTCTGCCATTTTAATAATTGTACCAATGATAATCAATAAAATAGATCTGTTATATCACCGTTTTTCAAATTTCAGTTCAGTTCATCTTTAAAGGGGTGGTTTAATGCCCTTTTCACAAGATGTAAAATAAGTATTTGATGTCCCCAGAGTGTGTATGTGAAGTTTTAGCTCAATATACCCCACATATATGTTTATTAGGGGTGTAACGGTTCACAAAATTCACGGTTCGGTTCGATACGATACACTTGTGTCACGGTTCGGTTCGGTTCGGTTCGGTTTCCGACACAGCAAAAAGAAAGAATGCCAGAGAAATTTCCTTGATTTAATTTTTTTAATTATATTTTTATTAAAACTAACATCATAAAGTATGATATTTTTTAACTTTGAGCAATGATGGAGCTATACTTGACTTTTCTTAGGAGCTTATAAAACAAAACAGCTCCTTGGACAAAATTAAATGTAATATTGTAGTAGTTATAAACAAAGGTTTATTTTAGTTCAGATTAACATTTGAGGGCAGCAATTGTATTCATAATGTCAAAATAAAACCGACGTGATGTTACTTGAAAGCATTAAAGCCTACTATTCCTGCCAAACTTCCATGGTTACAGTTAGTAGTGTTACTACAGTAAATCCATGGTGAATGTTGCTGATCTGTGGACACTGGATAGTTCATTCATGGCACAATGTTTCTTCCTGGTTTCCACGTCAGCGCTGTTTGATCCGTTAATAACGGAGAAATGCGCATGTTTCTCACTAGATCTCGCAGCAATGTTATTCTTTCAGTGGCGAATTCAAATGCTTTCTTTACTGGATTTGGCTGTGTAGTAACAGTGCTGATGATTATGATCGGCTCGCGCTGCATTGGTCCAAACTGATAAACGGTCCGTCAACCACACAATAATGAGTGGTTTCGTTCCGCTTACATTACATTTGCCATTTGATGTTGGGCAATGTTGTGGTCACGCCAGCGTCTCTTACATTATGAGCGCGCTTGCCACGCTTGCCACGCTTGCGTGAGGCGCCTACATTTGAAATAACGAAATTTTGGTCGGCAGGAAAAATGGTCCAACGGTTCAAAAATGCATACCGAAAACCGAACCGAAAGCCTCGTACCAAACGGTTCAATACGAATACGTGTATCGTTACACCCCTAATGTTTATTTAGCATGTTAAAATTGTTACTTTTTGAGGGTGAGCAAAAACGCAATGTTTTTGTGTGTCCCTTTAAATGCAAATGAGCTGAAGCTCCCGGCACACACAGAGGGCGGAGCTTCAAGAGCTCGTGTCCTTTTACCTTACACAGACATGCACTGAAAATTTCAAAAACTTTTAGCCTTTTATATTCAAAACCGGAGTCAGACAATGGAGAGACTCAAGAACAGGACATTTGTGAATGGTTAGTTGATGAATTTATGTAGCTGATGTAGAGTTACTAGTCATTGTTGATTAGCATATTCTGTCACGATAATCTATAAATTGCGTTCCCGGGGGCGGGGTTTATGTAAACTAACCCGGGAGGATTGTCGTGTAGTCCCTACCAGCGGTTTGTTGTAGTCCTTAAAAAAACGATTTCTTTAAAAGCAAATATCTTCCTTTGCAGATGCTGTTTATGCTCAAACAGCAACATTACACACTAACTAAAGTTAGGAAAGTGAAATCATAATCAACCACCCCTTTAAACCAAACCCTAAAAGTAACTCTATTGCAAGTACACGTTGATAATTATTATTACTTTGTAATTTTGTGACATTGTTACATTTTAATTACACAAATAAGTACTCTGTAACAAGAACACCTTAAAATAAAGTGTAACTGTTTTTTTTTTGGTTTGTTTCGTTTTTAATCGGTGGAGTAAAAGCCTGTTCAAGGTCATAGTTTTAAGCGAAACAATACATTTTTGTAAAAAGCATCGCATTGCAATGATCCATTTGTTTGTTTCTTTTTTTAGTCTCTGGGGATTTTTGTAGTTGTTTGAAGTAAAAACAATTAATTAAGGGTAGTCAAACTATTTAATAGAGTGGCAAAATCAGTGTAAATAGTTTTGGTGCAAAAAAAAAAAATGTTTGCAAATATTTTATGTCTGATTAGTTGCAACAGACTTGGTCTTTCTTCTGTTAGTTCATTATGTGTTGACAGTCATTGCATTATAAGAATGCTCATTGCTGTATGAATGGGTTTTTTTCGCAACCCACTGGGGGAGACAGAGGGAAATATAGAAAAGAGTTTGTGTGGATGCTTTCGCAACTGTCCTAGTTGTTGTGAAAAGGCACAAAAGCTGCAGGAACTGGGCGTCCCTTTTCGAGACTGCATCTGAGTCGCGGCCTTTGTGTCGTGAAGTGCTGTTCTGAATGTGTGGATGAATGCAGCAGCCTGTAACTGCAGGCGCCAGGCATCAAGGCTTTTATGCGAGCAAACCCAGCTACATCTGGAACCAGGAGAGGAGGAGTGTGCGCCGCGTTCCCTCTTCCCTTTTTGCACCTCATACGGCACTGATCGGGAGCCGTCGGAATGATCATGGAGCACAATGGAATGTCTTGATCAACAAGTGCATATGAATGGAAAAATCAATGAACGCTCTTTTTCATAAATTGAGTGCATGTTAAATTAGCCGAATGGGTCCGTCTGGACAGATAGCGGATTGTTTGGCTGCTGTCTTTGGATCATGTCTATCGACTCGGCGAGGGAGGGGGGTGGGAGGGGGGGTTGCGTCGGTTTACAGCTGTGAAAGGCTAAAATAGCTCAATCAATGGAGCGTTGAGACGCGGGGGCAATTTACTAGGGGTATTGCTGTCAAAAGAGGCTCTGCCAGCGAAAGCTTTTCGAAACAGCTTCACACCCACTTCTGTCGCCAACACAATACCACTGTGTGATTGCTTAATATCACAATCCATCCAGGCCAAGACGTTCCCCAATTAAAAGCGCCTTTTTGCCGCTTCTGAGCGGTCTAAAACAGCTCCGGTTATCCAACATATTTAACAAGACACAAGGCTTCTCCTGCTGTGGTATTTTTTCCCCCAAACTAGGATGCCGTTTGATGCCGATTTAACAGCTAAAGGGAAAGCCAGAATCGTTTCACTGATCATCACATAAAAGGGTGTTGCCATCTGCCGCCGGCTGAATAATCAACTATAGCTCATAATTTTGCATTTTGTGTGGGAAGTTATGAAACTGCGGTGTGTATAATGTGTATGTGAGCTGTACGGAACTGTGTGCTAAACCACTTCTGTGCCGTATCCCTAATACAAATTTGTATGTGGAATTCCACAGTGATTTGGTTTGAGTGAAATTCCTTGAAAACGTTCATTTGGAAACGAAATGGAAGAACTCGCTCGACGGGATACGAAATGTCAGTCATGCATCATTCCGTTCACATCCTGTCAGTCAGCTCCCCGCGTGAGCCGGAGAAGGGAAGTCAAGCTGAACAGAGTTGTGCAGGTGACGGGGGGAACGGAAGAGAATGTTGAATATAATAGCTTGCAGACGTTAATAATAATAATAACTCACAGACGTTCAATAGAACTCCCAGATAGACTTAATAGCCACACTCCTACTGAACGCTTTTTTTTTTTTTACTGCGTTTGTTTCTATCCTGTTGTATTTGTGGGAAAAGCTGCTTAAAAAAATGTCTGCAGATGTCAGCCAAATCTTGGATAACTTAGCTAAGTAGTTTTTTAAAAAGTCCTGAGACTGTAGGGGTCCTAAGCTGGTGGTTCGCAGGTATCTTTGGGTACGGTTGCTGTCAGTAGAGATAAACAATAGTAAAGGCAATAAGTAAGTAAAATACAATGAAATAAAAATAAAATAATTAATATTACTTAATACAAATATATTATTATTAATAATTATATGTTTTAATAATTATTATTAATAATAATACACATTAACAGTATTAATATTTACTAATTAAATAGTAATAATTGATATTTGCAATATTAATACTATTAAATTAATAATAATAGTAAATATGTATTATAATCATTAATAATAACAATTGCTAATATATATATATATATATATATATATATATATAATCAAAATATTTTAATAATCAAAATTATAAAATGTTTTAATTATTAAAATATTTATATATATATTAGCAATTGTTATTATTAATGATTATAATAAATATTTACTATTATTATTTATTAAATAGTTTATTATTATGTATTATTATTATTATTATTATTACTTTTTCAAGGTTTTTTTAAAATCGACAAAAATATTTTTTCAAAAAGGACAATATCACCTTAAAAACCATAATTATTAGTAATATTGTTATTTATTATTATTATTATTATTGTTATTGTTATTGTTATTATTATTATTATTTAATTTTAATTAAAACTAGAATAAAATAGAATTATAATTTTGGCATACTTAGGAAAACTCAGTTGCATCCACAAACATGAAAATAAACAGGAGAAAGAAATACTGGTGGAAAATGTTGGCTTCAAAGTTTTTTTTCCTTCTGCCCATTTAAAAAACCTTGACAATTTTTCGGTCACACTCAAGCGCGTATTGCATATGTCACTAATCGAGTTCAGCTCATAGCCATGTGATAGACCTGGCTTGATCAATGCGGATCAATATGCATGATAAGTGTGGTGTTATGTCATGACTGGTCATTTGTTAGCATGTTCTCCCAGCAGAGTTCAGATGTGTGTGTGTGTGTGTGTGTGTGTGTGTGTGTGTGTGTGTGTGTGTGTGTGTGTGTGTGTGTGTGTGTGTGTGTGTGTGTGTGTGTGTGTGTGTGTGTGTGTGTGTGTGTGTGTTTATGTGCGTGTGTGTTTGTCAGGGAGTATTCTGAGCCGAGGGAGGAGGCACCACATCTAACCAGCCAGGGACTAAAGGCAGCTGTTTGTTTGCCTGTTTGCAGAGAGAGGGAAGGAGGGGGGCAGGAGGGAGCCCTTGGAAAGAGAAGTGGAAGGGCAGTGTGGAAAAAAAAGAAAACAAGAGGCAGTGTCAAAACACAGCAGGAAGAAAAAAAGAGCAGAGGAAGAATAATTTACACTCAAAAGAGGGAGAGAAAGTAGCCTGGATGCCAGCCCGAACCCCGCCCACAACATTTTTTGGTCGGGAAGTTCGGTCTGGACTCGATCCATAGAGGAGTAATTATGATCGGTTCAGAATTAGTCGGGCCAATCAAATTGCCAGGGCGGGCTTTATACGATGATGGACAGATGATCTGCAGTTACGTAAACATCACATCACCAAAGAGCGCTTGGGTTGAACTGGTTTCCCTCAGAGATGACTGCAGCTGGAGAACTGAGATGTATAGATTTCGCTATCGCGTCTGTTGTAAACGAAATCGACAGCGCATTCATTTTAAAAGACGAACAGAGAACTGCAATCAAGGCATTTGTCGATCGGAAAGATGTGTTTGCCGTCCTTCCTACGGGATTCGGCAAAAGTTTATTTTATCAGCTGGCTCCGATGGTCGCTAGGGATGTCCCGATCAGGTTTTTTTGCCCTCGAGTCCGAGTCATTTGATTTTGAGTATCTACCGATACCGAGTCCCGATCCGATACTTATATAATAAATAAAAAAAGAATAAAGAAGAGAGAAAAAACAGATCCAGGATGTTCCTTATTTTTTATTTAATTCACCTTATTTTAACATTCAACAACTCTGTTAACAAACAGAGCACTTCTGTGAGGTAGCTTGAACAATCAAGTAATAAATAACATAAAATCTTCACTTTTGGACTTTAGTGCAACAGTAAATATAGAAAAAGTCTAATATAAAAACAAATAGCACCTCAACTTAAAATACCCAGCAGGCATGTAAACATTACATGTATACATTAGGGGTGTAACAGTTCACAAAATTTGCGGTTCGGTTCGATACGATACAGCAAAAAGAAAGAAATGCCAGAGAAATGTCCTATTTAGTAAAAGAAAAACTATTTTTAAATAAGTTTGAGTTTTCCTACATCTTGAAACTTTCAGGTTTGTAAATGGGGGTAATCTTTGAAGGATGAACAAATAATGTTTTGGTAATCACATTAAAAATAACATTTAAATATATATTTATATAATATTTGAGTTTTGAAGTGCAACATTAAATCCATGTTCATTCACGACACAATGTTTCTCCTGGTTCCCACGTCAGCGCTGTTTGATCTAATAGAGATCTATGGTTAATAAGCGGAGAAATGTGAATGCTTCTCACTAGATCTCGCAGCGATGTTATTACTTCAGTGGCGAATTCAAATGTTTTCTTCACTGGATCTCTTAGCGCTGTGTCGCTTGATCTCGCGCTGCACAGATGTTGCTGGTCCGAACTGATAAATGGTCCGTGAAGCACAATATAATTAGAAGCGCATTTTCGTTCCGCTTTCATTACGTTTGCCATTTGATGTTGCGCAACGTTGTGGTGATCACGCCAGCGCGGATTTTGTCTGCAGGAAAAATGGTCCTAGGAATCGTTCGGTTTGTATGCGTACCGAACCGGAAGCCTCGTACCGAAACGGTTCAATAATTACGAATACATGTACCGTTACACCCCTAATTTACATATATCCGAGTCCTGATCGGGAGGTAACGTCCGATTCCGATCGAGTCTGAAACCACGTGATCGGGCCCGATTTCCGATCGCGTGATCGGATCGGGACATCCCTAATGGTCGCTAAGAAGATGGGACGCAATGAAAACCCTGTGGTCGTTGTGGTTTCTCCTTTGGTCGCACTCATGGAGGACCAAGTAAAAGAAGCAACACTCATTATTTTACTACTTCTTCCAGCGTGCGTGGAGTTGAGTTCTGTTGACAACTTTATGTAGCTCATAAAAAAACACTTACTGCGTTGCTCTGATTGGTTGTAGTAGGTCTATCCAATTGAGTGCAGAGGTTTTTTTTTTCCTGGTTTGGTTAAGACACGCCTCATAATCAAAGCCCGAGCAGTATCAGACTCACATTAATATGAGTATGACGAAGTCAGGCTAGAGAGAAAGAGCAAAAAGGGATCTTTGTATTTCACGGACACACTCTTGTAAGATGGACTCATTAGGGTATTTGGCTCGATACCAACATTTGGCTTCGGTACTTTACCAGCTCGGTTCCTCACTACATCAATATCTAAACGACACAGTCGTTTAACTATCCCAATATCTAATTGGCCAACAAATATACAGCCTCACAAACAAATCATAATACCTGCATAATCTATGTTGCTGAGATCATAAATGTATGTGGACAACCAGTCAACACACTTAGTTTAAGCTTCTCATAATTATAAACGTTTGTTATAAATTATAAACCTTTAGTCTTGAAATTAGTTTTGAAAATTCTATTTAAAAATGACATTCAATTTCAATTCAATATGTTCAATTACTTTTTAAATTGATTTTTAATGGATGATTTGGAAAAAAACATTGTCCAGCATACATGTGAACTGCTCCGATACATCCCAGAACCCAGACAGCAATATAGTGTCGGCCCAGATCCGGGCTACATCTGGTACATGTGGATTCAACGCATACCAAATGCAGGCCGGATCTGGGCCGACACTATGTTGCTGTCTGGGAATGCACCTTGTGAAGATGAAAAATTAAAAAAAAATTGATCACTGCATAATTCCCATTCCCAACTTTATGATTTCACTATAATTATAAAATGTGGTAAGCATAATCAATGAGTTGGTAGTGTATAACTAAATTTATTCAACGGGGCTGTTGAATGCTTGAATCTGATTGGTTGACGAATGTTCTAAAGTGTGTGCAATTATTTTCAGGGAAACACACGGCTAAAGTAGTTCAGGCAGGTCTTGACCACGTTACAGTTTGCCAAATGATTTCAGTTATTTCACAGGTCCTTACAGACTGCAACAGCAAAATAACCAAAACCCACAACGATATAGCAAATAAATATAGTAAACAATAGGAAAAAGTTTTAAAATTTGAATTTGAATTTTAAGAAATGGTATGTATGGAAAGCACATACTCTGCCTCACATCATGGCCTTATTACCACCTCGGTTGTGCGTTATTTTCTAATAATTAAACGGCCCTTCGTCAATTATTCCTTACATTATAATAACAAAAATGACAGGGTTTTGCATTCAAAGCTTATTTTATTTTATGTAGCTTAAGAAATGAAATGCATTGAAATTGAACACATATAAACTGTTCCTAATGTACACTTTTCCCGCCTCCAGATTCATCTGATTGGTTCATTGTTAGCTGACATAACTTGACATACAGTAGTGTCTTAAAAACAACATTAATGTTCCAAGATGCTGAAATTACAGTGAGATATCCATATGGTGCTTGTTTACAAACACGAACAATTAAAAAAAATAGCACATATGGAACGTAAGAACGTGTCCTGAGTGAACAGCCCCCTTGGGCCATCAGTTATAGCTCACAGTCTGACGGCACAAAGAAGGTTCAAAGTCTTTATTGAACATTTTTAATTCAAACAGCGAAGACAGAATCAGACTTCAATAGTCTTGAGCGTACTAGAGTCACAGAGTTGCATCTAGGGAAAACAAGGAGGTTTGGTTTATGAGTGAGGCTGCAGATGTAAACGGAATAACTGAAAATATTCCAGAATATAAACATAATATACCGGTATTGGGCAAGAAAATAACCATTAACTTGCTTTCTTCAAATGGACATACACAAAAAGGATCTCCCTTTAAAGTATGTCATTTTTATCAGCTGTAGATACATAACGTTTGCTGATAATTATAGTAATTATACATAATTATTACATTTATGCATCTTGTAACACACAACATTGGTACAATATCACTTTTTGTACCATTTTTTATTGCCTGCTCTACAAACCACAGCCTCCTTATTTAAAAAAAATACTGTAATAACCAGTTTAATAGAGAGAAGAACCTAATAGCAACAAGTAATCCCTATTACCATTACTATTTATACGTCATATTTGCTATAAAATAGTTGCATAGAAACAAAGCTGAATTACAAATGATGCAGATTTCCTTTCCTCCAATAGATTATACAGTACGTGACATTTCCATCAGTTAGCTCCAATAGTATTTCCGTGCTGGTAAAAGGGACTGCTAAGAGCATCTAAGCTGAAGCGAATATGATTGAAAACTGTGTAACATCCCCACTAGCGCACATCACTTTACAGCAAAACAAATGTGCCTGCACTTCTGTCGCATCTGTCTAGTACTGTATATTCATCATAAATGGAGCAAAAAATGTTCAGCGCACAGTGGAAAATGCACATGCAATGGTTGAAACAGCTGGGCATCTAATGGCAGCAGATTATGTGGTTCACTGCGAATTGCAATGTATAACGCTGGCATTACTTTTAACACAAGCAGATTTGGAACAAATAAGGTGGGTGTATTAATACACACTGTTTTTGTTGTTGTTTACTCTAACTAGATCACTCTTTTTTTTCCGGCAATATGTATCCATTTTCAATCCTGAATGTCATCCATGTCATGCATAGAGAGAAAGTTAGCAATGCAACAGAAAAGGAGACCAGTGCGAACCTGGCAATCCTCATACAATAGCACCAAACATTCCGAACAAACCAAGCTAGCATGTCTTGACGGCAGCACATCCCATAATGAGCGAGCTGTCCAATCAATGCGCAGCGCTGGCCCTCAGCAATGCACCTGCTGACCTATGCAGAATCCACATGACCGTTACAATGCCCACCAGTCAATGCACAGGACTAATATCCATGCAGTTTACATGCTGTCGCAATCTAATGTCAACACTGTATCAGCACTCTAACTCCTGGCTGATTCGATCAGACATTATAGACGCTGTTGACCTCATTATAACCAGTGCAAACCACTGTGTTTAACGACCTGGCAGAGATGAGACTTGAGCCACAGGTAGGGTTTTTATTGTGTATACTGTATGAATATTGTCTCCTAGTTAAAGGATGTGTAGATATGTTGTTATTTGAAAACCTTTTCAATTATAATTAGTACCTATACTACTTTAAATGACAAAGAAATGTAAAGAAATTAATTATTTTATTCAGCAAGGACACATTCAATTGAAGTAACAGTGAAGACATGTTTCTATTTTAAACAAATGCTGTTCTTTTGAACTTTCTATTGATCGAGTAATTAATAAATAATAATAATACATATTTACAGTATTAACAATATTTAGTAATAATAATAATTAATATTTACAATACTATTTAATAATATTTTTGTATATTTATTATAACCATTATATATTATATATCAAATATTTCTATTTGAAACAAATGCTGTTTCAGGACTTTCTATTGATCAAGTAATCCTGAAATAAAATGCATTACGTTTTCTAAGAAAAAATAATTAACCAGCACAACTGTTTTCAGTAAGCAATAAGGTACGAGAGGCTGTGCTGTATCGTGAATAAGTAACGGCTGGAGGGCGTTGTTAGGCACGACGCGAAGCGGAGTGCCTGCAACCCCTTCAGCCGTTACTTATTCACGATACAGCACTTGCCTCGAGTACCTTATTGCTTTTATAAAACGGTTGCCACACAATAAAAATATTAAAGCCGAAAAATATGTATCTATGCACACGGGCGTCAGTTTGGTTTGAAATGTGGTGGGGACAGAGACGCATTCGGAAGTGCATTTTCAAAAGTGCTGGGTACAAATTCTGCAGCCTGTTTAACCCGTAAATAAATGCATCGATCCGCGAATTTTCATTTGAGTTTTTAAATGGTCTGGTGGTAGATCTTTTGCCAAGCGTGTCAGAGGTGACGGGTTCTAATCCGCCCTCGGTATAGTTTTTTTTTCTCTCAAAACTGAATAATGTTCATCAGTGGTTACAGTCTATATCAAGCAGCCAGGGACACGTTTGTGTGCATTTTATTTTGTAATTTCACCGGAATGAATATATACAGAGTCTCTCCGCAACGGCGATAGATTGAAGTGCGCGTCCGAGTGAAGACTGTGCGCGAGCCACAGAGAACACTGTATCCACGACACTGATAGCAGCGGACACGAGCGCTCAGCTTGAGTTAAAAAACAAAACATTTTAGCTAGATCTCTTATTTAAGAGCGAACTAAATGAATGCTCTGCTAGTTAACTGGAGATGTTTTATTTGTATTAGGTACATCCGACCGTGCCTCAATGTTTCCAAGAGTGGTGGGTACAAAATGACTCATGACGAAATCTGGTGGGGACGCGTACCCACCGTCCCCACCGAAATCGACGCCTATGTCTATGCAACTTTCATGAAGTAAAATCACTAAAAGCCTGCCTTCCGCTGGAAAAAATAGTCCCGGAACGTGAACAGCAACAGAAGTTACATATATTATTTCGCCAATAGATGGCGGCAAAGACTGTCTTTATGAGTGAGTGAGTGAGTGAGTCTGTAGAGAAGGCTTTTGAAAGGACTCGAACTTGTGATCACGGAGAAGACAGACGCAACTGACAGATGACTAACGTTATGCACGGAAAACCCCATGACTGTTAAAAGGACAAAATATGCAGCGGACATTCAAACGCATTTTTTTATTATGAATATAGGACTGACCTGAAGGAAAATGCTACGTCTACTGTAAATGCAGGTACACTCGCTTACTCGATCTCTCACAATGCTCTGCTCTAGCTTTAAATGAACAATATCAATGAGATGAAACATCTGTTTAAGTTGCTAAGAGTGGTTGCTAGGGGTGTTGTTGTGTAGTGATACATAGAACCGTTGGGTGAAGCGGTCATAGCCGTGTTTTATCGTGAATAAAGCACAGCTATTGACCAATCAGAATCAAGGATTGGAACTAACCGTTTTAATAAATGAGCTCCAAATTTCTTGAGCTCCAAATCAGCATTCATCAAATTTATTAAAATAAAAAAGAGATACTTTAATATTTCACAATAGTATATTGTATATAAATGACATTAAGTATCAAAATATATTTATACAATAGGTATTAAAATATATTCAGTAAAATAATTTATATATATAAAAAAAATTCATCAAACTGGTGGCGGTGAGTTGATAGGGGACTGAAATAAAAAAAAAAGGCAAATGACACAACGAATAACATTTTGTTACAGAGGACCTTTAAAGCAGAAGCTACATTCTGATTGGATGCGAATGAATAAATTATAAAAATAACACGCATTTCCACTTACCAAATTTCTGTAAGTGGCCTTACAATGCCTTAACCATTCTTTCTGCCCGGTCATGGTCTCGGGTTGGTAAGCAGGTGCAAATAAAAACACTTGGCATTTAAGTACCTCTGAATTTTTTTTTTTTTAAATGGGTCATCCTTCTTTTCCCATGGATTCTTGTTTTCACAGTGGCTTGATTTCTCCCAAAGATTGCTTGTATTGATCGCCTGAATTAATGTAGTTTCAGCTTAAACAGAGGGTCGCGCGGCTATGCAGAGCTCGACATGGTGATGAACTCTAATGCTTTGAAGGTACAATATCGATCGGGGTATCCACACTCTTTTTCTGTTATTTGTCTGAAAAAGGGATTGATTCTTCGAGCGTGATGTTGCGCGCTGTAGGTGTGTAGGTGGGTGTGCGCATGTAAATGAGTGTGTAGGTGTGTGTTTGGGCCCCAGCCCTGATGGTGATTGCATCTGTTAAACACTGCAATCTTTTCTATTTTAGAGGCAACCAATTTAGAATTAGGCACCTTCACACTTGTATAATCACCCTAAGGGTGGGCGATATGGCAAAAATATCGTATCACGATTTTTTTCAGGAAAATCACGATTCACGATTTTTTATCACGAAATAAACAGTGCTTTATTTTTTCAGATACAGTATGTGTATTTAGCAGTAGCATTGAAGAAAATAATTAAATGAACAAATATTAAATTAAATTATACATTGATTCTTATTAAAGCTACTCTTAAAAATCTCAGTCAGTGAGTGATTTTCTCTTTTTGTTGTTTTATTAACATTAAAGGGATAGTTCCCCCAAAAATGAAAATTGTCATAATTTACTCTCTCAAGTTGTTTTAAACCCGAAAAAGTTTCTTTCTTCTGTTTGAAAATAAAAGTTATTTTGAAGAATGTGGGTAACCAAACAGTTGCTGGTGTATACTTTTTTTTCTCAAATGGAAGTCAATGGGGACCAGCAACTCTTTGGTTGCCTACATTCTTCAAAATATGTTCTTCTGTGTTCAGCACAAGAAAGAAATTAATACAGGTTTGGAACAACATTAGAGTGAGTAAATAATGACAGAATTTTAATTTTTTTTGGTGAACTATCCCTTTATGGACAAGCGACAGCTTGTTTACTATAGGCTATGTCGCTTTAAAGTACATGCAAATAATGAACTTTTGTGAATTGCAGTTTCCGGTACCTCTGCATTAACGTGTGATGTGTATGTACGTTGAGTTTTACAGTATGTTGAGACATGCGACAGAACTGCAACTGATAGAATGCACTGTATTTCTACGATACTACGATATTTCTTCAAAAGCAGATCGTGGAGACATTCACAAATCTTAAAATCGCACACCCCTAAATCACCCTCCACTAAATTGCAAACACACACACACACACACTCAGGCACAAGTCAAAAGGCATGATTTCTCACACGCATCCGCTCGCGTGCACAAATTTTGCCGTAAAACGGGCTGACACATGAGTCACTGATCCCATGTCCCGTATAGGGAGCTCTGTCAGACTGCCGCGTCTCTGAGTGGGACTGGAAACCCAGTTGTGGAACTAATTAGCTTTGCTTAACTGAGGATGGATATGGATTGCTCCTGACAGCTGTCTGCTCTCATTCATTTGTGGAAGAGACACATTTGTTTGGAGATGCTTGTTTTTTTCTTTCTTGTTCAGTCGTTTTACAAAGCCGAGGCCATGGTTAAAGGTGCCGGCAGGTCCCTGGAGATGTCCGACAAGGTCAGAGGCGTGGGAGCCTGTCGCTTCACTCCAGATTCATTCTCACACTCCTATCGCAATCCTCTCACAGTCACCTTTCCTTTCGGGCGTGCGCATGAGCGTGCCGGTGACCGTCTTTGCACCTGTGCATCAATGCGGTGGTGCATAGACCCACCCAGCATGTGTTCTTAGATTCCTCTTCCTCTGCACTTAAACGTCCTTGTGTATAAATAGCAATCAACCTGACCCTCGTGCACCCAGATATTGAGCCTTTTTCAGGGTAGTAAGCTTTTGTGCCGAATCCCTCGCTGGTGGAGGAGGGGAAGTGGAGGCGGATTCCAGCTGCACCGGGGCTTGATGGGATTTATGACCCATCCTGAGCTTTTCCCTCCGCTGGCGCCTTTCCCATTGGTTAGAATTAACAAGCAAGGGAAAGGAAAAACAAACAAACAAACAAATTACAGGGGAACAAACCGAGGAGGTAATAAGCATGTCGGGACATGCAAAGCTCGCTGTACGTGCTTGGGCGGATGGGGGAGGGTGGAAGAAGGCTCGCTGGTATAGCAGAACCCATCTCCACCCCCTTCGCATCCTCTATTCTCATCCGTTTCATCTCCGTCCCGCACTTTTCTCGCTCTATCTCTTCATCCGGTGGTTCACGTGGGCAGCGGGAGACAGATGGGCGGATGATGGATCTGACGTGATAGACAGCAGGCTGATGGATGGGCTCCGGGCTGATACGGGATTAATGCGTAGCGGAGGCCACGGCCGCCCAGCGGAGGGCTTGCTGATAGATAGATAAAACAGACGAGCAGATAAACAAGAGAGCACTAATCCACGCCCCCTTGATGGACAGAAAATCAAAGGCAGAGGAAGGAGTGGCGATGGAAAGGTGGGCCTTTGTAGTCGACCGCAGCCCAGAGAGATAACCGACAGCGGAAAGAGGCAAGAAGTGGATATGAGAGGGAGAGGAAATGTTGGGAGAGTTGGAGGGGGAGGTTTTGGATGCATTTGATGGAACTTGAGTTGATGTCTTTGGGTAAGAGCAAAAGCATGGACTTCTGAGTGGCAAATTTTGTCAGCTTATAATCAGGCACTTAACCAGCCTTAAATCTATGATCCAGTTAGCCCCTGCTGGTAGAACTACACAATCTGTGGGAAAAACCATTTTTTCTCCATCCAAGAGTAGGTGTATTCTGACGAAATAACTATTTTTACAAAGTTAATTTTTATTTACCCTTTTTTTTTTCTCTTTCAGATGAACCCCCATAAGGTGCAGTCATATTTTCCGTAGTTTGGCAAATCAAGACATTTTAATAGGAATCCACACGATCGAGAATTTTGCATAAGGGCGAAAGATTTGTCCTACAGATTTCACATGAGGTTCAAGTTAAACTGGAGTGTTGACAAACAGAACTTTGCTTTGTTTGAAAGTGACTTCTGTGTGAGCTGTGCTTCATACATTGCTACAACATTGACAATTGACAATGGACTTTTTTCTCCCACTAAATTCCACCAATTCCAAAGGTGAATGCACCTTTACAGCTCCTCTGGGGGTCCCTGGACCCCAGTTTAAAAAAATCCCTGAGCTGAGCAACTGCCTTTGAGATGAATGAGATTGCTAATGGATATATTTATGTAGCTCTTCCAGAGTGGGTGGATTTTTTTTAGAGGAGGTCAGCCGTCAGAGCGCAGGTGAGGTCAAAGGGAATGAAGAGCCAGTCGGTATTGGACATCCATGTTGAATGCAGGAAGCGTAGCAGCGGTGGACAGGAAAGAGCTGTGCGAGGGTTAAAGGCAAGAGGATGCTGTCTCCAGAATGATATTGAGCGATAAGCTTTCTCTCTCTTCCAAGTTGCAGGGGACCCCGGAGGTGCCGCAATCGATCTCTGTTTGCTTAGAACCCACTACTGTGTCACCCAACGGACACACACACCAAACCAGCCAACAAGCTTTTAGCCTTTATTTATCTGGCCTCTGATTTTGGCTGAATGAATGACAACCTGATTAACACGTAAAGGTCCTCGTAAATCTTTCATTGGACCGGAGTGAGCCGCTCACATGCGGGGCGCCGGTGTGGAGTTACGGTGCAGTGGCGAGGCAGTAAGGTGAATGATTGTGTCGATTAACGAGATGGCGGGACAGAGAATGCCCATTTTAAAGAGTACAAGCGAACGAGGGAAGGACAGAGGGAGAGAAATGAGCGAGCGAGCAGGGAAGCAAAGGGAGAGCAAGTGAGCGAGTAATGGAGGTTAGTGATGGGAGTGTTGACAGGGAGTGTCAGCCCTAACCACAATGACCCGGCAACGACCGCCGAATGCAAAATTGGGTGAATTTGAGTGTGAGGCCGAACGTGAAGTGCATGTGAAATGAGACATGAATTCGAAGTAAGATGTGAAGGGAATGGAAATCAGGAGACCAAAAGAGTGGGATGTTTTTCAGAATGTCTTTTTTGTCCTTTTCAACCCCTTCTGCTTTTGAGGGCGCTTTATGAAAGTAACGGCAATGATGTAAACATCGAAAGCATAGCTTAAGTCAATTAGACTTTGACTGCTTTAAATAAAATGCATTAAAAAATAAGGCCTATTTTTTTACCACACCATTTTTTTTTCTCCTCAAATTATCAAGTCTGGACATTTTACATTATTCTGAATCGTGATCCACATTAGATTCCAATTATTGCAATAGAGTAATTTTAATTAAACATTACAGTATTTTTTTTTTCAAATCTTATAAATTTAGATTACATAAATTAAAGACAGTACAACAGATTCTAGCATAATATATAAATGGTAAATAATAATTTACATTTAATATTTATATATTATATTTTTATTACAGTACAGATGATGTTTAATTTTTTTATAACAGTACTTGTGAATGTTAAGTTTGACAGTGAGTTCATTTGATTCCAGATTTATTGGGGTGCAGATTCAGATTCAGTTTGATCTAATTTGATTAAAAAACTGTTTTAGTATTTTTTTAAGTCTATTTATAGGATTCTTTACATACTTCCCCTAATGTATCTTAAGCAATAACATGAAGACATTTTTTTCAGACTGTTTATTAATTCATATATCATAAAAAGGATCATAATCTGACTTCTTTTAGTTTCTCGTATATTACCTCAAGGCCACACATGCAAATAAATAGAGAAAAACAGTATAGATTACTTAAATGTTTTCTGCATGCCAACTAAGCAGTGATACTAGTAAAATGGTACTATTTTATTTAAATAATGTAGGTTTCTGTGGCGAGCAGGACGAGGCCGAGGGCTGTGAGAGAGCGGCGCGAGGCCGGTGGTGTGATCGCCACAGTTTCCATGCAATGAAAGAATTACATATCAATGTAATGATTCGGCAGATGTACGAATGATTATTTGATTTGAGACTTGAGTTGTGAGAGAGTGTCATTTGCATGTGATATAGTGTACTATGGACACCTCAGACAACACAAATGAATCAGTGGGATTTTGAAATGCATTAGGAAAATTGTTACATACATGTAATGAGCATTTGGGGGCTCATGGAGTTAATGTGTAACTTCGCCGATTTTTTACCCGTTTTGTATTGTTACAGTGTCTGTAGTATATGTAAATGAACGCTGTTTGCTCATTCTCTGTGTTACCGGGACTGAGAAATTCACTTTTTTTTTGTCAGCAAAATTATGTTTTGACAGCTCCAGGGCTTTTGTGAAAACTACAGATAATCCTTCCGCATTTTTGTATCCCCGCCCACGGACAGTCGGATCGACAGAGGGTTATTAACAGAACATTTATTGTAAGAGTAGGTTTATCACTTAAAACGGTATCGTACTTTTTCTAGTCTTTAAACAGCATAATAGTAAAAATGGAACACTATGGTAACAGATTTCTGACCTGTACACATGATGGCGTTTTGCTTTGGGGGTTTGGCGGAACTGACAGAACAGCAGTTCTACCCGAAAGAGTCGGGAGAATAAATACTGTAACAATAAATACATTTATTGATAGCCCAGCAAGCAATAAAGTTCTTTGGCGTAGGCCCCGTCCATAGCTCGCAATCCGAGGGTCCGGACTCTGCATTTCCTCCCTGAAGACGAAGGCAGGGGCGCAGCCGACCCCCTGTGAGGTATAGGAAGGGACCATCCTGGTGGTGGTGGGGAGGATGGAGGGGAAGGGACCATCCTGGTGGTGGTGGGGAGGATGGAGGTGAATGAAAGCGTCAGCATCTGCGAACTCAAACATGTGTAAGTACTGGTCTTTTATACCGCAAGTATTAGACACAATTGGATAGATGAGAAGGTAATAAGTGACGTAGCAATTGAGTTTTCCTGGCAGAACTTAACGCTAAAGCTTCCATTTTCTTTCATTTTTCTCCCCTCTGTTTGGCCTAAAACAGTGTTTGTTGTCATCCAGTTTGAAACTATCCAGTTTTAACCTACAATGCGTTGAATCCTTCACTGGAAACTGATAGTAACTCACTCCCACTAAACGTTTACTCTTTGAATCCTTGCACCCGGGAACAATACAGGTCGACACCGCTGTGGCTAAAAGTTTGCTAAGAAGTATTTCCTACTAAAGCAAGGCTGTATTTGACTATCCATATTCCATAACCGTATCCATAGCAGATGGGTGGTAGTGGCCTTGGATGGCAACATGCTCTGTGTTCCTACCTATTTGACAAATTTAGTTTACTCTAGTCAGGTAGCACCAATTTAAAAAAACAAAAACATTTCTATTGTATAGGGAGTCAAGTTTTATCGAAAGCCCATTTTGCTAGCTAAGGACCCCTTTAATTGTCATTGACAATGTAACAATGCAAAACATTTTAATGATCCTAAAATAAGCTTAATTGTAATAATACAAAATGTAATTTCAAAATATGACATGTTCATGACAAAGATTTCTCAAGATTCACCCCTTTTGAAACAACCAAGAACATGTGCCTGGAGATAAAATGAGGTAAAAAGTGTTACAGTGAAAGTATTGGTTGAAATGAAGGTCCAAATTAAACTCCATTAAATGATAATCCTGATGATAATATTTTGAGGAGAATACTTAGGGTGTCGCAAGTGGGAACCATTTTGTAACAGATGACAGTATTTATTCTCACTGGGGAAACGGCTCAGTCTCTGCCAGTCCTCTATTAGAGAGGAGCTGTTACTATGGAGGGGAAGACAATTTATTCTGTTCCCCACAGCTCAGCCCTCATGGGGCAACGAACGTCTGCCTCGCCTTCCGACGCTCACTGAGTACGGATGACTTGGACAACCTTCAGTAGCCTGTCCTGGTGCTCGTGTCACACCGGAAAACTACCTCCATCATCACTTCACCTCTGTTTTGACATGACGGTCAGGTATTAACTCTGGTTCCCACATGATCAGGAGAGATTTCTGGCATTGCCTTCATCCTTTCTCTAGGGTTGGGAATCATAAGGAATTTTTAGAACTACTTAACAATTGTAGATCCTTAACCATTCCATCCATCCGTTTTCCAAACTACTTGTCCGTCCTATGTAGGGTCGCTTATTTAATTATTGAAAATTGAATTACCATTTAATACAACACAAATCTGCTTCAAATGTGTATGTTTAACAGTTTGTTAAATTGTTTGTTGAATTTGTGAGTCATTTGTGAGTCGTTTTGACGTTTTATTATTTTTTTTATAAAGAATCGGCTCATAAGAATCGTTAGTTTCTTCATAATTGGTGCATACTGGTGTTTATTTTTTCCATACGAGCATCTATTTTCATAAGGAGAATACAGGTGCTCAAGAGCCATTACTGAACGCCATAACTAATTTGGTTCCAGTATTTTTATTAAAATGAAACTGATTCCCAACCCTTCTTGTCTCTGTCTGGTCTCATTTATCCTCTCCACCGCTCTTGCTAAAGCATTCTCGTCTGACCCTACGGCTCCTTCTGCCCTCCCAGGCTCCGTGCTCCATTATTTACATGCTATCCAGTTTCTCCATTGATTCCCGCAATGTAACAATTGAGACAGATTTGCCCGACTGTCACAATAGCAGTGGGATTCTGCAGAGTTTGTAAATGGGATTAGGCTTAAATGGAATTTAATTTTCACCGTTGCTGTCTCCAAAGCCTGTCTGCCACCCAGACACCATGACGCTTTATACGCCCTAGCTTGCGCATGTGTGTCTGCGTTTGCATGTGTATGTGTGTGCGCAGTAGCACTGGTGAGTGTGTGTGTGTGTGTGTCTGATTAGTAATTTCTACAGGGACTCTAATTCTGATTGTTTTTTGTTTCCCATTGTTCTTCACACATGGCGGTTTATTTGGCAGGGCTCCTGTAATGTGATGCAGGTGTGTAGCTCCTTCATTTGTCCCCTGCTCTATTTGCCCAGCTCGCATTGTGTCGACGTGAATTCGCCAGAATCTGATTGGTCATTTTTTTTTGTGATATTTTTTTCAGGTAATTCTATTAAGCAGCAGCCTGCCAAACTCAGAGCTCCACAACAATGAATCACGTATTGAATTAAACGCAGCTAGATGGAGCGCAACAGAATAGAGCCGAACTCTGGGCTCATGAGACGTTTTTTTTTTAAGTTAAACTACTTTTAAACTTCATGTCGCATCTTAGAACTTGGCTGTCATTGCTTGAAAAAAAACCTCAATGTAAAAGGCTTCTGCCTAACTCAATTGCACAGTAGTTTTTTTATTGATGGCAGGCCAGTGTATGGGTAGGCGTATGCGATATAAGGGGAAGAAATTATTATAACACAATTATAGATGATCTTTTGATAATTAAAGAGTAATTGCAGACCTATCACACTTTTTTTTTTAGTTGAGCAGGATGAGTGTTGTGTGTCTTTCTGAAGCTTCTTCATCATACAATTTGCCCAGTTTCATTAATCAGTTTGTTTTGCGTAGCCTTCCATGGCATGATGAAAACCTATCTGGCAAATAATATATAGTTACTCAATATAAACACACAGCTGGGAATTATTTTAATAAGGTACAATTTTGTGCTTTTATTGCAGTATGCACAATTGTTCCTTGGGGTACAAAATTGTCTCTTATAATGGTACAAAGTTCTAAGGTACAATTTTGTGCTTTTGCAGTATGCACAATCGTTCCTTGGGGTACAGAATTGTCCCTTAAATGGTACAAAGTTATAAGGTACAATTTTGTACATCTCATTAAAGGTACAAAAGGGTACCTTCAGGGTACCACCCCAGTGACGGCCACTTGTACCCTAAAAGGTACAGTTTTGTACTTTTTTTTTTTTCTGACAGTGTAATCCAGCTAATAATCCCAAGGTATTCCCAAGGTGTGATCGTTTTTTTTGTTGTTATCTTGCTATTATTTTGCGGTACATGTGAAGGTTATAATAGTTCAAATTTCCTATACATTTCAGTTTAGTTTCAGTTAGTTTCATTAATGGTTTTGTTAGTTTTAGTTTAGTTTTTATTTTGTTAACACATTTCTATTTAGGTTTTATATATTAAGTTTCAATTTCAGTTTGAGTGATTATAGTTTAGCAGAGTACACAGAACATTTCCAGTTAAAGACATTTAATTTCAGCAAAGTGTAATGTTTTCAGTTAAGTTAACTCTTGTGCAAACCTCTTAGTAATACAAATAAAAGAATTGTTTAAGGATGAACAAAGAACCAAACAAATGTAACGTAAAAGTAAAAAATATTCATATTAAAATGAAATCTTGTTAAACGTGGTGTATAAGAAAAAAAAATTCATTATTATGATTATTCTTTTATAGATATTTCTATGATTAATTCTTTCAAACATTATTCTTATTGATCCATTTATGCTTTTTGTCTATTGCATCTTTTAAAATCATATACTCATAAGAATACTCATATTCATGTTGTATTCAGACCAGACATTTAGTTTACTCTGATAAATGTTATTTCTGGGCTAGACATGCATTTGTTTAGTTTCACATGAGATGGTTATCTAACTTGTAATTAAGGTACAGCTGTATTTGCATAAGGTCTAGACATGATGGAAATGCGTATTTGGCCATTTCTGCTTCTTAAGTGGGTCGCACACCGGACGAGAAGCGCAGCGCCGCGTCGCGCCACGTCTAGGACAACTCCAGGTATCGCACACCGGACGCGCACATTCTAATCGCGCGAGCACAATTTTGAATCAACTCCTGGTAGAAGAGCTGCACGATGTGTGTTTTATCTTGATTTATTATTTATTTTTTTATGTTCATTGAATAATAGCTGATGTTTGAACGTTAATCAAGTAAAAGTGTCTATCACGTTGAGTCTGTTATTTTGTTGTAACGTTATCCGTTGTCTAGGCAACTATGTCACATAATACAATAGCATTTATTTAGCTAGCGTTTAGCTAACCCGAGTGAAAACAGCACAGGGTGAAGCCATGTACATTAACGACGATTTGAGACAAATAAATGCAAATTTAATATAAAACTATGCAAATGGCGCTCTGTGGCGCGGCAGGGTTTTGAACAAGGTCCTGAGCCGTAGCTGGGCGCCGCGGACAGACGCCGAATGGCGCCGCCGGTGTGTGTACACTCATAGAGAATAATGTGTTCGAATTTTAAAGACCTGGCGCTGCGCGACGCGGCGCTGCGCTTCTCGTCCGGTGTGCGACCCCCTTAAGGCCTGGTTCACACAGAAAGCGGGTTTGCTTTGAAAAACGGAAGGTCAATGGAATGGTCAATGGAATGGAATGAAAAGCGCAAGGTCTCGAGATGCGTCTTTTAAAAGTTTAACTTATTTTAATTTGATTGCCGCGTATTTAGAACGTCGTGTCATGCGCGAGACGCTGCAAAAGACGCGAGACTCGAGTGCAACGGTCATACATAGAAAAATAAAGTAGCGCAGTGGAATGGAAAAAAGTGATTTTCCGGTACAGTATGAGCTCTTATTAATCACAAAAACGATTATTTATTTTTGCTAATTGTCATTTTATTCCAGTTAGTTTTTCAGTAACTGTTTTTAGTTTCGTTTAGTTTTAGTTTTTCATTTATTTTATTTCAGTATACGAAAATGTTCTTTGACCAATAGTTTTAGTCTTAGTTTCAGTTTTCGTGTACGAAAATAACCTAGTCCTTTTTAACCCATCACATTCAATTCAGATAGTAAACTAAAGCAACTGTAAGCAGCAGTAAAGCAGAAACAAACATTGGCATGTCCACAGAAAAAAACAAAAACAATGAATCTATGAAAAATGCTTGACAAATTTCATTTTAACTGGAATATCTCCCACCCCTATAGCTTACGTTCAATGAAACGGAAATAAAACAGACAGTCCTAACAGCGGAGAAGTTTGTCCGCATCCACTTGTATCAAGGATGTGCAAAGCAACCATCTAGAAGGGATCGATGGGCAAACTTTGAGCTGGACTGCTGGCCTGGCAGTCAGATGAAATGGATAAGTGAATGAATGAGTAAACAGATAAGTGAATAACTGCTGTCGAAGTGTGAATCGATGCATATGGATCCAGTTCCTGGGCCCTGCTGGGCTGCGGGTGAAATGAATGTGGTGCGGGGCTGCTTTTCAGAGATGGCTTGAGCTGTATAGATTCTCTCGACGGAGCACATGTGTGTGTGTTAGCGCGGATCCAAATGAACCGGACACGCTCAAAGCTGCGTGAACGGCCGTTGCGCACGTCCAGCTGTCGCGGTCACAATCCATCTGCATTGTGACTGCGGTCGGCCCCATTTACCCTGCTCTTTTTCTTCACTTTCTTCCCCAAATGTGATCAATAAGTGAATTAATGTGCAAGGGATGAGGGGGTGCATGTGGCACTGGCCTTGGCAGCCAGTGAAGCCCACCTTCCCTCCCTTCCTCCACAGCCAGACCAAGTGCAACCGAGTACACAGAGACCAGGAAATAAGAGCGTTCATTAATAATGAATACATTACAGTGCCAAATTGGAACGCGTTCAGCTTTTAAAATTCCCCTTTCTCTCTCTCTCTCTCTCTTGCTCTCGCTTTTTTATTTTATAACCAGCCAAATTAATTATGGTAATTATTAGTCAATAGGTAGTGGTGACTGGGCAGAGGGAGCGAGGACTCTTAGTCCTCCAACAGGGGGTGTGAAGCCTGGGTTTGATGCTGGCGGGGGTGTCGGAGTAGTTCAGGACAAGCAGGAAATACTGAAGTGCAGGACAGGAGACAGGTGTGGGAGATGGGGATTGTTCAACATATTGCACACTGAAATAGCAAGAGAGGCAAGAAATCACCTGTTTTGGTTCTAATTGACTAGTGATATTCAGCTTTCATGAGTCCGCCTGGAGATTTAAGTTGTGTTTACAATGTACCAGGCTTGATAAAGTGGACTTCATTCATTAAACATTAGCAGAAATTCTTACTCACTTGTTTTACAATTGATTTACTCAGACACAAAATTTGCTGTGTTCCGTAAGTGAGATCAAATGAGGGCTGTTAAACGGATAGTTCACTTTGAAATTAATTTTTGATATGTTTTAGCTTACCTCAAGGGCATCCAAGATGTAGGTGTCTTTGTGTCCACAGTAGTTTCAATTTTGTTATTTTTAGGTCAAACCGTTCTTGTCTGTCAGTCATATAATGCAGGCCTATGGGGTCCACCTCAAAGAGCATGCACAGAGAAGTCCAAATTAAACATGATTTAATGACTCGTAAAGGTAAGTACACATTGATGGCCTAAGACACGAAACGAGCGGTTTGTGTGAGAAAACGAACAGTATTTATATCGTTTTTGCCTCTTGTAATCACAGTCACGTCCAAGTACTCTGAGGGCGCGGGCGCCTCTGTCTGCGCAAGCGCCGGAAAGCCACGGAAGTGATCTCTCGCGCGTGTACGTCACTCATTGTTTACACAGAGATTTCGGACGTTTTACCTTTCACTGTGAAGATCTAAACATATTTAGATATACAGGAAATCGCAATGGAAGACGATTTCGGAAAGAAATTAGAAAAAAGAGATATTTTACGTCATTGTTACTGGATTTGCCAAAGTTTGTCAGGTTAGTTAGAGACATCAAATCTTTGAAAGATGTTAATTTGAGACACTAAAGGCCACGTATTTCACATTTCTTTTTACCCCTTTGCGAAGAACGAAAAAGAACTTCGCCGTGAGTATATCAGGGACTTTAGTAGCAGGGAAACTACATTAGCCGAGATGTAAACTCAGCTTCTGTTTTCTGAGATTGTCTGTATTTATTACTTCTGATCACAGATATAATAATATGTAAAATTTTATATATAATATATTTTTTTTAAATAAATATATATATGTCAAGTTTTCTATAATTAACATAAATAAAAATACTCATGAATTCATAAATGAATGAACGTTTGCTTGAAACATTACTGCAAAACATTACTGATTGGTTTGTAGTTTTCCCACACATTTTTTTTACTGATGTGACTAATTCAACAAAACCTGAGCCAGCTGGATAAAATTTTCTTGGTGACAAATCAGCAGAATTCGCATCAACAATTTAGCATGCATCACAGAAAACCAAACTTTTTAGTTTGCGTGGCATACAAATAGATGTGCAAAAAATAATGAATATTCAGTGAGTTTTGCAGTGTGGCAGAGGCCTGAAAGGGCAAATGATCATTCAGTCAACTAGCCTGAGACTCGCTTTGTCTTTTACATTATTATGCAATATGAGCATCATAACAAAGTATGTTAGGAAGTGGGCAGATCTTGTGCGGAATAAGTTGGAAAGTGGATCGGACTTCACGCAGAAGTCTGGTTACATGACACCAGGAGATGAATGACTAGAATAGAGATGATTCACAGAGAGAAAGTAGACACTAAAGTCTCTCGGTGTCCCGGCGGTGCTGATAACGGCAGGGTGTCCCACACGTGAGGCTGAGAGAGAGACAGCTGTAAGACGAAGAGGCGGAGAGGTGATTTGTGTGAGTATTGTATTTCTGTAATCTCTTCTGATCACATCAGCCACAGCCAATAATGCAACACTGAGCCAAATGTCACGCTGCTCTTTCTTCATCTCGCACGTCTCGCTCTCACTCTCTTTCTCTCGCTTTCTCACATGACTTTTTTTTTTTTTTTCTCTTTTTGCTGCAGTGGGGACTGAGCCCTGCTGCAGAGGTTTCAGAAGAATCTAAAACAGTGAAAGAAAGCAAGGGAGCAGAGGAGGCTGGGTGGGACTCATCAGGAAAGTGTGACAGCACATCTTGTCTGATGGAGGCTGACAGGTTGTGATGTTCACAGGCTCACGCTCTCGAGGTTGGCATGCTCTGTGGTGTTTGGCGGTGGGAAATGAAGTCTAACCAGCGTGGCATCTGTCTCCGCTGCAGGAGAGTCCCGCCTCTCCGCCCACACGTGACCCCGCCCACCCTTCATCCATTCGCACGGCTGCCTCGGGACGATCCGCCACAATCCTCTCCTGCCCCTCCATCTCACTCGCTTGTGTTTCATCACATCCTGCCACCGCCCACCACATGCCTCTCTCAAATATTCATATCTCCAAACACATAGGCGCTTTTTTTCTCTGGCTTTCCTCCATTTTGTTCAAGGCAGCAACATATTTTAAACTCAAATTACACTCAATGCGCGTGACCCTGGAAAAACAGCATGTGATGCACATAGACCAACAATTAAGATTTAGAGGGAGTTAGTGAGGAGCTATTTTCAATTCAAAATGTTAATACCCATTGCATGTGACACTGAATAAAACACATGTTTGTATAACGGTTATGTTCATAAACCAGTCATTAAAATGATTAGAGGATTCAAACTGTGTAGTATGTGCTCTTGCATTTCAAAACATGAAGATTGATCGCAACTGATCGAATGTAACCTGAATATGCCTAGTTTCAACTGCTGCCTTACATTTTTAAGTGCAATCAACTTGGATGTTGAAGTCATTTCAACTTAAATTACATGACACTGAATCTTGTATAACTTGTATAACAAAAAGTTGAAAATTGCTTAGCTTATTTTGATGAGTTAAAGCAATGTAAAAAACACATGTTGTCATAACTTATTGATCATATCATTTTTTACAGTTTTACAGTTTAGTAAGGGAAAGCGGTACGTGAAATGAGTTGTATTTTCGAATTCGTAGTAATTATGTATTTATAAAACAGTAGGTGAAAAGTACCCGGATGACTGGTGAGATTTTAAAGTGAGAATTTGATGGACACTTTACTATCCCATGAGGCCACGGGAGAGCTGTGAATGGCATTGAAGCGACACAACTGATGCTGTAGGTCACATATCAAAAGCAACTTGACAAATGTAGTATGTCTGGATTGCATTCATACTACAAACATTCATACTATATAGTAGTGTTATAGTCAAGAACTAGTCTAAACCGAGACCAAGTCAAGAAGACCAAGACCAGTGTGTGTTGAGTCCAAGACCAGACCAGCACTCCTTAAATTCATCTATTAATTCATTCATCTGTTTGTTCACAGTTTGAACGCTCTTGTTTCTTGTCTGAGGTAAATTATCCATTGTCACTTTAATTTACGCTATTAAAAAAACACAATGATATTCAAACCAAAATGCAACCATTTTAATACTATAGAAAACACTATAAGTATGTCACATATCGCTGTTGCTGTTATTTAGGACAGAAACATTCATGTGAAAAATAATTATTATTCTTCGGTCGTGACTGGTTAGGACATGAGATGCATTTAAAAAAAGTAAAATATATTGCAAAAAATATATATGATGTTTGTTTTATGCAACTCTTGTAAACCAGCGGGAAAAGCTTGCACATGAACATGGTAGATGGAGTGTAACCTTGTTAAAAAACATTAAAAATGAGCAACAGGTTAATTTATCAAGTACTTGCACAGTCAAAATGTCCACAATGCACCCTGTCTGTACATGTGAGTTGCTCAATTCCTCACTGAAGCTGAGAAAAGCCTGCAGACGGTCCCTCTCGCGGCTAAATATAAACTCTCACTCTCAGTCCCCTCTCTCTATTGTCTCATTGAGTCTTGTTCTTTCGTTGCTCTAATAGGGACACGCTGATGCACACACTGAAATAAGAGACAGGAAATGAGTGTGCTAGCTTGTACACATGCTAACCTGCTTGATGTTGTGGTGCTCACGAAACCTCTGGCAGGCAAAAATACCCCCTTTCATGTGAGTGTAAACACACACACACACACACAAATAATGCACCAAAGCCCTGAGTGGGAAATGAGAATTGGCTCGAAGGCACAGCAGCTCTAATATGCATCTCTGTGTCTGTACGCCACCGGGTGTATTCACATCCATAACGGAAAGAGAGCAGATGCTAGGGTCTCTCTCCAATGCCCTCTCCTCCTCTTCCTCGCCTCTGTTTTTTTACCCCCGCTTCCTCTGTCTATCCCCCAATTCTATTTTCTCTCTTCCTCTCCCTTGGTTCCCTTTCTGTCACTCCTTTCTCTACATGTAGGCCGTATATTAGCCCAGGGCCTCAATTTCTCTCCCACGTCCCTCTCCCCACCCTTCCCTCTTCAGTGCGTTATCTCAGAGGGCCAGGCTTACCGTTAGCATGCAGGCCCGAGCAGGAGTTAGCAGTGAGAGAAGGGCAGGTGCTACAGCGGTGCGCGGGTCTCGTCAAAATAAACAGCTAGAGTAAATTACTTTGTCTTCAAACAGTGTTTCGCCCACTGTTCTGACAGCATGCTAACTATTCATTGCTTTGTTCGAAGGTGATGTGTGTTTTTGTACTTATTTATTTATTTCCAATAATATGCAGAGGCAAATAACTATACCTTATTTTTAATGTAACAGAAGGTGCAGCCATTCCTTTGTCAGCCACCTCTATAGTTATTTTAGCTTTGTAAAACAATGCTGTTATTTGCTGATATTGCAAACAGCATTGGGGAAAGTTACTTTTAAAAGTAATGCATTACAGTATTGCGTTCCTTCTTCTAGGCATTACTTTGTTACTTTTTGTGGAAAGTAATGCATTATGTTACTTATGCATTACTTTTTCTCACCTGGGCTGGGCTTGCTTGTTTAAAAAGAACCTGAAATCAAGTATATGAATATGTTTGCCTTTAGGTTATAAATAAGCGTGTGTGTGTTCCAAAACAATGACGAAATTAGCATTTAGGAGATATAAGCATTCAAAACGCACAGTCTCTCACTTCCGCTAAATTGGATCACATATTTTTATGACATCACCGCTGATCACATCTTCTGTCCAATCAAATGCTCTCTAGAATCTAAATCGTCCCGCCCCCTATGCTATAAATGCCACCTGGTCAAAGTGACCGTTGACACGTTACGGAGCAATATGGGTTGGTTATGTGTGTTCGGTTGCTCAAACGCTCGAGTTTTATTCCGTTTTCCAACTGTACGTTGGTTAAGAATGAAATGGCTAGAATTTATTCACTCCTCTACTATTGAATCCAACGTGTCATCAGCGCTCGGATTCGCTTCCATGGTGCTGTCAAGTACGACTTGCAGTCTGTGAGGTAAACTAAACGCTATTGGCTATTTGAAAAGGGGGAGGGGCCATTCAATATGTCTCGCCTTAGCTTCCTGTTTCAGTGGAAATTACATCAACGCATCATACAAAGCTGCTCAGTCCAAGGCACTTCAGTGGGCGTTTAAAGTTCTACTTACACCAAAAGTAAAATGAACAATCCACGCCTGTACAGTAGAGGGCGCAGCTCAAACAAACCTTTCAGCTGTGCCGCCATTCTTAATCGCAGAAGAATAGAACGCAGGAGAAGAACGTTTAACACTCTTACTTCAGCAATAATAACAAAACAATTATAATCAAACATAAATGTGATGTTTATCTAAAGTAATTTTTTGCTTAGTATGGTTGAATTGGGTAGGTTCAAGCCCCGGCTGAGACAGGAGTGCTTTTCTGTGTGGAGTTTGGATGTTCTCCCCGTGTCAGCGTGGGTTTCCTTCGGATGCTCTGGTTTCCCCCACACTGTCCAAAGACATGCAGGTTAGGTGGATTGGATATGTCAAATTAGCCGTAGGAGTGTATGTGAGTGTGTCCCAGCACTCTCTCTCTCTGCAAAGACATTGGTTAATAAAGTGAGATTAAATACATAAATTATATTTGTGTAATTTAACATATTTAATTATTGCAGGTTTCCGTAATATCCCGAGTTTTCATTTCGCTGTTTTTATTCACTTTGAGGAATACTGAATCTGTTTTTGTGCAAGTGAGATGATTAAAGGAGTCATAATGTGCAATTTTCACTTTTCCATGAGAATCAATGTATGTTATGATTGACTAACGATTATACATTGGCCGGGAAGCCGATATTCAAAAGTGAAGCGTTTGTTTACCCCAGGGTTCTTAAACTAGCCAACGTGCACGCGCACTCAAATACGAGATTTCAATTTCTCCCCCGACTTGACGTCAAGACGGGGCCGGATATACCATATATGGACACCGCAGAGGAGGCCCGCCCTGCCCCTCTCCCCCTCATATTCAGTCAAGAAAGATGCAGAAACGTAGTGCACACGTGAGTTGCTCTGTGGTTGACTGTCATAATCCACATTCTAATGTTTTTTCTTTACCCAAAACTCACCAAACTACAAGGGACAAGTGGATGAAATTTATTTTTAATGACGCTGTTCCAACAACCATCTCAACTTGCTCAACGTTAGGTGTCTGCGCTAAACATTTCACAAAAGAATCTTTTACAAATTTGGGGCAATATCAGGCGAAGTTGGCATCGAAGCTACGTTTGGAAAAAGGTGCCATTCCAACAATCAGGGACTTGCCTGAATTTGAAACGGTAAGACTGTGTTTTTATTACTATATTTTGTGTAACAAACAGCAGCTAACTACTAATGCGGTTAATGTATGTGATGTAAACACGGGGAATGGACTCTACGAATGCTAGCCACATCTTTCCACATTGTTTTACACTACAGTAACGTTAGCTATTATTTAATATAATCGTATATAATATAACAATGACAACATATCATTGTATTGATTTTTTTATATAATAGATAAGGATAGATAAATTTAAAAAACAGTCAAGAATTAATAAACATAAAGAAAAACATAACGTTACATGTCTGCAGATGAAAAATATTAAATACCTAAAAAACCACAACGTCAAAAAAGGCAAAAACAACACATTATAGCAAACGTTAATCTCTATAACCACTGTAAGCTGAAAATAAAGTAGACTACATCTCCGTTAATGTAATCTACATTAAATAAAAGCTAAACTTATGTGGGAGAAAATAGCAAAAAAAACGTTTTAGCTCGTTACTGATGTTAATGTATGTCTCAGTCAAAAAAATTGTCTTTACCATTCAGAGACATGTTGATGTAGACGTCCTTCAATTGACTGTTGTTCCTCTTCCGTTTCCAGCTCTGGTTCAGAGTCTGGCTCAAACATATACGGTTGAATCCCGTAGGTCGCGGCCAGGTCGGGTTCATTCACAACTTGCGCCATGATCTCTTTTTGGAATGATATGCTGAAGTTACCTGCGGTGTCAAGCCCCCTCCTTCCTGCCACCAATCAACGCGCCCCTCATTTGCATTATTAAAATGACCGTCCACGACAGCCAAAACCTCGCATCAGATCTCGCGAGACAATAATGCATTCAGAAATAAGGGTCAAACGAGCTCTGTGTTTATTTTTTTCCAATTTTTCTTTTTTAGAAGGGCATGAAATGACTATAATAGAGCGTGGGTATCAAAGTTAATACTACATTATGACTCCTTTAAATGTATGCTCTCATTTAGTCTAGAACTACAGTAACCTTTATGTTTCACACGTCAAAATGGGGACAGGAGAGTTGTCATTCAATACACGGGGAAACAAAGTAATTTGCATTACATATTTGAAAAGTAACTCAGATATTTTGTTGTAAATTTAAAAGTAATGTGTTACTACTCATTACTTGAAAAAAGCAATCTGATTACGTAACTCATACTTACTTGTAATGCGTTACCCCCAACACAGATTGAAAAGTGGTATTTGTTATCATATTCATTTATTATAGCAATCATAAACTGATTTGTTGCGCAAATAGTTTTACCGTTTACTGCACTTTGTTATTCTTCTAGGTACTTACCTATAGCAGCTAATGAATCTGAAACTAGGCACATTCAGGACTTAACTTACTTTGGCACTGGAAAATAATGTGGATAAGTGAGCCATCTGCTGATACTCCCGGAGTAAACTGCGGCACTATAAAAGATTACTGTGCTATTTTAATATCCAACTAGACCGACACAGCAACATTGGCTTATGCTGCTCTCACATGCTATCAGAATTATCGTAGATATGAGTTTTCTTCTCGGAAATTGGACGTGAACGGCCTCTCAAGTCGCGTTTACAATAGATTATTTTGAAGTTTTCAGGTTGGCCAGGCCATTCACTTTAAATGGTAAAGGAGAGAAATACTGCTGTAGTTTTACCGTATTTGCTTTTCCCACAAAATATACATTAATTCCTCTTGACATTACAAACTGTACACATTTATGTACTATAAATAATAACCATTTGATGCATATTGTATGTTTTACACAGCAAAAACAGCATTCATTTGACCCAAATTCCAGAATCGTCAGCAAGCTGATTATCAAAATAGCGTTTGTTGGTAATGTGTATCAAACAATGGGATGCTACATTTTATTCAAAACCCATTGGATATTGACTAAATAGAAAGATTTCCCAATGAAATAGGCAAGAATGAATCTGCCGTCCTCCATAATTCCTATTCTCTCACACAACAAAGCACTTGAACACAACAAACTTGTAATTACGAATTCAGAAGTGGGAAGTAGGAAATTTCCAGTAGAGTAAGGAATTATTTTAATTGATTTAAAGTTTCGAAAAACTTTTTTCTCCCATCACTAGTCAAGTCACCTTTATTTATATAGCGCTTTTTACAATACGGATTGTTTCAAAGCAGCTTTAACAGGAAAATAATGCAACAAAGTCTGTTTACAGAATTTTATTTTTTTTAATTTAGTTCATTTATATACATTGCCACTCTGGAGAAAACCGTGATGTCATCGTTCAGCTCAGTTCAGTTTTCATATAATGGTGTCAATGCAGCAGATCAATAATATTGTTGAATATTAAATGAAATGTCCCCAACTAAGCAAGCCAAAAGCCAATGGCGACAAAGGCGACAGTGGCAAGGAACCAAAAATCCATCGGGTGACAGAATAAAGAAAAAAACCTTCTGAGAAACCAGGCTCAGTTCTCCTCTGACCAACGAACGAACGAAAAGTGTATGATTATGATTCAGGCAGCATTACAGGTCAGAAGTCAGATTGGATTGGATTGGAACGGAACATTCACAATATTATCCAGTTCCATCTGGTTGAAGATCGAAGTCATCACGCGCGTATGGAGACGAGTTTGTTGAGGATCAGTGCCCATGGCTGTCGTGTCGATGAGGCCTTCACAGGGGAGAGTCTAGTTGACAACCTCTGCTCACTGACACTAATAAATATACAGACTAAATGAGGAACTAGACAAGACTTCACTGATATATCGGCCATCAGCCACCCTGCTCTCTAAGATAACAATACCACTAAATAAGACAGATGTACAAAATCAGAAACTATTGAAACAAATCAGGACAGAAACCAAGCCAATCAATGAAACAGGAACAAATCACAGGGAACAAGAAAAGAGGAACAACAGAACAAAATGAATATCAAAATAAGAGTCTTTGGGAACAGAGACGTGATGTCATTAACCAGTGGCATTTTGGGCGGGACTTTCTGATTTGCTGGATTCATGGAAGACTGGAAGAGAGTTGGGGAAAACTGTTTGGCAGTGTATTACACAATTGCGTTAGGTGACTCTAGTGGTGCAGGAATACCCCTTAACTTATTTTGAGTCTTTAATGCCTTTGTTTCAAAGGATAGCGAAGGTTGACAGAAAACAAGATTCAAACCCACGTCCCCACAGGACCACCACAACACTCTGTCATGAATGTTCAAGCTGTTGCTGCTATAGCAGAACTACTGCTTTCACAACTGTCTGTTTCTTAATCCCTGCTGGGAGATCTAGCTAAATCCAGATTCGAAGCTGGTTTTACAATATTTTCTAGGTGGTTCATGCTGGTCATTAGCTGGTCTATATATTGTACAGAAGATGTTGATCTGCAATGAAACCATCAAACTTTACCTACACTACCATTCAGTTGTAATTTACTTTAGTAGAATGTGGGGGAAACATTGCATCCTACTTTATTTTCAATGATAATCCATTAATGTTTGCGTGGGCTATTTTAGAGGAAGAAAAATTCACACATAATGTTGATTTGCATTAGGTCAAACACTAGAAACATCAGAGAGAGACTTGCTTTGATGTAACAACAAAGCTATTTAAATGCATTAGAAAAGCAATATATTCATACATATAATATTTGACAATAATACTAGTCAGACATATGTTGGAAATACACTGAAGTAGCTGTGTAGCATGTAAAAAAATGAAATCGGTGAAATCAACTGAAGCCTGTGGTTTTCCTCATTATAATGGAGGTGATTTAGCTTAGACATGGTGTGAATATAAAATAAATGGCCATCTTGGACAACAACATTTTACAAAAATATTCCAGGCACAAAGCTCTGGTGACAGGATTTGCGGCATAATGTTGATTGCCACAAAATTTTGTTTTGACAAAGCAAAAATATGGGTTACAGTGAGGCACTTAGAGTGGAAGTGTATGGGCCCAATATTCATAATAATAAAATACTCACTGTTTCAAAAGTAGCTTATAGCCTCAAGATGTAAACGGCCTAAATGCTTACCAACCTTTTCTGTGTAGTCATATCCAGTTACATAACTTCATGGCAATACCTAAAACCCTAAAATGACAATAAAATACAAGCTCAAATAATGTAAAAATTTAAACAGAAAAATGTTTGTAAGTGCTTTTGTGAAATAGTAAGCCTCAGATTTGTTATTTTACTGTAAATTCTTTAAAAATTCACTCTATTCACTTCCATTGTTAAAATTTGTTCCATTCAAATTTGTGCTAATCAACCTAATTTTTTGTGATGATCAAAATGTAAAATGTATGTATGCATTAAGTTACATAATTTCATCACTGTTAACATTTTACTATAAAGTTTCATTTATTAACATTGTTATTATATTAACAGTGAGCAATGTGTTTTACAACATTTAATAATATTTGTCAATGTTAGTTAATAAAACTACAATTGTTCGTTTGTTTACTTTAACAAATACTTTAATTGTATCTCTTTCCCCAACAGAGTAAAAATATAAAATGGCCTGCCAGTGCTAGTATTTTTTTATCATTTTCATACAACTTTCATAACCCGAGAATAATCTGTTGTATGAATATCTGAACATTGAATACATCAAAAGAAAGAACAGAGCCTCTGCTTTTAAACGAATGAATGAACAAACGAACATACAAACAAAAAAAATCAATTTTATTCTATTAACACTTGAATATGGATAAGTTTCATTAAAAAAGAAACATTATGAACAAAAAACTGAGAAAATCGTGCTTTTGTCAAAGACTACACCCAGATCGGATTCAGAAGGATGATCAAAACATAGATGGAGTAGATCGAGTCCATCAACACCCCCAAAGCTTCACGGTTATAGCTCGTCCTGGGTCGACATTTCATTTGGTAACATTAGGCAGTTCTGATTTATATGGAGTTTAATGTTTGATGATTGCGATAGCTTACATGTGCATAAGCAATGCTTCTATCGCTTGTTTCTGCTTCTAGTTTGCTTGTTTTTGGATCAGGAGATTCTGTATTCTCTCAGACGATGTGTAATAGCGCCCCCTACCTTATAACAGTGAAAAGATTGATTTGCCAATGGCGGGGAAGTGTCGGGTCAAGACGGGGAAAGAGTTAAACATGTATTAGTAAATGTTGAAATAACATTAACTAAGACTAATAAATGCTGTAGAATTATTGTTAACTACTGAAACTGTAAAGTGTGTAAGGGAAAATGTTTAATTACCCATAACTAACGTTTATTTTCCTTGCAGGATTAACATTGATATGCTTTTGCAAACTAAATGTCTCCAGCACTGGGGTCAAAGTGTGTCTGAATCAGGTCTGAATATAACAAAAATGGGGAAATGAAACTAGACAGTTGTCTAAATATATAAACTCATGACTTTGAGTGACAAGGGGAAGTAATCAAGAAATCCAGATTTGCTTTTACCTAGTAACAGAAGGGTTTGCTGAATTATACATATGAAGAACCATGTTGAAGTAAAATTATGTAATGAATCATGTCACCTCAGCCATGCTGCTATTCTATAAAAACTGTTGTATTGTTTTTGCTGTTGGGATTCTCTATGTGATTAGTCAGAGATCCTCTGGCCGTGATTAAAGCATATTGGCATTGTCTGGATTCTTACTCAGACTCGGAGTGAGGCTATTAGGCATATGGGGTTAGCGATGCGGTCAGGTAGCTATAATTCTTAGGCATCTTATGCAGTCAGAGCAGCTATATTTAGGCAATGCGAGTGTGAGTCACCTGAGGATAATATTGCAGGTGTCGGGGACACTTGGTTTAACTTAAGTCAGGTGCGTATGGGAATTTCTACCACAAGTGTTACCTCACACTGTAAAAGGTGATCAGTTGACTTAACTTAAAAAAAGTGATGAAACCCTTTGCCTTAAAATTATTAAGTAAATAAGATTCATGAAATTGAAAAAATTAAGTTATGTGAACTTGAAAATTCCACATACCTTATTTTTTTTCAATTATGCATGACGTTTATTTACTTAAACAACATGTTTCCTCACTTTTTTTAAGTTAAGTCAAATGATCCCTTTTTACAGTGCATTAGTTCTTGATTTATCTGGGAATCGAACCCATGACCTTGCCGTTGATAGCACCAGCTCTATATAAAGAAACAGTGTTTTTATCGCAAATACTATCAATTGAGCTAATCATACACCCGATAGTATTTATCGCAAATACTATCAATTGGCCCTATCATACACCCGGTACAATGTGGTGCCAGGCGCGACGCAAGTGTATTTTGCTAGTTTCAGCCCGACGCAGTTATCATTTTTATGTCCTGCGTCATGTTGTTTAAATACTAAATGCAATTGCGCCTATTTGTGCGCCCATTGGCGTGCTGGTCTGAAAACGAGGTGTGTTCAGGCGCATTGTTGGCGCGTTGCTATTTTTAGGCAACTGAAATAGACTGCGCCATTGACCAACTGAAACCTGGTCTAAAGTCAATGGCGCAATATTTATTTTGTTATTTAAAGGGCGCGTTAGTAATATGCGCCTTTAGGCAGTTGCACAACGCGCGTACACTCAGCTTATTACACACACAGGGACGCGCAGCAGCACACAAGCATGCCAAATATTAAAAATAAAAGCATTACAATGTAAAAGATTAATATTGTGTACATAAAGATATGGTGGAATCCGGCTTGTCCCGTAGATGGTCCGCTTGCGCGCTTTAACCTCGCGCACGAGCAGATCCGTTTCCTCTCTGGAGAAGCGTTCAGTCTTTCCGCTTGCAAATTCCACCGTGTAAATAGCGAATCCGCCATGGCGCGAGCACAACTGGCTTTTAAAGGGAATGGGAGATGAGTCTCTGATTGGTTTATTGCACGTTACGCCCAAAACACACCCATTACTCATTAAGAGAATAGGGACTACCCTTTTAGACCATGCACCGGGTGCGCCGACCGTTTTTCCCGTCGTTAAACTAGCAAAAGTGGATTCGGACACGCCCTAAGTGCGCTTGCGCCGTGCGCTTTAGACCATGCGCTTAGATGGTTAAAATAGGGCCTTTAATATTCCTTCAAGCTTGGTGTGACGTCTGTGTGAGACCTCTGTCATTGACGGACTTGTCTATTTGTCCGTGTGTTCGGTGTATTGGAAAACTGCTATAATGGGGTTGCCGAAGAGCACAGGTGTGTCAGTCCCGCGGGAGTTTGTGTGTTTATTCGCGTGTGCACTCTGGGGTGGGCGGTGACTGGCGGCTCGTCCCCCAGAGTTTCTCCACGGGGCTTATTAAAGCTCTCCTCTCCGTCTGCCCTCACATTCGCTCACCCTGCAAATCTCCTCTTTAATTAGAGAGGGGCAACATGCTCCTCACGGAATGGGTGGAAACATGGAGCAATTGTGGGACACGTGGGTGGGGAGCGACAAAAACAGTTACAGTCAAGGTCAGTGGACGGCTAAGATGGGAAGATAAACGATGTGGTTTCAGACAGTATGTACGGAGGGGGTGGTGAATGAATGATCATATAGAGTGTTAATGGAAGAGTAGAGTTCACTTGTTGCAAAGCGACAGTGTGAAAAGAGCGGGAGAGGATGATCAAGGGGAAAAAAGAAAAGGTTTCAGATGTTCGCACTAAAAGGAAGGTTAAAGGGGGGGGAGGCTGATTTCATTGTTGTTGCGGTGTCCTTACTTAATGGGGTTGCCATGACAACAGTGTATCAGTCAGGCACCAACGGATTGTATGTGCTGTTCGGTAAGTGTGTGTACATGTATGTGTACAAGTGTGATTTCCTGTGTAAATGGGTGTGCATGTTCTCCTACAAGAGACAGCGGACGTCACCATCGATATTCGTGTGTATAAAAAGATTTGTATGTCTTGTGCGCTGTGCAAAGTCGTTGCTTGGGCTTAGAGATATAGTTAATATTCACAAATAATGATTTTGCTGGGGAGATCAAATTATGCAACATTGTGAATATTGCAAGGAATTTATTGTGCTTTTTATTTGGTTTCCTAACTTTAGAATAGTTTCATGATCCTTCATTGAGTATGCAATTTTTAAAACGAACTTTATAATTGTCTCTCGTTTTAATGTCAATAGAAAAAAAAAACAGAATTTGTTTGGTTTGTTTGTTTCTTGTGAATCGTTTCAAACTGCTGATTCAAAACTCAATCATAAGTTATTTTGTTTCAGAACTCAAACTAGTGCTATTTTAGTATGCTTTATATTCGATTATATATGTTTTAATAGTTTTAATTAGCTTTTTTTTTGTTACGTACTCTTGTCATTTTTATTCATTTTTGTTAAAAAACATTTCTCTGTTCTTTTATTTTTCCCATTTTAGTTTTAGAAATTTAGAAATGTTAGTTCTTCACTTAAACTTTTTTTTTTTTTGTCAGTTATTTGCCAAGGTGATATTTTTACATTTTATTTTTCATCATTTCTTTTCATTTCTTATTTCAATTAACACAACTATTTTTAATTGTTTTAGTTTTAGTTTATAACAACTCTCAATTATTGTTGAAATGATATTTTCATGTTTTAAAACGATTTAGCACAAATATGTGTTGAATAGCATTGCTATCGTGTTGCATAGCATAATATTACATGGCATTATTTTCTTTGTTTAGTGACTTTAGTGAACTGCATGCCTTGAATATTTTCTTTTACTTTTTCTCTTTTATTCGTCTTTGCATTCAGTGAATCTATTTTGCTACATAAGCTGTCTGGTGGACTGATTTTAAGCCATTTCCAAGGTTTATAAAAATCAAAATATCAAAAAGCTGAAAAGTATCCAGACATAATTCTTGCAGCTATATGGGCCAGCTCTAAGCATGTGAGATGTGATGTGTAAGATCAGGTGATGTCACCCTCTGTGAGAGTCCCATAGGACTGACAATCTGTCATCATTGTTTTAATGACCGCGCAAACAATGTCATTTCTTTAGTGTGCCAAAGCGAACGAGCAGCTCTTAATTGTAAAATTAATTGAAAAACATTTTAATTAAAGACCAACCTGTGCTCTCCCCTCCCTAACTCTAACCTCTCCTTCTCACATCCTTTCTGTTCCATCCTTCCTCTTTCAACAGTCACATTCCCATGGATATGAAAAATAAGAAACGTGATCACTTTAAAATCTCAGTTGTTCCTCGTAGAATCTGCTAAGGAATCTGTGGATCTACATCTGAGACAAAGTTGATGCTTAAACGTAACTGAGATCTCCCAAAGAATGAAAGAGCATCCTTTGAGCATCCCAATTTGTATCCATCTTTTATTTATTTCAATTCATTTGATCAGAAACAAAGCTGATCCTTAAATCAGACATAACTGAGATCTCCATTATATCTCTATTATATTCAAATTCGTCTCATTTGTATTGCTCCTAGATAATTTTAACAGATACATCTAAGACAAAACTGGCTTCTTAAAGGGATAGTTCACCCAAAAATTTTAATTATGTCATCATTTATTCACCCTTAAGTTGTTCCAAACCTGGGAGTTTGTTTCTTCTGCTGAACACAAAATAAGTTATTTAGAAAAATATAGGAAACCAAACTGTTGACTTTCATAGTATGGGGGGGGGGGGGGACATTCCTCTAAATATATTCCTTTATATTCCACAGAATAAAGAACTTCATACAGGTTTGGCACAACATGAGGGTGATTTAATGACACAGTTTTCATTTTTGGGTGAACTATCCCTTTAAATGAGACACAACCAAGATCTGCATTCATTCTATTTAGCAATGAAAGAGCAACATCTGAGCCATCTGAGACCATCTCCTATCCAATAGTTGCCTTCTGTCTCACCTGTTCTGACTCCCTTCTTCAACTGTCACACCCCTCCAACCCCCCCCCCCCCAAAAACCAACAACAACAGTTTTCTCTCATGCCTCCATTAAAGCGGTTCCCTCTTCGGGGACTGAAGGGCTTCTCCGCACGGCGCCAGCGCCCCGGGATTCTGACCAGCCCTGGCTCTGTGAGCATCCCTCTGAGCGTCGGGGCTTTGTAGATCTGCCTCCTCAAAGCCAGAGTGGACGGCCTGTCTCTCCAGCAGTGGAGGAGCGCCTCGGGGAGCTGAGCTCATCTCGCTGCCCTGCCTCTATCTCTCATCTCAGTGTGTATCCCTCACCCACATACACCCCATCTCTCTTTACAAACCCAGACGCACACAAACCGGCCTATTGTGTGTTTATCTGGCCAGTACTCCGGTACTTAAAAGCCTAGTACTGTATGTTCTTTTTGTTATTCGTTAGCCTCGGGTCACGTGCTCTTAAAATGATTAACTTCACTCTCCCGTTGCAGCCGGGATACGGCCGGGGTGATTAATTGATTCATCTGTTAGCGATCGAGACCCTCCTTTATTGATTAACGGGCTAGTCCGTCACCAAGGAGTCGCCTCAGCGGGACACTCTGCTCCCCCGGGAGACATGCATGTCTGGGATTTCTGTTATTGGCCTCCCTGCGGGATGAAGTGCTCTGACAAACAAAGGAGACTCTGATAGATGTGTCTTTTGTGCATAATTAGCCAAACCCACCCCACAGTCAATGAGAGGATGGATTAATGAATTAAATCCGCATTGATGTATAACAAGCTCGAAATGCGAGTATCGAGCGCCGCTTCTTCTGGCCCACATTTGAAACGTCATGTCACTGCAAACAATACCAAGGCAGAGGAGCCTATCCGCAGATCCGGAATGTTCCAGACAGGGCTCTGGGAAGGCTGTAACCTCCATCTGTCTGGAGTGCCTTCTGAATGGCTTCGCCTTGATTGAACATCAAGTGCCAGTCTCTTTGCTCTCTTATCGAAAATTGCGAAGATCTGTCGGGATGTTTGAGCCACATTTGGAGCTTCATTTTTTTTTTTCCAGGAGAGCCATCGGGAAGAGCGGAGTGCCGTTGCCATGGAGACGTGGCGTCACAGGCGCCGAGCAGATTGTGCCGATTGTGCGGCTGGTTGTCATGGTGGCAGAGGATGCTGGGGAGGAGCAGGTGCTGAGAAATGACCGCTCCGTCAGAGAGAGAGAGAGAGAGAGAGAGAGAGAGAGAGACTGTGCGTCTGTCTGGCCATCTTTGATCCCGTCTACCGCACTTCACACAGGGAAGCGAGCGAGAGAGCTCTGCAAGGTTCGGGCCCCTTGGCAAATCAGTGCCAACGAGAGGACACGAGCATCGTTCGACCTCCAACACTGGCACACGGCACATGAGGAAAAGATTCCAAAACCTGCACTCCAAAAACACTCTCCTCCCCTCCCTATTCACCTGCAGTGCTTTATTCTGGCCCGGCTAAATAGTGATCCGGTCAGAGGCGCACAGGTGCGCGGGGTCTGCATGTTGCCAATTCTGTCCGCCCGCTTGTTGCCCACAACGGAGTCTGAGTCACTCCTCCGTAGGAAAGAGAGGGTCTGCTCATCATGACATCATACAGAACCAACTTTGCTTTGCGAACACCAGAGATGAGATACAACAGAATGGAAATGTTCATAATGATGAGCTTTGAATGTTGGGAAAAAAGTTGAAAAAAAGTCTTGAATTGTATGTAGCCCTTACAGACAAAGATGCTACGGAAGCGTATTGCATTAACTTGAAGGAAAAGATCTACTCTGTTTTTCTGAATTAATGAGTTAATTATCTCAGAATTACGAGATAATTTTTAATGGAAAAAAAGTTTTTGCTCTGTTTTTCTGAATTAATGACTTGATTATCGCAAAAACTCAGAAATTCTGAAAAACAGAGCAAAAACTTTTTTTCCATGAAAAATTATCTCATAATTCTGAGATAATTAACTCGTTAATTCAGAAAAACAGAGCAAAAACTTTTTTCCATGAAAAATGATCTTGTAATTCTGAGATAATTAACTCGTTAATTCAGAAAAACAGAGCAAAAACTTTTTTTCCATGAAAAATGATCTCATAATTCTGAGATAATTAACTCATTAATTCGGAAAAACAGAGTAGATTTTTTTTCTTCAAGTGAATGCAATACGCTTCCGTAAGATGCAGACCGATTAAGCTTAAAGGTAAATCTCTTATGAAAATAAATTTAAAGGCCAACATCAGCGTCAGAACCAATAGAGATCAAAGCTAGGCATTTATTAGGGTGCTCTGAGATTTAGTATAGTGTTGTTAAGGTGTTTTGAAGCAGATCAAAAGCCTTGCATGTGTTTAGATCTGTTAGTTGAAGTTAGAAATCACAAATATTTCGACACACTAGCCCCTTTCACACATACAGTGTTTATTGGTAAATTACCATTAATTGATCATGTGAAAACACCTTTTAAAAAAACCCAGTAAATCGGTTCTAGCAATTTACCAGTATGAGTAGAAACATTTCCAGTAAATTACTGGTTATGATGCTGTGAGTGAACAAAGAATGAAGACCTTGCCGCCTTTTGCATTCATCAGCGCTGCGGCTCTGCAGTTGGATACTAATATGTGCATCTCGTGTTTTTAAGAGCAAAAACGCGTTCTGTGTGATCATCACCTTCACTCAGAAGTTAAAAAAAGTGGTGTCAAATTGAACAGATAATGAAACTAAAGCGATCCTCCTCATGAGGGCGGATGAAGACAATTGCATATTTTAAATTTAAAGATCATATCCGATGACTGACATCACTGAATTTACAGGTATTTTGGAGCTGATGTGTGAATGACCAATGTATTTACTGATAAAGTCATTCTGGTAATTTTACGGTAATTTACTGGGATTGCTGTGTGAAAGTGGCAACTGAGAACATTCAGCCAATGCAAGTCTGGACGTATGTGATTTTGGGGATTGTCTACTCTAGTAAATAGTATACGTTAGACTGTTAAAAAAAAGTAAAGAACTGTTAGTCTCAAGTTTAGTGGGTGTAGTGTGAATTATTTTGGAGGCATTGCAATCTAGGAGATTTTGGAAGTGGATCGATTTTTTGATTTTCTACTTCAGATTGTAGAGTGTAGGTCAGATGAGATTGAAAGGACACAGTCAGAACAGCCTGAAGATCTGTGCTGAGTTTTGTGGATGTAGCTTTAAAGAGCTAGGAGAAGGTATACAGTCAGAATGGGGTTTCAAACGAAAACATATTGAGAATGGCATATTGAGTTGGGAAGTGAGATGAAGTATGAATGCAGGGGAAATTCCGGCAACCATAGAGGAACGAGAACCATGCGTACTACTTCCAGCCCATGGGGAACGAGGCATATACGTTTGTAGAAAGTACAGACAGTACAAACATTGGGCAGAAAGAGAAAGGGAGTGTGGTAAGCTGTTGAGGTGTGCTCTTGTTTCATGTCCCTCTCAGGAATAAGAGAGAAAGTGCCTCTTCAGGTTCAAGTACGGCCAAAGCTCCATTTGGGGTTTATTTAAAAAGAATGCAGGCACTTAAGAGCTCCTCATTGGCTCCTGTGCTATGACAACAGCAAAAAACGCATCATAAGTGAAAAGAGATACACAACTGAAACACATGCACTCGTTTAGACAGTCTGAAGAGCCCTCCTGCTCCCTCTGGCTCCTTTCCTTCCCCTCTCTCCCCCTCTTCCAGCCTGAGCTTGGCGTATCATCCAGACTGCTAAGCCCCTCTTGGCTGCCTTACAAGAAGACTGCAGCATTTAGTCTGATTATGGAGGGAGAAGACACCTAACAGAGCTTAGCATGGAGCTGCTGAAAGCTGGACAGGAAAAGATGAAGCCTCCGAGCGGAATCTGATTAGGAATTAATATTATATTTGTAGGTACAAGAGTCTGCTGTGGGTCTAGTAGTGCATTAACTAATGTTAACAAATGAGAGATTATTGTAAAGTGTTACCAAAAATTTGTTTTGTAGTACATTAACGCATAATTCTCCTTATTGTCATATTACATTACTGTTATACAAAATATTATATACACACACACACACACACACACACACACATATATATATATATATATATATATATATAATATTTTGTATAACAGTAATGTAATATGACAATAAGAGTAACGAGACATTATTGTAAAGTGTTACCAATAATTTGTTTTGTAGTATGACATTAACGCATAATTCTCCTTATTTTCATATTACATTACTGTTATACAAAATATTATATACACACACACACACACACACACATATATATATATATATATATATATATATATATATATATATCATATTTTGTATAACAGTAATGTAATATGACAATAAGGAGAATTATGCGTTAATGTCATACTACAAAACAAATTATTGGTAACACTTTACAATAATGTCTCATTTGTTAACCTTAGTTAATGAATGCATTAACTAACATGAACTAACAGGGAGCAATACATTTTTTGAAACATTTCATAATCTGTCGATTTAAGTTAATAAAAATACAATTGTTCTTTGTTTGTTCAACTTCACAGTGCAATAACAAATGTTAACAAAAACTACTTTAATTTAAAACATTTATTAGTAAACTCAACTAAACTAACTAAATCCTGTAGATTTATTGTAAGATCATGTTAACATAATGTAGTGAAACCTTATTGTAACCAAAATCGTACAAAAAATGGACTTAATTTGATTTACGCACAATAGATTTGCTGTTTGCATTTTCAGGGTGAAATGTGACCTCGACGTGTTGTGCTTTAAAAACGGTATGACAAAATGAAATGTAGCAGTGCAGCTGTGTGTGATACACACAAATGTGTATACGTGTTTAAAGTGATGGGGTGGTGGGTTTAGATCCGCATTCAGAATGTCAGTGGCACAGTGATTCACCATCAGTGTCTGGGACGGACTCCAATCGGGACAGCCATCTGGTGACCAATCAGAGCCCTTACTGTGATGTCAGAGCGTCCGAGGGTTCCTTGGGCAAAGGCTGCTGGGAAGGGCCAAATGTTCTGACTCAAGTAGACATTGCAATGGCTAGAATCTCAATGCCAATCGGCCAGCAGAATTTGCCATTGCTTGCTAGTGGCTCAGTAAAATTGGGTGTTTTGAATCACATTTCTGCACACACAACACAGTGACAGCTGTATAATTCAATCCTGGCATCCTTCCATGTGCGTGCAGACAGCGCCGTTAACTTGCAACACATGCAAAACGCAACAAAGGTCAACAAAAACCAGTAATAGAATTAAAATTCAGTGCAGCGCAGAGATTGACAGCTCTGTTAACTCTGACCTGATTAATATTTCAGCGAGTTCTCTCCAGCAAATGCCACTGTAATCTAAAACAGTCTTAGGCAGACTCTCCGAGTCTCCAAACTGCTGCCCCGTAACCCTTCTGATCTGGCTGAGTCACAGCGCTCAGGCCTGCTGGGAGGCGGGCGGTAATACAAATCCACCAAACTCCTACACCACCTGCGGTTTGTGGGCCGTTCAGATACAGCACAGGAGGCTGGCTCATTTTTTTGTCTGGAGAATGAAGAAGAAAAGAAAAGTTTTAAGCCGGTCCTTCGCCACTTTGAAGATAGACTGGATTTTCATCGCCTGGCTGAGTCATCTAGTGCGGTGGCAGGCGGTTGAACGTGTGCATTGGAGAGAGGCGAGTCTGACTAGGCCGGAGGAGTAAAAAACGCACAACCTGCACGTTCGACGGCGGAGATATTCCACAGCTGTGTTCACCCTCCAGCTGTACTTTTATGCATGCGTGCTTGCACAATGCGAAACGCAGAGCAGACTGTGAGAAGTCAGCCAGGTTAGATTTCCTAAAGGCCTGTTTTCCGCTCACATGAACATTTGATTGCTGTTTTATTGTTTCATTTAAGTATCAACCCGGTCTCTTAAGATTTCTTAAAAAGAGTTCATCTGGGTGATAAATGTTCCAAACCTATAAGACTTTGGTTACTCTTCGAAACACACATCTTAATAATGAAACCTGAGAGGTTACCAAAACTTAGAAGATCATATTTTATATGTGAAGAAAAGCCTAATTAAATCTGTTAAATCATATAAAGCATTCGTAGCTCTTCACAAGACCTGGATTAGATCTCTCGATTCATATGGATGACTTTTACGATGCCATTATTTCCTTTTTGGATCTTCTAAGTTTTGGTTTCATGGACAGAAACCTCTTAGAATTCATTCTCATTTGTGTTTTGAAGATTTGTGTAATGGGTTTGGAATGACATGAGGAGAAATTGTGATAAAAATTTTGGGAGAAGTAATTAAAATACATCATATAATATATATACATATATACTGTACACTGTAGTACAAGAAAATGACATTATTAAAATCATAATTCAAATTTCTGACTTTGGATTGCAAATCTGAGCACAGTTTGAGACAAATATTGAGATGTTGTGTAAAGCTCATGTATGTGAGATTGTCTTTTTCGAGTAGAAAACAAACCAGCACTAGTGTGGAAATTCACACTGGTGTAAGTTGTCCTGTTCAGTATGATTTAGCTTTACGTCTCCATTTTCGCACCATTTTGCTCAGAGAAGCAACTGATAAATGGAAGAACTCATCAGTGATTAGTCTTTCCTTTGACTGGTGCTGCGCGTGACCGGCATTCTGCCCACAGTGCAAGAGAAACAGCCTTGTGCCGTGACCTTGCCTCCCTGGCGCCACACACATGTGTTTGCTCCCAGTGTGCACCCAGTGGGTGTTTGTGTTTGTGAGCATGTGTCTGTGATCCTGTGGTTCATCTTCTGTGCATGACATAGCAGTAATAAAGGATGTTACCTCGTCTGTGTGTGTTTGTGTGCGAGTCCCTGAAGAGCTTCAGTGGCAGTCGGAGAGCAGTGGGAGTCTTGTTGAACAAACCAAACGCGCAGCACAACAGTATGAATAAGACACATTTCCTACACAAAAGGTCAAGGCCTGCTCGCTGCAGTAAAGACTGAGATTCAAATGTCTCCCTCCCAGCATTCTGCAAAAGGTATTGTTCAAATCCCACCCACCATTTTACCCACCCATCTGTTCATTAGTCTAATTTATTCCTCATTCAATCCTGAAAACAATGCGTATTGTAATAGCTGGAATTGTGTAGAGCTGTAAATATGTGCATGAGAGTCACTGTTGATCACAAATATGATCCTCGATTGTGGCATTTCAAGACTTCTGAATGAGAGCAAGAGGATTTTTTTTTGTAGCATTGTTTGTTTTAAACCTTTACTACATATATAGGCCTACCGGGTCGTTCTATAAGATGGGTGTCTTTTTCGATTGATAGGTTAATTTCTATTATACACGTTTCAGTTTTCGGCTGTTTACTAAAGAAAATTATGGTAACGGACGGTTGAAATTTTAAGATCACCCTCTATTGAAAAGCATAGGGAAAAAGATGATCATGTCTTTATAAAAGTTTTTTTTTTTTTTTAAGGGTCCTATAATGCCCTTTTCACAAGATGTAAAATAAGCATCTGGTGTCCCCAGAGTGTGTATGTGAAGTTTTAGCTCAAAATAACTGACAGATATTTTTTAGAGCATGTTACAATTGTCACTTTTAGAGGGTGAGCAAAAACGCACCGTGTCCCTTTAAATGCAAATGAGCTGTTGCTCCCTGCACACACCGAGGGCGGAGCTGTTGGTTGTGTGTTAACAGCTCTGATTACCTCACACAGATACGCACTGAAAATTTCACAAACATTTTGCCTTTTATGTTCAAACCGGAGTCGGACAAAGATGGAGAGACTCAAGAAGAAGTGACAACATGTAGACATTTCTGAATGGTTAGTTTTATAAATGAAGGTAATCTTTGAAGGATGAACAAATAATGTTTTGGTCATCACATTAACAAATAACATTTAAATTTGATAATATTTGAGTTTTGAAGTGCTGGAAATAGATGTGTGACTTACTTGAAAGCATTTTACTATTTCACCCAAACTTCCATGGTTACAGTTAGCGATACTACATTAAATCCATGGTGAATGTTGCTGATCTGTGGACTTAATCCTATAACTACTTCATTCATGGCACAATGTTTCTCCTGGTTTCCACGTCAGCGCTGTTTGATCCGTTAATAACGGAGATATTTGAATGCTTCTCACCAGATCTCGCAGCGATGTTATTACTTCTGTGGAGAATTCAAATGCTTTCTTTACTGGATCTCTTAGCGCTGTGTAGAAAGAGTGTCGCTTGATCAAGATCGTCTCGCGCTGAATTGGTCCAAACTGATAAACTGTCCGTGAAGCACAAAATAATGAGTAGCGCAGTTTCGTTCCGCTTTCATTACGTTTGACATTTGATGTTGGGCAACGTTGTCGTGGTCGCGCCAGCGGACAATGCGGGCGCATTTTAATAAAAATATCGAGCGCTATATCGAAAATGTTTTATATCTTTACCGACAATGGTGTACCGTCGATAAATACCGATACCGTTTTATCGCCCAGCCCTATGATAATCTATAAATGGCGTTTCCGGGGGCAGGGTTTATGTAAATTAAAGGGTTTGTGATGTCACTAACCCGTGAAGAAGCTTGTAGTCCCTACCAGCCGTTTGTTGTAGTCCTTAAAAAGCAATTTCTGTCAAAGAAAATCAATACCTTTGCTTTGAACTTTGAGCATCATTTGCAGTTGTTGTTTATGCTCAAACAGCAACATTACACACTAACTAAAGTTAAAAAAGTTAAATCATAATCAACCACCACTTTAATTAAATATTAAGTTTTAAATAATGCATTATGTGTAACGATGCGGGAAGAATGAAGCGAGAAGTGAATCCAATTGCAAGCACATTTATTAATAAAACAAACAAAAGACCAACTCAGACCAGGAACACGGAAACAGCAACCATTACATCATTAAGAACTCACAAGGACTGAACTAAAACACAGGGCTTAAATACAGAGGACCGGGTGAGTGAAACAAGACACACCTGGGCAATTAACTAAGAACACAGGTGGAAAACATGAACACAAACGAGGAGCGGGAAACCTAGACAGGACTAAACCAAATACACAATAATGGGGGGAACACAAGACAGACAGGAACAAGACATGAACCCACACCGTGACATAACAATAAATAACATTAACCATGCAGTTATGTATTCAATTGCTTGCCCCCCCCCCCCCAAAAAAAACCTTTTTATTTTATTTTTGATCAGTGTAATGCATCCTTGCTGAATAAAAGTATTAATTTATTTAAAATTAGTATATCGTTTTATATATTAGCTATATAGACATATCTGATCTTTTATTTGCATATATGTTTGTTTTCATCAAAATATGCATATTTGCCACATGTAAGTGTGCATTCAGCCAGGAGAAGTTAAAAAACAAAGAAGGTAAAAAATCATAGAGTGGAAGTTGACATCTGCTTTTTGTTGTAAAGCCCTTTTTTACACATATGTATATGAAGGACACAAATGGCACCTGTTTTGTAGAGTGACCTGAATATGTTAAGTTTTTGCTGCATTTTTATGACTGACAAAACAACACAAACCCAGGCATTGCCAGATGGTGACATATTGAATGTGAATGTTTTTTCCGTGCTTGTTGAAATCCAGGCGGAGGGAAGTACCATGTCTCCGACCTAAGCTCAGATAGAGTGTGTCAGAGACTTGACAGAGGGACAGGAACCTTGTTTTGTGTCTCGCCGGCTGATCAGCATGTGTTTTTACACAGCTCTGGGTCCCCAAGGTGGAAGAGTAGAGATGTGTGCCCTTCATGCATCGCAGCGCACGTCTTTCTGGAGAACCTGCCTTGAGTCCTGAATTGGTCTTTCCGTAAATCGCCTAAAAACAACATGGGAGTTAAGAGCAAACAAAAGCTATTCGATTTGGGATTTGTGAGTTGTATTTGTTGCACCGTTGTATTCTAGTGTAGCTTTATGGATGTGCTTACGGCAGTTATGTCTGGGATTTCAGACGTCTCGATTCTAGTCGTCATAGCTTATGCGCTGATGTCTGGAGAGAAGAAAGCAAATCTCATTTGAGCTTTGAGTGGAGTGGAATCGGATTGGTTGCAGCGGTCTACACACCGAGAGTATGTCTGAGAGAGGGCACCAAATCCTTATGATTAATGTCACACCATAATATTTATCCCTCAGGTACGCGCCTCTGACTACCACCGCTGAAAAGCATGTTTGGTGTGACCGGGTAATGTAGATAAGCTACAGTTGGGGGAAAAACTCAATGTGGAAGTAGGTGCTATTGAATCTTTCCCCAAACGAATATAGCTTTTATTTGTTTTTATGGATTCTGGCCCTTCTTTAATAGAATTCTTATCACTTTTGTGGCGCATTGAGTCCGAGCGATTGTACGGTTGATCTTTAGGAAAGATCTAACCCAACATTGCTTTAGAGATGTTTACCCAGGTAAAAACTGCCCCACTGCCAATTGTTTATTGACCGGTTTTAACCTTAGTTTTGTTGTGATATGCATTTATGACAGCCAGACGAGGTGCTTTGTTGGCTGACAAACCGAGCTCTCCCTCAGCCTGCATGGTATCTGGTATACCAAAGTAGATGTGCTTGATTTTATTCTGAAGGTACTAAAGTTGATTTGCTCAATTTGCAATCAAAAAATTAATTCAATTATAACATATATGAAGGGCCAAACAGGAAGTCTTATAACAATACTATCAGATTTACATTTATATATTCAGATTTCATATATTTATTGTTCTTTATTTTTGTATGAATTTAGAATAATATAGTTCTTATCAGTATATTAATACTATTTATTTATTCTAATTTCAGTTCATTTTAATCCATTCATTCACACAATTATCCATTCATCCATCCACTTATCCATCTATCATCCGTCCACCCATCCACCCACGTATCCATCCATCCATTAATCGATGCATCATGCATCCATCCATCCATCCATCCATCCACCTAGTTATCCATCTATCCATCCACTAATCCATCCATCATGCATCCATCCATCCATCATCCATCCACCCACTTATCCATCCATCCCCTAATCCATCCATCATGCATCCATCCATCCACCATCCATCCATCCATGCAGCATCCATTCATCCACCCAATTATACATCCATCCATCATCCATCCTTTCATCCACCCACTTATCCATCTATCATCCATCCATCCATCCATCCACCCACTTATCCATCCATCCATTATACATCCATCCATCATCCATCCTTTCATCCACCCACTTATCCATCTATCATCCATCCATCCACCCACTTATCCATCCATCCATCATGCATCCATCCATCCATCCACCTACTTATCCATCCACTTATCCATCTATCCATCAACTAATCCATCCATCATGCATCCATCCATCCATCATCCATCCATCCATCCATCCACCCACTTATCCATCCATCCATCATGCATCCATCCATCCATCCACCTACTTATCCATCCACTTATCCATCTATCCATCAACTAATCCATCCATCATGCATCCATCCATCCATCCATCCATCCACCCACTTATCCATCCATCCCCTAATCTATCCATCATGCATCCATCATCCATCCATCCACCCACCCACTTATCCATCCATGCAGCATTCATTCATCCACCCAATTATACATGCATCCATCCATCATCCATCCATTCATCCACCCACTTATCCATCTATCCATCCAGCATCCATTCATCCACCCACTTATACATCCATCCACCCACTTATCCATCCACTAATCCATCCATCAAGCATCCATCCATCCATTCATCTACCCACCCACTTATACATCCATCCATCCATCCATCCATCCACTTACTTATCCATCCACTAATCAATCCATACATCCGTCCGTCCGTCCGCCCGCTTGTCTTCTTTAGGATCGCAGGGTTGCTGGAGCTTATCCCAGCACCACACACGTGCAAAACACCTTGGACAGATGGCAGGTTTAATTCTGCTTCCTTACAATCGATTTTGAATTGCAGTTCTGTTTTCTTCAAATTCATGAATTTAAAGGCATTCTCAATTGACTTCTGAATGGCGCACAACCCTACCATTGATTTTTGTAGAGATCTTATCACACATTGCATTAAAGACAGTGTTTTCACAGTAGAATCTGCACCACTGTTAAATGTCCGTTGACCCATATTGTCTCAATACTGGAGTGGTGCACATTTAATGACTTCTGAGATGAGGTGTGCTGTTGGTTTGTCTGGAACTTGGTTTGTCTGGAATCTCTTAAAGACTGCCACGGAGGCCGAGTCAGATCGGGAACGATAGAAGAATTCATAGAGAGAGGTAAAGAGCGCAGGTCAAAGGAAAAGACGTGTCTGAAGGCGTCTACAGCGTGTTTCTAATTGAGCGGCTTGTAGTTAATTGTTTGTACGTAGGAGGGGAGAAATCAATCTGTTTTCTCACTGCTGTGACTCCTGGGCCCCGAGGTGATAGACTAGAGCTGGCAGACACTAGGACGGAGCGCTGCCAAATACAGCCCCGAAAGCAAAGACTTCCCCTTTCTGCACACACACACTCGAGGCTGACGCGTATGCTTGCACGCTCTTCACCTACATGCGCGCACACATGCATGCAGAACAGGTTTCACGGGATAGCTTCAATGTCAGGGTGAAGGCGGATCAATCGATCCATCCTCTGTTTGTGGAAAAGTAAGGAATACCAGGTCAGAGAGGGGAGCGGGAAACAGCGAGAGCATCTTGAGACAGGCGAAAAGGAGAGTTTAAAGAGACGCAATAGAAATGTATTCTAGGTTAAACCCCTTCAGCTTTTCACAGAGTCTGGCTGCTGTGTATGAGGCAACGCTATTAAATAAAGGAGAATATTGCATTAGTCTCAGCTCTTGGCGTCTGTCGAATCCTCTCCCACACAACCAGCTGCAACTTTCTGCAGTTGCAGATTTTTTAACGCAGCATCAAGCCTGGAGCAAATCCCTTTAAACTTTAAAGTCGATGAATCACTTACATTAGCATGGAATGAATGACCGTTGTGTTAATTAGTACATAAACACAACCCATAATTCAACCATTTAACATATTGATTTGCATTTGTTTACTCACAACAGACGTTTTTAATAATTTGTCTTCCCGAAAAGACTTCCTCAGTTCCCGGGCCTCAACACGCAGCCAAAAGGAGGCGTGGCCAGGGCGCATTTTAGCTTTCAAAGCATGTCGTCTAAATTATTCATCCCACTTTTAACAGAGATCAGAGCGGGCCGGTCTTTTGATCATCGCAGTTGTCCCTTGCTCCGTCCTGATTGGCTTTGCCGCACTCACACCCACATGTGAGCTCCACTCGTGTTTGCTGGCGATATATTCCTTCCAGCTTTGTCCGCACAGCCTTCATTATTTATATAAATGAAGGAGTGAAGAGGTTGAGTGTGAGTATAGGAGGAGGAAGGATTAGATGAAGCGGGATGCAGTATTGGTGGGCGTTATGTCTTGTATCACAGTATGAATCATTTTATCTAATGCTTATGTGTGCTGTATATACACTATCATTCAAAATAAATGAATGCTTTTATTAAGCAAAGACATTAAATTGATTAAAAGTGACAGTGAACACGTATTATGTTATCAAATCAGCATTTGCATATCAGTGATGATGCTGAAAATTCAGCTTTGCATCACAGGAATAAATTACACTTTGTGTCATCTGCCATACAAACCGTCTCGTTGCTTTATTTTGAAGGGGAAAAAAGCACATACGAAACAGGGACATATGATGTGTAAAGGAACACAATACAAAAACTAGCTATATTTGGTTATTGAATGAATGCTGAGAAATGTCAACTAATACAACTGTTGTCCATAGCATTTCATTAATTAGACTGATTAATAAATAAATTAATAAAATGTGAAGCATTTACAGTGTCTTTAAACATACTGTATATTTGGCATATTAAGCGTATTACAGACATATTAAGCGTTTCACATTTGCAATGAACACATAATTTAATTTAGCAAGTTTATGACAAAACATAACAAAGACTGTTTTGAATAATCACCCACTTTATTGAAACTTACAAGATACAGTACTTAAAAATACTTTAAAGTGCTTCATCTATTTTTTTACTTGTTATATCAAATTAATTACTAGTATGACTTAAAATACAAATTCAGTTGCTTAAAGTCAAAATACTACTGTATTACTACTGTATACTACTCTATTTTATGCTCATCAAGGCTGCATTTGATCAAAAATACAATATTGTAAAATATTATTACAATTTAAAATAACTGTTTTCTGTTTGAATATACGTTAAAATGTAATGTATTCATCTGATGTAAAGCTGAATTGTCAGCATCATTACTCCAGTCTTCAGTGTCACATGATCCTTCAGAAATCAATCTAATATGATGATTTGATGAAAAATGTATTATTATTATCAATGTTGAAAACCGCTGTGCTGCTTCATGTTTGAAACCTGTGATGCATTTTTTATATATATAATTATAGTAATAGAATTTCTTTGAAAAATACATTATGAATGACTTTAACAATTTAATTATTAATTTCTTTAAAACATTTAAATAAAAAAGACTTTTGAATGCAATGCGTGTACAGCATTTACTTCAAATCTGATTGGTCGAGCAGTGTTCCAGGAGTGCTGATAGGACGTGGCGACGAATTACTGTCTTTATGAGTGAGAGTTTATTAATTCACTCAACCGAATTGTTCAAAACACCGATTCATTCAAGAACAAATCGCCACTTCTGTGTGTCGCTCAGATATGCAACAGTTCATTTCAGTTCAGTTTTTATAGGCAGAGCAAAAACAGACAAAATGACAGGCAGCATTGTGTCTAAAATGCAAGTTACTCGATATCAACGTCTTGTTGTGTAAAAGCATTATCACACTAGCTGTACCCGATCGTTCTCGCCCAGTGGATGTATATCCAATATAAATGTTCTAGCCTCAACCTGTTAATTCATTTCTAGTCTCTCAAAGTGCTAATATACCATTATACCAGCAGCCATAGGAAACATGTACAGGGTGGGCCGCACACAATCCTCACCGACAGACCCTCAGGAGGAATAAGCGCTGATTCTTTCTCTATCTGCTACCATCCTTTTCCTGTTCTTTCAGTTATATTGTGACAAAGGCGACAGCGCAGTCGCGTCAGACTGCCCGCTCTGAAAGACCACAAGAAAAAGGTCACCTGACTGCGGGCCAAAAAAGATTGCGTGGATGAAGCGATGCGCTCATTCCCCCGGGGGGTGGGAGACGGGGGAAGATAGAAAGAAAATGAGAAATAGACAGAGCGAGCGGAGTGTAACTGTGTGTGTGTGTTGTCCTATTGTAAGTAGCCTAACAGACCCTCTGGATTCACTCTATGCTCTAATGACCAGTCACAAGGCAGCGGCCACGCTAAGCCCGAGTCTTCTAGCAGACTGTTCCTAATTAACAGATGCAGCGAGTGGAAAGAAGCACCTGCTAAGGTATGACTGCAGGTTTGAGCCAGGGGCTTTTTCACACGCTTGTGCACAAACACACACATGCGCGGCGGCTACTTTATAAGGACCCGCATCGTTATGACATCCTCCTCCGGGGAGCAAGTGTTTGTGGGAGAGTGTGTTAGCTCAGAAAGAGTAATGTGTGGTGTGGAAAAATATCCTGTCTGTGCTCTGGGGCGGTATGGTTGTAAAGTAATTGCGTGTGTCCGTGAGTTGTGCGCTGCTGTAGTTTTATGAGGCGGTTAATGTTCAACCTTCAGGATCGAGCTTAAAGCAATAGTTCGCTTAAAATAAGAAGCGTGCCATTATTTAATCATCCTCATGTTAGTCTCAGCCTCAGACGTCACGCCTTCGGACCGCTGGCTGAACGTCTGATGCACATGGCACAACTAACTGGAAACACATCAAGTCATCATCTGATTGGTTGAATTCTACAGGATATCCGGGAAGTGTGTGTGTCGCGTTCTTTAACGGTCCGCCTGGAAACAAAGATGCTGTGATCATAGATATCCATAATAAAGGCTAGATGTTTAGTCCGTGCTGCTTGCCAATCAGGTCGACGTCCGCACCTGGCGGCCATCTTGTCACAGGCAGCTCGCTCACTCGTAACATTGTGTTTTAGGAGCATGTACTCTTTAAATAACCATAACTTGCTCAATTTTCTACCGATTTTCAAACGGTTTGGTTTGATATAAACATCAGAGATGTAGTTATGACACTGCATACTTATGAATAATAAGTGTATAAATAAATAATCATCCAGAATTATAGCCACGTTAATAACGTTTCTAAGAAACCAAACCGTTTGTAAATCCGTCAAGATTTCAACGAGGTAAGAGTATTTGTGTTCGTGCTGATCACTCATCTTACATCAGGCACCACAGAGTGACAAGATGGCCGCCGGTGATGACGATAGAGACTCCGCCGTAAGACATCTAGCCTTTATTATGGATATCTATGGCTGTCATGCCTAAAAGATGAGTAGACGCTAATTTAGTCCCCCCAAAATTAGTTCCTAGAACAAAAATTGTTCCTAGTCCCTGCGGTGGCAAAATCCGGTTACTTCAGCCAATAGTTCTAGAAACTATGAAAAGGTTCCTCACGTGCGAAAGCCCCTAATGACTTTACCAATTGACTTTTATTTAGAGGGTTGGACTTATTCCATTATTTTGAATGAACCGTCTTGTTGTATCTAAACCACAAAGATTATAGCAAATAAGTAATGCTAACGTCAGCGGCCAGCTTTCAAAAAATGTTCTGGTCCTCGTTAGTTCTGGGTAGTACATATATGGGTCTCTTTGGGTTGGGATACCCGTGAAGACCTCTACGCCAAACCCCCTTATGGAAGAAGCAAGCCATTGTGTTTACAACTGTGACAATGAGCGCTTATCAGGATTAACTAAACGCTGGATTTTCAGAAGTATTTGAAGTATGTAAAGTTCGCCGGACTCTTTAAAATACATTCAAGAGTTTTACACACCAGTCTGTTATTGTAGGGACATTGACGTTACATGTTCACGCCCCTAAACATGACACGGAACAAAACTAACTGCGATTGGTTGCTTTACATGTCAGTCAGACGGCCTCTGGACGATCCTTGGCCAATGAAAGCTGCGATGGAATCTGCCGTCGATCTGAATGTCTGGCTACAGGAGACTATACCTCACGTTGTTCCAAACATGTATGACTTTGGCTCATCTTCAAAACACAAATTAAGATATTTTCAATGAATCCTGAGAGGTTTCTGTCCCTCCATTTAAAGGTAACCAAAACTGACAAGATCTAAAAAAAAAAGTCAGGAAGGCATATTAAAATGAATTCATATGAATCGAGTGAGTCTGAAGAGATACAATCGATTTGATAAACCGATTTAATTTAGGCTTTTATACAGATATAAACACATAGAGCACAGCACATATGACAAATATCATTGGTTCACACGTGTTTACCATATTTGATGTGGGGAACTATCCCTTTAAAACTGCAGGTCGCATGCACATAAAGAGATGGATCTCACGCTGTCCATTTCCGACCGGCTTTGTTTTAATCCATCTTATGTGCCTTGGATCAGGGATATGGATTTGTATCTCTGTAACAATATGGTGCATATTGTCGTTGACATAATGATGCTCCTCTCTGTAATATTCTAATCTTTCATCTTCTTTCAGAGGTAAAAAAAAAGCGAGTCAGCGTGTCTGCGAAAGCAGTTGGAAGGGAGATGCTGAATGGAGATTATGCATGTTGTGACATCACTGCCCTTCTTCTTCCGTGTAAGCTCGACTGATCATTGGCCGATGAGCTCGGGGATGTTTTCTGTGTGTGTGTGAGAGGCTGGGTGAGTAACAGGCGTGTGGGAGTTCAAGCCTGGAGATTTGGAGACCCTTCGAGACTTGGCCCATCTCGTCGCTGGGTAACCGCAGACGGCAGAATGGGGTCACCGCCATCAAACTCGATACATCACATTCGCGCACATGCTCGTAGGTTGACGTGTGCGCTTAGGTCTATAATGTTGTGTTCGGTCGTCTTGGCTTTCGCTTTGCGGAACAAATCAGACGCGGGTCGCAGCCTGGCAGGCCAATTTAGTGGAGAAGTCATGCATCTATTTGTTTTTAAGGGGGCACCAGTTACTGGTGCCTTCGGTGAGATAGGACGTAATCCCAGCAGAAGATGTGATAGTCTGGTGGTACAACTGAAAAAGACTCTCACGTTGCGTTTGAAAGTTTTAAATTGATTGCACTGATGACACAGTTGTCATATTGTTGTGAACTATTCCTTAACTGCTTTTGTTTATGACAGTTAATATCTATCCAGAGTGACATCATCACTCTCATTCAAGCTGCTATATTCAGATCGAGTTTCGCATTGAGACGAAGAGATGCGTGAATGGCTGTCATTCATATTCAAGCACATGATAGATTCATTTTATGTCACAAGACATCCAAATGATCACAGAATTACCATAAGATTGAAACGTTTAAAAGAAGATAATGTTTTTGAAATAGTCTCTTATGCTCATCAAGGCTGCATTTATTTGATAAAAAAAACTAATAGTGTGAATATATCAATTTAAAATAGCTGTTTTCCATTTGAATATATTTTGTATTTTCAGCATTACTCCAGTCTTCAGTGTCACATGATCCTTCAGAAATCATTCTGATATAATGATTTGCTGTTTAAGAAACATTTATTATTATCGATGTTGAAAACAGTTGCGCTGCTTAATATTTTTGTGGAAACCATTTTTGATGAAAAAGCTCAAAAGAACAGCATTTACTTGAAATCTTTAGTAACATTTTAATTGTCTTTGATCAATTTAATATTACTATGAATTTCAAATGAATCTTACTGACCCCAAACCTGTGAATGGTAGTGTGTGTACACAAACTAAAATTAATTATTTTAAATGACTCCAGGCATCAAATTAAAATACTGTATGAAAAATGGATATTAATGTTGAGGTTGCTCTGACAGTTCCATTTTGCACTGTTATTAATTTAACAGATTATGCATTGTTTAAAACAGTTTGTATCGCACACAATAACAACATTCAGGGTAATTAAAACATGTGTCAGGGTTAAAAAAAAATAGACTTGAAATTGAAAACACTTAAAGGAATTTAAGTGTAAAATGATAATTTCCATGTGAGGCCAAATATTCAGAAGCTTTAGAAAAAATAAGGCCAGAACTTATTGGAATGCTTCGAAATTTTGGTTAACATTATTTTTTCTTGCTCACACATGATTAAATGTAGTTTAGGCAATATTTTTTTCTTAAAGCTGCAGTCCGTAGTTTCTCCTCTTTGTCGCCATCTCTGTTCGAAATCTGCAATTGCAGTGATTCGCGGAATTATTAACTTTACGTGGGTTGTGCTACGGCACAGCGCGGATGAACACAATGTTTGAGGAGAGTGTGAGGCTGTCGGTCGCCGTGCCGGTGTGGATACTGGCATTCAGAATCACAGATTATTATTTTTGGAAGTATGACTACCATAAGAATTTTCACCGGAAAATGTCATCTGAACAAGTAAGTAACATCCACTTTTGTTCTGACCAACTAAGGTAAAAAAAGCATTGCAGTAAATCTCGCTGATTAAATCTAACGATCGCTAATCATATCACGTCAAACCGTGCAAATTATACTTTGTTCTCAAATTGTTAATGTTAACAACATCAGCTACATTTAAAGCCCTTCCGATATTTATCCTTGTTTTCAAATTGATAAGTTTAATTATATCAAGTGCTGTGAGAAAAGGCTATAAATCTTCACCTCCAACATCCTCACACGCAATATAGCTTATACTAGCCGAGACTCTTCTTTATGTGTACAGATGTGACGTAATGACTCAATATAGCTTATACTAGCCGAGACTCCTTCTTTATGTGTACAGATGTGACGTGTGATGGCCACAGCCATGGCCTCACAACCAGTTTAAGAGCGGTAACCTCATACACACTATACATTTGTTGCAAATATTTATTTAGTTACAAATAACTACAGGACACTTAGTTCATTTCACACACATTATACTTTATTTAGTTGATCATATATAAGTATCTTTTTGGGAGCACGCAACATTGGTTACTTTTGGATTGCCATTTTGTTTCTATTATTATTTTGTTTCTGAGCTTACCAGGGTTGGATTCCACACCCGGGAGAGATTCAGGAAGTCGGCTGGCTTAAAGGGGTGGCGTTTGGAGCAGCTTTATAGGGGAGGTGGCCTAATTGGACCCTACCACTGCTTGTTATGTCGGGGGGTTGCTTTATTCTCTGTTTAGATATTTTGGGGGTTAGATTTATATTATATTGAGTATTTTTGTTGAGTTGAGGTTAAGTAAAAGCATATTTCTTTTGGAATAGGTTTTTAGGTAGGTTTGGCATAAATTTGTAGTTTATGTAGTAGTGTTGTTGTTAGTCTTCCCTTGTGTGTCAATTGGTTTGAACAGCCAATATATAAGTCCTCTTTGTTTCTTTTGTTGGAGGTCAGTTGTATTTTTGAGTCTCTTATGTTCAGAGCTTTAGTTACTGTCTGTTTATTTGACCTCTTTTACGGGCCCAAAACTTTATTTTTGTTTTGTTGTAATGATTTTTGGGAAATAAAACCCTTACTTTTGAACTTCCCTTGTGACTCCTCTTGTTTAGCTGCTCGGTCCCTGACATGACGTAATGACTCAATATAGCCTACTAGCCGAGACTCCTTTATGTGTACAGATGTGACGTAATGACGCAAAGACATGCTCGAATCTCCCGCGGAAATCCACCAGTACCACTGGAATTAAAATCATTATTACAAGCTTACCGCTTTGAATCGCGCTAAGGCAAGCAGATAGTTTTGAACACTGGCTGGTTATGTATTTGCTCAAATTTAGTTTGGATAATTTTTAACCCAAAAAAAGTTACGGACTGCAGCTTTAAACACTTTTTGTTATTCTGGTTGAAACTCTCTCCACATCCTGATTGCAATTAATAATATAAGTGGTTTAAATATTAAACAAAATGTGCATATATTCTCTGTGGAAGTCTCAGGACCAAAAATATTTCGTCCAATCATTGCATTTGGCCCGTTTGGTGAGTTTTGCGTTTGGTGAGCTACTAAAATATTGAAACTCAGTCGAATCAATATTTTGTGTACAGTTATTTAATTATGCCATCCAGCATCGTGGACTCGCTCTCTCTTGTTTCATACAAACGCAGCTGCTGCCATTTTGTGACTATTGTTTTGTACACAGTTGGATTATGAGATACAAACAGGTGTGATTTTAAAACAGTTTAATCTGAAATCAATATATCGTATCCCCATAATTATTTATGTGGCGAAATGCTGTTTAATAAGTGATATGAATGACTGTATACCGTATCTCTTAAATGTCCGTTTAGTTTGAACTTTCCGGGCTGCAACTGCTCTTTCCGCGGAAGCTTTGCGTTTAAAGACCTAATAAAATATTTCAACTCAGATAAATATTTCGTGTCTAATTATTTACTTATGCGGCAAGTAGCCGAGTAATTAATGTACATCCAGCCGGTGGTTCTCTGAAAATAACTTCAAGCTGTCCTCATCATCCTGTCGGGGGTTATTTTGAGAGAACCACCGGCTGGATGTACATTATTCCTTACTTATTATTGTAATGTTATGTGCTTTGAGACATGAGGTAATTTAATTCTCTTGTGACGCTTTGTATACTCTGCTCTGGCTGTGTGTGTTCATGTATTTTGAAAGAGCCTTGTCTTTGGAGACGTTCTGAAGGGAGGGTGGGATCTCATGCTTTCAAAGTTTGCTTGCTTGCTTTCCGAAATTGCCTAACCTACCTTTAAGAAAAGTTATGTTCAGTCATTCATTGAAAGGTTATAAAAACTCGTTGTCCTTTCGAATATTATGCACTGATGTGTTGTGCATGATCAGACGAGGGACATTTGTTAAAAAATTAAATATGGATCACTTAGATTGCATGTTTTCTTTGAAGTACCTGCATGTGTTTTATGTTTATGTGGCATCAATAACCTGCATATCAAAATGCCAATTAGTCTCCTATGCATTACATCTTCACCACACACACACACAAACAAACACATGCGTTCACGGGCAGGTAATTGTACACAAGCGAACGCTGTCTTGATGTGCGCGTAATGAAGATGAATCTGTCAAGGTCTGGCTCGGTCAGGGCACACGATGTGGCAGTCTGCCAGTCTGAGCCATCCCGTGTCTGGCGTTAAAGTGCAGGTACCACACAAACAGAGACCCCGCGATTCATTTCATTATTATGTCCTCACCATCCGTTGTTACTGGCGCATAAGATTAATGTCACTGGGACTATTGCACAGCTTACTTATACGTGGTAAATTAAGATGCTGCCGCGATGTGCTCTAGCATAGATGTTTACAAACACATCTCTAATTTGAATTAAGTGAGTGTCAGGCAAAGGAAGTGAGACAGAGAGAGAATGACAGTGACAAAGCTGGAGAGAGAGACAGTTTACCGACTCAATGAGCAGTAAATTTACTCTCGGGCCTCCAGTGGAGATACCAGCAGGGCCAGTCACTACAATTTATGCGGGCTGAGACAAAAAGTTTATAGGTGGGCCCCTTTTTTCCCATGGACCGATGAGCAGGTTATATACCATAGGACCTTAGCGGGGCCCTCATCACGGGGCCCAGGACAACGGATCCAGGAAAGAAAAATCACTAAAGGCAGGAGGGATGAAATAAAGACTTTCTTTAAGATTTCTTTCTTCTCAGATGTGTTTTTGGAAGAAAAAGAAAGTTGCTGAATGTGTCACATTTTCCCTTAGAAGCAGATGTAGTATAGTAACATTTATATAGTATTATAGTATTTATTATTTTAAATCAGCTTTTATTGTTATATTTTCATTTTTGTAATTTTGATGTGTTTTTTTCAATTAAGTTAGTTGCCAAGGAAACATTTCTAATTTAATTTTTTTTTTTTTTTTATCTAATATTTAAATTTCATTTTAAGCTTTATTTAAATTGACGAAAATTATTTTTAAAGGGATAGTTGATTAACTAGATGAAATAAAAATGATGTCATCATTAACTAACCCTCATGTCATTCCAACCTTGACTTTCTTTTTTCTGTTGAAAACAAATGAAGATATTTTGAAGAATGTTGGTAACTAATCAGTTCTTGTTCCCATTTACTTTCATTATATGGACAAGAAATACAATGGAAGTCAATAGGAACCTGAACTCTTTGATTACCAACATTCTTCAAAATATCTGCTTTAGTTTTCCACAGAAAAAGAAAGATAGAAAGAAAGTCAAACAGGTTTGGAACGACATGAGGGTGACATAATTGCCATTTTCGGGTAAACTGCCCCTTTAATATTTTTAGTTTATTAAATAATAACAACACAGCTTAGAAAAGATCGGACCCATATCTCAAAACTGTCCTCAGATGTGCTAAGATGCCAACGTCTGCAGTCAAAACTTAGAGATCTCATTTTAAACTGATTAAATTATTTCAGGAAATGTTCTTTGCTACATTTACCACATTCATTTTATAGCTCTATACTGCCACATTATATTAAATGTCTATTCTATTTTTATTTTTCCTAAGAAATTTAAAGAGAAATGTCTGAGACAAAGTTGTTCTCATTTACTCTCTACCTGTTCCTGGTCTTAGTGAGCATCATGCATAATACAGGTTATTCCAAATTTAAACAGTAGTCTCTGTTTATGTAAACTTTTATTACAATTTATTAACTTGCTCCTACTTTGAATAAACTTTGCTTTTTTCTTTCTGGATAATGAATCACTTTTTAACCCACCTTCTGTTTCACATGTAAATACATCACATTACAAATGCAAAATGGGTTGCAAGCAGTTTGTGTTGATTTTAAAGAGGTCACGACATGGATTTTTAAATTCATTTTTTAGATGTTCACTTAATAAAAGTTTTTTGCACAAAAAAAAAAATAAACATATGCGGGGGGGAAAAAAGATTATTTTCAAACTTCATTCTGACTATGTCTGAAATGATCCGTTTTTAATCTGTTATGATTGGCTAACATCATTGCAATATCAACACCCACTTGCTATTGCAAGTAACTTGAAAACATTATCCATATAAAACCGCAATTTGCAGACAATGCATTATGAAATAATTTACTTATGATTTGTGATGCTGATGATCCAATACTTCTTTGCAAACTCTTTATTACACTATGCCTCGTTTACAAAACAAAATGCTCCGAACAAACATATAATTCTCCGACACGATCCTGGACGCCATTTAAATAAACCATCTGATTGTTCCTGACGCTGGGATCCTTCTGAAGACACTAACAAGCCGTTTAACCTGGACGTCAAAGCAAACGTACTTTAACTCTTCCAATTGTCATGTTGTCGGCAGACTCAAGCGTGTGGAGTATGTCAGAAACTGAACGTGCATCCGTATACTATATCCAGTGTAGACAGCGTCAGTGATTATAATGGGTTTTATTTGCTTTTGACGTGACGCTCGCATCCAGTTTAGTAAAGTGTCAGCCGTTAAGCGGCTGAACGCCAGTGGGCGGGGCCTATGGTGTGATGATGTGTAACTATGCGTCAATGTCTTGCTCTGGAGGCGGTCATGTGCAAATTATTTGCTAGTCTGATATCACAAATCCCATAATATCCAAATAAGGTGTTTTTAGAGCTTAATAAAAATGTTTCGTTTATAATGAGGAGGACGTTTTAAGCTGTGAAACTTGCAGGATGATTTAATAGTACAAAGACCTCTTATTGTTACGATGCAGTTGAAACAAGGAGGAAGCAGGATCCAAATGCAGCACACTTTATTAAACAAACTCAGATTCGGGAACAGGACTGGGGAACGGAACAACCAACATCCAACTTAAGCCTAGTTCACACTACATGATTTTAAAACGTCGGGCTGAACTGTGCGGTTCACACTACATGACTTGCTCTCTGTGAAATCAGGAGTGTTCAAGTTGTTGAGCTGTACACACCACACGACACAACGTGATTGATCCGCAACAGGGGGTAACGCACTACACGAGTTGACAACAACTCTGTCACCCAACGATTCTATCTTGTCTACAAACCACGTTTTGTCACGAAAAATCACGCGATAAAACGAACTGGAAATGACGCGAAACAGCACGCGTGCCAATACCCAGCAAAGAAGACGAAGAACAACACAACACGTGAACATGCCTTGCTCTGATTGGCTGTAGCTCATGACATCACGTGAGCTTGAGTCGTGCGACAGCTCTGGATATCTAGCATGCTAGATATTTTTCTGGGCTCGGCGATGCGTCTGCGAGGCGTCTGCGAGCGTCTTTGATGCGTTGTTGGCTCTTTCATACTAACAGATTGGCGAGCGTTCATCGCCCGCTAATCCCCCGCGATTTGCACGCGATAACACCCTGACCTGTCGGCGAGCTCAACGATTAGCAAATCGGGCTTAAATCGGGCTTAAAATCGTGTAGTGTGAACTAGGCTTTAACAACATCAAGAACTCACAAAGACTGACCTAGACACAGGGCTTAAATACATACAGGACTACCGACTAGACATAGGACACCTGTGAACATTTAAACAATCAACCAATGACAACATGACACAACAGATAAGGGAACACAAGGCAAGATCACATGACTAGAACGGGATCACAAGACAGACAAGAACCAGGAACAAGAAACAAAACCCAAACCGTGACACTTGTATGTCAAAAGATCAAGGCAAAATTGATTTTTAATGTCATGACCCCTTTAAATTAAACCCATCTGAGATTTCAAACTTTCGCAATAAAAAAAATATTGAAGGGTACTCTGCAACATTGATGTGCAAATTGACATATTGCAATTGATATTATGAAAAATAAATAAATGCACACAAATCCTTAAAATCATCTCATCATTCAGTGGTGCTGAGAATAAAAGGGAAAGTAGGACCAATTAAAAAAAAATAGCATTGCAATGAAAGTCATTGTGAGCACTGAGCTAATAACTGAAATGCAAATAAATTAGTATGTTATATGAATCTAAAGAGAAAAGACCTAGAGCTAATAGACAACTCGGGATGTCAGAGCTGCAGAATAGAGACAGATCCGAGCGCAGGGTCAGTGACCACAGGCTAGCCACTGAAAAGGGCAGACACAAACAGACCAGGTTATCAGGGTAAAAAAAGTTTGTGGTCACTATATGACAGGTAAGGTTGAGACCGTGACAGTTGAGAGGTGAACTTTCTTCTGAGCTGTGAAGAATTTCCCTCAAATGGAGACATTTTCTAAAGGCTAACTCCAGGAAGCCCAGATTAACCAGATAAAAGATAAGATATTCACAAAGAAACATTACAAGAACAGGATGTAGCTCAGAAAAAATTTTTTTTGTTAAAAACTGTTATATAAGCATGAAGCTAGAGTATGGGTTAAATGCTTTAGCACTCAAGTTATTGTGTATTCAGAGGAAAATGTTATTACTCAGAAGTTGCTCTTTCATAGCTCAGGAGACTTAATGAAGATCTTAGTTGTTTCATTGGAATATGAGGAGCAATAAATACATAAATGGTTCTAAATAAATGAACTAAATCACGTATTAAACTGGATTTAATCGAATAAAGAAGAAATAGGTAAAAGTTGTTCTAGGTCTAATTATAGCCTATATAGTTGTGAAGTAATCCATTTAAACTCTTTACAAATAATATTTTATTTAAAAATATGCACATATGCGCATACACTTTTTTATGTCTAATATGTCAAAAATATAAAAAGAAATGCTTCTTGTCTCGTCACATTTAGTTATAAATGACATAATATAAATTATTGCATATTTTCAATTCAAAATGGCGAAATTGCATTAAATAAGTTGAGTAGTTTGAATCACTGTATGATACTGTGGGTCGTTAAACGTATCCATCATAAAACTTTTTGACAAAAGCCAAAAAATCTTGCCACGCACACACTCTTTCACTGTAAAAACTAAAAGTGTCACGTTGGAATTCACCTCATCTTCAGTGAACATTAAGCCCCGCCTTCTTTGATCTGATTGGCCGTCATTTTGACATTGATGAGCGTTGTTAGACCGCTGAGGCTAACAAGACTAAACATTTACATTTTTAAACTGTCTGCCATCTGACTGAAAGTCGCGTTGGATGTCCTCCGTGGCTTGAGAAGGTTGAGAAGTGCCTGGACTTTGGTGTCAACCCATCTATTGCAGCTTTAGTGGAGTAAGTATATGTAAACTGTGTGTTTACACAGCTTTTTAAAAATGGCTGGTGCCGGTGTTTTGTATGGCATGCGTTCGGCCAATCAACGGACACTTACGTCAATGGTAGTTCCTATTGTGTGTCCTATTGGGTTAAACCCTACTCTGAACTAGCTAATTTAGTTCTCACAAAAGGCGTTTCTAGAACTAAAATCATTCCCAGTTCATGCGGTGCGAACACACACCAAAAAACGGGTACTTCCACCAATCGTTATGGGAACTACGGAAACGTTCCTCTGGTGCGAAAGCCACTATATAGAGCCTTTTAGGGGTTCCCATCATGAGATCATTTTATAGATGTAGTTTTAGTTTTAAAACTGAGGGGAAAAAAATCTTCAATTGCTCTCAATGTTACCTCATTGCTGTCTTGGAGAAGAATTTGAGATTTTAAAGAGATCTCAACTGTGATATGTCTTCGTGTGCTCTCATTGCTGTCTAGAAGAAGTAATCGAGATATTAAAGAGATCTCATTTATTTCCTCCTCCTTTTTCCATTGTACATTAATGATTGCTCATCTCCATTTGCTCGCCATGCTGTCTAGGAGAAGCAGTTGCTTTGTTAAAGACATATCCATCATGATTTTCCTTTCCTGTATTGCTATGATTGCTCATTACCATTTTGCTCTCCGTTTCTTAAATCTTTCTTGGAGAAAACACTGAGACATTTCTTCTTTTCGGGTGTAATTGCTCTTTTTGTTCCTCATAGAGTTACCTTTGTTCTGTCATATTGTTTCACACACGTATTAACTGATGCCATCACGCTGTATGTTCATAACCGTCAGTGTAGTAATTAGTGTTTCATAACCTTTTCCAAGAATGTGTTCTCCGATTATAGAGGTATGTGCTGTGGTGATATCGTGCTATGCATACTATGCAGTTATGTTCTAATAATGTGGAATCTAAGATGAATTTCGAGAGGGAGGGAGGTGACAGAACGCAAACAGAGCCACATGTTAGCGAGACGAGACAGCAGGGTGAGGTAAGGTGACTAGCGCTCTTGCTCTTTGGGCCGGCAGTGACGGCTGGAGCCGTGGCCTGTTGCATCACTGAAATAAGCAGTGACAAGCTCGCTTCCCTCGTGCGATGAATTATCACACATCCCTCCCCATAAATTGGGCTCATTTCAAATCACATGCAATTTCCTGCTAGCATGTAGACTCCCCGTGTGACTCCATATATGCTTGAGCCTTGTGAGAAAATTGAGATGCAGTAGTGAGTGAAGGACACTAGGGAACGTCCTCATTGGAAAGACTTCATAATTAACGCAGCGATGCTGGATGTCAGACCCGCTCCCTCAACGTGAGCACAGGTGAAGGAGTGTGTTTATGACTATGAGAGCCAGTGGTGACCGTAGAGGATATAGGAGACCGCGACTGACCTTCATAGACAAGTGAAAACATGTCCAGGTCAGATTTGGAAGAGAGAGAGAGAGAGAGAGAGAGAGAGAGAGAGAGAGAGAGAGAGAGAGAGAGAGAGAGAGAGAGAGAGAGAGAGAGAGAGAGAGAGAGAGAGAGAGAGAGAGAGAGAGAGAGAGAGAGAGAGAGAGAGAGAGATTTTCACTGTTCAATGAGAACTGTGCAGAATTTTTTTTAATTATCATGAAAATGTCACATTAACTCTTTCCCTGCCAGTGTGTGTGTGTTTTTTTTTTTTTAAGATACCAGCCAGAGGCAGCATTTTTGATAATTTGCACAAAACTTTTATCGCCCCCATACTATTTTGTTGTATGAATATCTGAACATGCAATACAACTTAACTTCCAGGGTTGACATTTAATTCGATAACATTAGGCAGTTTTTAATGTATATGCTGTTTAAAGTTGATGATAGCGTTATTTTACGTGTGCATAAGCAATGCTTGGATCACTGTTTCTGCTTCTTCTTCGCCTGTGTTTTGATCCGGAGAATCTGTTCTCTTTCAGAAGGTGTGTAATAGCGCCCTCTACCATATAACAATGAAAACACGGATAGCTGGAAAATTCTTTCAGTGCGGGGAAAGAGTTAACCGAGTAATGTACAGTTACATTACAGAAAGTAAACGTTTTTTTTTTTTTAAACACAATAATATTGGTTTAAATATAAAATATAGTATTCAATTTTAAATTTTAAATTAGGACAAATTATTTCCATACTGCATACATTATGTACAATTTAAATAATAATAAAGTCTCTAATAAAGTTTCTCTATTGATATTTCACAGGTGTTTTACCTTTATTTTGATTTATGCATTGCATTGTACTGTGTTTTAGCTTGTAAAGAAATGTCTGTAAATTAAACGGATTAAATGACCAGTTCCTTTTTTCTACAGATTTATTATTATTATTATAATTACTACAGTTCATATCAGATTATTGTTCACATTACATTAATGACAATGAGATTTTGCAGTACAGTGACAATTGCCTTGAGGAAATATGCTTATTTGTCATGAAAATGACTTCAGTGTAATTTCTTATTTCTGCCCCTTGAATTTGGGGCAATAATTCTGAACATGTTCGTGACAGATTTTGTGAAATTCCCCCTATACATTGTATATATATTATACAGTTTTTACTGATCTCTTTTCTACAGGATGTCCGTTACACAAATGATCAGGGTGGTATTGTACAATTATGATTGGTTTACAATTTATGATTTACCATGATAACATACTGGTATATCCATGGTACTGCAGTGTACCTGAAAGAACACAGTGGCATTAACTTGGTTTTGTGATATTCACTCTTTCATCTTGATTCTCCTCAGACTCTCATTTGCTTTCTCTTTAATTAAGCACTCTGAGTTGATGCACATTAGATTAGATTAGATTTTAGACATATTATTCACTATTAACTAGTTGCTTTTTCCTAGCATATCGACTGTTTATTAGTACTTATAAAGCACATATTAATTTATATTCTGCATGACCATATTCTAGATCCCATAACCCCATACACCACCACAACAACTACTACCACTTACTAGTATCAATAAGAAGCTAATAAGGAGTTTATTGAGGAAAAACACATAGCTAATAGTGAATATGTACCCTAATCTAAAGTGCGACCGTATTCTGTTCTTTTTTTGTATCCTTGTTCCTTCTCCCTGCTCTTTCTAATGTCTTTCTTCTGCTTCTTTCTCTTCTGTACGGTTTGAGATGAGCTTGTGTTCGCTCTCGGGTGCACCTCTCTCTCAGAGCCAGTAATCAAACGCATTCTGCCTGATACATGCCCCATTACAGCCACTCTCATGTTCCATTTGCCCACCGCTCGCACAATGGTGTCATTATGATGGCAAAAAACTAGCGGCACTACTGTAGCCGCACACAGTGCTTAACACAGTCAGCACACCGAAATGAAGGATGCGGTAGAATAATTGGCACTGAGAATAAAGCAGTGCTCGTCTTAGCTGGCCAGCATACGCTTGTGTCAGTACGAGCTACACAGTTAGCGTAGTTAGCATAGCGAGTGAGACATTAGAAAATGTTTGTTAGGCACAAATGATTTGTAATTTTGTTTGTGTGAAGATTCAGATTTGTTAACTTAGCTGTGTGGAAGAATGTATGATGTGCGGTTTGCTCGAGCTGGACGTGTGACGTTGTGTTAGTGTTGTGGATTAAAGTTTTGCTGTCATCTGAGATGATAGGAGCATCAAAGAAAAAGAAAACAAGGGCTGAATTTAAAATGAAGCATGCTGGAAATAACTATGGTTGTTTCCAGACTGAGTGCAGATTTCTTCCCTGTGTTGATGTATTTCCTAGTGAAACAGCATATTGAAGGCCTCTGCTATAGCTACTTGCTAATGCTAGCTAGAGGCAGTTAGTTGTAGTTGGACTAGCTATGCAGTTTTTTTTTGGTACGTTGTCCTGGAAGAGTTTAAATTTCAAACGCATGTTTGCTAAGCTAGTTTGTTTTTCAGAACTACATGAACTCAACACTTACTAAAATGAACTAAAAGACTAACTAGAGATGTTAAAGATGCTAAATGTTAAGTTTTTAAACTTAACTTTAAAGCTAGCTCTTACCTGTAACTGTTAGATTCACTTGTTAAATGGAGGCAAAGAGCAAAAATCTTCAGCGATTAATCTTAAATGCACATGACAGGGCAGCAAGAGCCATCTAAGAATAAACCTTCTGGCTGGTTTATTTCCCTGACAGATCTGCATGTGGGACACATTGAAACATGTTCACCAAAACAGTGTGTTTTTGTGAAAAAAGCTGCAACACTGTAACTTTGTATGTCCTCTGTGCATGCATGAAAGATTTTTAAAGCAGTCGTATCATAAGACATACGTTTTTCAACATTTTCCTTGATCTTGAAAAAGATTGTTGTAACTTTTAAAACTCAAAACTGTCCCCCCGAGTCTATTGGTTTCATTTATTAGTGCCAAACCGCAGAAGTGGCTCGTTCTAAAATCAGTGGATTTCTGATGTTAGAAACTAAAAACGGAATCGCCCACATTTACTTGTCAGCAGCTCTTATTCTGTTTCAAAACTTGAGCTGACAGGATTAATTCTAAGTGGAAAATGCTCACAAAAATTAACTGCTTTTGGCACAAAAACACATAAGGCATAAAAAATGCAAGAGAAAATAATAAATAATAAAAATGTATAATGTTTTTACATTTCGATTTTGATTTAAGATATATATTTCAGACCTTAATCTTTTACGGTGTTGATTCACACTATAAGTATAATTATTTAATGTTAAATATCCAATGAAAAGTGTTATTTGGGAACTGCATTTCAAATAACATTTTCCTTGTTTAATTAAGTCTGGCAAAACTGAGCAGTTCTTTTTCAGCACATTGTATTGAACATTAAGTACCTCATAAGGGAAAAGGAAATAGACTTTAGCTATGGTAAATAATGTAAATGTTGGAATTTTTATTAATTTGTGGATTGGCTTCAGGCAAACTAGTGTTTCTTTTAATTATGACAATGTAGTCTTCAAGAAATTGCAGTGTTTTTGTGTAACTCTTTATAAATTATGTACATTTTCCATTTTTCTTGAAAAATATAAACATGGATTGTAGCAAATACTGTATAGACTATCAGGCTAAATGGAAATAGTAACATTTTAGATAATGTTCCTCTTTCTGAACAGGACATATAAATGTATGTGCATTTACTGTCTTATGTTGTGGAAATGAAAGTTTATTCACTTCTTCTAGTGAATGGGAATGAGGTGACTTACATTAAGCTGTTGGTTGCATCTCTTATTATTCATATAATTTATGACAGCAAATTTCGGAAAAGTCCTGTTAAGAATAATGAGGCTGGTAAGGACAAGTGGAATAACGATCACATACCATTATGACATAATTATATAAATATAAATTAGAAATGAGTTTACAGTGCTGTTTAATTTTATGTCACCACAAAATCATCATAAATGTTTGTGAGTATTCAATTTTTTCCACATAGTCAATCATATGTGATCTCAAATGTTACTTGAGGAAAATATATCTGACATGAAGTGCTTTTTTTTTCTTGGCAATCGCAAGATATTCCTATATGCAGGTTGTTCAAATTCTAGTATGAATTGTTTGCATTGTTTATGCATTAATTCTCAATAGATGTTTTAAATATGTACAAAGTAAATTGGCTTTAGAAATGTAAGATAATATTAAAAATTGAGGGTTCAAAGCAGGCTATAAATGATTTTTGGGAAAAAATATCTCTTTTTGTGAAAAGAAATAATGTTTTCTTTGCTGTTTCCTCTGTATTCGCTGCATATGTTGCATTTTATCTGAAGTTTTTGTAGTAAGGCTCACAAATCATATATCAAGGCTTAGATTTATCATCCAATATATCAGTTATCAACTTCCACATATAAAGACTTATCGATTATCCTTTTGTCCAAAATTTGGTGTTATTGTTCTGATCTGCTTTGCCATCGGTTGCATGAGTAACACTACACCGGGAAATCAGTGTATCAGTTTCTCTTCCCATACGCCTCATAACTAAATAAACAGGCAGCGTGCAACAGTTAAGAGGTAGATGCGATTGACTCGCACAACAAAACGCACAATAACAACATGTAATATTAATCTCTCTCGCTCTCTTTCAGCTCACGTACCAATGATTATCCCACCGTCCACCATTATCCTCCATTGGCACGTGCACCAAAGGTTGCCGACCCCTGCGTTAAACCTTTGCTGTTCCCCAGGGAAGGGTCTGAGGCTTTTAGAAGTGCAATTTATTGTGGATTATGCAGAGGAATTATTGAGCCCCACTCCATAAAGGAAAGCTTAGTGACAAATGAGACTCTGTCGGCTGGAGTGCCAATGTAAATTGCACCTCCAAAACAGAGCAGGGGACCGCGATGCTCGCTTATGGGAGAATTAGAGTAATACGTCTCCAGAAGCTTTGTGTCAGGCTCAGTGTAAGAAACAGGGAGTGTTATTACTATTAAGGGAGCATGTGAGCCTGCCGTGTTAGGACGCATTCATAGGCGGCGTCTGTAAGATGCACCACGCTTTATTACTCTTGATGTAAATGGCAGTACGACGAACCACAGTGTCAGAGTAGATTTATAGATCAATTATGGAGATCAGGAGCTAATTCGGGGATACACACCAGTCCACCATACCAGTCTGCTGAGCTTTAACTGAATCACCTTGCGCATTAGACAGGATGAATACATTGGACACAGATAAAGCCCTCTGTCAAATTCGGTGGAAAGATTGAGGCTAACACACCCTCATTATTCAGTAATCCGATTCATAGGCGTCTGCTAATGAGGGATTTCTGACATGCAGAACGACATCAACCTGAGCGGCCCAAATTGTCCTTTTACCAAATTTGCATCTCATTAAATTGAATTTACCGGTGACTGTCATAATTTGGTCTGGTAAAACAGGAGTTTGATGGTAAAGGGCATAGAACGATATGGAGACTTGCGGTGACGGAGGTGCGCTGGAGACAATGGTATTTCACGGCATGTCTCCGGATTTGAAAAAGGAAGAATCTGCTGATTATCTCCATTTGAGGGGTGATTACTTTAAAGGGGTCAAGAGGCTAATAAATGAATTACATCTCTGGAAGCTCATTTCCCAGCCATGCGCTAACGGCTCGGACGACTAATCGTAGGAATTTAATCTAGCGTTCCTGACCGGTCCGAGTGAACGATCCGTCTCCCTCTGCTTTCTAAGAGATGAAGCTGCCGTCATTATCCTTGGATTGTGCTCGCCTGAAAGCCGAATAACCACAAAATGCCAGACCACCATTTACGAGATAAGCAGTTGCTAAGTTTACGTAGCGTTAATGTAGCCGCTGATAACCGCAAACAGGAAACCACAATAAAGAAAAGAAAAAAAAACACATGAAGGAAATTCACTAAGAGTTAATTGCTAAAGCTGATAGCGATGTTTATTTACGCACACTGTTTGCGTTTGCACTGCGCTACATGAGGTATGCTAATGGGGTAACAGCGCTTTTTCAAGGTCCGCTCTGAGTGTGAGGTTACTGAGGATGAATGTTTACGCTGAACATAATATAAATGACCTAATTTACATATGCCTGTCAGAGGTTTTTGCACTGAAATATCCAGCTCTTTTTGTTTTTACGTAAGAGCTTATTTTATGTGTGGCTTCCACTTCCAATTATTTTAGCTGCACAAAAACAGTCCGTTATGCTATGCTATGCTATGCAAAGAGGTATTTGTTATCATGTTATTTGGTTACACTTTACAATAAGGTTCATTAGTTAAGATTAGTTAGCATGAACTAATAATGAACTGCACTTATACAGCATTTATTAATCTTTGTTAATGTTAATTTCAACATTTATGAATACTTTATTAAAATCTTGCTCACATTAGTTAAAGCACTTTGAACTAACATGAACAAACAATGAACAGCTTTATTTTTATTAACTAACATTAACAAAGTTTAACAAATACAGTAACAAATGTATTGCCCATGCGGTTAGTTAATGTTAGTTAATACATTAACCAATGAACCTTATTGTAAAGTGTTACCTGTTATTTAAATAGTTTTACCGTTTATTGCACTTTGTTATTCTTCTAGTTACTTACCTATAGCTGCTAATAAAGTGTCGCACATTCACAGGATCTCTTTCGTTTGCATTGAAAAATAAGATGGATAGTACAGATATAAAGCTTCAATGATGCAAGTGCTTAGCAAATATGTCTCATATTTTCCTTTAGACTAATGTAAAAACATCATTAAGCCATACAATTCCCTTAATTGTTAATATAGTTTTTTCCATGTTGTATGGTTTTGCGCTAAAAAATTGGCACTGTTTTTGCACTGATCTTATCCGGCTTCATTTCCTGCTTTATTTTTGTCAGACACAAGCTTGCTGTGTAGTGGGCAATTGCTTCTTGCCTCAAAATAAATGAACATACATTATCGAACGAAGCAGTGAGTGGTTCTGAGCAACCTGCGGCATGTGTAAAATAGATGTATGGCACATCGTGCTAGATGAGTGAGTCTGCTAAGCAAATAGATAATAATGATCTTGGTGATTATAGTAATGATCTAATGTAACTGGATAATTAGGTTATTATTTGGCTTGGATCAAGGCTGTCTCCAGATAAATAGATGTTCAAATGCACATCATTCATACATCTTCCTTTCTTAGTTTATTTTTTTCCTTTAACGACATCTTCACTATAAAATGGATATTTTGTAGCTCGGGAATCTTGAAGAACATAAAAGGAGTTATGAACTCTCTTTTACACATCTTAATCATTATTTTAAAAAAGGTTTTTTTTACTTTTTCCGCTATTATGAATCGTAATACATTAATTCATTGTATGTGTGAATTGCATTTGTATGTTTTTTTTTGTTTTTTTGTTTTTTGCAATAAATGTATACAAAATTAGGACAAGAAAATGAAAGCTTTGGTGACTCTCATTGAAAATAGTTGTTAAGATCACTAGAAGAAACATTTTGAGTCTTCAGAGGAGGTGAATCCGAGAATTATTTTTGAAATGCATGTTATTGATATATTCTGAACAAGTCATCATGCACATTTCATTTAAAGTCCCCCTATGGTGCAAATCAAGTTTTTAATGTCGTTTATATGTTATATGTTGTTTATAGTCTCGAAAATGCAGTTTGAAATCGCTGGTGTTTCTGACGACACAAACTACCTTGTAACCAATCAGGTCAACGTGCGATCGTCAACGAGTGGATCTCTGAGCTGGTGCGAGTGAGTGGAGGCGGGGATAATTTGCATATTCATAGAACCGCGTATACTAAATGAGGCAAAGCTGTAGAGTTACATTCAAGCCATTTTAAGGCATGGAAAAAAATTCAAGGAAAAAACTTTCAAATATGTAGTTTTGGTAATCAAAGATGAGTTTTAAGGGAAACCATGACTGACTCAAATTTTTTGTTTTCTTCCATTGAAACTTCTCTCTAGTGACATTTACCGGACTTCTCCAATCATTCGTTCTGTTTAAACCCTGCCCTTTTCTTTCAATCAACTCCAAGCTCACATTCAAATATGCCTCCATCCAATCAACAACCGGTGGATTGAAACAAGTCCCCGCTCTACAATTTTTCAATAATTCGATTTGCTTGGATGTATGTCAATACGCAAGAAAAGATCTGCCGCTACTTCCGTTTTATCCCAACTTTGAGAAGAAACCTTAATTTGCTCTCCTTTTAACGTCTAGGAGACGTTAAAGAGATTATAAGTGATTTTTCTTTCCTATGGGATCCTCTGGATTTGAGCAAGAGCCTATCCTCCTATCTCTCTTTGTACTGGGAGAAATATCACCATCCTCTTCACTGGAACAGCAACACTGATGATAATGGTGGATCAGATCAGAGCAAAAGGTCAGTCACTGCCCTAAGGCAAGCTCATAGTGAATACCCACACTGCACTGCTCCCCTCTCAACCAGCACAGCCTCCCAAGACCGCCTGCTGTACCTCTTTCTTTTGCTCTCTACCCTGTCTCTCTCTCTCTCTCTCTTTCCCATCCGTCCTTTATCAGCTGGGACCGCGGGAGAGCCATTGTACCGAGTGCAGACAGAGGCGAGATCAAAAGAGAGAGGTTGAAAGACAATTTTTTTCTTATTAACAGCTACAAAAGCGAGGGGAAAAAATAGAGACGGTGGAGCCTCCCAGGAGGGGAGCGTTTTTTGACCATTAGTAACATGCAGACAGCAGGAGGAAGGGCTCTGTGCATACTTCCATGTTTGTTTTCCCTTTTTTACCTCCCGGACTTTGATGCTTTGACCTGCCCGCACGCGAGCGGCCGGTTTTTTCTGTTATGGCCGATTTTATTGGTCACTCTCTTCTCTCGTGCCAGTGGCTGTGGGTTTTTGCTGTGCCACAGGAGAGGAGGGTAAATATCAGAGAAGGTCATGGGGAGGAGAGAGGGAGGATGGAGTGATGGCTGGAATAAATGAAGGAGAGAGTAGGAAGAGAGAACGGAATAGATGGGAGCTGGGAGGGATCAAAGGATGTGTGAAGGGCTGCCAAACTTGACTTTCGACGGGGACAAGAACGTGAAATCAAAATTGATGATCTTTAAAGAACCCCTGAAGTCATTTTGATGAGTCATCTTGTACTCAGGGGCATTTGTAAAATAAATAAATAAATAAATAAAATGTCCAATTTTGTCCCGCCCCCTCATACCAAGTTCTTTTGAACTTTATGTTCATCAAAGAATCCTGAAATAAACGTATCACGCTTTCTACAAAAATGTTAAGCAGCACAACTGTTTTCAACATTGATAATAATCAGAAATGTTTCTTGAGCATCAAATCATCATATTAGAATGATTTCTGAAGGATCATGTGACACTGAAGACTGGAGTTATGATGCTGAAAATTCAGCTTTGCATCACAGTCAGGAATAAATTACATTTGAACATATATTAATACAGAAAACTGTTATTTTAAAGGTGACATAGTATGCCCCTATTCACAAGATGTAATATAAATATACAGGTCCTTCTAAAAAAATTAGCATATTGTGATAAAGTTCATTATTTTCCATAATGTAATGATAAAAATTAAACTTTCATATATTTTAGATTCATTGCACACCAACTGAAATATTTCAGGTCTTTTATTGTTTTAATACTGATGATTTTGGCATACAGCTCATGAAAACCCAAAATTCCTGTCTCAAAAAATTAGCATATCATGAAAAGGGTCTCTAAACGAGCTATTAACCTAATCATCTGAATCAACTAATTAACTCTAAACACCTGCAAAAGATTCCTGAGGCTTTTAAAAAACCCCAGCCTGTTTCATTACTCAAAACCGCAATCATGGGTAAGACTGCCGACCTGACTGCTGTCCAGAAGGCCATCATTGACACCCTCAAGCAAGAGGGTAAGACAGAAAGAAATTTCTAAACAAATAGGCTGTTCCCAGAGTGCTGTATCAAGGCACCTCAGTGGGAAGTCTGTGGGAAGGAAAAAGTGTGGCAAAAAAAAACGCTGCACAACGAGAAGAGGTGACCGGACCCTGAGGAAGATTGTGGAGAAGGACCGATTCCAGACCTTGGGGGTCCTGTGGAAGCAGTGGACTGAGTCTGGAGTAGAAACATCCAGAGCCACCGTGCACAGGCGTGTGCAGGAAATGGGCTACAGGTGCCGCATTCCCCAGGTCAAGCCACTTTTGAACCAGAAACAGCGGCAGAAGCGCCTGACCTGGGCTACAGAGAAGCAGCACTGGACTGTTGCTCAGTTTTGCATGTCATTCGGAAATCAAGGTGCCAGAGTCTGGAGGAAGACTGGGGAGAAGGAAATGCCAAAATGCCTGAAGTCCAGTGTCAAGTACCCACAGTCAGTGATGGTCTGGGGTGCCATGTCAGCTGCTGGTGTTGGTGCACTGTGTTTTATCAAGGGCAGGGTCAATGCAGCTAGCTATCAGGAGATTTTGGAGCACTTCATGCTTCCATCTGCTGAAAAGCTTTATGGAGATGAATATTTCATTTTTCAGCACGACCTGGCACCAGCTCACAGTGCCAAAACCACTGGTAAATGGTTTACTGACCATGGTATTACTGTGCTCAATTGGCCTGTCAGCTCTCCTGACCTGAACCCCATAGAGAATCTGTGGGATATTGTGAAGAGAAAGTTGAGAGACGCAAGACCCAACACTCTGGATGAGCTTAAGGCCGCTATCGAAGCATCCTGGGCCTCCATAACACCTCAGCAGTGCCACAGGCTGATTGCCTCCATGCCACGCCGCATTGAAGCAGTCATTTCTGCAAAAGGATTCCTGACCAAGTATTGACTATTGAGTGCATAACTGAACATAATTATTTGAAGGTTGACTTTTTTTTTTTTATTAAAAACACTTATTTTATTGGTCGGATGAAATATGCAAATTTTTTGAGACAGGAATTTTGGGTTTTCATGAGCTGTATGCCAAAATCATCAGTATTAAAACAATAAAAGACCTGAAATATTTCAGTTGGTGTGCAATGAATCTAAAATATATGAAAGTTTAATTTTTATCATAACATTATGGAAAATAATGAACTTTATCACAATAAGCTAATTTTTTGAGAAGGACCTGTATATGGTGTCCCCAGAATGTGTCTGTGAAATTTCAGCTCAAAATACCCTCCCAGATCATGTATTATAGCTTGTCAAATTTGCCTTCTTTTGTGTGTGTCCCTTTAAATGCAAATGAGCTGCTGCTCTGTTTCTGGGGGATTTCTATTGAAAATAAAATTAATCCACTGCTCTCTTGTCTCATCTGAGGCTGGGACTCTAAATAGTGTTCAGTGCTCGTCTGTGCAGCAACGACAGAACAGTTTGCATGCTTTGCTCAAACGTTTGCCATTGCGTTAGAACTGGTTACGCTGTTATCGCTTGCGAAAACCAAATGGTGACGCCGGGTGGAAACGTGCAGATTAAGGGGCGGTAATATTATAATAAGATCCCCTTCCTACATCAGAAGGGGAGCGAAATTTAATGTTTCATGTTTTCTGGGTTGGTAGATGCACCGGGGACCCGATTATAGCACTTAAACATGGAAAAAGATTTTCATGATATGTCCTTTAAATTGTAATAATATTTCAAAATATTACTGTTTTTACTTTATTTTTAATCAAATAAATGCAGCCTTGGTGAGTAGAAGATATCTCAAAGACATTCGAAAATCAAATGTCCCTGGTCTAATTGTGCATGATTCATCAGAACAAACTTTTTTTTTTTTTAAACAACTTTTTCTGCCTCTAAATTGATTTTCTTTTCTGATGTAACCAAGGCAGTGCAGGAAAGTAATTAACAAAAATATATTATTTATCTATTTTCAATTATCCAAAATCAAGTGCTGCATTACATTATTTCCCACTGAATATTCTGTTTTACTTGGAAGATGGTCCAATTATGAAAGTTAAATAGGTTGCAAGCTTGGCTCAACCTCACACAGTGATTGCACAGTGATACACAGCGATTGTATCTGAACAATCTGTTACATTAGTGTCTGTGTGTAGTGGTTTGGTCTACATTATGGGACCAAAATTGGCCCCAAACACTTTCCAACATGAGGAGGAAAGCTCAGAAAGTTTTCTGTGAGGGGTTTATGTAGGTTTATGGGATAGTAATTAATTATTATTAGCTAATAATTAAAATCATTTGGAGTACGTGTGTGTGTGTGTGTGTGTATCCCTGTTTTTATTTTATTCTTCAATTAAAGAATTCTTCACATTTTTATTATTGGCAATCTATTTTTCACATCTATGACTAGGGAGGATCAATGAAAAGAGTGGGCAGAGGGTTATGGGATCAAAGCAAATCCCCTTGAAGAGACACATAGGCACACACACACACACAGGTTCTCCTCCCAATAAACACGCAGTACGGTCTGTCTGTTCTTTCTGAACGCACAGCAGGGTCAGCATTAGCTCTAATAATTCAATGCATTTCTGTCGTTTTTTCTTTTCAGCCCTGAAGGAAGAGCAGCCTCCAAGAACAAATGAAAGAAACTTCCAGACTGTGATTTATTTCATTAGGCAAATGAGATGTGTGAGCCCTCTGGCAGTACTGACTCGAAAACTGTCCACTCTCTCTCTCTCTCTCTCTCTCTCTCTCTCTCTCTCTCTCTCTCTCTCTCTCTCTCTCTCTCTCTCTCTCTCTCTCTCTCTCTCTCTCTCTCTCTCTCTCTCTCTCACTCTCTCTCTCTCTCACTTCCTGAGCCTCTTTACACCTTTGCATTTCTCTCTCGTCTAAACGTGCACAGAATGGCCACTCTTGGTGTTTGCATGGTGCATGTCCTGCGGAGGGCCGTACGTTCACATCCATGCATATGTAGCACGTCACGTCCAATCAAGCTCTGGAATGACTGGAACTGAAGTGTTTGCCAGGGAACAGCTGTTGCCGTGTTAGTGCAGAACAAAATGGCCGCCATTCAGCTCTTGCCGTCTAACTGTACCTGACCGATGTGAAGTGTGCACCGAGAGCTCCTCTCAATTATTTTGACTAAGTGTGATGTGAAATAGGCTGTGTGGAGCCAGAAAACATGGATCAGGTCGGAGCAACAGGGCATCTGGCTTCAACAGAAAAACTATATTTACAGTTTACCTGGATGCGAAAACTGGCTTTTGATTTTTGAATGTAGCAACATTGATCTTTCCTAGTTAGAAGAGTTTGTTTTCACGTAATCGCATAGAGTATGTTTTGGGCCTCAGTCTAAACAATTCATTCGAATTCACAGAACATATGTTTTGCTTTTGTTTATTTGGTTACTACTGGTTACTATTTATTACTACTGAATTATTGGTGAACAACAACACCAGGGAAGATATGTTGACATGTTAGCACAGAACAAAATTGCCACCCTTCAGCTCTAGCCATCTAACTCCAGCTGACAGCCGCCAAGTTTGCACTTCTCAGTTATTTGGAATAAGTGTGATATAAAATGGGCAACAACGGGGCACCTACTGCTTTTCTATTTAACTCAGATTATCTTCAAATGATTTCTCCCCCATTACAACAGTCAACCTAAAAGAGTAAATTGATCGTAGGCGGGGACAGATTACACTAATAGCTGGTAATGGATTGCATTTGGAAAATCTTGAAAAATCAAGATTGCTTATCTTTTCCATGTTTCTGGCTTCAGTTTGAAAAAAATCATTTAAGTTCATATAGCAGCATATGTTTTGGTTTGTTTGTTACTACTAAATTATTGGCAAACAACAACACAGGATAGTTGTGTTGGACAGGGAACAGCTGTTGCCATGTTAGTTCAAGAACAAAATGGCCGCCATTCAGCTCTCTAACTCCACCTGACTGCCGCCAAGTTTGCACCTAGAGTTCCTTTTGACTAAGAGTGATATAAAAACAGAAAAAAGAACCAGAAAACATATATGTGTGTTGGAGCAATAGTGGGCATCTCGTTTTGACAGAATGGACAGAATTACAGAAAAACCTACTGTTTACACAGATTATTTTCAAACGACTGCTCCACCATGACAAACGTCGACCTAAAAGATTAAATTGACATAGACGGGGACGGGTTAATCAAACACCTGTTAATGAATTGCATTTGGACACATTTTAGAATGTAACAACACGTGAAATCGAGCTAGCATTGTATTGTTCGCATTTTTCTAGCCTCAGTCTGGACAATTCTCACGAATTTATATTCAAACAGCATGTTTTGCTTTTGCTTACCTGGTTACTTATGAATTATTGGCAAACAACGACACAATGAAACACATTTTGACATCTTAGCATAGAACAAAATGGCCGCCCTTCAGCTCTAGCACGTCTTACTCCAACTGACCGCCGCCAAGTGTGCGACAAGAGCTCCACTCAATTATGTTGAATAAGTGCGACATGAAAAGGGCCGAGCAGAGCCAGAAAACATGGGTCCGGTCGGAGCAACAGTAGGCATCTCGCTTTGACAGAATGAACAGAATTACAGGCCACTACTGGTTTTTTTTTTATTTTATTGAGCCGCAGAAGGGAAAGGCCGACAGTAAGAATTTAGGTCCTGCTATTAGTATTGATCTCTCTTTCTCATTTGTCTCTCTGGTTCTTTTCTCACCAGGTTCTCCATCAGCGAGAGGGCGTGAGGGAAGGAGTGCCCCACATTCAAGCGCCCGCTGACCGCACTCCCCCCACCACCCTTCGCTCCGTCCACAGCATGGCTCTCTCTCTCTGGATCCTCTTCACGTGCACCATCGCCCTGAGCAACATCAGCCCCTCTGCACAGGGTTGGTACTCCACCTATTTCTCTTCAGATCATTGCATAACGAGCCACTGAATTTGTTGTTGTTTTTGTTGGAACAAATTGAGGTAAACTCAAACTCAAGGGGGCGGTCGAGACATTTGTCTTTGCCTACAATTATCTTTGCCATTAAGGCAGATATGTTACTATTGAGGTAAAGATTCTTAAAAAAAATTGGCTGCGTTTAACTACACTTTAAGACATGCACTTGCAAACTTCCCTAAGCACTTCCCCACAGATGAATCCCTGCTTCCATTTTGAAGTGCATTTGATAAACCGATATTGAATCTTAAATTCCAAAATAAACCTTTTAGTCTTTGCTATTTTCTGCTGATGCAAAACAAGCACTTCACTTAACATTATTTGTAACATACCTTCTAATAATCCCAATAAGCCTTGTGCTTTGTTACATTTAATAAGTCTGAGCTTTCAAATTCTGCCGCTCAGTTTTGATTATTATACCTAATTCGGACTTCGTTGTTAAATGTAACCTTTAATGTCATGCTGAATTAACCAACTTACAGGTATGTTTACAGCATTGAGAGATTGTGAAAAAATGACATGCACTGTATATATATCCAGACGAATTGGTATTGAATCAAAATCTGAATCGAATCAAATCAAGAGCGTGTGAATTGAATCAATTTGTGAAAATCTGTGTCAATACCCATCTTGAGGATTTTTCTTTGGTGTGGACCTCAACTTTCCCACAAATAAAAACACAAAAAACCCTCCTATCTTTTACCAATTTTCTTTTACCAATTAACCATTTATTAAAACAATACATTTATTGACTACAGATGGATACCTTTCAGTTAGAAGTGCCATTTGAAGTTATTCTGGCATATACTGGTCTCCTCTGCCTCTATAAATGGGCCAGTGTGGATGCATGTGAGTTGACCGTGTGTGTGGTGGATAAAGGGACCCATGTGGCAGTAAAGCTGGTGTGGATACGATGGGCCTGAGGTCTGTGGACGGGGGATGTAGCAGGGCTCTGTCCAGCTAGTGCCCTTCCACTCCGACACCACCGCACCATCTGCCTCTCTGCGGGGCCCGTGCCAGGCCTAGAGAGCAGGGAAGCGTGCAGCGTTTGCTTGTCCAGGTGTATTTAGTGGCCGCTGTATTTCCTGTGTTTAATTTGCCTGGTTCTGCTGCTGTGAATTGATGTGATGTACTCAGTGTTCCATTGGACACGTTTTGGCCCCGAGCACGGAGCCGCTTCATCAATGTGTTGTACGTGTGTGTGTGCATGAGTGCCTCCAGCTGTCTCTGTGACCTGGCTCTGGATTAATAATGCATTAATAATCAATTGAGTGTTATCAAGGTTGTGCTGCTAGCGCAGGCAATTTGGAGAAATAAGGAAGCCTTCGTTCCTCTATGGGCTCATTGATCGCCTTGTGTTGCCATTAAAGTGTGCCACAAATAACACATACTCACACAGAGCACATAATTCTGTTTCTCATTTCTGCTGTTCTCGCCGCCTTTGTGTGTGTGTGTGTGTGTGTGTGTGTGTGTGTGTGTGTGGATGGATGCATATACTGTGTTTATAAGGGAGACTGAGGCTAGTTGTAACGATTTTATACTCCCCACACACACACAGAGATAGAGAAAGAGAGAGAGACTATACATTCTTAATGTTACAACAGGTTCCCATTTCAAATAAATGGTGAATTGAACTCTCTATTCCTCAAAGAATCTGAAAAAAATGTATCACAGTTTCCACAAAAATATTAAGCAGCACTATTAAGAAACCGTTTTCAAAATTGATAATAATACGAAATGTTTCTTGAGCATCAAATCATTTTAGAATGATTTCTGAAGGATCATGTGACACTGAAGACTGGAGTAATGATGCTGGAAATTCAGCTTTGACGTCACGTGAATAAGTCAAATTTTATAATATATTTTAAATTGTAATAATATTTTCACAATGTTACTGTTTTACTGTCTTGGTGAGCACGAGAGATTTCTTTAAAATAATTATAATAATAATAATAATAAAAAAATTAAAAATTAGACAAATCTTACAACCCCAAAGTTTTGAATGGTATAGATTTAGAAATCAACAAATATTTACACATTTTGGTTTTGTCTCATTGGTACAAGTACTTATTTTAATTCGGAGCATATACAATTTTATTTGACCTCCTGAGATTTACAGTTTTCTGTATGTTAAACACATCTTCCACTGAATACTCTTTTTTGTGTGTGTGTCAAGATACTTGTGGAGTTCATGCAGCTCAAGTGCTGCTTACAGTAAAGAAAAAAAGAAAAAAATACTAATATATTATGAATTTCATGTTAATTTGTCAAATTAACATGATGACAATATCATTTGTGATAAAAAAAACAAGCCAGACTTTCTGACCCTACTGTATATGTAGTTGATAAATACACATATATATAGTTTTTTATTTTTAATTACTGTTTATTTAAATAATTGTATTTATTTGGTTAAACGGATAATTAAAATGGGTGTTAATACGAGCATATCCCTTATTAAAAAAAATCAACACACACTCTAATTATTGCACATAATCAAAACTTGAGTTAGACTGGAAATGAGTGTTTTCTTATTACGGTAGATTCTTTTTCTTGTTTTTGTTTTGTTTGTTTGTTTGTCCTGACAATTTTTACAGAATATATGATCTTTCACTTTGTATGACAGTTTCAGGGTTTAGCCAAAAGGGAAATGTGACAAATTCGATTTGAAATGCTAAGAAAAAAATTTATTATATATTTGTCTGAGTATAGCCTCAAATGCATGCAATACAGTTACTAGATTTTTATGTTTTGATTTTTTTTTTTTCTCCAGCTTCCAGTGTTTAAATGTCAAAACTAATAATCATAAATTGCTCATAGCCATGCTTGTGGGACTACGTGTGTGTGTGTTTGAATTTATATATTGACAGACACACTTCCTCAGTAAAATATCCCACATTCTGATCCCCTTAATACTACCTTTAGTCCACAGTTTCACAGTCTAATTTCTTCCTTTGGTCTAACACCGTCTGGTACACTAACAGCTCACTCAAACATTCTCCAGCGTGTCTCATATTTTTACTCAATCTAATACTCTGACGCCTCCATATGACACTCTCACATCTCGCATAAAATCACTTCTCAGTCTGACGCTCAACCCTTGATCTCACACTCTTGAATCACAGTGGAATTTTCCCACTCTGTAGCCTAGTATTGTCACTCTTCACTCTAATGCTCACTCATTTGTCAAATATTCTCCCTCAAAGACTTCATTTATGGCTTTTCGATTGAGTGAGACCTTGAGATGTTGAGTGACACAAATTAATGTTGAACATCGCTCACCGTTGCGTGGATGGTTTCATGCCGCTCTGAAATGTCGTAGGGTAAGCAGCACTGCCGGTGATTGTCGGGCCCTTTGATTGGTCCGCTGAGAGGACTTATTTTCCTGTACTTTCGAACAGGGTAATCAGTTTGAAGTCAACACAAAGTGCTGTTTGCAGCCTATTTTACTTCTGAAATCTGAGTGAAACCGGACTTTCAACAACAAAGAAGTGTAGCGTTAAACTTCAAACCCTTCAATTATTGATTTGATGGTGAAACACTGGTATTACTCGTGTGCCTGCATGAGCACTACGGCTCAGCGTGTCAGGGAATATGTGCATGCTAACCATGCTAGCCGTCGGCAGACCATATAGAATGGGGGAGTATTTTGTTTTCATAGGGTGCACACATTTTTATGATCTGAGAAACCAAAACAACCGCACCAAAACAATATCATTGCGTATTTATTATTATTAAAATAGACCTAGTTCTAAATTAACACCACACTCTAAGAAATGAAATGTTGTATTTAATTAATAAAGTTATGTCAACCGGTCCCACAAAACTTAGTTGCTTAAATGGAAAAGGTAATATACAATTAATTCTAACATAATGTTTTAAGTAAATCGTTCATAACTGTGTTAATTAAATGGTACATTACACAATTATTTTGAATAAATGTAAATTATTGTCTTGAATTTAATGACTATAGCTTGAATTAACATGACCTGATTAAGTTCAATTTATTAAACAGAAATAAGCTTTGCTAATGTAATCCATTTGTGTTGATTGTACTTAACGACTGGAACTTAGTTGCTCCTCTGTTAAAAAACAACAACTACTCAAGTCACTTTAATTAACTTTATTCACCTTTGGTTTTTAAATATAATTAGTCAAAGTAATTTTGACCTTCTATGTGCATTACTATATCTGGGACTGTCATGACTGACACAATTATGAAAAATATGTAAGCAAAACTTACATACAAATACAAAGTGTACAAATAAAATTGAAGACACCAACATAAATCCAAGTATAAAATGCAAATAGATCAATACAAATAAAAATCCTAAAATATAAAACTTGTCTGTGAATCTCTTTCACCATCTGACAATGTTCAATCCCATTATAGCTAGTCCCAAAAGTGAATCTGAACTTTGACAACGGCAAGAATGTCTAACATGTATTGCCTGCCGAAATAAAAAAAAATAGAGGCAAATCCTTATAGTTTTTTTTTTTTTAGCTTAATAAACTTCTTTAACTATAAACTTTTCTCAAGGAAGAAAAAAACAATTTGACAACTCGGACTAACAGACTAAATGGATAAATGATTGTTGCACTGCATGTCCACTATGTGCCAGATTTTCGGTCTCATCAAATTTGATCACAAAATACATCATTGGCATTGGAACAATGAGATATACAGTAATTTATCCTTTTTTTTTTAAACAGTCAGAAACACAATGAGCCTAAATAATCATGTATATGCAGTAGCCTAATATATTTAACCATTCCATTTTAGTGGAAATTTGGAGAGCCAAACTCCTGCCAAGAACAAAATATATTTTTAAACAAATACATTTTTTACCTTGAGGCCTCAGTAAACTTAAAAGGAGAACTCCGGTCAATTTTAACATTGAGCTCATTTTTTTGTACATTTGGAGTGCTGTCAGTACAGACAAAAATGACAAAAATCGGTGTTACCTACACCGTGTTATCCTCTTTTTAAAATTCGCACCCTGTTGACTTCAATGGGGCAAGTTCTAAACCTGCTTTTAGCCTCTTAACATCCTTGATTTGTCATTACAAGAGCACAGCCATGTGAGTGGTGTTATTAAGAGTGACCACGGTCAATCTGACTGCAGTAGATCTGAAAGATATGAATAAAAATGATGTTAATTCAGCCAGCTCAAATACCTGTATTTACTTCCTGTTTTCGTTCGAAGTCCACAGCAGTCGATTGCAGTTCGCGCGGGTGATCATTGGTAACTAATATAACTAATGATCGCGCGCGTGAACTCGACAATCGACTGCTGTGGACTTCGAACGAAAACAGGTATGTGAGCTGGCTGAATTAACATCGTTTTTATTCATATCTTTCACATTTACTGGAGTCAGATTCACCGTGGTCACTCTTAACACCACTCACATGGCTGTGCTCTTGTAATGACAAATCAAGGATGTTAAGAGGCTAATAGCAGGTTTAGAACTTGCCCCATTGAAGTCAACAGGGTGCGAATTTTAAAAAGAGGATAACACGGTGTAGGTAACACCGATTTTTGTCGTTTTTGTCTGTACTGACAGCACTCCAAATGTACAAAAAAATGAGCTCAATGTTAAAATTGACCGGAGTTCTCCTTTAAGCAATTCACGTTTAAATTCCCATCAAATGGATGAATTCCAAAAAAAAAAAAAAAAAAAAAAAAATTCTAATAGAGCAATATAAATAAAAATTCTAAAATATAAAACTTGTCTGTGAATCTTTCACCATCCGATAATGTTCAATCCCATTATAGCTTTATAGTCCCAAAAATAAATCTGAACTTTGACATCAAGAATGTCTAACAGGTGTTGCCTGCCGAAATAAAAACAAAAGAGGCAAATCCTTATTGTTTTCTATATGGAAGGAGGTTAAATTAACTGAAGTTTACAAGCAAGAGGATTTATGCTGCAGAAAATTCTCACTTCACCGTTAGAACATACTAAGTTCAGACTTTACATACATGCTGACTTAGAGAACGTTTTTATGAAAAATAAAAGGTTTACCGTTTGCATCAACAGGAGAAAAAGAAAATCAGCAATCTAATAAATGCCGTTTATGTAACCAAAAACAATATTCACCTTAAATTGTTTGAGATGGCTTCATTATAATAACAAACCAGTGTACGTTGTATTTAATGTTTTGATCTAATTAGAAATCAGAAAATAAGTGAAGTTTAAATGCCAATTACCACAACCAACATTCTGTGTTTAGATTGCTAGATGTTTTGTCTAGCAGCAGTCCAAAATCCAAAGAACTGAGCCTCCCCAAGCAAGTCGATGACCAACTACAGTCTTGTCTGCTTATTTCAAACATTCATTGATCACAGTGTACTTTTAAAAGTCCAACGCCAGGTCCAGTCTACATTCTGTGTTTAGATTGCTAGATGTTTTGTCTAGCAGCAGTCCAAAATCCAAAGAACTGAGCCTCCCCAAGCAAGTCGATGACCAACTACAGTCTTGTCTGCTTATTTCAAACATTCATTGATCACAGTGTACTTTTAAAAGTCCAACGCCAGGTCCAGTCTTGTCTGGTGCAGGTGATTTTACTCATGCAGTTTGTTTTTGAGGACCTGCACTTTAGTGGAGAGCTTGTTCCCATCCAATTCCATGAACACTTTCTGAAAAAATTCGAAAGTGTATCGCAGCTCCTTGGGATAGCTCAAGTTTAAACAGTAGATCAAGCCAAACAGGACTGCACATCCATTTGTAACCTCTCTCAGATCTCGCAGCACTGTACAGCCTTCAATGACGACGCCAACATCCTCAGGTGGATCTGTAGCATCTGCTCCATCATGTCGAACAATGTAGAGACCCAAAGCCAGTCTCTCCATTTCCGTCATTGCCTCAATACCAATATCCTCAATAGCCTATGACAAACAAAGACACCCATTATTAATTATGCATCTATGACACTAGTAACAAACCAAAAAGATGTTAAAAGAACACTCCACCGTTTTTTTCATATTAAACTATGTTATTCCCTTAATTAAGACGAGTTGATATATACCTCTCTCGTCTCAGTGCGTGCACTCAATCGCTCTGGCGCGCAGCGACACTTTGATAGCCCAATTCATTCATTAAGATCCAAACAGAGATGAAGTTAGAAGCGACCAAACACCTCCACGTTTTCCCTATTTAAATACAGTTACACGACCAAGTATGGAGACACAAAATAAAACGTGGCGCTTTTCTAAGCGGGTAAAATGGATAACTATAATGTATGGCGGAATAGGACTTGGGAGCACTTCGACTCGGCGCAGTAATATCATCGGAGTGATGATTTTGTGTCTCTATACTTGGTCGTGTAACTACTCGTGTAACTGTATTTAAATAGGGAAAACGTGGAGGTGTTTGGTCGCTTCTAACTTCATCTCTGTTTGGATCCTAATGAATGAACAGGGCTATCAAAGTGTCGCCGCGAGTGATTGAGCGCACGCACTGAGACGAGAGAGGTTTTTTTTTTTTGTTTTTTTTTTTTGGCTTAACTTTACAAAATTTTATATACTAATGTAGAAATTGTTGTCCATTATGTTTATATAGCATAACATGCATGTTCTTAGCCTACACCATTGGTTCCCAAACCTGTCATAATGAGCTGATGAGTTGAATCAGGTGTGTTTGATTAGGGAGACAAAGAAAACATGCAGTGTTGGGGGTACTCCAGAAAGAATGCAACTTACCCAGTACTCCTTAATAAGGCTGTCAGGCTTTTCATTTAAGTAGACGCACAACGCCTTTAGGATGCATGTCCGTCGTACTTCAACACTGGGATTCTGTGGGAAACCAACAACTGATTTTGAACAATTTAATTGAGGAAACTGCCATTATCACATTGACAAATCTATTATGACCTTATTCTACCAAGCTTTTAATTAACTGATTTGTGCAATTTTCATGAAATGTCAGTTGTAAATCTGTAGTTCAGCTTGTGGTGTTGAATCTGCATTAGTCAACTGCCTGATATCCACACTCATTCCTTTTAAGGACATCATTTTGAGAAAATAATTTCACTGTTTAGCGAGCCACAATTTACACAAATAGCTCAAGTGTTTCTCAAGCTTATACAATTGACACATTGAAGGAGGCAGTATTGTTCAGTTTGAACTAAAGTATACATTATTGAATGGACGAATGAACAATTGCATCAGGCAATTCAGAAAAGCAGATTCAACATTTCACAAGCAGAATTGCAGATGTACAACTGACATTTCATGATAATTTGCACAGAATATAAAGCATCCTTTTTATAAATTAAAAATATTTACAGAAATACATCTATTTGTACAAATCATAGAATGTTGTATGATGGTATTTGCAAATATTGTCAGTTGGATCATGGTATTTGCAAATAATTTATCTTTCCATAGAAAGGTTAAAGACCATAATACAAAAAAGCATAATTATGTTTAGAGTAAATGTTAAACCCCCAGGGGCCAGAGCCCAAAATACACCTAAAACACGTACCTTGTCCATTTCTGCAAGGATTATGTCGATATCACGTCTTGCTGTTCCCCCCTTCTTTTTGAATACCCTCAATAGCTGGCTGGAGTAATGATCCAGTTGGGACATAAAGGTTGAGAACAGGGGGACTGTGGTGATGAGGGTGAATTCTGCATTTACCTGAAACGTATTAAAACACAAATTCACTACGAGTCTTTTAAGTTAAAACAAAATATGTCAAACACAAACTCTGTGGGCTACATCTGGCCGTGGTACAATTATATCCAGTTAGCCTCGATAGTGGAGCTGGCGTGCCCTTAATAATAATATTGAGACAGCACTACAGTACCAGTTCTTAATTTTGGCCCTCTCTGTAACTTGAGTTTGACACCCCTGGTGTAGAGGGAACATAAGTTTGCTTTTGGCTAAATGTTTTTAGTTGGTGGTTCAATGTATCTGTAACCATTTTATATGGATGTATGTGTAATGTGCATTGTAATATAGATTAGAACAACCACATGCATGGATTCTTACCACATTGCCTCCAAACCTTTGTGAATTAAATATTACTCATTTGTTTTCTACCCCAATACATTATTTAGACATTAATTCCACTTATTTAAATTAAATACAGATGATGAGTAATACTTTACCTGGCTCTCAGAAAACAGGGCTGGCCATCTGTTTTTGAACTCTGCTATGAAGGGCATATCTTTAACGACTTCCTGTCTTCTATAGGCAAAGGTTCTTTCCATTTTACTTTTGATTAGCTGTTGGTTGTTCTTCTTTTTCACCTCCAATATAAGTGCTTTCCTTTCTTCCTCAAGGCTCTCTTTAGTTTCACCTGCAGGGTAATCAGGACAATAGTTGACTTCTGCTTTCCGTGGCTTCTTTACCTGGTTAGGTCCATGACTCATGGCACCTCGCTTTTCTTTTACAGCGTTGATGCTCAACTCGGGGCAGCCAATGCTCCTTAGTCTGGTGCGGTAGTTTGCCATTTTGTACTTCAAACTAATTTTCCATCCATAAAAGCCAGTGACAGATCCTTTCTCCCTTAAAAAGGGATACTTTGTTATGAGAGCCTGAGCCACATCATCAAGCTCTGTACTAGAAGGATAAACTTTGTATTTGATGATTTCTGATGCCAAACCATCTAGTATATCGGACCTAAGTTTGTTACTTGTTGTAAGAAGAGTTCCACTGCTGCAGAAGGCTTGTTTTGCCTTTTCTAACTGAATCTGTACCTCATAACTGAACTGAGGTATTTCAAAGTTTGTGGGCCATGGCAGTGACCTAAGGGAAGTGCCTGAAGATGTAGATTCAGCGGAGGAAAGTATGTCTGTGTCTGATGCTGAGGACAGCAAAAAATCATCTTCCCCTTGCGGAACAGTAGTGAGTGTGAGTGTGATTGTCTCATCTGGCAAGTTAATAACTTTAACTGTGCTCTTGTCTTTGATTTCTGAAGTGTCCGTTAAGTTCATAAACTCATTGTCGAAATCAATGTCTCTATACTGCAGCCTGAAATTTCCAGACAGGCCGAAGTGTCTTCCAATCTCTCCTTTAAGGTCCTCTATGGAATTGGGTATTCCATTGGGGAGAATTAATTTTGATGCGTTGTCTACTCCAAATATGATTCTCAGAGTTGCAGACATCTTGTATTCATTCTGCAAAACAAAAGGAAAGTTTCTTTAAGAATAATTCACTTTGTGTCTCAAAAGGCCTATATACCTCCTTTCCCCCCTCCGATTAACATACATATATTTTTATGATAGCCCTATATAATAATAAAATGTAATTAGTTTTTGTATTATGAATTTGAGCACACTTTTGCTACACAACATTATCTGATTAACCAATAAATTAGAAAAGTAAAGCCTCCACATAAAATTTTTACCTGTCACATGTACAAATCTTTTTAAAGTCACCATTCGTATGGATCCAACTTTGTAGTCAGCCAAAGGATACTGGTCAGCAAGCTCCTTCAAACCAACAGCTGCAAGCTCTCTTGTTGGATGCAACTCATAAGCTCGATAGTGCTCTCTGTACCATGAGATAAGTTTTTTAACAATGAAAATCAAATCCTCTTTTATAATGCACAGCTGAATTATTTCAGAGAATTCTGGAAGACCCCCACATGATCCATGCACAACTATCATACCTTTTTTGTAGATTATGCCATTAACAGTGACACTTTGGGCAAGGTTTACATCAGTGATGTCAGGGTATGTTTGGGTAATTGTGTTCAATACATCCTCATTAAGGACCTCAATGGGGACTTTTGAAACTTTCGCAACATCCAAGGAAGGCTTTTCATTGTCAGGACAAAGCATATTATAGGAAACCATTAACTGATGCTTGGTAGCTAATGACAGAGTTATGTTCCTGAAGTTATTTAAATGCCTAGCAACTTGCTTAAAAAAGCTGTGTTTGGCCTCGAACCGCATAGTCCATAATGACACGAGGGGACCAAAACATTTAATCATTTCTGGATAGTGTTCCAGAAAATGATGTTTAGGCAACAACTTCTGTTCAGGAAAGAGTTCCTGATAACGTTCTCGATGCTCTGAGATTTTGCACTCCAAATATGCAATCGATTCTAGACAATGAACAGGGGCAACAACCAATTCAGCAATATCCTTTAAATCCAAAATCACCTGCCAAGCAGGTTCATCACTGGGAACAAGTTTACCAATGATAAAAGGAAGTAATCGAAGAAGACACCAGTTTTCGTGGGCATTGCCACCCAATGTGCTTTTTTTTTTTAAAGTTTTAGGTAGCAAATGAGGGCGGTTTGTTTTATCCCCCTCTTTGTATGGAAAAGAAAGGATACGATTATTAAGGTGTTCAAGAGTGAAGAACTTCTTAGATAAAAGCACATTAATGCACCGTGCTAGTTCTACTGGAACTATGCCCTCAAACAGATCGTGGACAATATCTGGGGGGTAACCACTTGTCACATTAAAGTGAGACAGACTGTCGGTTAAAACACAAGGAGTTTTTACACCAAAGCAGCTTTCCCCTTTTTCTTGAGCCGTCTTTACGTGAAGCTGATGGACTTCCTTGGTTCTACGCTCAAATACCCCTGATTTCACTTCTTTCACCTGAATTTCACAATGCTGAGCTGTACAAAACCGACAGAAATATTTTCCCGAAAAACTCTCGACAAATCCAGCTAGCCCATGAGCCCCCAGATTATCTGCAACAACGCATTGTACTGTGCCCTTGATAAATGACCCAAGTTGTGGAATAAACAGCCCCTGCTGCTCCAAAGTCACTATATCATGCAATAGAGGCTCAAGTATTTGTTTGTAGCCATAAGCTTTAACATGATCACTTTTGCACAACAATGCTAAGTAGATTGAGGACAGGACTGAGCTGCTACCAGGAGGCAAGTTACCTAAAATCCAGTAGACTGCACACAGTTTGTGTTTTTTGCGTGAAGTTCCCAACGGATTACAAATCTCAAAGTCATCGATGTACAAACATAAGGAAATCCTTAAATCCTCACCTGAAAAGAAAGGGTTGTTTTTGTGGTACTCACCGTCCTGAAAAGACGCATACTGGTTTACATTTGCAGAAGAAACTGCATGATTATCAAGAAGCTTATCAACTATATCTTTACGTCCAAGTAGCTGCTGTAGAGAACTCAGTAAGGGAACGTACTGAAAGGTTTTGTTGGACCTTGCCTCTAGTACATACTCAACAGGTTCCACAACCTTAAAGTTTTCCTTATAGAACTGTTTACGTTTGAAGGCTGAGGCTAATGGACCACCCTTAGCTATAGCTATTACCAAAGGATTATTGGTAGAAATGGCTAAGATGAGTTCATTAATTATTAACTGATTAACCTGAAGGTTATGCTTATTGAAAATGTCAAAAGCTGTACTGTGTGATACAGGCACTGCAGCAGATGTAAAAATGAAATGCAACTCTTCCAGTAACTCATCAATTGTAGAGCTTGGTACATGTGACAAAGTCTCTAATTTCAGAAGGACTGATGCCAATTTTTTAATTATTGTGTCTTGCAAGTTCTCATTTTCGGCCTCAGCTTCAATCAAATTGTCACAATCTAAATCAGAAGCAATTTCAGCAGTTGAATGATTTTCAGATAGTTGAAGCTCATCATTTGTATCACATCCTTTCAATAGTCCAACTTTAAAGTCTTTTATAGTGCAATGTGCATGCTTCCTATTCTTATGGGATTTGAAAGTAGCATATATATTGGTTTGAAAACAACAATTTTCAAACATACAAGTTACTGTTTCATAACTCCTCAGATGGTTGTTTACATGAGAAAAGTACTCTGTACTAGATGCTATTTCACTTCCTGGACACAAAGGGCATGTCAATATTACTTGTTCTGTAGTCCTTAAATGTAAAACATCAACATGAGATCGACTCAAATGAGTTTTAAGTGCATTCCATGTTTTGAATGAGCATGGGCATTCATAGTATGTGCATGGATATCTGGAGTGTCCTAGACCATAATTGCCATGGATTAATTTATAGTGTTTTAGTAATTGGTACCTTGTAGATTTACTTTCAGAACACTGTTTGCACCTCCACATTCAGAGCCTAAAAAAAAAGACATGAAAGTGTTAATGATACAGAGTCCCTTCCAAATCTATATCAATTATATTTGAGCCACTGGCTCATCTCATGATGGGCGCAGTGTATGCCCGCCTTAATGCCTGGTTCAGATTACACTATTTTAGCACGATCCGTTTGAGGTAGGATGTAGTGGTAAACAACAATGGGCGTTGGGACGCAAGATTCGATCGTTTCATCTTGTATAGTGTGTCATAGTGGGCGACAACCTACATACTTCATGACATCATGCCAAAAATAAAAAAAAATTGGTCATCCATGACGGGTTCTGTCAAGAGTGAGTGAGTGAGCGAGAGTATGCGAGTGAGCGTGTGTGTGTGTGCGCGAGTGAGTGAGCGAGGGTGTGTGTGTGTGAGTGAGCGTGTGTGTAAGTGAGTGAGTGAGCGAGCGTGTGTATGCATGCAAGCGTGTGTGTGCGCGTGCGAGTGAGTGACAGTGAGTGTGAGCGAAAGTGTGAGCGTGTGTATGTGCGTGAGTGACAGTAAGTGTGTGTGCGCGCGAATGAGTGAGTGAGCGACAGTGGTTAAAGACCATAATAGTGTGTGTGCCAGTGCGTGTGAGTGTGCGCGAGTGAGTGAGCGTGTGTGTGCGCGCGAGTGAGCGAGCGACATGTGTTGGTTTTGTGTGCGTGTGCACGCGAGTGAGTGAGCTTGTGTGAGTGAGCGAGCGACAGTGAGTGTGCGTGTGTGTGCGTGAGCGAGCGACAGAGTGTGTGTGCGCGCGAGTGAGTGAGTGAGCGACAGTGAGTGTGTGTGCGCGCGTGAGTGAGCAAGTGTATGTGCGACAGTGAGTGTGTGTGCGCGAGTTAGTGAGTGAGCGATAGTGAGTGTGTGTGTGCACGCCAGTGCGTGTGTGTGCGCGGGAGTGAGCAAGTGTGTGTGCGTGAGTGACAGTGAGCGTGTGTGTGTGAGTGAGCGAGCGACACCGAGTGTGTGTGCCAGTGCGTGTGTGCGTGAGTGAGCGAGCGAAAGTGAGTGTGTGAGCGTGTGTGCGAGTGACAGTGAGCGTGTGTGCGTGAGTGAGCGAGCGACAGTGAGTGTGTGTGCGCGAGTTAGTGAGTGAGCGATAGTGAGTGTGCGCGCCAGTGCTTGTGTGTGCGCGGGAGTGAGCAAGTGTGTGTGCGCGAGTGACAGTGAGCGTGTGTGTGAGTGAGCGAGCGACAGTGAGTGTGTGTGCGCGCGAGTTAGCGACAGTGTGTGTGTGTGTGTGTGTGTGTGTGCGCGCGCGCGAGTGATCAAGTGTGTGTGCGCGAGTGACAGTGAGCGTGTGCGTGAGTGAGCGAGCGACAGTGAGTGTGTGTGTGTGTGTGTGTGTGCGCGAGTGACAGTGAGTGTGTGAGCGAGCGACAGTGAGTGTGTGTTACGTGCCATGACTTAATATTTAGCCTAGTGTGCATGTTGTGCTGGTGATGTTTTTTCCCCCTCCTTCTCTCTCTCTCCGCCATGCAGCACTCCAAACCATCCACAGCTGATGCTAATTAGTAGGAGCGTGTATAAAGCAGCAAAGAAACTGTGTTCAGCTCTTCAGCTATCCCAGACACATTGGTGTTAACTGCAGTTGTAACTTATCTGTGAAATCTGTTGTCTGAGTACAGTGACAATGTGTGAGTTTAAAGCAGGGGTGGGGAACGTTGATCCTGGAGGGCCATTGTCCTGCAGAGTTTAGCTCCAACCCTAATTAAACACACCTGAAGCTAATCAAGGTCTTCAGGATTGCTAAAGTAACAGGCAGGTGAGTGTTTTTTTTCAGGGTTGGAGCTAAACTCTAGGACAGTGGCCCTCCAGGATCAACGTTCCCCACCCCTGGTTTAAAAAGTTAAACCGTGAAGGGAGGCAGGTGCCAATTTTTTTTTGATTATCCACTTCTGAACTTTTCTCCTGCTTATATTCCGTTAGTCAGGGAGAGAGGTAAGATAACTGTATTTCATTTTTATTCCTTTTTTTTTTTGTTAGGGAATTTAACTGGGTTTAAACTTTAGGAAGCCCCTGTTTTGTTTGTTATTTTGGCTCACAAAATCGTGTACTCTGACACCGTGACTATATCGTAACAGACAAAAAAATCTTGTAATCTGAACCAGGCATAACAGACAGACAGCAGAACTAATTTAAAAAAGAGCTTAAAAAAACATCAAAACAATATTAGTTTAATACTGTAGCCTACTGGAACTAAAAAAGAACATGGCTATGCCATGTGTTCTGTTAGGCTAATGTTAAATGTCAATTAAAAAAAATAAAGTACAATGTTTAAGGCTAAATTACAACTAAACTAAAATAACTACACAGAATTCTCAATATTTCGGAAATTTAAGGACCACTTCGAACACTAACTATGACAAGGATACAGGCTAATTCTGTGTAAATTAAGCTAACAAGAAATCGTTTTAAAGTATCAACAAAGTTTACGGCTAAGCGCCGTGATTACGGCTAATCTGTTGTCACAAATGTACAATTGTAAAATATATTACTAAAAAAAACGTTCTACTTACCAAGTCATTTATGGATGATAACGGATTCAAAAGTTGCCCAAGGACAGATGGAAATGCTATTATCGTCTCGGAGTCGTGCATCATGTGCGAGATTGCAAGTACGGAAAGCGCTTTGGGACAATCTTCAACCGCTAGTAGGTTTAAAATAATCTGGTTACGTTGGTTTAAATCTGTGACATTTTGTAGACTTGAAATATTATACTATTAATTTAATGCTATGAAACTTGCTTATTTTTACTGTATAAACATAATACTTTTAGTAATTTTACCATAAAACTAGTATTTAAATTAAACTACACCCATGCTTCATTTCTAAGAGTGCAATACACAAGATTTCCCATCCTACAAACTACACCAAAAACCCTTTTGCATTATGCTCATATACTTCGTAAACACGAGGCACAAAAGCTTTCAATTCAATTTTCAAACAACACAATAATAAAAACAATACATACCACATAGCAATACAAATATGTACATCTGTAGCATATTGAGTACTCACTCACCATTCAAATATTTGAAAGCGGCACGCCTATAAATATAGCCTAATTATCTTTCAAGTTCCGTTTTGTATAATAATGCGTTAAATATTAATTTTCTGATCATCGGTGGAGGTTGAACCAACTCCAGGGTAAGTCTGAGGAGATGCACTTCCATTTAAAAACACATTTAAATAGAATTCCTTGAAATAGTTTCAAGTTACTTGTCTACACATACATACATTATTTGTTAATAAAGCGTCTACATTCACAAATGACTTTTAATTTGAACAGATTGCATACAGCTCAACGCTGCTAAAACACTTCAAGTAGAACAGAAAGCCTTGTCGTTTTTCAGAGCACAAACACAGATACACACTGAATCGCTTGCCAAATATGCTGTTATTACGGTGAAAAGGGATCTTAGACTAGTAGTTCTGGGCAGATTCTCTCTCTAAAAGCAATCAGAAGCAGCAGCAGGCAGTGGTTTGAGTGAGAGAATTTCACAATAGTCTTGAGTCCGTGGCCAGGGGAAGGTAAGCCTTCCTCAGCTTAATTCCTGATTCATATTTCTTAAGATAATGTGTTATTTAAAGTTACTGTTGTAGAGATTAGTGTTCCTGTGAGCTAAATGCTGCTGAAGACGTTTTGTTATGGAATACGTGAATAGCCAAATCCACAGAAATGGTGAACGGACCTGTAACCGCTAAAGTCCTGACAGAAACATTTGCCTATATAGATGTCACAGTAGTGTTCAAGTAGAACCCCTTTGGCTTTTCCACCATCCACTCAAGAAACATAAATTAGACTTGGTTCTCTAAAACCACAGTCCAAAAGAATTATTTCTCAGATTTGTTCTTTTTAAAGCTGCTGTGTCATGTCTGAAGCTAAAATGCAAAAATCGCAGTTTATTGTGCAGAGACAACTATAAAAAAAGCCAGCTTTACTTTCTGAAACACCGTAGCATTTTTAAAGATCACCCTTGAGAGAGACGACAAATCAACTTCTGGTTCAACCAATAGAGTGAGTTTAGGATTGATCTGCCTCTCAAAACCAGACTGTCAAGCTTTAACTAGTATCAAAGACATGTATTTCTCAATTGATGACCATTTAAAATGGTGTAGTGTATAAAAAAAAAAAAATGAAATCTATAAATCACAAATATCAAATTATTATTATTATGGTAGATGTTTTACCAGTATTATTATAATATTATTAATGTTTTGGTACAGGGCTCTTAAAAGTAGACTTAAAAATGTTTTACTGGTTATTTCAGCATGATCTCATGAGAAAACAACTATTGAGTTGGCAGTTACATGTGAATTGGTACGATTGGATTCGTATGAAATATACATTTAAAAAAGGGTTTAACTTTGTTTTGATGGTCCTTTAACACATTCTGTTGACTATTAGACTATAAGTTGACTACATGTCTACTAACTCTCATTAGAGTGTTATTAGTAGAAGGGTTAGGGTTAGAATAAGTTGACATGTAGTTGTAAAGTCACTTATAGTCAGTGGAATGTCTTTCGTAGGAGTATAGAGTTTGCAGACAGCCTACTAATACTATAATGAGAGTTAATTGACAGGTAGTTGCAAAAGTATTATAGTCAACAGAATGTTCAAAAGGGACCAACAAAATAAAGACCTAAATTAAACATGAAGGTCCACCCCTAGAAGCAATGAATGAGAAAAAAAGCATACGAGTTTTCCACAAATCATAATAAAATAAAAAAAGTTACGAAATGCCACGAGTGTTTTGGTAATTGGAGGTGGAAGAACTCCTAGATTTCTGGAACGTAGCACGACTGAAACCCTTTGACGCCAGATGTGGGAAATTTCAAGTAGTCCCACCTTTGTCTGGAACCCAGCGCTAGTCACATTGCTTTTATGGCTTAGGTAACTGACTGAAAGAAAAGCCTCTGCAGAACTGAACACCCATGAGCAAACATGGCAGATTTCAAATCATACGGTCCTTTATTCAGGTATAATACACCTCATCAGAACATTGGAAGACGTGGAAGTGTTTGGGGAAACTTTTTGGAAACAGCCATTATTCCTGCAATTCCATTTGATGACTTTACACACTCCAAAATTAAATAACCTCTCGGCTCAGTTAATTCTGTTCGACATCGTCACACTGCAGTACAGCACTTTGTAGTCGAGAGTTGCGTTAATGTCTCGTCTGGAGCATGTCTCAGATTCAGCTTGCAGACTCTCAAAGACACACAGACACACACCTCTTGTAAACAGACTGCCAAAGTAGCCCCTTCCTGTGCTGCTTGTAAATGTACAGATAGGCTGTGAAACAGCATTAGTGCTCTTTAATGGGCTGGTGTATTGACCACTCATGGGTGCATGATGAAGTCTTGACATAGCTGTTTCATTTAGTGTGTGTGTGTGTGTGTGTGTGACTGATCTGACTGCTACAATCTGTCCTCATCTTACACACACTTAAATCCTCACTTCATGGTTGCTCTTGTGGAAAGACCTGCGGTCCTGTAGTGCGCACAATGCCGCACATGCACACTTTTTTTCTCTCTCTCTCTTTCTCTTTTTGAGTTCTCACTCAGCTCTAGAGGACCAGCTGTTTTGCCTTATTTTTCTCCGAGCTCTTTCCAGCCTGAATGTTTAATGAGAGAGGAATTTGTTTGGGCTGCATGGATGCAGCATTCATGGGCTTTTGAAGCAGTCAGGGTTGAATTCATGCATGTATTGGCTGATTTTAATGCATAAATAAAGCCTGAGCTATGGCGCTTAATCAGAGCCGAGATGCAGTTTGAAGGGGAGTCTTACTGTTTGCTCAAAGTGTTATGGTTATTTATTTTTAAATCTGTGATTGATTTTAACTTTTTGTGTGCTGCTCTTGATCCACACCACTCTTTAGAATATATAGCTACAGTATATGCACCACTCTTTCTTTCTCTTCCTCTTGTTTTCTAATGCCTTCCATCTCATCACATTTACATTTTGTTGTATTATTAGTTTATTCCCTCATCCCGCCTAGTGTTGTCTGTCCTCTTCTTGTCTTGTTTCCTCGTTGCTTTTGTACAGCATCTCACCTCATCTAATGTCTCATCTTTCCTCTCCTCGTTTTGTGTCTTTTTGCATTCTCCTCTCCTCTCCCGTCCTCTCCTCTCCTCTCCTCTTCTCTCCTCTCCTCTCCTCTTCCCTCTCCTCTCCTCTCCTTTCTCCTCTCCTCTCCTCTCCTCTCCTCTCCTTTCTCCTCTCCTCTCCTCTCCTCTCCTTTCTCCTCTCCTCTCCTCTCCTCTCCTCTCCTTTCTCCTCTCCTCTTCTCTCCTCTCCTCTTCCCTCTCCTCTCCTCTCCTTTCTCCTCTCCTCTCCTCTCCTTTCTCCTCTCCTCTCCTCTCCTCTTCTTTCTCCTCTCCTCTCCTCTTCTTTCTCCTCTCCTCTCCTCTCCTTTCTCCTCTCCTCTCCTCTTCTTTCTCCTCTCCTCTCCTCTCCTCTCCTCTCCTCTTCTTTCTCCTCTCCTCTCCTCTCCTCTCCTCTTCTTTCTCCTCTCCTCTCCTCTCCTCTTCTTTCTCCTCTCCTCTCCTCTCCTCTTCTTTCTCCTCTCCTCTCATCTCCTCTCCTCTTCTTTCTCCTCTCCTCTCATCTCCTCTCCTCTTATTTCTCCTCTCCTCTCCTCTACCTCTCCTATCCTCTCCTTTCTCCTCTCCTCTCCTCTTCTTTCTCCTCTCCTCTTCTTTCTCCTCTCATCTTCTTTCTCCTCTCCTCTCCTCTCATCTTCTTTCTCCTCTCCGCTCCTCTCCTTTCTCCTCTCCTCTCATCTCCTCTCCTCTCCTCTCATCTCATCTCATCTCCTCTTCTTCTCTCCTCTCATCTCATCTCCTCTTCTTTCTCTTCTCCTCTCATCTCATCTCCTCTTCTTTCTCCTCTCCTCTCCTCTCATCTTCGATCTCCTCTCCTCTTATTTCTCCTCTCTTCTCCTGTCCTCTTATTTCTCCTCTCCTCTTATTTCTCCTCTCCTCTTCTTTCTCCTCTCCTCTCCTCTCCTCTCCTATCCTCTCCTCTCCTTTCTCCTCTCCTCTCCTCTCCTCTTCTTTCTCCTCTCCTCTTCTTTCTCCTCTCATCTTCTTTCTCCTCTCCTCTCCTCTCATCTTCTTTCTCCTCTCCGCTCCTCTCCTCTCCTTTCTCCTCTCCTCTCATCTCCTCTCATCTCATCTCATCTCATCTCCTCTCCTCTTCTTCTCTCCTCTCATCTCATCTCCTCTTCTTTCTCTTCTCCTCTCATCTCATCTCCTCTTCTTTCTCCTCTCCTCTCCTCTCATCTTCGATCTCCTCTCCTCTTCTTTCTCCTCTCTTCTCCTGTCCTCTTATTTCTCCTCTCCTCTTCTTTCTCCTCTCCTCTTCTTTCTCCTCTCCTCCCCTCTCCTTTCTCCTCTCCTCTCCTCTCCTCTTCTTTCTCCTCTCCTCTCCTCTCCTCTCCTCTACTCGCCTCTACTCGCCTCTCCTCTCCTTTCTCCTCTCCTCTCCTTTCTCCTCTCCTCTCCTCTCCGCTCCTCTCCTCTCCTTTCTCCTTTCTCCTCTCCTCTCCTCTCCTTTCTCCTCTCCTCTCCTCTCCTCTCCTCTCCTTTCTCCTCTCCTCTCCTCTTCTTTCTCCTCTCCGCTCCTCTCCTTTCTCCTCTCCTCTCCTCTCCTCTTCTCTCCTCTCCTCTCTTCTCCTCTCCTCTCCTCTCCTCTCCTCTCCTCTCCTCTCCTCTTCTCTCCTCTCCTCTTCTTTCTCCTCTCCGCTCCTCTCCTCTCCTCTCCTTTCTCCTCTCCTCTCCTCTTCTTTCTCCTCTCCTCTCCTCTCCTCTTCTTTCTCCTCTCCGCTCCTCTCCTCCCCTCTCCTCTCCTCTCCTCTCCTCTTCTCTCCTCTCCTCTACTTCTTCTTTCTCCTCTCCTCTCCTCTCCTCTTCTTTCTCCTCTCCTCTCTTCTACCTCTTCTTTCTCCTCTCCTCTCCTCTCCTCTTCTTTCTCCTCTCCGCTCCTCTCCTCTCCTCCCCTCTCCTCTCCTCTCCTCTCCTCTCCTCTCCTATGGCTGTTGGTGGTGCCGTGTTCTTCAAAGCGTGAGCTGAGAGCAGTAGATCACAGACAGGTCTGTGCAAGTGAAAGGTTAATGGATGGCCTTTGAATATATATTGGGAGTGTGGGAGGAGGGGGAGGGAGCGAGAGTGGCGGCGGTGTGTTCTTTCAAATGGGCCTTTGAAGATGCTTCTCTCTCCTGTCTGTGTGTCTCTGTACGTGTCTCCACTGATGAGAGACAGAGGCCGTGTCTGAAGCCCTGCATTATCTGCTGTCTGGTCTGGTCTGGCACATTTTCTTTTATTCATTTTGTGTGTGTGTGTGTGTGTGCGTGCGTGCATGCTGTGGAATGGGCATTATGGAGACGTCTGGTTTTCACATTGGTGTGTGATTGTATCATCACTTTGTTCTGGTATGTACTGATGTTGCATTTAGACGTGTGCTTGTGTCATTGTGTGTGTGTGTGTGTGTGTGTGTGTGTGTGTGTGCGGGCCTATTCTCTACCACCATCTAATAATTATCAGCAGTAGCCAAAGGCAGACAGAGAGACTGATGGGGCAGAAAGCATATAAAAAGAGAAAACTAGAAAATACATAAATGTGACCAAATGAGGGGACATAAAAGCTATTTGGGACAGGAGTAAACAAGATATGTTTTTGTGAACACACATGCATCGCCTAGATTGTTTGTGCAAGAGTGCATTTTCTGATGCATTTTCTTTTTTACACTTGATAGGTGCAGTAAGTAAAAGGTTTTATACCTAAATAAATAAATAATTCTTTTGATAGAGACATTTCATAGTATGTACACTCTCAGAAGAAGAAGATTCGAGTCATATCAGTGGCCTAGAAAAGATGTTTTATATAAGGCAGGGTCGATCACATGGCTGACGGATGCTACTGAATTTTTTTTTTGTAACCCTCTATTATCAGACATTTTTGGTTTTGGAATAAATTAGTTGTGAGTGACAAGTGCATAGGATATCTTTACAATGGAATTGGTACTAGAAAAACTCCACAGCGATTCAGTATAACACCTAAGACCACCATTATGCTTTGTACAAAAATACTTTGTGCTATGTTAAATGTCATATTTGTGTACAAATATCTACCTGACACAGCATCAAAGAACCCTGCGAATCCAATGTTTTCAAATAGGAATGGTGCTTCACAATTTACAGAGATTTGTGAAAGTAACATAACTTTCATCTAGTAGTTATCACATCTGGGTGCTAGCCACATTCAAATTACTGCTTACTGATTCTGCATTCATTCGGTTGACGCAAACGTTTGCCAGAGGCCTCAGATTGGTTTTACATGCCAGGCTACAATTTTTTATTTCTAATCAAAGTGAAGATTTTGATTATTCCCCCCAAAATGAGAGAAAGAACATAGACATTTAAAGCCATTGCTCAAAACTAATCTTATATAGACTCCCTTAAAAGAGCAGATTTATATCATGAATGTTATAAAAACTGCTGAACGTCATTCAGACAACAGACAGAGAATGTTTTACAAATGACTTACAGATTTCACTCAACATCAATAGCATCTACAGATGAAAATACAAGTGTCGAATAGGCATCGTGGCATTGTTGTAGCTACTTCTATTTCAGGGTTAGAGACTTGAGAAACAACTCTATTTAAAGTCGGGGATTTGATGAATCCAACTTTATTTCTCCTTGACTTACGCACTCCACTCTCCCCTCTTGGCCTACTTGCTCCCTCCCTCTCCTCTTTTTGATTAGGGAAGGCAGTATTGAGTTTCCATTTATATCCGTTTATAATGCGGCTGCCATTAGCTTATGACAGGCCGGACTAACCAAAGTCTCTGGTGGCATTACGGCGCTGGTTTTATCCTTTGCCCTATGAAGTAGTTTTATTACCTCTACGCAAATGAAATCACAGGACTCAGAGACTGTAGCATGCCCTGAATTACTCTTTCTCTCTCTCACTGGCTATATTTCACAATATGGGGGTGGAAAAAAACAATGATACACTGGTCTTAGGAAGTCTTTAAGCTCAAGGTGAGACATTGTTTGGGGTAAATGTATTTTAACACGAGGTTAGTTTGGCAAAGTGTGTTGCGTCAGTCATGTTGCGCGAGTCACGTCCTGTCCTCAACGGGAAACGCATGACGCCCTGTGTGGTCGTCCCCGTCTCATTAGTCTCTCGCTCTGACCGAGTCCTAATCTTAATGCTAGCTGTTCCAGTCGTCGTTCTCTCTCGGGCTGGCAATGAGGCTGATGGAGGGTGCAGAGACGCTGAGTGTGGGGTGTGATGTGTCGCGCCGAGAGAGGTGTGTGGTGTGATGTGGACACATGGGTGTGTGAGTGAGACGTGGGATTCAGTGCTGGGCTGTAATTGGGTTCGGTGCGGGTGGTTGTGATAGCCAGAGAGCTGGGGACGGACTGTAGAGAGAGAAACAGTCGTCGATTGGGGAGGTGAGACACAAAGTGACCTTCAGCCTGTTAGCCAGGGACTTGCTAAGGTTGTTGCTTTCTAGCTCCGTCTCTTCACAAAAATATTTCCACCCTTTAGTCTGTCAAGTGATTAACTGCTAAATTAAAATCTGCTTTGACTGGCACCACGAAGATCACAGTGATTTTGCGAAGACATGGTCCTGGATCAACATATTTTATTGATTCTGGAACAACATTCCCGTCCGAAAATTGAGTCCTAACCCTATCCCTACCAGTAAACCCAACCGTACCCTACCCATAACGTCTCCCTAAAATCAGAGGGAAATGATAGGTGAATAACACTGATGTAGAAGCACCTAACCCTGGTTGTAATCTTGTCCCTCAAATCGGATTGGTTAATTGTGAATGTTGTTCCAGGATCAACAAATATGTTGATGATTGGTGATGGGATTGTAGTTCTTTCCCTCACTAAAGCCATTAAAGGCATAGTTCACTTAAAAATCCATCAACTGTTTGGTTACCCATATTCTTCAAAATATCTTATTTTGTTTTCAGCAGAAGAAAGAAATCCATACAGGTTTGAAACAACTTGAGGGCGAGTAAATAATGATAGAATTTTCATTCATCTTTTACCTTGTCAGATTTTCAAAACCTTTTTTTTATTTTTTTGCTTCAAATCAAAGTTTGTAGTGTTGTGATTCACGTCATAGCTGATTGGCTTGGTTCGTGGCTTATAACTCTTTAAGAAGACTATTTTAAATCCCTATGGGAGAAATGAATGGGAAAAAATAGTTCCGGAACCAACGCTATTGTGGCTGTGAAGTGTCATTTGACAAGCTTGATCTGTCACCATGGAAATATTAAGGTGATACTTACTTGTGAAAGGGTTAAATTGTTGTATGCACACCTGTCAAAATAACTGTGTAGAAATGCTATCAAATCAATGGCAATGCATGTTAAAAACATGTTAAGAAAAGATATTACTTAATAAATGATAAAGACATGATTTGTGATTATGCATTGAGTTCGACAGTCAAACTCAATTAAATGAGTCAAACTCAATTTAGATTGACAAACTCGATTAAATGTATTGCTGTAGATCACTGATAGGCTTATGCTCAGTGATATTCAATTGCACAGTAATATAATGTCTTCAATTATATTCCTATGGAGCAATTACCGGTATATTGATGTAAGGTTAATTGTATATTTTGAATTATTAATCAGCATATCATGTATGCATTTTGTAATCTACAGCCCTAATATTAATGTTTTACTAAAATATAGTTGCTTTAGTTACAGGAATCGCTACAGCCTTGGAATAGATAGTTACTAAATGCTCAACTGGAAGTAATGCTGTATAAAATAAACATATATATATATTTGGCCATTTAAACAGACTTGCAAGAACTGCACTAATTAGAATTGTTTGGTCATATACAACTAATTTTAGAGAGGCCAAACTTGCTGACATGTGGGCACTGGTCCACTCTCTGAACTCTTCACATCACTAGTAGTGCTGGCGTGGCAGCCATGCCGGCTCTAATGGTGCCGTTTCCAAAGCTTGAGCTCTGTGCTAATGAGCATCTGAGTGATTAAGTGGCGCCTGGAGATGCACTGAAAGAGGAAGAAGAAGAAGCGGGTGGCATCCACACTCAACCCTGCAGTATCTTTATCCCTCACAACCTGCTTCACTGTTAGAGCTCCTAATTGCTTAATCAATCATTGCTCCATTAATTGATAGGCAGCTCTGATAATCAGGTATTTTAAGCTCAATTCAATTGATTGACTTGATTGATTTTTGGAGTTCACCGGCGGATGAATTATTTAGTGGCAATCGTTCCTTGTCATAGAGCAAAGCATAGAGGACTCATGTGACACGTGACAAATGAATGATCTGAGCGCTAATGTATCACACATCATTAGAAGACAATTGTATTGTATGAATTTTTTATATTATGTAAATGTTTTTTTTTAAATATGAATATATTATTCATTTAAATATATTATTTTTTTTTTATTAGCTTTTATAATGATATCGTAGAGTGGACCCTTGCAGACTTTTTTTACGGATTTGAATATGCATAATATGATGTTTTATAAGGTTCGGGAGGAACACGTTCTAATGATCAAGCAATATAATCATCCCAACCAGCTGTCGGCAATCAATAATCAACATTGATTATAAATGGGGGGAGTACTCTGGGTTCGGGCCCAATTTCCGAGCTCGGAGCCCTCCCCCCGGACAGCACGCCAAATACGCATAACCATTTACTCTCTGATCATTCGTAAGTGTGAACTCGTGAAATATAGTTTGGACACTTTACTGTCCCATGACGCCATGGGAGAGAGGTCTAGATTTTTGCCAATTACCTCATTTTCGCTCCGGCGTTTAAACACCTTAACGTGTGCAAATGTGATAGGAAAGCGTCCTTATACGGCAGATTTAAGCACATCCAGCCACAGCGAGTGTTTTGCGGTAGGGGAAGAGAAATATATTACAAGCTCAGACTTTTTCTTGACCCAAGAAATATAAAAAATGTGTTCTCATCTCTTGCAGCCCAAGGACAAGTTGTACATTCGTAGAAATTTCAAATATGAGAGGAGAATGAGTCTGTGCAAGTTTCCCACTGACATTTAGAAATACTCTGGGGTTTAAAAAAAAAAAAGTAACATCAGAAGTCACATAATAAATATAGAATACTCTGAGTGAAATACATGGATGCTTGCGTTTGGACGTCACCACCAGGAAACCACTGTATTTTTTAAATACAGTCTTGTAAACATGTTTTGCTTGCATTGCCGGGTTATTGATTTGCATGTAAATCGGTTTATTTCAATGAACTGATTTTTGGTAGTTATCAGTGTAGTGGTGTGCATGTAAACGTACTCACTGTTACAGTATGTGGTTTGCAACCATTCTCTAGATACAGATGAGATCCAATATGGTTCTCTTTTTCTCCTCATTTCTATTGGCTCTTGAGTAATTGTGAAGCTCTTGGAATAGTGTTGGAACCCTGTGGACCTTTAATGAGCCAATCAATGGCATATTTGACCATCTACAACACTAGATACGAGTGTCTCCATTTCTTTTTCCCTGCTGAGTTCATTGCACCCTTCTTTTCAACTGTCTCACTCCATTTGCGTCTTGCCTGTCCTGTCTAACTCTGTCCGTGTCCTTGTCTGTCTGTGTCGGTCAGTGTGTGTGTGTGTGTGTTCAAGACTGAGGGCACGGCCTCTCTTCTCTGCTCTCTAAACCTCCCTGAGGCTTTAATTACTGCATTTGGATAATGAGTCAAATCCAATCACTCGTCTGCACTGTTCTGAATTAGTATACAGCTCCTATTATGGCAGCACCAGCCCTAGTTTCTTCACACCAGCTGCCCCGCAGTGACACGTCTTCATTTCTCGCCACTCTTTCTTTCACTTCACTTAGGACGTGGGAGGGAACAAGAGGAAAAGAAATGTGTTGGAAAAATCATTCAAGGGGGAAATATATGAATATGGAGCGGAAAGACCTGTTGATGGGGGGAAAGGAGGTTACATGTGGTGTCCATGCATAGATGCTTTTTGAACGAAAGATGGTGATATTGAAATGATGTTTCCATTTCATGCAGTGTATTATATTTATAAAGTCAGAGGCAGTGGCTTACAGGCAATGTTGTAGAAGGTGCTTTATGTGTAGCCTGTCATACAAGCTATGCGTCTTAAAGTCTGTATAGATTACACAAGGCTACAGTTTATAAAAAATAGTTAGCTATACAGGTATGACCAGTTACAATGAAAAAATAGAAAAATGTTATGTAGTGCACTTAATTTAATTGTGCGTGTTTTTTTTTATGTAAAACTTGCAAATAATATAATATTAATAAAGGCTACTTAAGTGTATTTAAAAAGTGCCACACTTAAGTAATTTTTCAAGTGCACTTTGTAATTATCTCAAATTAAATGTTTTTGTATTGCATTTTAAAAAGAAAAGTACCTTGATTATAATTTATAGTGTGTTATTTGATATTACAATTAGTTTAAATATACTAAATTACAAATTTATCATTAATGTGTAATGATATATATATATATATGTATATTCAAAAGTTTCCATAGAAATTACATGAAAGGATTTTTTTTTGTTTACTATAAATGCTTGTCAATATATTTTACAATACACTTTAACCATTTTTCAAAGACAATTTAAGTAATTATGAAATTACTTAAAAATATGTAGGTCCTACATAAGTGGGTCAAAAAAGCACTTTTACGTTCAGCTAATTTTTATAAATATAATTTTAAACTATTATACATTTTTATTTAATTGTAAATAACGTGCAGTTAAGTATCTACAAACATTACATTTATTTCACATTTAAGTATATATATTTTTTTTACAGTATATTATTTCCGCAAATTGCAAAGTATGCTTAAATTGACTACTTTGTTTTCACAAGGGAGGTTTTAAGGCAAATTAAAAAAATCTTTCCCAAAAACATAACATTTACATACAGGAAGAAAAAAAAACACCCTGGTCAAAAAGAGCAATGCCCAGTTACTTAACCATTTTGTTGAAATTGTGAACTGATCCACTAAAATTAACCAGACTTGTTAGTGCTAAATATGAGAGAGAGACAGAGAGAGAGAGAGGGGGAGGGAGAGAGGAAGAGGTCTGTTAAGAAGAGTGTGTTTGATTTACCTTAGTTTGCTGAGTTATAAAGCTGCCCACGCAAAATAATATGACTTTAAAAACCTGTGATGCAGCGTTGTGCCATGTTGCGCCGCTTTTCTGGAAATAGCCTGTTAATGGCTACTTGCTAAAGCGACAGTATTTTGGAAACGGCAAAGATCCTGTCACACTACTGAAAAATGTGGTTAAGTAAGTATTGCTACTTGTAGTTACTCTTCATTATTGATGAGGAATGGTGCTCATGGAGGCAATGCCAGTTCGATTCCTGCTATATAGCCTCATTCCCTTTTCCCTTCCCCACCCGATTCTACCATTCATTACCAGTCTACAAGTTTAGAGGTTCAATAAAAGAGTTACAGTAAAAAAAAAGATATAATTCTTTAAGTACAAACATTGCCGAAGAAAGAGACTGAACGACAGTCCAGTTTGTACAGAGACTGTTACATTCGGTTAAGATAGTTGCAGGGCTTTAGGGGCAAAGGACCAGTGATTCATCTGTTACAGCGATATATATTGTACACTCATTGATAGAACCAGATATGAGACTATGACTATCTGCTCCATTACAAGGATTGTACTGAGCAGTCAGTTAGTTCTAGGACTAGCCGATGTTTGTGTAGTCCAGTCGCACATCACATGTGCTTGTTCAGTGGCACTGATGACAGCAGGAGGAAAATTCCTCTGTTCACAAAGTGTGTCGCGATTTGTTTGCTTCTCATTTGTTTTGAATGCCATTCTGTTACGACCAAATATATTCGGAATTATGAGAAAGTGAAAATACAGTGAGCAATTTGCATTCACAAAGCATGCTGTAAGCAAACTGCAAGGCGAACTTATAAGATGAACTGTGATTAGTATTGGGAGAAAATAACTTTCGCCCTAATTGAGATCCTCATTGATGATGCCCTAGATCAGGGTTTCTCAACTCTGGCCCTCAAGGTCCAGTTTCCTGCAGAGTTTGCTCCAACCCTAATCAAACACACCTGAACTCGATCTTTAAGGTCTTCAGAATTGCTAGACATTTGCAGGTAGGTGGGGTTTAATCTAGGTTGGAGGTAAACTCTTCAGGAAAGTGGACCTCGAGGACCAGTGTTGAGGACCCATGCACTAGATTGTTTTTGCACATTCATATGCCATTTATCAAGACATTGCAAGTGTAACGGAGGCCAGCTGTGCAATAAACCTCACTCTGCGACTGACGCTAGAGGCTGCGGTCTTTAGCCTCCTTGTTAGAGTGCCTGCCTCCCATGCCAGAGACCTGGGTATGAGGCCCACACAGAGCGAGGCAAGTAGGACCAAAGGGGTTACACAACCTTTGATTTCTCCCCCACATAATTTCAGTTGTGCGGGACACACTCAGCCCGCAAGACGATGTCACGTTTACATAGGTAAACATTGAGTCATTGACTAGTTAACTGTTTCTGGATCACTGGTCGACTACTAAAATTACGTAATTGTGCAATTTTGAGAATACCAGCCCTCACACTAGATAAACTACGCATCTCAAATACCCCTACTTGGGGTAGGACCTTACCCTAACTTGGGATAGCATTTGGAAGTTACCCATTCAGTTACCCACACATAATCAGCATGCTAAAGCATTTGCACTACCTGGCAGGCCACATCTCCGACCCAAACACATTCCAATTACACATCCCAAAAACTGACCCTGAACAAATATTTCCTAGATAATTCTCTTTCAGATATTTACTTAGCCAAGGTCATTTCCCTAATCGTCTTTAGACCTGCTTATATCAAAAAGACAAAATGAAAATATAACTATCCTATCTTTTAAATGGGTTCCATCCTTTAGCTCTAGACTTTCGTTTTAATTCGGATTATGAAGATTATTCCCCTCAGTCCAATTTCCCATTCTGATCAGAGATAATGTCTGTGGGAGCAGAATACACTCATAAATGAGGGAATGAGCCTATTAATCCAGTGGCCCTAGTCGAGTTTGGGAGATAACTGGGTGGTTAGAGTTGGAGATACGTCGGGCAGATAGAAAGGAGAAATTATTGGGCTGACGCATTTGGCCTTGCTTGCGGGATGGCAACGTGCAGTGTGAGACGGACCGGCCTGCTGAAACTATATGAACATGTGGGTGGGTGGGTGATTGGTTGGCTGTGTGATTGGCCTCCTGTGGCGAGGCAGTGCCGAGCCCAGAGTAATGGTTTAATCAGTGACCAGCAGTATGGAGCTATGTGTTTGCTCCATGGGAAAGCTGCGGAAACAAGACTGCATGCTGGCACACTCTAATCCCACTTTGCTTCTTTATATATGTGTGTGTCATGTGGGCACAAGGGAGTGGATGTACACCAGAACAGCCTTGTATGAAGTATGTTTACCTACAGCAAATCTCCCAATCATCTGAACTGGTCTGAACCCTCAAACCTACAGATTTTACGGCAAGATTATACCATCCTTCCCAGCGCTGACTTGCTGGGGCGAGCCTGTCTGACGGCTACATGTGTGTATGATCTATGATGCAGTTACGCATGTCCACGTACGTAAGTGCTCAGGGAGTATAAGAGAACAGGACAAGGATTACAGGACGTTGAGTGGGAAAACAGCTTAGAGAGTCACAAGCATCTGGGATGAATGGTTGACATTTGCAGAAAACAGAGCACTCTGTGGAACATGTGCAGCTCTACGTAACATCTGACTTTCACATTGACCTTGGGGTGAAAAGGGGTGGCTCAAAAAACCCAAGAGAACTTTACGTTTTGGTCCTCCGTCTTTTGTGCAAAGAAAAGGCAATTTTATGTCCGAAGCTGAATGGATGTACTTGTTCCGTTTGTCCATACAACAGAGCCTGCAGATTACTGTTACTTACAAGAGCATGCATCGTCTAAGCAGGTTTTCGAGTTGTCTGCTTTTTCGTGAGAAAATGTTCCCACTATTTGATTGCAAAATCTTTGAAGCTGCAAGAGCTGAAGGAATGAATTTCAGGAGTACTGAGTGCTTCATTGATCAGTTTTTTTCCTGTGCATGGCACTCTGTGGGTCAGATCCACCCCCTCATCTTTCAGCACAATGGACAGCTCCACAGGTCCCTCCTCTCTATTTGTCAGCACCATGGAGAGCTCCGTTGACTGTTTTTTGTCCTTCTGTGAGTGGAGGCGGTCGGCGGCCATTTTACATGGCTGGATCTTCAAACTCTTTGAAAGCTCTTGTTCAGATAAAGTATGCCACTCTGGGCCACTCTCGGCCCCTCTCAGCCAGGCACAATGATTAACCCTACAGCACCTACAGCCCTCTTAACGTCTCTCTTTCGCTCTCTTAAATTGAGTGTAAATGGCAGATGCCATGTGTGGGAAGAAAGGGTCGGTGGTGCGTCTGGGGTCGCTTCTCTCCTCTTGGTTCTACTCAGGTGTTTGGTTATTGGCTCACGAAGCGATTAGGAAACATGGGAGCTGCTTTTCTATTCTCAAGCCTTGCATTAGGGTGGCGGATGGCACCCGGCGGAGAGCTGTGTGAAGGAGTGGGAGGATGTTAACAGAGTGTGTACGTAACTCTCACAGTTTGCTTGAGTGAGAGGGTAAATAGTTTGCTCCTTAGGACTACGAAGGCTGGAAATATGATCACTGCCTGTGAAAAACCCTCGTCCATTCCTCTGATTACTTCTCTTTCCATTTTGTATTATCTATTTTCTCTTTTTAGATTTATTTTTTGTGTGTGTGTGTGTGGGTAATAAAGGTTTGCTGTAATAAACAGTTCCATATGCTGTAATGCCAAGAGTTATTACTAATTAACAAGTAACTTCATGACCTGCTAATTACATCAGTAATCCATGCAAGTGTTAGACTCATTTTAAAATCAACATGAAGTCACAGTTGACCCTGTTTATTTTTGAACCTGTTTCTGGTCTGTATGACAAGGATCATGATATTCATAATATTTTTAAAAACATTCTTGCTCTGCCTCTAAAATAGAGTTTCCACTTACTTTGTAAACCCATCCTTTCTTTCCAACCATGTTACATCCACTTTTCACGATTCGATCAATTCAAATGTATAACATGTCCCACTCTAAAATTTCACTCTGAAATGTGCCAAATTACAGGAGTAAAATGGGTTGTGAACAGTGATAAGTGTCGACTTGAACAGTTCATACTAAATGTGCGTTTCTCTCTCTTCATGTAGCGTTAAGTCGCTCTGCAATGCCATTTGGTCTGATGCGGAGGGAGTTGGCATGCGAGGGTTACCCCATCGAGCTCCGCTGCCCCGGCAGTGATGTCATCATGATCGAGACAGCCAACTACGGTCGCACGGACGACAAGATCTGTGACGCCGACCCCTTTCAGATGGAGAATGTACAGTGTTACTTGCCAGACGCCTTCAAGATCATGTCACAAAGGTACATCGGAGTGGGGTTCATTTTTACAGTGTCTATTTTTGTCATAGTTTTTGTCTTTTGATGAAAAGTCATAATTCATTTTTATAATTTACCTCTGAATAAATGACAGCTGACAAAGATCACATATCAGCTGATTATAATGTACAAAATGACAAAAATGTGTACAACTGGAAAAAAAATCAAACATTTTAAAAAAGGTATAAACATTTATTATATTATACTACCATTTAAAAGTGTATATAAATATATTTAAATAATAATAGTAATACTAATAATACTTTTGTTCACATTTTGCATCTGCCTGTGAATAGAGTTTGTTCAGCAAGGATAGTTGAACAAAAGTGAAAGTAAAGTCATTCATAATGTTTCAAAAGGTTTATGTTTTTAAAAAAAACACTCTTCTTTTCAAATTTCTGTCCATGAGAGAAACCTGAAATACATTTTGCACAATTTCCACCAAAATAAAAATTAGGCAGCACAACTGTTCTCAACATGAATGTTTCTTGAGCATCATATCATAATATTAAAATGATTTATGAAGGATCATGTGACACTGAAGACTGGAGTAATTATGCTGAAAATTGAGCGTTGATCACATGAATATATAATATATTATAATATAATTTTTTTTTTTTTTTTTTTTTTTTTATTGTAATAATATTTCAGAATATTACTGTAATCCTCTATTTTAGATCAAATAAATCCAGCCTTGAACATAAGACACATTAAAAAAAAATCCTACCGGTCCCAGTCAGTACTAGTACTGTATATTATCATCAACAGTATGTTGTAATTAAAATCATTTCATTATTATCATGATGCATCTTTTTGGTCTCGTCTTCGTTATGGTATTTTTGTCGGTAAACTTTGTTGACGAGATTAACACTGCATGGGAGAGAGAGGGTGGTATAAATGTTACAAATTACTCTGACTGTTCATGTCACTGTTTTGTTTGCATGCACTGTGTATTCCAGAGTGTATTGATATGGTTGAGTGGTTAAGTGACTGTTTAGCGTGTGTGTTTGAATAATGTGAGCATAACCGGTGTGTGTGTGTGTGTGTGTGTGTGTCGCCTGCAGTTCGAGTCCCTGTCTGTGCTCAGCATTTGCTTCCTCGGAGATGAGATCAATGATTCCCTATTCTAGCTATCCATCAGCATTGTAATGGAGAGAGAGAGAGAGAGAGAGAGAGAGAAGGAACAGAGGAGGCATGTGGGATGGATGAGTAGATTGAGAGAGGGATTGGACTGGGAATGATGCTGCACTAGTAGAGAGATGATGAGGGGATATAGAGAGGGATTTGAAAAGAGAAGTGTCTCTGCATCTGTTTGAGGGAGAATAAATCTTTACCGTGCTAGAACTGTGTTTGCATTTCATACCGATAACAACCCTGCATTCACACATTTATCTGCTTTAGTTCGAGGCAATATAGCTCTAAGTAGGTTTGAGCGGGAGGAATAGTCTGTTGCCTCCGCGCGGCTTCGACTGACGCTGTCTGTCACATGATCACACCTATAGTGAGAAATTATTACCTCATACTTAGAACTAGACATTTGAGCAAACCCCTAACTTTAAGTATTACACTTTAACATGTAGCCTATGTCTCACCTACTGACATGAATGACACCTTAAATCATGCATCTTGTTGAGGAGAGGTGTGATATTACTTTTCCAAGCTATCAGACTTGTGAAAGAGACTTCGGACATATATACATCGATATATTATCCTAGAATAAAGATTTGATTCTACAAACCTCTGCAAACTTGCGGTTATTAGATTTCCTGAAGATGTATTATGTGCATCTTGGGGGGGTTCAAGAGATTTCTACTGCAGTTTGATCGTAATAATTCAGGAAATACCTGTAAAATAATGTTTAATGTACGTTTAATTTCTTTAAAAGTCATTGCACTTTATATAAATTAGGATATTTTAGTTTACTTGTATACGGTTTCTGTTTGCCAGCCTTAACTGCCAGTTATTTGACTGTTTTTTATGATTGTTTTTTTTTTTTTTTTTTTACAGTGTCACAAAAGAGAAACCTTAAATCCTTGATCTCAAACCCTGCTGTTGTTACAGTATATAAAGTATAAATCTGTTTTCTTACAGATTTATTTGATATTTAGATTTTTTTTTTTACTAATTGATTCATTTTTAGGTTCATTATTTTAAATTTATTTTATATATATATATATATATATATATGTGTATATATAATTTTCTTTAGCAATGTTGTGTTCTTTGTTTACTATCATTATTTGTGCACTACTTTTAACAATGTATGGGGTCGTTAGGATTTTTTTTTTAAGGTATGATATTTTAAAGTCTCTAATGTCACGAAGACTGCATTTGTTTGATCAATGAAAATGCAGTAAAAATTTTAATATTGTGAAAAATAATTACAATTTAAATTGACTGTTTTCAATCTGATATATATTAAAATGTAATTTATTCCTGTGATGCAAAGCTGAATTTTCAGCATCATTACTCCAGTCTTCAGTGTCGAAATTATAAAATCATGACTATATTGCATTACATTACATTATAAAGTTTGAAGACCACTGCTATAGACCAATTAAAATACAGTAGATTAACATTTAATTTGGGTGGTTTTAGTTTCTCTCCAGCAAATAATTGAAAGCAGAAAATAAAAAGAAATCACTCACACACACACACACACACACCTACACACATTCTGATCATCACAAACAATCTCAGTGTAATTTCTTATATATATATATATATATATATATATATATATTATATATATTATATATATACACTGCCGTTCAAAAGTTTGGGAACAGATCGGTAAGATTTCTACTGTTTTTAAAAGACGTCTCTTATGCTCACTAAGGCTGCATTTATTTGATTATAATTACAAAAAAACCCAGTAATATTCTTAAATATTGTTTTACATTTAAATATATTTTAATTGTCAGCATCATTGCTCAGTCTTCAGTGTCACATGATCCTAAAGAGTGAGCAGAAGAGACTTTCAAACTTTTGAACAGCAGTGTAAAACGAACTTTTAAAAAGTCAAAACAGTTCAATAATTTGTGTGTGTTTGTGTGTATAGTGTTGACTGAAGGAATGATGCTTGACTTTGCTTCTTTCTTTCTCTCTCTCTCTCTCTGGCCTTCTCAGGTGTAATAATCGGACTCAGTGTGTGGTGGTGGCTGGGTCTGATGTTTTTCCTGACCCCTGTCCAGGAACCTACAAGTACCTGGAGATCCAGTATGAATGTGTGCCATACAGTGAGTAACCATGCAGACACTCCATCCCAACAGCCCCACCCCCTCGCCTCTCCTGTCCCGCCCCTTCACCTCCCCAACCCCACCCCACCTAAACCCCGCCCCCTCAACCAGCTACTGCCATCCACACACACACTCACTCACTCATGCTCAGTCACGCACACACACACTCACGAGTGCGTTCTCTCCTTCACGCACACACACATCCTCTCTGTTCTCTCTCTCTTTCTTACACTCGCACGCACACACTCTCTCTCTCTCTCACACTTTAAACCGCTTTTTTTTTCCATCGGCAGTGCGACGTTCCAGAGGCTGAGGGAGATTTTCACATTGGGGAGGTGCTTCGTACACAAACAAACACACACACCGGGGCAGATAAGCATTCGATATCCCCAGCGCTGTGCAGACTCAGCCTTTATGGCGATCATAAGCACACAAACACACTCGTGCACAGCCTCACACACAGTAACAGAATGACCCAGAGGGTGCTTTATCTGGCATTAAACACCTTTACCTCCCCTCTGACAGACAATCAAAATGAAAATTGTTGCCGCGGCGAGGCTGCGAGAGAGAGGTGTGTGTGCGTCGCACAATGGGAATGTTAACACAAACCTCAAATTTATTTCAGACAGCACGACCCAAAGTCGCACACATGCTAATATTCCCATGGCAACGTTCGGCTCTCTGTGGCGCGGGTTCACTCGCGAATGAGAGGCAGGTGTGAAATTTCGAGCGAGCGAACGCCGACTCGAACGTGTTTCCGGAGCTGGACTCATGTGAAAATCTCCCGTCAGACGATACCCCTCCTCCTCCCCCTCATGAGCGCTGACTTTACGTGTGCAGGTGGTCCAGACGGGGCCGTGATTCAGCGGAGGGTGGGTCTGTGGGGCTTTAGGTGTGTAGTTTGGTTTTGGGGGGGGGGGGAGTTAATGGGTTTTACTGTGAGCGGGAAGGGGGTTATTAACTCTAATCTATAATCCCGGGGTCAGTTTCTCTGCTCTTCCCACAGGAAATAAAGAGGATGGACTACAACCCGGCAGTTCACTCTGCTCACTAATCCTCCTTTCTCTTTTTTCTCTCTTTCAGTGTTCTGCTTTCTTCGTGTGCTCCTCTCATTCGTAATCACTCTTCTGACATTTTTATTTTCTCGTCCAGTCCTTTGTTTCACTCGCTTATTTTTTTTTGTTGTTGCTTTTGTTCTTCGTTTCTCTTTGGATTCACCTGCTGCCTTCTCTTTTTTTTGTCTCGCACGCTTTTTAGCCTTCATCTCTTTTTTTTCTTTGACATGCTTTTATTCGATCTCCACCATCACTTCCCCTTTTTCTGTCTCTTTCTCTTTCTTTTGCAGGCTTCGGGAAGCGCCCAGAAGAGTTGAGCATTTATCTTTTAAAGCTTTCAAACTCTTTCTCTCTCTCTCTCTCTCTCTCTCTCTCTCTCTCTCTCTCTCTCTCTCTCTCTCTCTCTCTCTCTCTCTCTCTCTCTCTCTCTCTCTCTCTCTCTCTCTCTCTCTCTCTCTCTCTCTCTCTCACACACACACACACACACACTTGTACAGAATGAACGGGACTCTTCAGCCCACACTCTTTGACCACCTTTACCCAGCGTCCGTAATCCTCAATCCGCTTCTACACAAACACATCAAAACACAGAGTGCAAATACTCTTCCTCTCTTTCCTCTTTCGGGTGCTTAGCAAGACTCAGGTTTTCCTTTGAGGCAGTGGCTAGTCTCTCCCTCTCTCTCAAAAACTCAATGTCTTTCTTTGTTGTTTCATATTTTAACAGTATTAACACTTTGTTTTAAGGTGACATAGTTACATGTACTTGCTATAGTAATAACAGTAAATTATGCATAATCTCTGTCAATCTCAATCTCTCTCAAAATAGTTACACATCACTAACCCTAAACCAAACTCTAACCCTAAGAGCATGAAAGGAATAGGACAAACATAAATATATGTATTTTCCTGACTTTGGTCTGTTTCAGGCCCGTCGCCAATTGTGACACAACATGCCCCCCTTATCATATGGTCATTCAGCAAACTTACTATTGAGTGCAAAAAAACTTAAATTTGTGGATTTGGCCATTCACATATTCCATATCGAAACGTCTTCAGCAGCATTTAGCTCACAAAAAAAGGTCATTTTTCTCAGAATTGCGTGATATAAACTCACAATTGCAAGTTATAAAGTCAGAATTGCGTGATATACAGTCGCAATTACGTGTTATAAAGTGAGATAAACTCGCAATCGTGAGAAAATGTCAGATTTTTTTTTTTCCGTGGTGGAAACCATATGCTTCTGATCGCTTTTAGAGGGAAATGCTGTCCATAAATGCTGACCTAGGATCAGTTTTCTCCGAAATTCTCCGTGTTTTGAGCGGTGAGTGGATTCTGATTCTACCCATGCGCAAATCCTCTCGTTATAACAAGTGGTTATGTAAATTAGACATTCATTGTGCATCAGCTTCACTGATTATAACGGAGCGTGAGATCGCAATGAGAAAAAATATAACCGCTTTTTTAATGTTAATAAAATGAGCGCTCTTTGTGCGTTTTCAGCCATGCCAAATCCTGCATTTAGTAAATGTTTTTAAAGGGGACGCATATCCTCATGGTGTTGGTTTACCCTCCGCGTATTTTATGTTTTGGTGTTGTTTTAATATAGAAATTGGTCTATTTCAGTTCTGTCAGGACCACTATTGACAAATACGATTGACATGTAGTTTAGGATTAGCGATATGGTTCTGTTCTGGGCGAGAACTCCCTGCGCGTCCATGTAGCTGAGCATGGATAAGAGCAGCAATAACCCCGCTTAGGGTTAACAGAACAGAACCAACATGAATGTATTGCAGATATCATTAATTAATTTTAATGTACAACATAATTACAGAATTTTAGTCTGATTCAGAGGGAATCAGAATGCCAAATCCTGACTGGCGAGAGGAGGAGCTGGGGAGGGAGGAGGGTAATTGGCTAATGAGAAACGCGATAGCTGTTGATAATACTGAAGGAGCTTATATATGTATACAGTGATAGACGTCGTATTCCTATAAGTAGACGTGGATCAGCTGATGCGAGCTTGACTAACGTGACCCGCCAGAACTGACGCTATGCTTAATTTATATTAGGCTAAATACGGGATGTTATTTTTTTGGTGAATGTCTGTTTTATAGATCATAAGAAAAAGTTATCCCCCCACATTAAAAAATGTTAATTAAATGCCCACCCATTCTATATGTTCTGGCGACGGCCCTGGTCTGTTTTCTCTTTATAGTAGGTTCGATTCTTTCCAATAGTTATTTCATTGTTTCTGATGGAGAAAGTGTGTGAGGGAGGCTAGTCGGTGCGTTAGCATGACATATGTTGGCGAGCCGCATGCAGTTGAGTCACAGCTGAGACACTAGCACGCCTCACCACTCTGCTCACTGCTTCATTTAGCCTGTCACAGTTATTTTCCTCTTCTTTTTTTTTTGTTGCTTCCTCCTTAGTTGCCATCTCTAGGATGTTGGTTTGAAATAGCGCCGTGCGCAGAGGTGAGAGGATGCGTGATTAACTAGCTGCTGACTTGCATTTTATCTCCTATTTTGAAAAAAAAAAAACTTTGTTAATGGGGTTTGAGGAATGGAAAGGTGAGGGAAATTGGGACCTGATTCCACCATGATGAAAAGTTCTCGCTGTCTGAAGTGACAAAGAACAGCCAATTATTGGAATCCTCCGTCAGCCTCGTCTCCCCCGAGAGACCGTGGGCACGAAAGGGACGCGCTCCGCTCCTCTCCGGGCTCCACATGTTGTTGGCTAGCGTGATGGAATAAATAGAAACGCGCCTCAATTATATCCAGACTTCACGCCCCTCGAACGCCGAACCAATTCGGCCATTTTTAATTACCGGGGGATGGTGGCATCACGCGGGCCTCTGTGGAGATTTGTCGAGATTAATTGAATTTACTGCGGCTAATTGCTCTGATAATGCCCCATCTTTCACGGCTGCTGGAGAACACGTTCCGCGCCGTTATTGGCGTGTTTATCACTGACACATGTCCATTTGTTTGTTTATTTAATATGTAAGGAAGAAGGGCTACTGCGTTTAAGGACGTAGCTTGGCTTGCGGCGCATCTGACAGACTCCTGTTTGTGTGCAAGTGACGCAACTCCCTTGATAACAGACACCCGAGACAGAACGGCGACAGATTCAGCCAAACTGTCTTACACTCTCGCACACACACACATACACTTAAGGGCAGAGTCAGTACGCCCGCCAACACACACACACACACACACAAATGCTCACACATAACCGCGACTGTAGCCAGCATGTCAAAGTCGGCTTCTGAGTGCCAGCAGGAGTCAAACTTTCTGGCCCTCGTATCCACAGAGCTCAATGTCTCAGAGGAAATGACAAACGGGCAGCGCCCCATAAAGACAAACAGCAGCGCCTGACTCAGTCAGCGGAGACTCGCTCGAACTCCACACAGCCTGAGGCCATGTCGGCCAAGAAGCATTAATGCATCGACAACCTCTGTAATACGTCCTCATTCGCTCTTGCAGCAGAAATCTGTTTAGTCGAGTCGGTTGGCATCTTTTCCTCTGTGTCCAGTGTCTTCTGCATTATACAAGACCGCTCGCACTTGATACTCGCGCTAGCTTATCTGATAAACTTAGCCAGGTCAAGAAAAGGCAATTAGATGCATTTACAGGTACGGTGTCTTAGTCTTCACAATAGGCAGCACACGCTCAGCTTATCACTCTGTCCAGTTCATCGATCGGTACTTCAAGAGTAACGTCGTGGTCACGTCATGCCAGAACGACCGTGATTACAAGATGACAATTACTCTCTGCTGTTCACGTCCTTGCAAACAGACATTAATCATTTCTTTTGGCATTGCTCTTCATGCCAAAAAAGTGGAGTGGGTGGCTTGTTAACTCTCTATGCTAAGAAAGTAAAGCATATTTAATATCTTTGATTATTATTTGTTTTTTTAGATCAAACTCATTATTATTATTACTTTTATTATAGTTGAATTATAATAATTAACCCACATTTTGTTGAAAGGACTACATAAACATGGCATTATGTATTTGTATGACTAAGTTTATAAATATAATGAA